>NC_084763.1:44101060-44718787 GCF_028858725.1 Colius striatus | reverse complement strand
GGAACCCATGACTATAGACAGCTCAGTAGTGGCCAGTTAAAGAAATGCAGACATGGAGATGGGAAAATCTGGCTTTAAAGGTAACTCAGAGGTCACAGAAATAGTATCTAAAATATGTAAAAGGCATTAGATAATGAAACTTTGCTGTGTGGAGCTGCCAACCAGTGAAGAATGAGCAATGGTGTAAAAACATGTTACCAAACATGTAGAAGTGATTCCAAGGCATCCTGGAGTGAAGAAGAAACTGCATGGACATTATGCCTGTCCTAGTGCAGAGTTAAAAAGTTGTTTGTCACAGCAAGATGGAAATATATTACTATGTTCTGCTTCTAATCCTTGTTAAGTAATCCTAGCATGTTCTGCCCTTAACATTAAGAACATAAATAGTGAGAAGCTCGTTTGATTGAAGGTGATCCAGAGCTCTGTTCTGCTTCAGTGTTGCACTAGATGTGAATAAAGTCAGGTGAAATTAATGTTTGTCTGATATTAATGAACAAAATATCCCTTACCTTGGCATACGCAAAATAAATCCTGACTGGCAAATTGTTGAATATTTTTCTTTTTAGCATACTATTATGTTTGGATCACAGCTTTAAACTCCAGTCTTAGCCATCATTATGTCTGAAATAAGATGCAAGGAAAAGGGTTCAAGTTGTGCCAGGGGAGGATTTGATTGGACATTAGGAAGAACCTTTTTACTGAAAGGGTTATTAAGCATTGGAAAGGGCTGCCCAGAAAGGTGGTGGAGTCCCCATCTCTGGAGATGGTTAAAAAATGCAGAGATGAGATGCTGAGGGATATGGTTTAATTTAGTGATGGGCTTGGCAGTGTGAGGTGAGTGGTTGGACTCGATGATCTTAAAGGTCTTTTCCAACCATAATGATTTTATGATTCTATGAAATGACATAGTTCTGTTGGTATAATTCTCTTTCGTAAAGGAACAGAAATGAGAAATATGGCTTAATTGCATAATTTTAAGTCAAAGCATCTTTCTAGCATCTAAGTTGTGTTAGTCAAGACATCGCAAGTCCTGAAGGAGCAGAAGAGGCTATTAATTCTTCTTCAGGGTAGTAGACTGGTAAAGATGTGAGCTACTCCGGTGTAGTTCAGTATCTGCTATGTCTCTGGCATGTCTCTGAAATTCTCTCCACGTGGGTCTGCATACAGCTGCGCAGACAATGTGGCTTCGACTGAACTGTACACTAATCAGGCTTTCAAATGAAGATGGAGCATAATTAAAGTCAGAGTAAAATTACCCAGAAGGCAGTAACACATTTTAACAGGCTATAGCTCTTTGACATTTATATCATAAAAAAAAATGTTTTCTCCTTGGGGGTGCAAACCCGCAAGGTGTTTGGTCTGACCTAGCTGGGGAGGCTCATGACCTCCAAAAGGATGTGCTATGCCTTGCAGAATTCAGCTATAAGGCATGAAAACATGTTCGTGCTTCTTTCTGTTTGTGTGCTGCAGACACCAGCCTGGCTTGCAGCCTCAACTCGCACGCAGAGAACAGCAGCAGAAAATAATAATTCTGTTCTGCAGAGGCAGCAGTGCAATGATCGTGCTTTGAATGTCACCTCACACATCAGTTACTTTTTTGCCTCTCATGCATGGAAGTACTTATGCTCCTTAGAGCAGCAGAAATTTTTTTGCCAGCTCTTTCGGACTCATCTATTTGAGCAAAATGAGCTTTCAAGTGGTAAAGAGGTCTAAAAAGGTAGACGAGAAAGGCCATGCAGGAGTTTTCATGTATAGAGTGACACATGTCTCCAACTTGGATGCCAATAGAACAAAAATTATGGCCAACTCAGGGCAACTTCCCCTTCCTCTGTGAATGTATAGCAATGGGATTCCTGCTATCCTGGAGGAAAAAGGCTTATTTGGGATCAGTAGTGACATTGGCATACAGGACACTGTATAGTGGAAAATACAGATGTTTCAGAGGGTTACGTCATGCTCTTCTGTCCCACCAGAGCTGTATGGCCACAGTGACTGAGAGTAAAAACCAGTCTAGCTGTCTTGGAGCATAGGTGGGTCTTCATGAGTAAAACCTTCCCTGGGAGAGATGTTAATGCAGTCTGCCAAGGTCTATATGAACTTTATGAAGTGAAAGCTATCAGGGTGGCAGTGTGCTGTGCAAGAGAATCACCCACACAGACAACAGAGGCAATAGGGCAGTTCCCATGCACCTAAAGGGTTCACGATGTTGTGGGCTCCACTGTTTCCTGTGTATCCCAAGGTGATCAGTCACTGCTTAAACCATTTTTACAACTCATCATCATGTAAATGAAATGCAGCATGTTTCTATAAGAGGTTATTAGACTGCTAAGGCTAGTACTTTTTATTTGATTGGATTAAGTAAGTATATATGGACTTCAGATTCCAAACATATGTTCCATTTTATTTACAGACAAGATATATAAAAAAAAAAAAGGTGGACCATAATCAGGAGTGAGCAGAAGCATCTTGAAATATAAAGCAGCATTCTCACTGGGGTTAATATAATAAGATCAGTAACTTGAGAATGATGTTACTGTGTCAGTGTTTCTGTATACTTTTCTCCTTGGGGCTTCATAAGCCTCAGATAAAAAAGCAATTGTCTTAGAGTGAAAAATCACTGGGCAAAATTTTACAATTAGTTAAGCATTGGTTTTAATTTGAAATGTTTTTTGGTGTTTTCTACTGCTAGTTTGCATATCTTGGACAGAAAAAGACAAATGGTGACTTTTATAAAACAGTCCTGAGGAGGTAAAAAGCTCTCATTTGAGCTCAGCTGTTCAAATTTAGACTCCTCTGAGCTGTGCGTTTTCCCTCCCACTGGCATGCTGGGAACCAGCAGGAGCAAAGGCTTGGAAGGAAGGATCATCTTCACTACCGTGACTGCTTGCTGCAGTGCACGTGGGTCAGGGCCCTTCGCTTGCACTTGACCTCCAAGTATTTTGTTTCTGCTGAGAAAATGCTCTCAACATCTGTGTGCCTGCTAATGGACATATGTAAAACTGGCAGTGTCCTGGTGACAGCATGCCATTTCCTAGCCAAGCTGAGCTGCAGCCCTCCAGGTGGGCATTATGTTGCCTGTTTTGCTGGTAGGACACATCTGGGCAGTTGAGGCCATGCCTACAGGACCATGCAGAATACTGGTACGAGTTGTGTGAAAGCATAAAACAGCAGTGGAAGCAAAGAGGAAGGAAAAGGGATGAAAATGATGCGTTAGGGCTTGCATTTCAAAACATAATGCTGTTAGGGTACTAAATATAGGGCACTAAAGACACAGATGATATAAAGATGTGTACAAAACTGCATGCTTGGTGCATCTTGAACTAAATGGGCATAACTGAAAATGATATAGTGTGTACCTTTAGACACCAAAATACCTTATAAATTGCCCTTAAGTGTTTAACATCTGAATTGTAAAACTTGGACATCTCTGAACTTTTACAAGTTTTAGCCTTTGTATTCTTTTCTACTTAGGCATTTCTGGATATTTTATCATTGGTAAACTGACAGGAAACTGGCAGTTAGTTAATTCTCTGATTAGAATGTTATTATTTTATATTTCCTAAGAAAAAATTAATAACTAGAAAACTGCTGGACTTCAGGATCTATAGTTCAAGAGCATTGAAATGACAGGTAGTGTTAATTCAATCAAATGCATATTAGTGTGTTTTACAACTGGAATAATTTCTGTGGTTTTGACTTTATTAAAACAAAAATGGATGTATTTTATTGTGACATGAGAAGCTACAATAAATTAATGGCCATGTTTCTCAGCTCATTAAAAAGATAGCAGCTTGATAGCGCACTGTTACCGCTGATTATTTCCACAGTGAGAAAACATACAGCTATTCCTTGCAGTCAGTAATGACAGATAATAATTGGGTTTTAAAGATGCCACCAGAAAACTATAGCAAGAGGAGGAAGTGAAAACAATTCCAGCATGACCAAATGAAATAAAGTCTGCTATATATTACTATGTATTATAAAAACTACTTGTGGTAGCTGAAGGTCTGCTCAATACCAGATTTTTTTTTTTTTTTACAATTTTTTTCAGTACTTAGCCAAAAGTCAGCATCTGTTTTCATCTGATGTCTAATTGCATATGACAATAATGTACAGGAAAGTGAACTGGTATCTGTCAGTTCGGTTGGATTTGCACAGTTACTATATTTGGAAGTTGTGAAAAAAATCTATTATTGTTCTACAAGCATGTTTAGAACTCAGCTAAAAAGAAGATTCAGAGGAACATTTGCACTATCCAAAAAGAACGGTGAATAATTCTGCAGAAATGAGGAGAAATGCTGCCAGAAAGAGAATTGCTACTTCAAGTCTAACTATATTTGCTTGCTTTTTCTGGGATCACATTTAATCCAATGTAAGGAAAGCATTGTATTTGCTGAGGTATCTTTGGAAAATTGCAGTTCTATTTCTTTAGCTTGTTTTACAGTGAACTTACCAGTCACATATATTGCTTTATTAACTGAGTTTTACTTTCTTCACTATATTAATTCTGTTTGTTCATCATCCTTCCCTGCACATCTGTGTTGCTCTGGGAGCTCTAAGAAAATGCATGGTTGTCATGTAAGACTATGGTGGGATGGTATTTGGCTTTTAAAAAATGGAATCATTCCAGAGATTCTTGCAGAATAAACCAGGGTTCATACCTCATAAGCTCAATAAAAGTAACCAGACAAAGCAATTATATTGTGGAATAAGTACATTCCCAAGGGTTGTTACACAGGTTAACTACTATGTCTCTAATTACATCACTAAAATGCCTTGCCAGATTAAACTGAACAGCCATTATGAACCTAAACACAATCTACAGTAGCTCTCTCAGGATCCCTTCAGTGTTACTGTGAAAAGAGAAGTGTCAAAGTTGAGCATCACAGGGCAGATCCTGAGAGAAGAGGGCAGCTTTTAAAAGCAATGAATGGATAGGCTCCTCCAGGGTAAGGGAGGTGAATGCGTCATCACATGATTACTGTGGGAAATGTTTCCCTTCAAAAGCCATACCCCTAGGCACCAGAAAATATTACTGTGTTATTCTAAGGACCCACTCCCTATAGTCTTCGATTCAAGGGCCTTCATTTGGTTGTGAAAACAGGACTTGGTAGCAGATGGTCATAGTGTTGCCCATGCCTGTCCAGCTGCTGCCATCACAGGCTGCCCTTCCAGCAGAGACCCTATCCCAGACTGACCTGAGATACTGTCTTGTGAGTTGGGATGGTGAAGATACCAGCACCTGCTACTTTCTGCTCTGACAAAGGGTGGCAAACCCTGGGAGAGAGCCAGAGTAAACAGTTCTTTTAAAGTACAGCTAAATCTCCTAAAAATTCACTGTGAGAGCCCTACAGAGCAATACAGAGCAGTGTCAGTGGTCAGATTTGATACTTAAAGGCAGCTAAACATACAAATCTGTTTCAGATCCAGCCTTATAGAAACTGTCCTTTGCTATATCAGTTCTGAAAGTTGTTTTTCATTACCTTCCCTCTTAATGGCAAGATTTTAAAATTCTTCTACATTGATCTGAGGTCCTAGATATTGAATTCAGGCTTCAGATCGTGCGAGTGGGTTTGGATATGTTCTGAATATCACTGCCTTTTACTAAATTATTCAGAGCCAGAGTCAGTTGTTTTGAAGGCAGAGTTTAGTTTTACCTATCAGGATGTTGTATCCAGAAAATGTTCAAAATAACTTCCTGATGAATGATTTTTGGTTCACCTGCTTTCATTTTCCCGTTCCAATAATCACAGAATCACAGAATGGTAGGGGTTAGAAGGGACCTTTAGAGATCATCTAGTCCAACTCCCCTGCAGAAGCAGGTTCACCTAGATCAGGTCACATAGGAATATGTCCAGGTGGGTCTTGAAGACCTCCAAGGAAGGAGACTCCACAACCCCTCTGGGCAGCCTGTGCCAGGGCTCCCTCACCCTCACAGTGAAATAGTTTTTTCTTATATTTAAGTGGAACTTTTTGTGTTCCAGCTTCATCCCATTACCCCTTGTCCTGTTGCTAGCTACTGTAGAAATCAGGGATGTCCCAACCCCCTGACACCCACCCTTTAGATATTTGTAAATGTTAACAAGATCTCCCCTCAATCTCCTCTTCTCCAGACTAAACAGCCCCAGTTCCCGCAGCCTTTCCTCGTATGAAAGATGTTCCATTCCCCTGATCATCTTGGTGGCCCTGCGCTGGACTCTCTCCAGCACTTCCCTGTCCCTCTTGAGCTGAGGAGCCCATAACTTGGAAATTTGTTTTGTCACAATTACAGAAAAACAGAGCGTTTTCTATCTTGGGAAGTCTTGAATCTTCAAATGAGAAGTTGATTGGGAAAATAATGTCTATCTAAAAAACCTGGAAAGGTAGGAAATGTCAGCCATTCATTTCTTCCCATTTCTAGTATAAATCTGCAGTGAAATATTTAAATCGTTATCATTTCATTGCTTTAGATCACAGTATGATATAAACAGACAGAAAAATCTTTATATATAGGTGTAATAGATAAAATATCTAAGAAGATCTTTTTTCCAGAACCGATGAATAGAAACTCAATTAATCTTTCCTACAGATTTCTTCTATGCAGTGCATGTTGTTAACACAGCTTTTAAAGAGCCTTGTCTTACAAAAAAAATTAACCCAAAATCTATACTTATACACAACAAACTATCTTTGTTACAGACTAAAATAATTGCATCCAAGGTAATAACTATCACACCTTCCCATTACTTTTCTCTCCTATCTTTACCAATTATAGCACAGTAGTGAGCATAATCCTAGCAATTTAAAGCAAGCAAAAGTTTGGCTGAAATCATAGCTTTCGTTGCGTAATTACAATCTCTAATTGCATAAATGCAGCCTATTTGTTTGCCCTGTTCGCATAGGCAAATATACCAGCTACAGCATTTGATTCCTACTCACACAGTTGACATTTTCAAAGCCATTTCTGATGAAAGCAACTCTTTCCACAGTGGTTTTTGACATAATGAGATCTTGATCACAGTTGGGGTTTCTGGCTACTGTTGTAATGCAGAGAGTAGTAATGACCTCACCTCCAAGAGAGGACAAATCAAAAACTATCTGATAAAATAAATTAAAGGTGAAGATGAGGATTGAATTTGGTTGGAGAGTCATCACCTTTGGGAGGGATATTTTCTTGTTTTGCCTTTCTCTATTGTGACTCTTAGTTTTGCCTGTACTGTATATACAGTTTCATGTGACTTGATGCTTTTCCTTTTGAAATCAATAATAATTCAAATTATATGGCATTTACCCTTAACACATTTTTTACTCTGTACAGAACTAATAAATCTTATTCAAAACAATTTTCCCTTTTCCCTCAGCACACATTTTAGAGAAGATTATTCATAAATATGCATCTCTGTGCATGAGGAAACAAACATATTTACATGTTCTTGAGCTGGTTTACCACATAAGTTAGACTGGCATATATATACAAAAGAACAAAAATTAAAGATTAGCTTTGAATTGTGAAAGTGATGAAGGATTGCTTGTTGGAAATGGGGGTTGTCAAATGCATTGTCATGATAATTACTCTAATGTTCAGTCTTCTAATACTAGTAGGAAATTGTGATATTCAAGGGGATTGCTTATGGTAATAAACAGTCAGCATCTAGTGGCTGATATTTCTGTGCTCCAGCACTCACGATTTAAGTTATCCAAAGAGAGGAAAATTTCATATTTTTAAAAGAAAAGTAATAGGAAGCCTTAAAATTGAAAATTTAACCTGTTCTGTCTGCAGAGATCTCTTGCTGGGTAGCTGTTTTGAAACATAGCATATTACAGCACCCAGTCACAGTTCTCACTTCTGCAACATCTTCCTTCAAGAGGTTTCATAGTATTTTGCAAATGTAAGGAAAGTTCCCCATATTACCAGAGGCAGACAAGTGTCAAATCTGTTGTACTAATTGTGAAATACAAGTTTCATTTACATTTGTAGTCCTTTTAAAAAGCAGAATTGAAAGACACTTTCAGGCATTACACCTGCCTGTTGGTGACACTGACAAATAATAAGGTTTTATAGTTGAATCATAATCTTTAAAAATGTTTTCCCATCTTCATTGTTCCTCAGGGAAGGGCTTACATGAACAAAAGAAATACTAATACCAGGAGAGAGCAAGGGAATACTGACTATAGACAAACTGCTGTCTAATGCACTATTAAATGAGCTGAAAAGACAGGAGCAGAAACTCTTTTCTGTAATTCTTTTCATTGCAAGGTTTAAGGAATTCTTTAATAGAGACACAAAAATTTCTCATTCAGGGTAACGTGATTTTTAAAAAAATCTCTCTGAAGCATGTCTTGGGCTGTTTGGAAGATATTTGCTACATGGTCCAGAGCAGGATCTGAACCTCTGTTCTGTCAGGAAGCTATCCCTTTCTTCACAAGGCTCTGAGGAGTCTAAGGGCAGCACATTGAGAACCTCCCTCTCCCCCTTTCAAAAGCCATGCACTTGTATCCTCCAGAGCCCAAAGCTCAGCCTTATTTGAAGGGGGGCCTTTTGCAGTTTAAGTGGTGCAGCACTGCCACGTGCCAGCACGGTGTCCTTAATGGATGCGCCACAGAACGAGAGTGACTCCATTAAACCAAAGTACAGCCTTTTAATTCCCTTTGGTCCTGAGCGCTCACTTATCACCATCTCACAGCATCCTACATCCAAATCAAACCTGCCAGCTGCTTGAAGCTCTAGTTGTATTTAATTTAGTTAGTTAAAGCAGCACCTCGACTTTTCCCTCCCAACAGCAGATAGGTTCCTTTCAAGCTATGCTGAGTGGGCGTTTTCTTTCCTGACATGAAAGGGCAGCCAATTTGTAAGGGGGAAAATTAAACTTAGGACACTTAGCTCATATGAGAGAAAGGAAAATAGAGCAGGGGGATGAGACTGGAGTATAACATTTATAATGTGTGTTTAACACACACACACACATACATGCAGAAACAGTAAAGGTATTAGACCAAAAAGAGACAGTAATTTTTAAACAACTGGTAATACTGTGTATCTTTATTCTGTGCCTATTACTAGGACTTCACAAGTAATATCAATTCTCTTTCTTTCCCCTGGAGAAAGAAAAATCAGACTTCCTTCTACTCCTGGAAATCCACCAAAGCTCTAGACCAAAATCTTTTACCATGAATATGAGTGATTTGAATTCAAACTTTTATGTGCTCTGGAGTTCTTTTATGATTTTGGGTAAGTCTTTTTTCAGCAGTTATCCCTTAGAGTGCTCCAATCCTCCATCTGTGAAACCCGACTAGATTGTTTTACTTGTAGGTCTCCATTTATTGTAGTTCACTAAGGAACCCTCTGAAGCATAGTCTGGCCATGGATATGTGCTGCACCTATCAAAATTAACTCTGAGGTCTATTTTCCTTTCAGTCTGCCTGCTTGAATCCCCTTAATACCAGTCTCTACAGAGCTGTGACCCTGAAGCAGAGTTTTATAAGAGAGGATTTAACTGTGGGAAAGAATAAGAGTGGATATGTAAATGTTAGAAGATACCAAGTGATTGTTCAGCAGGAGGGCAGGCATGTTTTCTATGCCTTAGGAAACACAGCCAAGAGTCTTGCTGAAGTTTTATCTTCTCAGATCGGTTTCCTAGAGAATGACGCACTTTCAGAGAGTAGATGTATGTAGCTTCTACTTATGCAGTAGAACAAGCCTGCTTTGGCAGACAGGCTTTCTGCAGGATGGAGAGGCCACTGTTGTGGAGGCTTTTGCATTGCTAACTTTTCTGGAAGCCCTGAAGTGAAATACAAGAATTCAGATTTATATGCATATTCATTGTATTGTTGTTCCTCACAAATGGGAAATGTGTTTCTGGTGGTGAATTTAGACTCAATACTTGTTTTTTGTCTTTTTGAAGATAAGTTCATTCACTGTTTCTCCCCCATCACATGCCTTCCTGCTCTGGAGCAGCAACTGCCTCCAAAAGCGAGAAGGTAACAGGTCCTCCTGGACAATCAGTCATTGCCCTGTTAGCTGAGACTGACAATAAGGAGAAAATATTTTTTCCAAAAGGGAAAAGCAGAGAGGCTGCTTAATTTTTTTCCTAAAGAAACCAAAGATCTCGTGGCATCTACTGACAAATCCTTAAGAACAACTACTGCAGTATTAGCTGCTACAATCATCAAGCTGATACTCTTGCATACAGTGTCATCTATACATCCTTAGGAGATGATCCTTGTAAGAAGATGTTACTGTCTACACAAACCAAGTTGAATGGCAAAGAGATCTGGAAATTTGTGCTGAGTTATGTTTGTTCTCTTTATTCACATGGCTGTGTCCTGAGTTTAACCGATTAGATTACAGGTTCCCTGTGGGACTTTGGGATAAACAGCTTTGTATTACTTAAAGTTCACAATCTGCTGTTTTGATATATGAAGTCAGAAAATATTAAAAAGATTAAACACACAAATACAGTGTTTGAAGTGAATTGTTCCTTTCACCACAATTGATTTGCCATGGTATCTTGTAATTTATTCATGCAAGGGAGCTGTGATGGATGATGTAAATTATTTTGGTTTCCCCTTTTTATTTAAATAATAATTGCCAATATCTTAGTACAATATGGAAATACAGGGATAAGACTTGGCAAAGTGTTGCAAAGTTACTCTTTTTTTATTCAAGGCAACAGCAATTACAAGCATGAGGTCATTATTCAGAACAAATAGTTTAAGAAGCTCACCTGAATGCTGAAAGGTGATGCTGTCAGATGCACATCAAAACAGAAGATATCTTTTTTTGGTTTGGCCAGTGGCCTTTTTTCAAACCTTAAATCATTACAAAAGATACAAAATTAATAAATTCTGAAAATTAAAATACAGGCTCTGGTAGAGAAGTGGGCATTTTTTAAAACTGCCCCTTATGCATCTCTCTAGGGTTGGAAGCTTAGAACTACAAACTGGAACTGGAAAATAGAATGTAAAACAGCCCAACACAACCAAGCTGGACCTTGCAGAGCTGCATCCATTCTCCATACAAATCACTGTATTTTAGTGAAACCTATACTTGTCTTCATTATTATCTTAGTTTTAAGGAATTGTTTTCTAACAGAGTCTTGTAAGATATATAAAGTGCCCATATAGATTGAGTGTTTTGATGAAAACAGGGCAAAGGAAGCAGAGAGCTCTGAGGTGACTTCCATGACCTCAGTCATGAGCTGGAAATCTGAATCTGTGATGCCCAGTGTCCTGTGCTGCATGAGGAAACCACATTCTTTCCACGTACTGGAGAACTACCTAGAGTACCAGTGGAATGCTGTGAGGGAGCTCACAGATATCTGTTTATAGGCTACACATCTAACATCAAGATTTAATCTACATGCCAAGTCATGTTTCATAAGATACCAGTTTCTCAAGTTCATGAAATTGTCGTCCTTAATGCTCACTGTTTGGGTTACACATGTGGACAGGCCTCTCTGTAGGATAATGTAGTGGCTCTGTTCCTGTTCACACAGAATCACAAGGCAGAAGAAGGCTCACAGTTACAAGATGCTTTTGATGAATGTGCCTTCCCAGAGCCCATTCCCACATCTGTTTTCTGCTGTGACTGTCAGGTACCACTGGGAGAGGAAGGACCTTTTACAGCATCATGCTTTTGTCAGTGCTGCCCCTTGATGAAAGGGGCTGGTACTAGGTCACTGTAAGAAATATCTTTCTTTGTTGGGATATTGTGTTTGCAGGGAGTACTTGCAAGGACTATAGACCGACCAAGAAGATGGAATTTAAACAATCTCTTTTTCCTGGCTGAGACAATGCTTCAGGTACACAAAAGTGTCTATATCAGAAGCAGCTGTCTGCTAGCAGTACAAAGGTTATTATTGTTCCTGCTGTTTCCCATGGGACAAAGGCACGCATGTGGGAATCACAGGATGTGATTAAAAATAAGGGGGAGATAGGCAGGAGCTAATAGGAAGTAGCAAAACTCTTGATATACTTTCTCTTCCCAAAACATCTAAATTCATCACCTCAGATACAGAAAGTGCTCTTTCCACCAAGCCAAGGATCAGAAGATCAGATTCAAGTATGGAAAATAAAAAAAATCACATTTGATGTCTGATTCCTCTGTGCCATGGAAACGTGAGACTTTCAAATAAAAATGCACCAAAAATAGGCAGGCTAGCAATACATTAGAAAGTGTGAAAACGCAAATTATTCTGGTAAACCTGTTCTTACACTGCTTTTGCAGATAATGTGCACATGCTTTTACAGTAATAAGCATATCCCACGGATTTCTGTATTACCTGCAAAGCACTCAGGCTGATTAGGACCAAGTTTCATTTGGTCCTAATCAGCTCCAGGCAAGTGGACCGCGAAATTAGCTTGACACATTAATTTTCTGTTTTATAGTAGGTAGACCTGCCCAATTTGCCTGGCTGTGCCAGACCAATTTCGTAAGTCTGTCTATATATGCATGTATGTATGTGTGTGCATGTGTGTGTATATATATATAAAGCATTTTAGTTATCAGAAACACATGTGCCATGATGTAAGATGTTCCACTTTTCTTTGGACTACAGGCAGTCTCTTTTGGACTTCAGATTTAAAGCATCACTCTTTTCGTTCCAGTCTGCTGATGGTGCTAATGTTTAGTGACAGTTACTCAGTACTAATGATCACCTTTGGGGATTTCCAGAGTGCTTGCCTCTTGCTGGTCACTGGTGAAATGTAATCAATAAATCTGCCAGCCAGGCTTTTCTTCTTGCCTTTCCTATTGGAATTAAATGAACATCACAGTAACAGATTTGTGATGGAGTACTCTTGCCATCCAGAGCCATTCTGTACATGAGTAATGCTGGTTTAACTGACCTATGAAGCATACCATAAAATTCTAAATACACAGGAGAAAAAAGATGAGTAATACTTATTTTAATATTGTTCTTGGGTATTATTGGGTATTATTCTTGACTAGAAAAAGGAGGAACCTTAAAAATTGCTTAAAAAATTGATCTATTTGGTTCTCACTTTTTTCCCCAGGGAACTGCTCATATGGGGTTTTTTTATGACAAGTTGTTCCAACCACTTCTTTCTTTCCAATTTTAAGTGGTGCTTTCCTTACTATATTTTACAGTTGCTCACTACATTTAAACTTTTTGCACTGTTGTTTCACCAGACAAAAACTACTTATATTTTCTCTATAGGGAACAGAGGATGTCATGATATAATTTACTGCTATAATCAGTTCAGAGTTAATAATCTTTTATCTGTAAAATTCCATTATTTATTTTACCCACTGTGCTTATACAGTGCCATTATTTTGTATTTATGATAGACTAATTTGTGTTGTCTTTCTTTCTGTCTGATGTAGTATTCATAGATGATAAGTGTTTTCCATGGAATTGAGAGTACTGTGCCTTTGACCAGGAGTAGAGCAAGGTCTCGCAAAGTACTACATGTAACTGCCATGGAAGATTAAATTTTCTTCACATTTTAATGTAAATTTAAGAACTGACTCAGGAAGACAGGGCTCTGCCCTCATGTGCTAAGAAGTAGTATAATTCCAGAGCTGCTCATGTTTCTTACAGGGCTGTGGGGCACTGGCTAAAAAAATGATGTGTGATAGCAAGTGGGTGTTTCTAAATGCATATGACATTGTCACAGAGTAAAAGCGCCCAGGCCTTTCAAAGGCAATGGTGGCTTTCATAAGATGACAGAGAGAAAAAAAATCAGAATAACAAGCCACTGATTTGTCTACCATCTGCTGCTTTGCTTCACCAGTGGGGAAGCACAGAGTTTATGTCCTTGTGTACCTCATTAAGTTTTTCTGAGGACTGGTAATTTAAAAGCTGAAATCCATAACTAAATGGTTACAATTACAGTCTAAATGTGGTCTAAAATAGCTATACCTGAGGATGTTGTGAATTAAGAAAAAAAGGGTCCTCTCATGGCAGTCACCTCCTTATCGTGTCTGATTGCCTACCATTTTCTTAGTTATATCCTGAGCAACTACGAGATAATTGGCTCAAGCACTTTGTTCTTCCTGTCAATATTTTTTCTAATGTGAGTCCTTTCAATGCCTTTTCCTTTGAGAGCAGCAGCAGGGGAGTACAGAGCCTCTGCCCTGGCCAAGCATCATGGGCCGCCTGCATGGCTCACGTCATGCTGTGCAGGTCCAGCTGGGGGCGGGTCTGTGGACAGAGATCTTCTCTTTCCTTATTCAACAAGTGTTGCTCATTTCCTCCTGGCTGAGGAGCCAGCTGTCTTGTGCCTGTCTTATTTGGTTCATGGGTTTGAGACACCAGAGAGCAATCACAGTGTCAGAGGCATGGCAGAGGAACAGGAGGCAGGGGCTGATCGTTTACTTTCCTCTGAGCTTTCTTTAAATATATTTAGAGTTTCAATAACTCTCAGTTATATCATATAAAGGAATCACACTCTGCTTTAGTCTTTGTAGGAAAAGGGTCAGCTTTTTGGCAAATTAAGAAAAGTATATGTTTTCAGCTTGCAGATAAACTGCAGCTTGCTGGATTTTGTGAGTTGTGGTGAGTAGGGAAAGGAAAGAAAGTGCAAATGAGACGAAAGCAGGTGAGTTTGTGCTGGTTTATGATATTAAGCCAAAGGTAACCAAATACTGAACCTGAAAATGGCGTCTGTGTAATGAAATATTTCAGAAACAGAACTCGGGAATAGGCGATGAACATATGCACATATGAAATGTGCAACACCTACGTTTGTATTCTGTATCACTCCTCATATATGAGTTCTGTCACATGCATGTGAATAAGTAGCATATGGCTTTCAAAAAATACTCCCGTGGATGCTCTTAAAATACATCTCTCAAGAAGTGATTTCCTTCTTAGAATCATAGAATCATAGAATGGTAGGGACTGGAAGGGACCTCCAGAGATCATCTAGTCCAACCCCCCTGCAGAAGCAGGTTCACCTACATCAGGTCGTATAGGAACATGTCCAGGTGGGTCTTGAAGACCTCCAAGGAAGGAGACTCCACAACCCCTCTGGGCAGCCTGTGCCAGGGCTCCCTCACCTCAACAGTGAAATAGTTTTTTCTTATATTAAGTGGAACATTTTGTGTTCCAGCTTCATCCCATTACCCCTTGTCCTGTTGCTAGATACTATAGACAAAAGGGATGTCCCAGCCTCCTGACACCCACCCTTTAGATATTTATAAATGTTAAGAAGATCACTCCTCAGTCTCCTCCAAACTAAACAGCCCCAGTTCCCGCAGCCTTTCCTCATATGAAAGATGTTCCATTCCCCTGATAATCTTGGTGGCCCTGTGCTGAACTCTCTCCAGCACTTCCCTGTCCCTCTTGAGCTGAGGAGCCCAGAACTGGACACAGTGCTCCAGATGAGGCCTCACCAGGGCAGAGTAAAGGGGGAGAAGAACCTCCCTCAACCTGCTGGCCACACTCTTCTTCATGCATCCCAGGGTGCCATTGGCCTTCTTGGCCACGAGGGCACATTGCTGGCTCATGTTTAGTTTATTATCAACCAGCACTCCCAGATCTCTCTGCAGAGCAGCTCTCCAGCAGTTTGACCCTCAGCCTGTACTGGTGCAGGGGGTTGTTCCTTCCCAGATGCAGGACTCTGCACTTTTCCTTGTTGAACCTCATGAGGTTCCTCTCTGCCCAATTCTCAAACCAGTCGAGATCCTGCTGAATGGCAGCACAGCCTTCTGGGGAATCAGCCAGTCCTCCCAGTTTGGTGTCATCAGCAAGCTTGCTGAGGGTACATAGTCCCCGTATCCAGGTCATTGATGAAGATGCTGAACAAGACTGGCCCCAGAACCAATCCCTGTGGAACTCCCCTGGCCATAGGCCTCCAGCTTGATTCTGTGCCATTGATCACCACCCTCTGGGCTCTGTCATTCAGTCAGCTCTCGATCCACATCACTGTCCACTCCTCCGAGCCACACTGCTTGAGCTTTCTGATAAGGACGTCTTCTTCTGTGGAAAGATTGCATAGTTTTTCTCCCCGTGTTCAATGATATTTTTATCATGTTTCATCAAATTGTTTGTGGTCTGAAGAGGCTAGTGTGTGAAGGCTGCTCAGCCCACAAAACAGCAGAGTGAAAAGCTCCTATGAACCCAACCTGGGTGCTAACTGGGTGCTGCAACTCACTGTGGGGAGGAGCTGCTGTATCCACCAAGGCAAAAGGATCTTGGAGGGCTAAACACCAAGATTGATGGAGTTACATTTTCTCCTCCTCTGTTTTTGTAATAGAGGAATGCTCTTACACCAGAAGGATATAGGGAAGAGAGGATGAGATTTTAAAAGCCCAATGAGATAAACATTTCTTAGCTTATTCCAATTGTTGGATCCTGTTGTGAAGTCTTTAAAGAAACCATGATAGCATCGCTCTGAAATGACAATGCCCGACCAACCCTGCCTGCTCCTTTCTGCTTTCACCTCAGCTTTCACCTCCTGTTCATCCATGCCTGTCATCTGGCAAGGGGCTGTCTTGTAATATGAGTCATTAACATGGCCCAGGTTAGAAACACACCTCCAAGAAAAGGAGAGAGGTTATATTTAACTCAGAGCTGCTATTAAAGACCACAGGGACAGCAGCGTGAGTTGGGGTTGGTGAGCTATGCTGCAGGGAAAGGTGAGGGTGGGAGAGCATCTGTGGGAAAGGCTTCAGCTGGGTTTGTCCCTGCGACTCTCACCCTCTGAAATGTTGGTAAAAGAAACTCTAAACGGCACGTGGTTTCTGCTTTGATACTAAAGTGTTTCTTTTTAACAATTATGATAAATTACTTGAAAAGTAAAATTTCCAACTAGATCTAAATCCTTTGTGTGATGCCACTTCGATGTGCATCTAGGAAGAGCTTTGGGTAGGACAGGGCAGTGCCACTGCCTCATGAGTGTCACGCTCTGCAGCAGGCACACTGACTCAGTAGGGAATATGCCAGGCATATCTCCAGGTATGTCTTTGAGATCCTCCAGGCATCACCATTAGGAAAGCAAACACACTTTTAGGCTTGAAATGGTTCTGAGCAGTGAGGAATAACTGCACGGGGCTGGGCTGCAGGTGTGGCATAGGCAGGTCCATTAAGGCTGCCTTTTATTGTTCTGTAATGTTTGCTGTTTGTTAAGCACAGAGAGTCATGTTGCCAGCACTTCTAAGAGGGCATAATGAGCACAAAGTCAGGTGTTCCCAAGGAGTAAACACCATGTCCTATAGAAAATACAGATGGGATCAGGCCCTGGGACTAAAAAATTCCTATTAAAAGGTTTTCATTTTTTATCATTTCCATTCAGCCCTGTCACCTTTGTTCAATAACTAACACTATTGGCTTCTGTCAAGTAAAGACTACATGTGAATTCAATGACTGATGGGTTAGGCCATGACATGAGATGTATTTTCTCTTTCCAGAGCACTTTGCTTTGGTCTTTTTACAGATGACAATTATAGCATTTGTGCAGGCCGATAACACTACAGTGCTGCAAATACCAAATTAAATATTTGCTCTGGGTTTTTTTCCTATTTTCAGAAATTGTGCCCATGCCAACATATTTGAAACCAGTCCAGCATGTTTTGCACTGTGTAAGTTTCAGAAATGTAGCAATTATAAGCCATTAAAATGAAGCAATTTATGAAATGCAGATGCCAATTTATAACATAAATCAGTGTTTGTGTTATATTACTGAATTGACATTTATTATGTAATTAATAATTAGAACAGGCATTCCTTCAAGCCATCCACCACAGGGCAGAATTATGTACCTAAAACACAACTATAAGTTGAGAAACTGCATAGATGCACACCTTAGGTGGAACCAGGAGGAGACTGTGAGTTTCGTGTGGGGTTTCCTGCATGGAGATGGCACAAACTTTCTGCAGAAAACAAAGCCTGTCCACCAGTGGAGGAACTGCTTGAACAAGACTGGAGCATATTTCTCTACAACCCCAAGCGCATCTAGATGCCAACTTATTCCTGTGGTTATTTGCATAGGGGTAGGGCATGGTTTGGACTACATGATACAGCAAATATGCATAAGAAAATAATTTGCTATGGGCTACTTCTGTTTAACATTAATGTTACATATTATGAATATGAATGTTAACATAAGAGGTATTTCCATACACTCTATTATTTATTCGTAGTCATCCATCCTGAGGCCACCTGTCCCAACCTTAAAGGACAGATATGGAAGCAAGGAATGATTTGGGCTGCTCTGAGAGAGCATTCTGTATGGGAGCTTACTCCATATATACATACCTGTGTTGTTAACAGAAAAGCTGGTTTCACTGTAATCTGGCAGCCACTGAGAAAGAAACTGTTACCTGCCCATCCTGGGAGGCCTGATAACATCAGTCTTCAGAGCATCTAAAAGTCTGTGCTGAGGGTTTAGGAAAGAAATTAACACACTTAGAAAAGAAAATTGTTGCAAGCTACTAATATGTAAAATCAATTTTCAGTACTGTGAAGTATGTTGTACTGGAACATAAATCTAGAACCACTCAATTTCTTTTTTCTTACCAAATCACTTTGGGGCCAATTTGACATTCAAAGGGCAAGGTTTCTAAATGCAGCTCCCTTTTCCTTCTTTTTTTCTTTTTATTTTTTGGAGGAAGAGGGGGTTATACAATTTTTTTTTCCATCTAGAAACCCATCTTGGCCTGGAAATGAAGGCACTTGCTGCACATCAATCGAGAATCCAACTTTTTGGCATTGTCAAATATAACCAGAAGAAACAAACCTGCAAAACGTTCTGTTAAAGTAACAGTGTTTGGATGAAAGGAAGGAAATTCAGAGTTAAGTGCCTGATGTCCTTTAACTCAACCCCATTGTGTCTAGAGAGATTGCACTTTGCAGCACTCCACTGTGTGATCATTTCCATCCCTGCCATCCCAAACACAATGGGTTGAATTAAGACTGGAGGGGAAGCATTAACTGTTTGTTTCTGTGCAGGCTGTCAGACATTCTGTTTGTGTAATAACTGGCTGAAAAATGAGATTCAAACTGCTAAGAAAAGTCAGGGCTTGGTGATCCTCTGAGAGTCCAATGTACTGTTTAAGATGAAAAAAAAATAACACCAATCATCAACCAAAATACTACAGCATAGACCTATTTTTAGTCATTTTTTTCCCCTTGAATTGTGTCTCTCATATTGCCAGCCCTCAGGCAACAGAAGTGTGAAGTGAATATTTCATACATATGCTTATACACAAAAAATTACATACATAATACATTATAGATCCTTTTGCTTCCATACATAATATCTCACGTGGTGATTTCATTTCCAGAAAAGGACTTGTGAGAAAATGGCACGTCTATTCTGGGTTCTGACTGTAGGCAACATGTTACTAGCCTCTTACCACCACAAATTGAACATAAAAGAAGCTGTGTACCAGTTCAGCCTAATAAAATGCATTGTTGGTTTGGGTCTTTTTTAACAACTCTCACATGTTGTATGTTATTTCTAGTTAGTGCTTCAAAAGCCCCACAATCAATTCTGGGTTTCTGATATAATGCTCATCAGAGGTCCCAGTTGTCCTATTGCTCTACAAACACGGGTACTTCCAGTCTGCAACGTGTGACAAAGCGTTTACCTCATTAGCCATTCCTACAGCCTCTGAGCAGGCCAAGAGTGACACTGGTATCTCTGAAAGGCTCAGTCTAGAGCTTCCTCTCCCAAAATGGTGGTTATCATAAAACTGGAAATACAGGGATACAGGAAATACAGGTAGAAGTGTCCACGTGAACTCTGTCTACATGAACTCAGAGATGTGGCGAGCAAACCAAGGCCGCACATGTCCCTCCCTAAACAATTAGCAACAGACCAGAAAAGACACCCTGTAGGCTAGTTGTTGGGGCACACTACCAGAGGCTTAGCACAAAACCTTCACATCACCATTCCCAAAGCCTGTCTCCTCTGTGTGTAGTTACAACCTGAAGCAGAGGCTTGATTTTCAGCATATACCACTCACCCAGAACTCCTGCCACAGACTCAGGAAATTAGGCTCCACGTTTGATGGCAAATTTGTTATTCTTTTTTTATAGCATTTGGCATAGTTTGACTTGAGTTCCCTCTAGCTTTGAGACTTATTTGTGTGACTTTGGATGCTGAGGCATGGGGAGATTAAGTGACTTTGTCAGTGATTTTCATTACTCAGGTAGGTCTTTCATTACTTTCATTACTGTGGTAGGTCTAGGAATTAGACCTTCATGTTGAGCATTCAGAGGAGTACTTTTCTTCCCTAATAACTGAATGATAATACACTGCATTCTTATTTGGAAGATTCACATTTGATTTTCAATTCTTTCATCTCCAGAGAAAGGAGTGCTCTGGAGTCTGAGCACTCAGCCTCTGAAAGTACGCAAGCCAGTATTTCTGTCAATTAGTGGATGCTAGAGGAATGGAGAATGTCCAGTCTGACACATGCATTTAAAGCAAAGGGTGAAATAGTAGGGAATATTGTAAGCTAATTGTTCCCATCTGAACTATTTTTCCTGGGGTTTTTTTGTGTGCTTCTATTATGAGTTGAATTCAGCTGCTCTTTAAGCACATGTCCTATATAAAGGGCATAATGGCTGAGTTGAGAGTAAACATAAAAAATGTGAATAATTTTAAAATAAGCAGCCAGACATCATTAATTCACTTGATACTCATTACAGTAATATTAATAATGACTTATGCATTGGATATTAATATAGTGTTCTACCGAAAAGCTGTTTTGCTTCTAATTTTATTTCAAGGAAAATAATTGACACTTAAAAATTCACCTGTTCTGCCTTGCTTCCAAATCTTTTAAAGTTAAGGTCAGGAATAAAAATTATCTGTGAATGAAACAGTGAGCTGTGAAAATTTTTACTCCCTATATCATACCACAAAGGTAAATCAGGGTAAAAGTGATGAGGATTTGGTAGCAATTCAATAGTTTATCCAAAAGGAACTGGTGACCTGTCTCCAGTTTCTGGGGACCAGGTGTCTCTGGTGGCTTCTACATAGAGTTTCCTTGCAGAAGAGCTGGTGGAACTGGATGGAGGCACATGTTAGGGACAGTAGGAGCCAGCCTATGTAGGAGCCAGCCCATGTAGCTACAGACTAGACCCTGTGTCTATAACCCATGGTGGGAACAAGAGTTTTATTTCCATGGCTACTAACCTAGAGCATTTCATGAACAATATTACTTTCTAAGTGCAAGGATCAGACTTACAGTGTTTGCAGCAAAAAGCATAGTAAAGGCTGAATCCTTTTCCTTGCTGTATTTGTAGGGGTTTTTCAGAGAAATCAGAAATGTTGACATTGTTTTGGCAGTGGGTTGAAATGGTGCTCTCCACTGGTGTGCTCACAGTGAGTGCAGGCTCACAGTTAAATGCAAAACATATTAATAAAAAGGTGATGTTTTCTTACTTGTTTGATGTAAGATCACTTTTTGGGATACTTTCCACATACCAAAAAATTTGCCTTCATCTGGTAGTTTTGTATGTGAATTTATCTGTCTGCTGGTGCTCCGTGAAGTATAATGTATTCAGAACTCTTTTATTCAATGTGAATTCTTTGAGGAATAAACTTGTTTGACAATGAGTACTATAATCTGTATCATCTGCCTCCAATTAAGCCTAGAATCATGAAGGATACTTTAATTGATCTCACTTTCAAATGTACTAAACTATTAAATGCCAAAAGCAAAACCAGAATTTTGCTTCTGGACATGATATAAAAACAGTTGAAAATTGCTTGGAGGGGAATGACCTGCTTAGCCTTTACTCTTTGTCTAGTCTGACTAGCCCACCAGGAAGTCTGTGTGGTTTTATAAGGTTGGTTTATATACTCATTAGTGTTTAATAGTATCTTTCAGCAATAGTTTTATTTTACTATTGAGATCAGTAATATGTTAATTCCTTAAAATTCAGCCATGGAGCAGGCACAAGTGAAACCTGCTGTTGCAAAAGGGCTCACTAGATGGAAAGAACAGCTATTCCTCCTATAAAAAAGGAATATGAAATAGCTGGGATATGGTGTTGCTCCTTTTAACTTGAAAACTGTATCTTAATTTCTGGCATAGTTTTCACTTGACCTGAGATGGGCTACAAATCCACTGTGCTGATCACTGCATGCTCCTGAACAGTGTGACCTGAGACACTTCCCATCATTAAGCAGTGCCTTGCCCTCTTTTTTGGGTAAATATGTGCTGTCAGGAGGTTCCTCCACCTCTCTGGCTGAAGTTTTGGGGATTTTGGCAAGCGTGCAACCTGTGGATGTACCACCCTTTTCCTGCTGTGCCAGACCTTGCACTGAGGTAGCCTGGGTGCCACCAGCATTCTCACACCCATCACTCTTGTGCTGGGGCAGAAGCTGCAGCCCAGGAAGAGGGAGAAGGCTTTGGGCAGTGACTCCTTCTTTTGTCCTAGAAAGATGAAGCCAGGAAAGTCTGCCCATTCCCTACCCTAGTTATTTGTTTCCCCTTGTTTTCTTGTATTTGTTTTCAAATGCACATTTTCCAGTTGTTGCCCTCTAGTGCATAATCATTCCCCATGTTTGCACTCCAGGGGCCCAATGTCAGACATGAACCGGGGATAAAAAATAGGTTATTTTTCCCATTGTTATTGACAGGTGGGACACACACACACACACACACACACACACACACACCTTTATTTGGTCCCTAAACAACAAGAAGAAAAAAACCATGAGTAGCTGCCACTGCTCAGATTGAATCCAAACTGTCTGTTAAACCTCTAATTATCGGCTTGCCTTGTGGGTAAAATGGTACCATTCAATTATTGGTTTTTGTTCGCTTGTCAGCTGCAAAAAACATATTATCACTGCTTTTCAAACCAGCAAAAAGAGCAGAAATTCTGCAAATTGCTTTCTAAACGTAGTTACTTTAAACCTAATTCCTCTCTGCAGCATGTCAGCAATTGTATAATGCGATGTTGCATGCAAATTGTATTTAATGTAGGTATTCCAATTATTTGTTTTACATTATGTAATTTTAGTGAAATTATTTCCTTTGTTGCCATGTTACGTGTGATTGTTTGACACATCCATCATAGCATGTTAAAAATAAACACACACACACACACACACACACACATTTGAATGCACACATTTTACCAAGCTACTTTAAATACAAGCAAAAATTGTCAAATGATAGTTCTCTGTGGCCATGGTGAGGTGAGAAATAAAACCACCTTTTCAAAAGTAATTTCAGGACTGATTGGATTTGACAGTCTTTATATTTGTTTATTTACTTAATCTTGGAGAGTACATGAGTCTAGGATATCCTTGATCAATTTATTTCCCCTTTGCTTGTGGATACCACAGCCCACATCCTCCCAGGCACTGCGGGTAACACAGCAGTTCTGTTACACAGCTGGAATGACGGAAGCTCCACTATTCTGGTGATAAAATACATGAGACATTTACATCTGACTTGGCTGGTGGATTTGAGATGTTACACTTCCTTAGCTTTGCATTTTTCCATTCACATTGTGTGAAATCTGTTTTACTAAAGCAGAGCTGAGAGATTCTTAAAACCCCTCCTTTCCCTCCCTGACTTCTCCCTCTGCACAGCCCTGTAAGTGATCTCTGCCATAAGCAGGGATCTGTAACGCCATCATTGGTGACAAAGAAATGAAATTTTTGTTGAGCTCCTAATTTGTGAGCAATGCATTTTACCAGGCAGGCTAAGAGGAAGCTCTAGTTCAGCCTTTTCGTATCATATATTGCTTCTGCCACTCCCTAGGGCCCTGCAGGCAAGGATTTCTGGAGATTGCTCTGTTTTTGTCCAAAACAGTGACTTTCAAAATATTCCAGCAGTTGTTAAGGTAGGGGTTGAGTTTCTTAAAGTCTGGTATTGTCCAGCTCCCAGTGGGAAACTTCTAGGGGTTCATTTGCAAAAATAAAGCTATGTGTATCTTACTGTAATGTTAGAAAGAACAGTATATTTATGTTGTGTTGGAAATGGAATTCTCCTTCAATTGTGCTTTAAAAGGCTACCAGGAAATTTTATCTGTTTAAGAATGTAATCAGTTATTCATCTATTGCTATAGAAGGAAATACTTTGCCGAGAAAAAGCTCAGTGTTTGACTTGTCAATTAGAAAATCTACTTGCTTTAGGCGAATGGTGAAGAGAATATTGCAAGGCTGGTTTAACCCCTGGGTGAGCTCTCATTTAGCTCTCACAATGCTGTCACACAATGTTTTTTTTTTCTTCCCTGGACAAAGCATAAGAAAGCAGAAGTATATGGAGAGTGAGTTTCCCCAAAGTTTCCATCTCTGATCATTGCCTGTCCTTACTCAAAGACAAATGACAGTTTGACTTCTATTGACTGAGAAGAGACAACGAGGGGTCAGAGGGAAGGAGATTCAGTGAGGCCAGGCAGCCAGGAGAGGCGAGTCACACCTCATTAGTAGGCATGCAGGTAGGAGAGCTTTAGATTTGTTTCAGGTCCCTTGCAAAGGTGCCTTGACAGCTTGAGTTATGCTGACAGCCTCCCCTCAAAGGGAAAGAGAGTGTCAGGCAAGAGAGATGAAACATGTTTCACTGTCACCCTCCACACAGCATAAATGGATGGCCCAGCATCTCGCCATCAGCGATGTTCCCATCTGGGGAAAAAATGGAAGAGTTGAGTTTGATGTTATAAATCACCATAATTTGTTACAATTTCCAAAGACAAATATGACAGGGTGGAATTACTTTGTGGTGCTGAGACAGTCATTTGCAGAAGCCATAAAGTGCCATTTTAAATCTGAGGATGAGATATATTTAATCTGAAGAAACAGAGCACAATATCACCTCAGTATATTGTGTTTACCAAGAACTTAGCTGCAGAGATGCTATGGTATTGCAGGTTGCTCATTTCATTTTACCCTTTGAAATCAAAATTACTCTTTTATAAAAAAATGTAATGAGATAGAAAGATTCTTTTATGTATTTCCTATTTGCTCAATTGAAAAGCAGAAATATTTGTTGTGCCCTCTAATTAAATGACGCAATGCTCAGTTTTGACAGGAGAAATAGTTTGAGGGTTTACAAGTGAGATTCGAAAGAAAGACGATGCTCTGTTACACATTCAAGGCTGTCTCTTCACAGCCATTCCTTTTTAGTAGCTCCTAAAATAACAAACTCACCAACATACTATTCCTTTTGGAAGTGTTCAGGTCACAAGCATTGCTCCCAAAAGCTATGCCTTCAAAGTTTTCTATTGATGATGGTGTAGTCCAAGAAGACATTTTGAAGACATGTTGTTGGGAAAAATCAGAGAGGAATCAAGGGTGTTACTCTGTGACATTTCTGTGGCCACAGTTGAGATAATCAATTTTCACTCTTCTATAACAGACACCATTTGAGGTGTCTCTGGAATACAGAGAGAAATGTGAATGTTCAAAGTGTAGAAGCTGAAGCCAAAATTGCTAATCATTGCCTGTATGTTCATAGGTAGGTTGCTTAACCTGTCTGTACCTTGATTTACCCACACATAAAAGGAAGACATTGCCAGCCTTCCCCATCCTTCCCGTAAAATGACTTGAGTGGCGCGTAAGTAAAAGGATCTCCAAAGTGCAAAGTCTTTTTAAATAGTATTCAGTTTAACAGCAATAGTTTTTATTTGAAAATGACAGCACACTATGCACCAGTTCTTTTTTTTTTTTTTTAAAAAAAAAAAAGGCCAGAAAGAGAGAAATAAGTCTAAATGCTGATTTGGCACTTACTTAGATAAGCTTTCCCATAGCCTTGGCTTTTTACTTCCATAAATCCCAGCATTTTTATGTCAGTGAGTAGATGATGATATGTTCACCCATTCCACATTTGGGTGTTATCAGGAGAGAGATGAAACACATTTCAGTGTTACAGTCACTACTGAATAAATCAAACCTCAGTGATGCAGTGTGATGGTATGAAAATCTCACAGCCTGTGAAATCATTCACCTGATGAAACTGGATCACCATCCTTAAAACACACTCTTAGGCAGAGCTCTCAATGTGTCAGCTCACTGCTCTGGAAGAAACTGGCAGGTGTTTTCAGCTTGTTGAAATGACAGCAACTTTAGTTATGTTAAAAAGAAAGGGTTTATTGCTGCCTTTCCCTCTTCCTACTCTCCTACCAGTGGAGTTCAGCTTGTTCCTGCCCTTCAAGATGTCACACATGAAATCTAACCACTGCAAACAGGCAGCCTGCAGTAATTGCCTTTGCTGTTTGCACCTTTGTTGCTTTCTAATTTCCTGAGCTCTGCACTTGTCAGGTTATCCAATACATAGCAATAATAACACGATGTTTGTTTTCATGCTTGTGTTATCATTGTGTTTTCATTTTGTTTCTTAAAAGAGGAGCTAATGTGAGTGGCTACAACCCATGAAAAGTGAGGTGTGTTTCTGAAAGGCTTGCCTTTCAGGAAAGCACTAACTGGCATGTCTTTGCCAGCACCAGGGGACCAGAATGAAAATCACATGAGCAGAAGGGAAGAGTTTCCTTTCCCCTTGTGAAATGATGCATAACCAGTATGTGAAAGCCCATTTAGTCTGACTGCACAAGTAGCTTCTGGAATGCTTCTGAAAGTGCTCTTACAGGTTTCTCTCACCTCTTTTCCCTCACTTTCTGACTCTGTTTAGAGGGCAAAAAGTTAAAAATATTTCTCTAGAAAAATAAACAACCAACTTCCATCATGAGGCATAGGGTAACATAGGAGAGGTTAGAATCTTTCTAAGATAAAAGAGAAAGTAATTCAGGAAAGAAGGAAAGAAGTAGTTCAGCATCTCGCTGCTCAGCAACAATTTACTGCTTCAGTGGAATAGTCTTGGAAGGAAAAATAAGATGGCACTCACATGCACACCACCTACTGTGAATGTGGAAACACCTGCTAAACGTTGGAGAACCAGGTGGGCAGAAGTTACACCTTGTTTCCTACAGCCTGGCCTAGACTGGATGGGCGCTTGTCAAAACCCCTTTGTCCCCAGGGCTGTATGGGGCAGGAGGACCAGTGGCTGGTCCACATATGTCCTACCCAGAGCTGGACACCCTTTTAGCAGGGACCATGCACCAGGAGGAGTGGGATGCTGAAGAGCAGCTGGGGTTTGCTCAGCAGGGTATTTCTTTTCAGTTAAAAACTGGGTTTAGCAGAGGAGACAGTTCATCTGGACCCTGACTGTGCCAGAGCCAAGGGAGATGGGCAGGTGGGATAGAGGTTTGCAGTTCTCCCTGGTGTGAAAAAGGAGCGAGAGAGACACAGAGAGACAGACCGAGGAAAACATTAAGAGTTTTGTGCAATTGTTTGTCTAAATTTCCTCACTTTTTTTGCCCCTGCACTGACCTTCAAGTTGTACTGAAACAATCCTGAAAACATTTCAATCCATTTTGCTGTGAGTGCTCCCTGAAGAAAGTGGCTGGATGTTTCTTTGCACGATGGGAGGGAGACGTAATCACCAGTCTGGGGCACCCTGAGGTGCTGCACAGCCATTAATGGAAGGTGATAAGGGCAGCGATGCCTTTCTCTAGCAGAAAATGCATCTTTTTCTGAGTGCCACCGGCCTGCACACTGCTGTGCAAACTGTTCCCCTGTCATTCCCACCTCTCTGCCCCCTCAGGGCTCAGACAACCTTTAACTTCAGAGCTGTCTGTGGGGCTTTTTTTCTTGATGTCTTCAGTATTTTAACAGCAACAACAAAGTCCTTTCAGTTGTATCACTTTGTGCAAGCTGTTGCCAGACCTCGTAAAGCTGCTTACAGTGTGGAAATGGTTTGAGGGCAATGTCAACAGGAGGGAGCTGTAAGAGAGACCAGAGCACAGTATGTGAGCTGCCGCCACTGCCTGCTGGAGTAGTTGAGGTGAGAAAGAGTGGTGAAGTGCTGCTGGTTGGTGACCACTGCTTCACCAGCACAGTATGGTTCTGCTGGCAGGGACATGGTTTCAGCTTCTCAATCACATACATAGGAACTTCCTGATATTTCTGCATTCGTGTATCCTCGTGTTGTATTTTCTCCTTCTCTCACTGATTCTCACTGCAGCAATATCACAGGTTTGAATGAACCAGAGACAGTAAGCAATGTATTAAACTTGTAATATATGTATTATTTTTAAGTAGGTATGATCTCTGGGATTAAGCAAAAGCCTAAAAGCCCAGGTGGATTTATTTCTCCTTCTTTTTTTGTTCTGTCACTGTATGAACATATGGATAAGTGTCATCAAATCATAGAATGGTAGGGGTTGGAAGGGGTCTCAAGAGATCATCTAGTACAACCCCCCCGGCAATCCCCTTGATCAGGTCATGTTCTGACAGCTCTGGACAGTAGACAACCCAAACTCCTTTTTAATTCCATTGACTTTAAAAACAAAAGTTGTTATGATTTCAGTTTGACGTCTATCATTGACAACATTCACATAGCCCAGACTGGATCTGGAGTTGTTGAAGTTCACACGACTTTCTCAGTTGCACTTTCTCAGTGTCTGATATTAGGCTAGGAATGCTTATCCACCACTTCTCAATTTGTGCAGATTGATAGAAACATGTCTGAGCACAACAGAGGACAAGACATTAAGCAACCAGAGGGCACCTGAGGAGCACTGAGTGCATGCAGACTTCTCGTGAGGATCCTAGTAGATAGGTGAGGTACATTCCAGATATCCTTTAACTGCTCCCTTAGAATAGGTGTACAGCATGCCTATTACAGTGGGCTGAGAAGTAGGATCATTGATGCATCTTTTCTACTACACTGGGAGTCAGATTCCCAAAGCAATCAAAGGTTTACCCTAATAGGTTGGAGAAGAAAGATAGTTAGGGTACTGATTACAGCCCCTTTACCTAGAACAGCTTGCCTCTTTGAAAATTAGAGCCAGTGATAGACATTTGCAGCATGCAATAGATGAAAAAGAAGTTGCCTTCTGTTTATATATCCACTGCACCTCTTCTTTCTCATTGCCTGCTCTAAAGCTAAGGGTCATTGTCTTATTCTCTCTCTTCTTACACCCTTCTGTCAGCAGCAGTGCTTTAAAATAAACAAGCTCGTGGTAAACCATTTTTGAGCCAACTCCAGTCTTGTGAAGCAAAGTGCACAAAGGAAAAAGGACACCCCAGCCTTCCAGATGACTTTTCTTGGTTCAAACACAAAACTTGATGACCTTGTCATCAAGAGAACGCTCTCATTAGCAGAAAGCCCCTGTACTCCAGGAGGACAGCTGCCCAGGCTTCAGATGAGAAAGGAGAAGCACAGGCACTGTGGCTCGGTTCTCAGATCTGGCATTGGGCATACCATTGTTCCCCCGTACACATGCATTTCCATCAGTCCAGGCAAAGGGTGAAAGAGTGTCCTGCTAAGCTTTCCTGTGCCCTAGGGCAAAATTCAGTTCCACAGTAATTTAATTTTATGCTAGTAGTTGTACAGCTATTCTGAATGTGCCCTCTTCTCGGTCTGATAATAAAGAACATATTCTGCTTTGAAAATTACTGGAAATGTGAACTTCATTAGTGTTCATTTACTTTGGGGAATCCTCTGTTTCTCTCTATCTGCAGTCTGGCCACAGGAGTTCTGTAAAAGAATAGTTTATTAGAACGGAGGAACCATGTCTGAACTACAAGAAGTGTATTTTGGTTCTGAGAAATCTGATTACAGAAACACAGTCACTTACAATTTCAGAGGACTCTTCAGGTACCCATGGCTTTTCAGTTAGTTTTATTAGTGCAACATGTATCAAAAAAACACAAACCATACAAATGAATGAGCTCTTGCAGGTTAGTGTATCTGTTTCTCCTCCGGGATGTAGGTTTATTTCTTACTGTTTTGTCTTGTGTTCTTAGTGTCCCCAAAGGTCAGACTTCAAAACTTCCCCTGGCAGTTCCATCTGCAATCCAGCAGATCTTCCAATTAGCAAAATGTTCATTATATACAGCTAATACAGTATGGATTTACTCATCCACTTTCACTGCTGCTTCTTGAGCCCCTCTGAATAATAAGGTATTCCATCTCAGAATAATTCATAAACTCTTTGCCTGAGCACTGTATCTTTCAATAATCAATCTAAATTGCAAAATACCTTAAGCAGCAGCGTCGTTTGCCCGGCACTATTTAAAAATCATGAAAGCAGTGGAATGAAGAATGAGGGAGCAGAACCGTTCCTTACTCATCTCTACAGTATCATCCTTGAGAAGAGGACATTGCAAAGACATTGATATATAAATGGATAATTAAAAAATTGGACTTTAACATATTTGAGAGGTGAGGCAGAGGTGTATACCAAGAACAGTGACACAGCTTTATAACAGGTAGCAGTGTATATATAGGGGAGCATGTAAGGAAATTTCATGTCCTTAAGGTGTCATACTGAATGTAACCCGTGCATCCACAGACTCAGGGTATGGGCAGCTGCCAGGTACAGTATACTTACTCTTCTGAGATGGTCTGGACAAAAAAAGTGTCCCCCGTGTCTAATTTCTCTGTGTTTATAGTACCTAGAACCTTTCTAGGGGTGTGCAAGGTTCTGTAGAAACACGGGTTAAAAGCAGGAGTGAAATGGGATTCTGTCCTCCCAAGACAGGTTATAGCAAATTGAGAGGAATGCAGCCTCAGCATGGTGAGGAACATGTTCAACATGCTGCTGACCATGCTGTTTCTGCCAAGTATCACAGTAAAGGAGACTCATTCTGGTTTCTGTTATACTCAAAATCTTTTCTGTGAGCAGAGGGAAAATGTACTTCTTAATATAATTGAATGTTAATACTATAGCCATGGGGTCCTCAGTGCCAGTCTGTATCCTGTCTCTTACCATCCTGTGCTCGCATTCTTATATGCCCTGCTCTGTGTTTCCGCCTCTCAAGACCTCTGCTTTTGTACCAAGTCTGTACTTCTCTTCACAATGTCATTGTATTAGAGTCATAAAAATCTCATTCTGCAAAGAATAATTGCTTATTTCTGATATATACATAAAACTATGACTGTACAACACAAGAGATAAATGTAAGTGAAACAAATTATCCATAGATGTCTGGTCAATTAGAGGAACTGCTATCACAGCTTAAACCTGGGGAAGCAGAGCTACGGACAGAGCAAACCTGACAAGATGTAGTCTTGTGTCCTTATAAACTCAGTACAAAGCTATGGCCTGTTCCTAGCAATGAAAATACCTGTTACAAGCCTTGAAGCAGTGTTGCAGTCACTGCTAATGGTGTTAAATGCTTTTTTGGGGTAGATCAGCTTCTGAATTCCAGCAACCAGCAGCAAAATGAGCTGCAAAGGTATTCACTTTCTCCTGTGATACAAATATCTGCTGCATATCATTGTAGAAAGCATATAAATTACAAAAACTATCTTAAATTGGGCATAAACACACCATATGAAATGTGAATTATTCCTGTAAAAGTATAAAGTAGCCTCACCCACTTTGTTGTCTCCAAAGTAATCACCTTAGTCCTAGAGAAACCAGTTGTTCCTAAGAATTTACAAATGTCAGGATTTCTTTCATCTAATACTAGAAAGCTCTGCATCCACATTTCAGCTAGTCACTATAGTCTCTCTTCCTAATCTGCAGAAGAAACAGATGCTTTCAGTGCTACCTTGTGATCTCTGGATTATTTGGAAACGACCAAGGCAAACTGGAGAACTTAGTTTTCTGTGCTGACAAGAGAAATAACAAGCTCAGTTGAAGACTGCAGATGTCTATTTTTGAATGAGATAAATAATTCCCAAAGTATGCATTTAAAATTTATTCCACAATTCCCATTTTAAATTGGGAACTCTACATTGTTTTGAGCTTTGTACTGCAAAATAAAAGACACTTGCACACAAAATTAGTTTAGAGCAATAGAAAATTTTGGCAGCCATGATTCTCCATTGCTGTCCTATTTAGTCAAAGAAAACTTATTGTGTGTATTTTCAGTCCTTCCCTCTGTGGCAGAGAGGTGGATATATTAGCAAAGATGTGTATGGGTTAAATTTACAATATCAACCTAAGCAAAAAAAATAGAGAAGCAGTGTTTCTCAAAGGGAATAATGGAGGCAAATAAATTATTACATGCCATATTTCTGAGTTCTGGAGGACTAAGCCTCCTCTAATAAAAGATGCATGGAGACAAAATGATTTAGCACAATTATATACAGAGCCAACATCCTAAGAAAAATAATCAAAGCAAAGGCTAGCTGGAAAGCCTAGAGAGTTCACAGCTGCAACTCAACAAGCCCAGAAACTGGCTGAATACAGACTTCATATATCAGTGAAAAAATTCCAGTAGGACAATGTGTCCTGGCTATGACAGGCCTTTGTGAGAAACTTATGGCAAAGCCTCACTTTCCATAGATTTATAAAGCTCAAGCCAGAAAAGATCATCTAGTCTGATATCCTATATATCACAGGACATTAAATTTCTTCCAGTTAGCTCTGAGTTGAGCCCAATAACTTAGGTCAGCCAAATGTATTTGAGTCTTCAGAATGTTAAATGATATTGTGCCAAAGAAAAAGATTCAGTAGCTTGCTGATACTTAGAATTATTTAATAATAAACTGTGGATTAAACAGCATTGCAGATGATTGTAATTGATTTTGCAAATACATGAACTCTGAAGATTTTTGCTTTTATGGTGTAGACATAAATTCCTGTGTATAGATTTATTTCAAGGTTTAAATAGCTCTGTTTCACCATATCATTACCTCTGTCTCCTAGCAGTGCATCTCCCCACACTCCATCAAAATTAGAAAGCCTGCTCTGGGATCTTTGGCATAGATTTGCCTTGGATGTCTGCTCCTGCACAGAAGACCTGTGTAGAGCATAGAAGGTTCACAAAAGCTTTTTTTTCTTGATACTGTTATTATTATTATTATTATTATTATTATTATTATTATTATTATTATTATTATTACAACAAGATGATTTGGTGCCTTTCTGTCCTCCCAAAGCAGGAAAAAAGTGCTGTGCTGATTTGTGACTATTTCCTTGTGTTCCTATGCTGATTCATGTTTTGATCCAATCAGGAATGAGACACTAATTTTACAACCTTTGCTTCATTCATTCTTCTTCAGTCTACAAACTATTCGTGGGTTAAAGCTGATTAGAAAAATAGTCATCCAAACCACAGTTATTAACAAGGATATCAGGCAGCTTCCACAGCCTTCTCCAGACAAAAAATGGAACGTACCACATCTCTAGTGTGTAGCTACCGATATAAACTCATTTTCATGTCATAGTCTTCTCTTACGTTGGTATGAAGCATGCAATTAGATAGTGCAAGAATTTATCCCTGTGGGATGCTGAATGTAGGTGCTATTTACAAGGAAAAAAATGGTGGAGTGTGATTTTTCATAATGTAGTGGAGAAGTGGTGTAGAAAGCTGGTGTCCTCATATTCAGTGCCAGTGTAACTGGGATAGCACGAGGATCGAACGTACTGGAGCTTGCTGGCAGAACAAGTATCACTCACCTAACCCTATGTCCCTAACTTTCACTTTTCTTGGAAAAATAATGGATAGGATGGAAAAATAATGGATAGGACTCAGTCTACTTAATTTTTAGATCTGACTTATACCAAACTTTCACTAGTTTGATGAAGTAGCTAAATAAGTGACCCAATTCCCTGTATGTGCAGTGCAGATAATGAAATGCCTCTGGAGATCTCCAAAAAGAGTTCCTTTCTACCAGTTTTAGGTAAGCAAACAAAGGCAGACAGCATGTACCCCTTAGGTCCTTCAGAAGGTAACCAAAATAATCTGCTTCTCTCCATTGCTTATATTAGGAACACACTCTACAAAGTCTACTTCATTAGGTGCCTAAAATGTAATGAAGACTGAATGTTTAAGTTAGATGTATAGGCTCCTACATTCAGTATATTCTTACCTTACACTAATTACTTCACGTCACCTAACTCCAGATAAGAGCATAGTTTTAATAAGCCTATACATTGTCCACTGGTGCTTGGAAGGCAGCTATGAAGAATGCTTTTTGTTCCTGAAGATGGACTATGTTGTGGTAGTCAAAGGCAAATCGACAAATTGTCTTGGATCCATTACATCCGAGTACTGACAGGCTTCACAGCTTTGTAGCTTTCTTTTTTGAACCACATAGTTGCACTGGGAGTCTTTTTTAGTCTGAAGTAAAAAGAAGCAATGGCTCCTTTTAAACTTGACTCAGTATTGTTCACATAACCCAACAGAGAAATGCTAATTAGTAGGTAAATTAGATGCCTCTATCTGCCTTTGTCCTTGGAGAGATGGTAGATATAATTTCCTAGCAACCTTGTTAGCCTCTTTGCATTCAGCAGGATGGATTAAAAACCAGTACAATAACCCAATGGGTGTATCATGTAACAGAATGTCTGTTACGAGTAAAATTCATTTAACAGCCAACCAGCGCAGACAATGATCCTTTGCCCTCTGTAATATAACCACATAGCTACCCTGTGCCATGGCATAACAGAGGATGAGGAGGGACTGTAAATCATTAGCAAGTTTCTCATTCCACACAGCCTTCTGACAGCTGAACTATATAATCTACTTTGTGGTATATTGCCTTATTGTGATAAATACACCTCAGTATATTGCAATGAAAGCCAAAGCATTTGAATGTTCTGTATCTCCACTGCACACACCTGGAAAGTTTCAGTTGACCACTTAGACGATGCTTTTGCAGTGGATGAGCTGCTAGAGGATGCAGCTTACAGCTTTGTTTTTCAATTCAGCTCTGCAGCTGAGAACACTCAAAGGCTAGAAATAGTATCTCCAGACTCTCTATGCAGAGTTGTTGTTATAATACTATGAGAGTGGTTTAGTCTGATATGTTTTACTTCATGCTTGTAGTTGTCTTGGTGCATGTCCCAGTAGGTTACCATATCGTAGTTTATTCACAACAGCTCTCTGAGGAGTGTTTATTTGATTTTATGCAGGCACCCAGGTATAACTACAGTAATAAGTGTCTTCTAAAAGGAGACCCAGTTTTAGTACGAAAAATACTTGTAAACCAGGTCACTGTCACAGCTTTCTGCTATAACAAGACAGACAAGTGCTCTGCTTTGTCATTGTGCTAAAGAGACTTCTCCATTTCTGGCAAATGAGAAATTGCTCTGGGAATCCAAATCCTAGTGGTCTGGTGACAAGGCAGTGGTTTTGACATCCAGAAGCTGCAAAAAAGTTTAACAGGATTTGGAAAGGATGGTAAAGGAAAATTAAGTGATTTATAATGTCAAACTGATAGTTTGTGCTTGTAGTGGGAAAGAGAGAGAGAGACCATCGGAAACAGGATTTCATTTTGAAATGCAGAGGTAACTTGACTAAAGCACAGGAAGGGTGTTCATTTAAAAAGAAGTTACAGTGCTGATGAAGAGACAGATATTCATCAAGGACCTTCTGAGTGACCTTAGGCAAATCACTGCTTCTCACTTCCTCATTTGTGAAATGAGTATAATAATACATTACAGGAGAGCTTGTGTGAAAGATGCATCTTATAAGTGGGGTTGGTGCTTAGCCATGTAAGTACCTAAAAGGCAAGGGAGAAATCTTCTAAGACACTTGATCCTACTGCTTTCTTAAGGTCAGAATCTCTTAAGAACCATGAATCTAATATTTTGCCCACTGGTGTAGATGATGTTTCCACAAGATCAAGCCTAAACCTGCAGCACTTGATAAATGCCTGTCTGAAGAAAGATCAGCTGGAACGGAATCATTTCAATCCCTTTTATATGCTTATAAGTGAATCTTTAGTAAGCAATAGGATTTCCTCCATTGAAGGAATTAGTAGTTTGGTTTATTAATCTATGTAATCTCATCCACGTAAATTCCATATAACTGGCTAGAAGGAGTATTTTAAAGTGTTTTCAAAAAACAAAGTTTTATGATTACATTTGCAGGATATGTAATCTCTCTGCCATGTAGCTTGCACTCCTGAATCACTTAGTTGCTTATAAAATGCTCTTTTTGTGCTACTTTTCTTTATGGTTTATTCCTATCTCTTTTCATAATAGAAAATCAAACCAAGGTATGTTTCATAAGGCAAAACCAAATAATTTAAAACTACTGCCTTCGAGGTATATTTTGTGTAAGAATATATCAAGATTCAAAAACCATTTGGTATTTATCCAGGCAACACAAATATCCAGTGATATTAGGATTTTAGAAGATTTTAGAAGTAATATAAGTCCTTTTGCTTCAGGGTAAAAGCCAATCTCTAATTAATCAAGGTTAGAAAGAAATCTTTAGGAAAAACTGCTCTATTGCAGGATTTCTACAGCAAGTTTTTAGCTTGTTACTCTCAAGTATGTGATGTTGAAACAATCTCAGACTACAGAGACAAGTGATCAGGTTCCATGTGGGATTTGCTGTTTCTGTTCCTCATTATGTATTTATCACACAGACATTTCTAAGTTCCTCACAGAGTATTTCTGCATTTTTCCCCATTTTCTAGTGTCACCGTCTATATAAACTCTTATTGAACAGGATATTCTCTGTGCTCTCAGGAACACATCATTGTTTCTTCCTAACGACATGACCCAGGTGTCTTCATTACATGTCTGATCAATAAATATCGAAAGAAGTAAAGTGTACCAATGAAAAGCCCTCACTGAACAAGGCTTTTTCCAAGGAAAGCCTTGATTTCAAGTATTAATAAATATTTATATTTAATTCATTATTTCATAGACTACAGAAGAATGGAAAATTTGCAATTACTTTGCGTTGTGCTTCCAGCAACTCATGCAAATGCCTTGCATGTCTCTAAAATCCTGTGGTCATTCTGCACAAGGAGCAATGTATGTGTGAGTGCCTGTCCTCCCTGCTGCCAGCTCAGCCATTTAAAAGGAAAGACTATTGCTCCCCGTGTCTCAATTCACAGGTCAAAAGTAGGCAATGTGCAGTATTTCACAACTGCCCCTTTTTGCCTCCTTTCTTCACACAGCAATCTGACAGACAGAGCTTTGTTTAAGTACTTTCAACTCAATTATTTCCCATTTAGTGGCTTCTCAATTCCAGAGAGAACTTTTTCCTGAAAAAGAAGAAATATACGATATTGTTCTGGTGGTGAGAGCTTCAGCCAGAGTACTGTAGATATGCATTTAGCTACTTGCTTTGTCTGATTTAGATCAAGGGCATGACCCTGGTTCTCCCACGTTTTAGATGAGTGACCAAATCACTGAGCTATCAAGGCAATCACTTTTGCTCTCTGGCCCTATTAGTATCTCATTAGTGAATCAAACAGAGTAGTGCACTGAACCAGGGTCTCCCACTCCCCTGTCTGTGCCAGGTTGTCTAATACTCAGTGGTCAGGATCTCTGGCTTCTCTGGAACACCTCCAGGAGATCTTGGCTTCATCTGAAAATTAAATCTCAGAAAGTATAATGGGCTAAAAAAACCTCTTTCTCATTTGGTTCCAACCCTGAGTTTCTCTTAGGCTTACATCCACATATCAAATTAGATATTGATCTCTATATCTCTGTTATCTTGTGTGCTAATTTTTGCAGAGCTGGAAGTAAAAATATTTCATCAATTTAAACTAATGAATGAGATGCAAAAAGATAGGTGCTCCGGGGTCTGTAACTATCACTGAGGCAACCCAGTAACATGCCGGGCCCATATGAGAGCAATCACCCAGGCTCACACAGCCACAGAGAAGGTTTGCAAATTCAAATATGCAAGTAAAAGACTTAACATCCAACAAAACTGTTACTTACCTTGGCTTCCTAGTTGTGACAGAAGAGAAGAGCATGAGGCTAATCAAGAAGAGTGTGGCCAGCAAGTCGAGGGATCACTCTACTCTGACCTGGTGAGGCCTCATCTGGAGTCCTGTGTCCAGTTCTGGGTTCCCCAGCTCAAGAGGGACAGGGAACTGCTGGAGAGAGTCCAGGACAGGGCCACCAAGATGATCAGGGGACTGGAGCATCTTCCTTAGGAGGAAAGGCTGTGGGAACTGGGGCTGTTTAGCCTGGAGAAAAGGAGACTAAGGGGGGATTTCATTAATATTTACAAATATCTAAATGTTGGTTGTTAGGAGGTTGGGGCATCCCTTTTTTCTATTATATCTGGTGACAGGACAAGGGGTAATGGAAAGAAACTGGAACACAAAAGGTTCCATTTAAGCATAAGGAAAAACTATTTTACTGTTAAGATGAGGGAGCCCTGGCACATGCTGCCCAGGGAGGGTATGGAGTCTCCTTCTCTGGTGACCCACCTGGACATGTTCCCATGCGACCTGATCTAGGTGAACCTGCTTTAGCAGGGGGGTTGGACTAGATGATCTCTAAAGGTCCCTTCCAACTCCTATTATTCTATGATTCTATGAATGACCAGGATACAGTCAGACATGTGCAGAGTTGTTGGCTTTCAGGGAAACAGATATATGCATGTGCTGAGATCTCCTCTCTCCACAGAGAGAAGAGGAAAGAGGAAATAGAGAAGCATTTTTTTTAACCCTTCTGTGAGTTAAGTATACATATTAACCTTGTGGAATTGCTGAAGCAAGTTGTAAATTATGTATGAAATGGAAAATCCTTGCTCACTGCACAGAGTATACAGTAAGGCTGTGCATCCACTACCGTACTGTGCTATTTGCTGTGCTAATGAATTCAGACAGAGCCATAAAACCCCACCAAGCTCAGAAGTTTTGGATAAAAGAAACTAAAAAAAACCAGAACACAGCTATTCTATTTTGTGGGTTGAATTAGTGGTTTAAACATCTGATCTGAAACACCTAGGCTCCAAGAAACTACAGGTTTAAATCCCAGTTAGGTTCATTTCATCTCTTTATCTCTCAGAAAGAGATAAATTGAGTACTTTGTAGTTTGACTCTGAAAGGTTCCACAGACAAAATCTTTTGAAAGCAAACAAACTCAATTTTTTCAAATTTTGGAACATTTTGATTCTCCAGGTTTTAAAAACCACTGTGTTAGTCTTGATGGCAAAAGATACATCTTATTTATCTCCTGAGAGAATAAAGAGTGAGGGAAGTCTATGCTCATACTGCCATGGTGAATACCTCTCTGTCAATTAACATGATTAAAATGCCCCAACACTGTATTTCATGAGATCTCAGTGGAGATCAAGGAGTAACATTTGGGTAGCACTGAACAGCCTGGATGTTTCCAATGAAGCCAAATAAGCTATGCCAGCAATCATGAGCCACTACATACACTGGAACCTAGTGCTAAAATACTGAGAAAATTTCATCAAAGATTAAAAAATCAAATCAAAGAAGTGTACATGAAAAAATCTGTCACAGCTTTTAAAGTTTGATAAAAATTGCTTTGTCTCAAATTGAAGTTCTGGAAGATCAACCGTCTCCAGGCACACCATCGCAGGAAAACTAGGGCACGGGAGATTTGATAGAATCGTATAATCGTAGAATCTTTTTGTCTGGAAGAGACCTTTAAGATCATTGAGTTCAGCCTTTGTCCCAGTCCTATCAACCACTAGACAGCATCCACCTATATCTTAAACACCTCCAGGGAAAGTAACTCCACCACCTCCCTGGGCAACCGTTCCAATGCCTGACAACTCTTTCAGTAAAGAAATTCCTCCTCATATCCAGCCTGAACCTCCCCTGGAGCAACTTGAGGCCATTTTGTCTTGTTCTATTGCTTGTTACTGGGCAGGACAGACCAAATCCCACCTTCTTTGACAGTGGCTTCAGTTGCCCTGTTATTTTATGTTAAGCTTAGGTCAGAGCTAAGTGTGAATCCTGTCCTACCTAAATTGCTAAACACAGCACAAGAGTCAGAGCTCTATTGCCAGGCTCTGCAAAGGGCTGCTGGGCCCTAGATGGGAGGAAATAATCTCAATCAGTTCAGCACTGATTGAACCCTAGACATGGTACTACCAGCCTCCCAGAAACAGGTCAAGAGGAGACCTTGGTCTGGAGTGCTGACCGTGAGACAACTCTTCCCTTCCACGGCTATACCCTGGCTCAGGTCAGCATTGCCACCAGATCCCGCCATCTTCAAGGCCATCATGCCATCAGGTCTTTCCAGACACAGTGCCATGCCTGACCAGCTCTATACCTGACCTGTCTCAAAGGTCTCTGCACTCACATTCAGGGCACACATGTTTTCCAGTTTCACCTTTTTTGCTGTTACATCTTGAATCCTTTGCTAAATGTCTACCAAAGCAGAGTGCTAAGGATACTAATAACAAATGAAGCTGTACAAAGACCTGATATCACAGAAGCTGAGGCCTTCGTGCAGGAGAGAAAAGCTACCTGTACTGAGGATGAAATGAAAAGTACATCCTTGTGTGTAACACTTCAGAAGATTTCCTTGGATGGATCGGCTTTTGTCTCTGCCAGAAGCAGTGTCATCCCCTAGGAAACAGTCATCCTTTTGGAAATAAAGACATATTTAGATTACAGAGCCTTCCAATAAAAAAAGAGAGACAAAATCACAATACAAAGCATTAAGGTTAGAATGTGATGTCTGCTTTGAAAAAAAAAAAAAAAGGATCAAATACTTACCAGGGCTGAGAGTGTTCTGTCTCAAAGAAACACATTTATGAGAGATATAAAAGTCATAAAAATAGCCAGTACTCACAAAAAATAGTAAAAAATTAGTCTCTTTCTGGGAGAAGATCAGGCTGTACATTAGGTTAGAAAAAATCCTGGAGCAATCAAAGAGGACTTTTCCCTCCAATGTGTATTTTGTTGGCAGTTGTGCTCACTTGTGGATGGTGCTAAAGCCCTTTAGTTTTCTTTGTAGAAAATAGAGAAAACAGAAGTGGAAGGGACCTCAAAAGATTGTCTAGATCATCTCGTATCCCAAAGGCACAGTCAGGCTATGCTGATACCATCTGGATGGATGCTTCACTTCTGAAATGGGCATTTCACACAGCCATAAAACCTAAAAACTGGTTCAGCATATACCATGTTAAACACCAACTATATCAGAGATAATATGTAGCTACACTGCCCTAGGAGCACTTGAGAGAAGGAAATCATGTCCAGTTTCTGTTTCTCTTCTAGCTTCCTGATTTGCTGTCATGAAACAGATGCTAATTCACTATGAGTAGGCAGGAGAGAGTCAGGGATGGGGTGAGAAGCTCTGTTCCCCCTCCAGCAGAGACAGATAGAGCAACCCAGGTGTCTCTGCTGGGAGAGGCACCACTGTCTACAACAACAGAGTGTTGATGACCTTGTAACCATAGTTCCCAAATTTAGCATCATGGACCCAAGTCATGAACCCACCGGGAATCCAGTCTGAGAACAAGAAGTTACTATCAGAGAATATCACTAGCTCAGAACTGAAACAGGGAGGTGACTTCCAAGCTGTACTAAGACTAAGCAAAAGGTTGAGCAAACGAACTGCCATAGTTGATCACTCTGGGACAGTAACAGTTTATTTGAGTTTAGTTTCTGCTGACTTTAATTGAATTTTGCACCTTATGCAAATATGTACTTTATGTGTTCTTGTCCTTTAAATATTACACTTTCTGTTGCTGTTCACAAGGTTTGTGGAATAATTTCTTGAAATCAGATATGAGTAGTCATTTTGTGGAATGAAAATAATTAGATGGCATAAAAGTGATACAATTATTCTTTTCAGCCAAGTCAGTTTTCCTAAGTGATATTAGTTATTCTTGGTAACAATTCTGTTTTCTATTTTGAAATTTATCTTGTTTATTATTTAATGTAGTTGGTCAGCCTAAAGCCGTGAGTGAAAGGATCTCACATACATCCTGTGCAGCTGATTCAAACTCTAATTTGAAGTCCTAAGACAGAAAACCTTCCTTGATTGTCTATTTCAACATTTTAAACCATTTAAAACTAGTCTAAACTGTCTAAAACCTCATAAAACATTCAGATGAACACCTGATAGATGGATATCTTAAAATGGTTTCTTGAAATAGAGCATTTAGGCACTATATAAATGAGATTTCAATATAAACTGATATGAATGTGTAGCTGTGGCTTGTGTCATGCACACATACAGAGTGCTGCATGCATGGTTGACAGAAGAGTAGGACTGTAGTAGTGTGATTCATTGCAATACACTAGAGTGTAGTGGTTCCATTTCAGCAAATGACTGCCAAGTACATTCATGGATTTTGTCACTTGAAGGTCGGACCTCTTCAGAGCACCTTGCCTTGGCTGTGAATGTTATGTGCTGTAGAAGTACTGAGTGAGTCTATAATGGCAGTTTTCAGCTGGTCACAAATCAGTAACCATGCACTGGCTTTCACCAAATGTTCCTTTATTCAGTGAGGACCTTTTTTCCAGACCAAATTTCAACCCCCAAGTATTTTCTGTATGGAGGCATCATAACCATCTGTGACAAAGGAAGTATTTTTACCGTGTTTGGGCAGAAAGTCATGGTGAACAAAATTTCTCTTTGTGCTGCTATAAGCCCAAGATTTTATTCAGACCTCCTTTCAGCTCCAGCTCATGTGTCTGTGTCTTAATGTCTGTTCTGATGAGAAAGTGGCCCTCAAGATGGTGTTTTCTGTCTGTAACAAAGATAGAGCTCTATCTTTGAGACACATTTGTTGCTGCTATTGTTTTTTGCTAGAACATAACCCTAGTCCTTTTAAGTTACTCTGAAGACTTCAGTTACTCCCTGGAGATCAAGAGACACGATGAGGAAAAAATGCTGTAGGATAATTTTGTTGTATTTCACTTTGATGAGGCTCATCTCTTCTAGAGTTATCATCTTTGGGAGTATCTCCACACAGCTTCCTCCTATATTTTCAAGACCTTTAACCTGCCTGAATGTCAGCCTTTGTAATATTTATTTTCAGAAAAAAAACTCATTCTAAATATGTTTCTACACCAGTATCAGCTTTTTGAGGGCAAGTTTGAATGTTGATTTGCGCAGCTAGAACATTATTGTTCTTTTTTGTGGCATGACAGTACTATGACACACGTTATCAAAACCTGTGCTTAGTAAAGAAAGTATAAGGAGTTTCCTGTACACAATCCCGTGGTGGGGAGTTTGGAGTTCTCTCGAGAGATGGTCACTCCACATTATTGCTGTCAAGATGAGTTACCTGAAGCATGATGTATACAGAAATTACTTTTTCAGTTAAATAGATGTACAGAAAAATAGATGTAAGTGCCATATCATCAGTGAAAGATTTATTGTGCTCCTGTTTAAGATCTATGTAAAGACTAGAGTAAATTGAAGATAGGGTGCTTATATGCAGAGCATAGCTCTCAGAGCTACCCAGGCTCAGTTATTTAACACACTATACTCAGATTAGAGTTTTGTGATCACTGGGTATTAATGAATGATTTTAACATTTAGTCCATGGACTTTTTCAATACCTTGCACATTTACTGGTAAGGAGAGAATTCCAAAAGTTCAGGAGACTCATTTCTTTCCATCAGAAATTGGTTCCTCTTGTATATATTGAGCTGCTTAGGAAAAAAGAAAAAAAAAAAAACAAAAACCCAAAACCAACAACAAACGAAAAAACCACCAAAAACCACAAAAACTACTCCAAGAGAATTTTTAAAGTGCAACATCCGACTGAGTTAGAAAAGCTGATGGAGTAGCATTTGTTAGTGTTTTATTTGGCTTTCTAGTACTTCCTTCCAGGAGGATACAGAGAAGGCAGTTACTAAATGCTTTCTTTGCCTCTGTCTGTACTGCTGGAGACTGTCCTCAGGAGCCCCAGACTCTAGAGGAAGTCAGGTTAAAAGAGGAGTTCTGTTTGGTTGATGAGGACTGGGTTAAGGATCAGTTACACAGTCTGGATGTGCATAAATCCATGGGCTGAGGGAGCTGGTGGAAGTCATTGCTAAACCACTCTCCATCATCTTCAGTAAGTCATGGAGAACAGGAAAAGTGCCTGAGGACTGGAGGAAAACAAATGTCACTCCAGTCTTCAAAAGGGACAAGAAGGAGGAGCTGGGTAACTACAGACCGGTCAGCCTCACCTCTATCTCTGGAAACATGATGGAACAACTCAGCTTGAGAAATGAAGTGTTAGAGAGTAGTTCAGGGAAAAGGGACCTGGGGGTCTTGGTGGGCTGCAGGGTGACCATGACCCAGCAATGTGCCTTCATGGCCAAGAAGGCCAATGGCATCCTGGGGTGTATTAGAAGGGCTGTGGGCAGTAGGTCGAGAGAGGTTCTCCTCCCCCTCTACTCTGCCCTTGTGAGACCACATCTGGAATATTGTGTCGTGTTCTGGGCCCCTCAGTTCAAGAAGGACAGGGAGCTGCTGGAGAGAGTTCAGTGCAGGGCCACCAAGATGATGAAGAGAGTGGAGCATCTCCCTTATGATGAAAGGCTGAGAGAGCTGGGGCTCTTCATCTTGGAGGAGACTGAGGGCTGACCTCATTCATGTTTACAAATACATAAAGGATGGATGTCAGAAGGATGGAGCCAGGCTGTTCTCCGTGATGTCCAATGATAGGACAAGGGGCAATGGGTACAAGCTGGAACATAAGAGGTTCCAAAGAAATATAAGAAAAAATTCCTCAATGTGAGGATGATGGGGCTCTGGAACGGGCTGCCCAGATGGGTTGTGGAGTCTCCTTCTCTGAATACATTCAAGACCCACCTGGACAAGTTCCTGTGTGATCTACTCTAGGTAGTCTTGCTCTGGCAGGGGGCGTTGGACTGGATGATCTTTTGAGGTCCCTTCCAACGCTTAAGATTCTGTGATTCTGTGACTCTGTGACATTTGGATCTAGAAAAAATAGTCTTGACCAAACTTGATCTAAAAACATTCTAACTGAATTTTGCACACATCTTTCTGTCAGATTTCACTTCATTCACACTGACCATCCACCTCCACAGCTGCACAGCAGAAAGTGCAGATCTTGAATTCATTTTACTGAAATTGTTTTGTAAGTGCCAAGTAATCTCACGATTCTCACAAGATCTGTAAGCCACTTGCATCCTGTATTAGCATCCTGTTAGTGCCTTTTGCACAGCAGTGAGTTTAAGTGTGCTCTGTAGTCTTTTAACCTAGAAGGATTTATGCACATGAACTATGAATAGGTCTATAAAAACCACTATTGCTCACAATGCATGAAATTAAATGTCTTGTAGGACCAAGGCCCAAGATCTCTCCAAGCATCAATTTTCAGAGGTTTTTTTTTGGGGGGGGGGAAATGCAAATATTAACCCCTCTCTCAGTACAGCACAATGTTACTTAATTGACCTTGATCTTCCTTCAGACTACTGGAGTTCTTTGTAGTCAGGGAACTATCAAAGGCCAGAGCAAAGGAGCATGGAGGGATGGAGGAATGCAGGGAGGAAGAGGAGAACCAAGGCTGGGGAGGGCTATGCCAGGAGTTAATGCACAGGGGAGGCCAGGTCTGAGCCTGAGCAAGCAGAGGAGGGACAAAGAGCAGCACAGGCCATTAATACTGAGTCCAAGGCTCCCCAGAGGGGAAGTGAAGTGTGCTGGAAAATGTTTTAATGAGTGATTGGAGAGCTCACTGTGATTTACAAGGTGGCTCTATCAAATAAAACCAAACCATTTGGCCCACATAACCACATATAATTGTATTTCCAAGACAGTTCTGTCTTCCTGGATTGAATGAGAATGGAACCACAGATGTGTTTTAACCTCCTCGCAAACTATTTAACTTTATTGGAAGTTTGATTTTAAAAGTCTTTCAAGAAAGGAACTATTTTTTTTTTTACTTTTTTCATGTTCTTCCTGAGAGTTTGAATGGGATTTGAGTCTCAGATGACCATGTTTTCTACTGATGCAAACAGAGAGCCCCATTATAGCTGAAGTGATTTACATCAGCTAATATTCTGTCCATAAAGCCAAATCAACCTTTAAATTAGGCTCAAAAGAAATACTACCAATTAATTTTAGTCTGTGACCTCTAACATAGGTTTAACAAGCTCAACATATTATGGATTTCAGTAGGGGAAAAAAATCAATTAAACTTATAAAAAAATCAAATCCCCAAAGTCTAAACCTTGACAAAAGTAGCTCAAAAATCCTGTAGCATCCAGTTGTTCCCATGGTTTCACATCCTGTGTTCCAGTTTTCAGGGTGCTATGTAGGATATGAAAGCTGCCTGGGAAAAAAAAAACCTTCTTGAGAAAAATCCTTATTTCATTTCCCTTTTGTTTTGGATTTCTTTCCAGATGCTAGAACTGGGAGGTTTTTTGTTTGCTTGGGTTCTCGGGTGGGGTTTTTTGCCTTCCTCTCTCTCTGAAAAAGTCCTGTGTTTTCATTTGGATTTTAACACTTCAAAGCTCTCAGAGATCAGGGGACTGTTCCACTGTAGGCAACAGCAAAACTCATCACCTTTGCTAGGATCTGAATTGGGCCCCAGGAAAGAAACTGAGGGGAAAAAAGCATCATCTTTTCTCAAGCTCCCTTTCCCCCCAGAAATAAGCTAACACAACCACCCTGACGCAACAAATTTATTAAAAGCAAATAGTCATCTTGTTCTACAAATCCTTCTGAATACAATGTTTTGAATAAATGACATTTAGCAGTGTTGTAGCTTTAACAGTAAAGAAAACACTAGCAGCTCAGTACTTAAACCTCTGTCCCATGGTGAATATCATTTTCAATATCCTGTAAAAATTCTTTGAAGTGTTTGTTTCCAGACTGCCCCAATGGATTTACTCAGAATTAGTTAATAGTGAGAAAGCATTGAACCAAATTTATCGGTTACGGTCTCTCATGATCACATAAAAAATAAAATTAAAAGGAACCCTCTGTAGAATACTTTATCAGGCTTGGTAATGGCATCATCTCTGACAGTGAGGCAATAAAAGCGTATTAGTGACCCCCTGATGAAACATGTTTACAGGCAAAGTCAAAGAGATTGATCATTCTATCTGGAAAGTGGTATTTTCTTTCTATGCACTGTTACTGCTAGTCACAGAAGCATACCGATTGGCTAATGCATGACAAGAAAGAAATGTGTGAAAGGGGATGCAATTATCAAATCCTACTCCACTTTTCAAGGAAACTTGGGAATCTTTGCTGCTCCCAGCCTGAACTCCCTTGTTATACCAGTAATGTTGCTAGTGCTATGAAAGAGAGCCAAAAGGTCGTATCCAAGGCTCCAGGTGTTGTTGTACTGGGTTTCAAACAGATATCATTTCTCCCTGCAGTGTTTGCTGTATAAATAGGTGAGAAAGATGGGAAGAATGTGAAAGAGGAACAGTTAAGGAAGAGACTTTATCAAGATCATAACAGGGCCAGGAAAGAACCCCACTTCTGGTACTCTGAGACAATGCTGGGGAACCACTCCTTAGCAGTCACTGCTGGGGGTTTCAAATAGGATCTTTGTGATATTTTCTACATCTTCCTGCTTTTGTATTGAAAATGCCAAGCCCTAGCGACTTGGGACTCTGATTGGTTCCTGCACTTGTGTCGTCTTGTGGAGTCCTGATTTGTTGCAGTTTTTCTGATTTAAAACCTTTTTTAGTGAGTCAATACATCTGCTATATTTATTGCTCTTTCTCTAGATACTTCATTTATTATTTGGTCAAATATGGCAATTTTCATATTGCATACATGACAGTGCAAATTGCATTATTTCTATTTTGACAGCTCACCTCTCAAACCATGAAACAGCGATCTATTAGGAAAGGATTGGTTTTGCTCAGAAACTGCTCAGCTTTCATTCACTCCTATTTATATTTTTCTGTAAATTGAAGCAAAACCAAATCTGTGCATTTCCGAAATACTTTTTAGCTCTCAGCTCATCTCTCATCTAAATACATAAGTCAAACATCACCTGGAATGTTTCACAGAATCACAGAATCGTAGGGGTTGGAAGGATCCTTTAGAGATCATCTAGACCAACCCCCTGCCAAAGCAGGTCCACCTAGATCAGGTCACACAGGAACACATCTAGGGGCAGGTTTTGAAGACCTCCAGAGAAGAAGACTCCACGTCCTCTCTGGGCAGCCTGTGCCAGTGCTCCCTCAATCTCACAGTAACACAGATTTTCCTTATGTTTAAATGGAACTTTTTGTGTTCCATCTTCTTTCCATCACTCCTTGTCCTGTCACTAGATACAAGAGAAGAAAGTGATGTCCCAACCTCCTGACACTCACCATTTAGATATTTGTAAATATTAATGAGATCCCCCCTCAGCCTCCTCTTTTCCAGACCAAACAGTCACAGTTCCCGCAGCCTTTCCTCATCTGAAAGATGTTCCAGTCACCTGATCATCTTGGTGGCCCTGTGCTGGACTCTCTCCAACACTTCCCTGTCCCTCTTGAGCTGAGGAGAACAGAACTGGACACAGGACTCCAGATGAGGCCTCACAAGGGCAGAGTAGAGGAGGAGCAGAACCACCCTCAACCTGCTAGCTGCACTGTTCTCAATACATCCCAGGATGCCATTGGCCTTCTTTGCCACGAGGACACATTGCTGGCTCGTGTTTAGTTTATTATCAACCAGCACTCTCAGGTCTCTCTCTGCAGAGCTGCTCTCCAGCAGGTCAATCCTCAGCCTGTACTGGTGCATGGGGTTGTTCCTTCCAAGGTGCAGGACTCTGCACTTGTCCTTGTTGAACCTCATGAGGTTCCTCTCTGCCCAACTCTCAAGCCGGTCGAGATCCCGCTGAATGGCAGCGCAGCCTTCTGGGGAATCAGCCAGTCCTCCCAGTTTGGTGTCATCAGCCAACTTGCTGAGGGTACACTCTGTCCCCTCATCCAGGTATTGAAGATATTGAACAAGACTGTCCCTAGAACTGATCCTTGTGGAACTCCCCTGGCCACAGGCCTCCAACACGATTCTGTGCCACTGATCACCACCCTCTGGGCTCTGTCATTCAGCCAGCTCTCAATCCACCTCACTGTCCACTCATCCAAGCCACACTGCTTGAGCTTTCTGATGAGGATGTTATGGGAGACATTGTCAAAAGCCTTCCTGAAGTCAAGGTAGTTGACATCCACTGCTCTCCAGTCAGTTATGCCCTCATAGAAGGCTTTCAGGTTGGACAAACAGGATTTCCCTTTGGAGAATTGATGTTGACTACCCCTGATAACCATCTTTTCCTTCATATGTTCAGTAACAACATTGAGGTTGAGTTGTTCCATCACCGTTCCAGGCATAGAGATGACACTGACTGGCTTGTACTTCTCCTTCTTGTCCTTTTTGAAGACTGGAGTGACATTGGCCTTCCTCCAGTCCTCAGGCACCTTGCCTGTCTTCCATGAATGTTTAAAAACAATGGAGAGCAGCCTAGCAACCACATCAACCAGGTCCCTCAGCACTCTTGGATGCCTCCCATCAGGTCCCATTCACTTATCAGTGTTAAGCTTGCCAAAGAAGTCTTTAACCTTTTCCTCATCCACCAAAGGAAGGTTATATGTTGTCCAGACTGTCCTACTGTCCTTGCTGGACTGGGCTTCCCGAGAGCCAACCTTGGCTGTAAAGACTGAAGCAAAGAAGGCAATCAGTAATTCCGCCTTCTCTGCATCCTCTGTCACCAGGGCACCCTCTGTGTTCAGTAGTGGTCCCACATTCTCCCTAATCTTACTTTTGCTGCTGATATACCTGAAAAATCCCTTATTTTCTTTTGCTTTTCTTGACAGGTTTATTCTAAAAGGGCTTTAGCTTTCCTGGTTGCACCCCTGCATGCTCTGGCAAAGTTCCTATAATCTTTCCAACCAAACAGGCCCTTTTTTCACCTCTCAAAGATTTCTGCCTTCCTGCTAGTTGTCGCAGCAGATATTTGTTCATCCATGAAGGCTTTATGCCTCCTTTTCCTGCTTTTCTACTTGTGAGGACACACTGATCCTGGGCTTGGAAGAAGTGGTGCTTGAAGACTGGCCAGCTCTCATGGGCACTTCTACCATGTATAATATTATCCCATGAGATTCCTCCAAGCATGTCTTTGCAGAGGCCAAAGTTAGCTCTCCTGAAGTCCAGGGTCATGGTCCTGCTTGGTGTCCTGCTTCTTCTACATAGGATTTTGAACTCCACCATCTCATGGTCACCGCAGCCAAGATTGTCTCCAACCTTCACATCCCCAACCAGACCCTCTTTATTTGCTAGCACAGGGTCCAGCAGCACACCCCTCCTTATTGGCTCCTCGACCACTTGTAACAGACACTTGTGATCTGTAGGAACCTCCTGGACTGTGTGTGCTTGGCTGTGTGGCTTTGCCAGCATATATCAGGGAGGCTGAAGTCCCCCATGAGGACCAAGGATTGTGATTATGAGGCAGCTCTCAGCTGTTTGTAGAAGACCCTATCCACTTCTTCCTCCTGAGATTCTGTGATTGTGTGATTCTGATTCTGTGATCAGGTGGCCTGTAACAAACTCCTACAACAGCATCACCTACATTAAACTGCCCTTTAATTTTCACCCACAAATAATCAACCTGCCCCTCATCCACACCCAGGCAGAGCTCAGTCCACACTAATTGTTCTCGCAGAGAGCAACTTCACCTCCTCACCTCGTTGGCTTGTCTTTTCTAAACATTCTATAGCCTTCCATGGCTGTGCTACAGTCATGGCAGCTCTCCCACCTCAATGAGGTTATAGCCCCACATCCGTACCCACATCTCCAGTTCCTCCTGCTTATTCCCCAGGCTGCGTATATTGGTGTAGAGGCAATGCAGGGGCTTACTTGAACACCCAGGTTTCCCTGCGTGGATGCAAGATCTTGCCTCAGGGTAGTCAGCCTTTTGCATCTCATCTTCTTGTGAGCTAGCCCAGCTAGCACAGAAGCACCATGAGAGTCTCTCACTCGGTGCCCCCATTCACCCTCACCCTCATTAGGATGGCAGAGGCCCCAGCAAAATGGGAGGAAAAAGATAACCAAGGTTGTTGTGGATTGAGACAAGGGCAGGAAGGGCTCGCTGCCAATTATGGTTCCAGACAAAAAGTCATTGCATTTCCTGTCTTGCCCTGCTTCACAGTGTCTCTGAGTACAAACCAGATCCTTGTGCTTTCCCAGTCTCATTTCTTACCCTGTACCAACTAACATAGTCAGTGTGGTGGGCATGGCTGCATGAGGGGGTTCTATTTTCACAAATAATAATTGTGCAGTGATTAACAGCATAGACTGGACTTATTACTGCTGTAAAGCTCCTTGATCTCCCTGAGCACTCCTCTTCGCCCATGGAGAAACCTTCAACATCCACTCAGCCCTTCCTTGTAGACATGTGCTGTGAGGTGAGATGGGCAGCCCAGGCTGCATGAAGGACAGGGAAAAGGATGGGCTCAATGGGGTGTCTTTGGAGCAGATCTTGGCAGGACTAGGGAGGGAGCAAGAGTCAGAGCCCAAGCACAGTAGCTTTGAGAATTGGTATATGTGGAGGAAAAGCTTCAAAGCATAGAACAGTTTTTAAACCTCTATTGCTGGTTGTCTTAAAAGTCAAAATGATCACAATTCTTGATTAGTCACTCTCATCTATGTCATCATCCCTATTTCTGTGTTAAGGTCCAGCTGAATCATTGCCTGTCTGAAATACATAAGACATTAAATATTAACCACGTAAGTGAAGGTGGGAAGAAGAAAAAAAACATTAAAGAACAGATTAAGACAACAGTTTTCATTGGTGTGAAGTATCTGTCATCTCAGCCAGGTCCTGTGTACTTTGTTGCTCCTGAGTGCTCAAAACATTTCTAAGGTAGAAATGCCGCCTTCTGGCTAATAAAGAGGCTACATCTTTTCCTGCCATGTGGCAGAAAGATCAACCAGCCTCGTGTTTGTCACCTTTCCATTAAATTACTGAGACTTACCGTATAAGGGATTGATGGAGAACATGATGAAGAGGATCCAGATGGTCCAGCACATGGTGACCTGTCAGATCAGCCACACAGACTGATAAGAGTTGATCAGCTCATTTCATCACAGATCACCCTTGGCTCCTTGTTCAGTACTGTGTTTTACTTTTAAGACCCTTATTTTCACAGCTTTCAACTGTCTGGATCTTGACTCTTTCTTTGACCCCATTTCTCACTGTGCTGATCACCTGTGGCAATAGTAATCTATGCCAAGAAGTTCTGTGGAACAACAGACAGATACCAGAACAAGACTTCAACACAGATGAAAATACCTTCTAAATAGATCTTGAACCAGAGTCAAGGCTAAATGTCAAGTCAGCCATGCTCCTGGCAACATCTAGAATGAGGTATAGAATCATATATAGTACACATTTCAAGATGTGACTTCCAAGACTCACAGTCTGGAGGGAAATGAGGGAAGAAAATAGAGAAATAGTGAGAAAAACAGGTACAGAAAACCCAGAAAAATTCAAGTTTTTCTCAAAAAAAGAGAAATTTTGAGAGAGATATGAGTGAGTCTGTTACCCTCTAACATTAGTGGACTTAAAGCTCAAGTAGTGAAACAGTCAGCCTTTATAACAGAGACTGCATAGGGGAGAATTTGGTTTATGTATCTTAAGAAAGAAGATTAGGAAGTATAGAAAATATGAAACTTAAAGGCATTTTTAAGTAGAAGCTTCCTAAGACTGTCATGAGACTTTTGTTTTAACACTTTATTACTGCAGCACAATCTTTTGCCATGAAAAGTGTTTCATCAATTGCAAAGCAAGAGCTTGTTGGCTAGACAAGTGTCATTATCAAAGACAATTTTCACAATGTATTCAAAAGCTTCATTAAGTGCATGCCTCACAATAATATTGGCCTTGCTATGTTCAGGTGCTGGAATACAGATCCATAGCTGACTACTGGTTCAGGCATCAGAGGTGAATATCTATCTTTGACTTGCAGATTTGTCTGAATCCATCACATTACCTGCAAGATACAGGTCCATGTGAGCAGACCTGTGTGGCAAGAAGCTCCTGGTACTGAATGAATTTTGGCTAAAAACAAAAACAAGTTTATACTAGAACTTGGAAGTTAATTCATCATTTTCGTGCCACTTCTTCAATCAGAAGAGAGCAATGTGAGACAAGATAAGGGCAAAGCTGTTTTAAGGCTTAATGTAGCTTAATAAGCCAGATCTTAAATCCTTTCCTTGCCCCAAACCTCAGCAAAAGATGACCAGAAATCACGGAAAGTTATTTCCTTAGTTTAACTGACGGTAAATTGCTATATTTAAGGTTTATGAGAAATTAAGAAAAACTAATCAAATATTAAGCAGAGATACTCAGAGAAGCAAAAGGGTGTTACATATTCAAATTCAAAACCACTTCTGAGGGATTTAGATGCTGTGGAATCTGCAGCTGTAAAACAAATAAGTCTCGCTGAATATGCATTTAGCTAGGACTGTGGGCAAGTCACTTAATCTTGTCTCAGACAGGCTACACAGTGTAAAACCACTTGGAGCCATGTGAGTAGGACTCAGTAGAGAATTAAAACATCTAGGCTTGTCCTCTGGGGACTGAGTGGCAAAAAAAAAAGAAATAAAGAAGTAGAAATAAAGGGATAGAATTGAGTGAAAGGGAATGGAAGGTTTCTTTTGAATGTTCATGGAAAAGAAAACTGATTGTCTTAAATGATAAAAATTTAGTGAATTAAGACCAATTCATGGCCTGATTCCAGTTATGTTAGTGTTTAATCCCAGCCAGTAACTGCCCCCCTTTGCCAGTGGAATGAGAAGGAGAATCAAGAGAAAAAAGAAGCAAAATTTGTGGGTTGAGACAAGAACAGTTTACTAACTAAAATGAAATAAAAAATATAATAAATATAATGATGAAAAGTAATGTAACACAAAAAGAGAAATAAAAAGGGAAAAAAAACCCAAAACCAAGCGATGCCCAATGTAACTGCTCACCACCAGCTGACTGATGCCCAAGCAGTGATTCTCCCATCCCCACCAACACGTGGGCAGTAGTTTTTACACCAGGAATGATGTTTTATAGTAGGGAATAGCCATTTGGCTATTTGGGGTCAGCTTTCCTGGTCATGCTCCCTCTCAGTCCAGTCACTGGTGAGATGGGGTGAGACGCAGAAAAGGCATCTAGGTAAGCACTGCTCAGCAGTAACAAAAACATCGCTGTGTTATCAACACTGCTTTCAGCACAAATCCAAACCATAGCCCTGTACCAGCTACTAGTGAGAAAATTAACTCTATCTCATGTGAAACCAGGATAGTGAGATAAAATTGACCTTTTCTGTCCTCAGTAAGACAGAGTGAATGAGATGCTTAATGAAGAATTGGAATACTGTGCTGTTAGGCTGAGGAGCCCCGGTACGACAACACAGATAGAAACAAGGTGAGAAGTACTTCTGTACCAATTGGAAATCCACCTTTCCCCAATATTACAGGTTCCTGCTGGATTTCCATGGAAATAAACAGTGCTGCTGCTGTTTGTTTCAATGGTCTGCAAGCCAAGAACTCTCACTCTTTTGGCCTTAAGGTTAGGATGCCAAAATCTATCTCTTTATTTCAATTTGTCCTGAGAAAACATGAGGGGAAGTTACTGAGAAATATGGGTTGTATTTAAATGAGGTCTTCAGAAGATACAGAAGTGTTCCAGCCAGACTCCTATTTCCATATCATAAAACTGAACTAGAAAAATATTCACATTGAAGGAGTTGTCCTTTCAACAAGTTTGTAAGCCCTAAGTAAAATGAGATATTCCCATCTCTCTTCTGTAGCTAAAGGCTTGGTCTGATAACAAACTTCCCTCCATTCTAGCTTGCTGCACAGTGGGAAGGCTTCAGGGGGCATTGTCCTTGCAGTATTTTTAGTTCATTCAGGCTTTGGATTATATATTTTGCTCAAATGTGAACTCCAAATAATTTAGTTTTATTTTAAGACATAAACACGTGTAGAGATCATATCTCCTTATATATAATGCCCTGCATTTTATTGTGCTATGGAAATAATACTTTGCACTCAGTCGTTCGTACTCTGGAATCTTAAAAGGTAGATAAGACTCTTTTGTCTATACTAAGACAGTCAAAACACATTGAGGAAATTTCGTTTGGATATTTAGTCCTTCTGAGCACCTGAAGCTCCTCTATGAGCCATTCACATCTTTTGACAACTGATGCATAAACAACATGCCCAAGGCAGAACAATAGTCCCCTGTTAGGATACAGGCTCAAGCTTAGAAGATATTAGTCATTTCTTTATGCCATAGCTATTGGATCATATCCTCCTACCTAGAAAGCATCAAACAGTTAATCACAGTCATCTTTCTTAACTTTTCAAGAAAAGGGCATTATTTTCATCTTATATTTAGAAATCAGGTATACAGAATCCATGTCTTGATGCAAGTAAGTATATTTAAAAAAAAATGTCCTAATGTTTTGTAGCACCAATACCACCCAGAACCCATGCATTTGCCAGAAGATCATCCCTCCTTTCTATAGTTCTAATACCAGAATTTCTCCCTTTATTTTTCCAGATCCATTCAGAGCATGCCTTGCCTTTGACTCCACCTTTAACTGTAATGTTTGCAACTATTGCAATGTGATGGGGACAGAGAATGGTAGCAGCACAGTTGATGACATAGGCAGAAAGCTGTGCCAGTTGATGTGACAGTACTAATCGACTAAAATGACACCAATTTATTGCCCTGTTTCTCACAGAGTATTACCAGAATAGCTTTTGCTACTGTTTGTGAGTAAAAAAGCCTAGCTCAAAAAATCTACAGGAACACTATGTTCATGGCCTTTGCAAATCTTCATAAGCCTAGTTTTGTTTTTTTGGGCTTAAGAATAAATGTACCAGAGCTTTAGTCAGCTAAAGGTCATCTGTCAGCTAAAGGTGCTGGGCCTTAACTTTGCTGTCACATTGTCAGAAGTTAGCACTGGGGAGACTTGCTGTTGCAGGGGAGTATAGCGTTTCAGCCTTTCATCATTCAGGCTGGCCAAGACACTGTAATATTTCTCCCCAGCTTAGACTTTCTCATGGGATGCTTGAGAAAGTGTCACCTGTACTAAACCCAACACTGTAAGTCCTGAGAGACATGTAGAGGTGCTTGTTCTGATCCCAGTTAATGGCAGTGGCTGCTGTCAGCTGCCTCAAGCTAACATTGGATGCTTGGGTAGCTTTGGGTAGCCAGAAGAAATCTGGGCTAGTATCCATGTGCTATTATATAGCACAAACACTCAGTTTTAGACATCTACACTGGGAATATCCAGAGCTAAGCTAGTATGCCCTCAGTCTCGGATCACATCTAGTCACCAGCAGTTCCCTCTGTGGATAAGGAAGAGCAGCTTTCATGTGGAATCCATCTTATCTATTTTAATTTATGCCTTTGAGAGAAGACAAATCATTTCTGCCTCTGTTTTGAGTCTATTGACTCTTTGGTGAGTTGAACCAATTCAGCATCTCAGGGTGCTCAATTTGTCTGCATAGCATTAAACTGGAGATAAGGCAGAAAACACTGCAGTGCCCACAGCAGGACTGGTTACCCAATTGTAGGATACTGCATCCCACCCAGTCTTACTTCTGTTACTTGCTGACTGCATTATTGCGTTGCTGTTTGTCAGAATCTACTAGTGAGAACACAAGTACGGGTGCTTCTTGTCAGCCTCCCATGAGCATCTGTGTAGCAACCATACTGGTTCAGACCAATCCATCATATTCTTCACATTCTTCAGTAAGTAGTCTCTGATTATGACCCTATTGGATGTCTTAAGAGTGTAAGAATAGGGAATGGGGTATGCTTTCCTTCTGTATGTTCTCAGCTTCCTGTGATCTGCAGCTCAGGGTCATGACTGTCTGTATGTCCTCAGTCACCCCTGGTAGAATTTTCTTCCAGTAATTGTTTTAATTGTTTTTAGAAAACATTTACTATGCACAGAATCCTATTGCAAGAATTTACACAGCTTAACTATGCACAGTGTAAGAAGTGTCACCTTACCTTGCATAGTGTCTGTACTTTGACAAACATAAGTTGTTAGCTCTAAATAGATGTTTTTACCCATAGACTGAGCACTGGATCCTAAGGGACTGCATTTAGCTCCATGAGCTAGAATTGTTCTCCTGGTTATGCAACTAAACAGGCATCTGCTTGAAATAATGAACAGGAGAGTGTGGGTTCTGTCTGGTGCTGCAATGGCCTCTCTGTGTCCTTGAAGATCATAGATTTCCAGCAAGTGACCTCCAGCTTAGTGCTGCCATCAGGGCCTAATTAACTGTGCCTCCATTCTTCTTTGTTGAGTCTTGGATTTGAAAACACCATGTGAAAATTTTTCCATTCAGCTACAAGTGTAACAGAATATACAAACAGTGAAAACATGTCTATCTGTACACACTGTATCAAGTGCGCGTCTATCTCTGGTAAACAAAGGTTCACTTTAAAGAAATAAACAAAAAAAGGAAGGCAAGCAATGAATCGTGGATGCGAGGGAGGCCAGCATGCAGTGTTAGAGTGCTGGATTCAGGAGTAACCAGCTTGCATCTCCCAAGCATATGCTGCTGTAACAACGACTACAGCACAGAGAGCTCTGCTCGGAGGCACTTGACAGTGGCAACCCATAGGGCTGCCATCTGTCCCATTTCAGGCAAGGAGAGCTTATCTTTTCACAGGAATGGAAGCTGCAAACTCATCTCAATCATGTGGGGCTGTGCTTTCCTTACTGAATTGTGTTTTTGAGTGGGTAGATAACCTACTGTTTTGAATCAAATTATAAATGTTCACAGTTTGACTACAATGATCACATTCCGGTGATCAGTGTCGTGGAGGGACCCAAGTCCTGTTAAAACAGTTATGATCTATGTGGCATTATGAGAAAATCCTACCCTGGCAACGTGTACCTGGATTTTTGGATCAGTCTTTTTAAAATAAGAGAAAACAATTTCTTCAGAGATATTAAATGGCAGAGAAATGCAGTAGGTAACTTCCTGAGGTCCATCTCTCCTGCTCTGTGGTTATACAATAGCTAGAGTTCAGATTCAGGGCTCCTTCAGCTTTTTCCAGAAAATCTTCCTGAGGCTCTGAATAAAGAATAATAGTGAATCAGAAACAAAATAATACCCAGAATATATCTCATGTGTCTTATGTTCCTGTACCAGTACTCAGGTCACCACTTATGATGAACCTGTGCATGTTTTTCCTGCCTCTTTTGCAGGAACCTTAACATGTTCAGTGACTTCCCAGCACCCTTGTGCTTATAAACCCAGGGTACTGATATCACAAAGCACAGAAGAAACAGAGGAAGATTAAGTACTGCAGCTTCAATTTACTCCCAAAATAACAGGAATTCACTGAAAATAGAATTCATTTTCAGTGTTGTTATATCATTGCTTTAACTGCAAACACTGCCTCCCTAACCAGGTCATCTGAGTGTACAGAAACAAGCTCATTTCCTTATGGGATAGAAGTAAATGGGTGAAATTAAGGCACAAAGATAATACCACACATCAGGGGGAAGAGAACTAAGCTTTTGCTTCAAAAACATTCTTCACAGAAGGGTCTAGTGGGATTCGAAGTTTTCTTCTGACAGTAGGTAAAAGTTAAAGCTTTCATTTGAGTTTCACTTTATGTTTCGTGTTCATTCCAATCCACAGCTCAAAGTGAAACTGCAGGATTTGGGGAAATGAGAAAAAAACCTGAAAATGTACATTAAAATGTCACATGCAGAAATATTCCAGTTGGGCCCTTAAGACACCATCCCTTTTAAAACTACAATGCAGCTTCAATATCTGACCCGCAAAGACTTCTTTGAAATTGCACCCTGAAACATCCTGTCCAGTGTCTGGTAACTGTGAAGGTGCCAGCCTGTCTCCTTCCTTTTCTATTGCAAATGTGTCTTATGCACAGGAAATGCAATAAATGCTAAAATACCCGTCATCTCCTCCAAAAAACGTTTTCCAGTAGCAATTAAAATGATATACAGACATGAAGGCTTGAATTTTTGTGTGTGTAATGTGATACTAGTTGCACTGGAAGTGTGTTTGAGTGTGCCAGCCAACCACATGGTAAAAATCTGAGTATGGATGTAGAGACAAATGGAAGGGAGAAAAAAGTCTGGAGTGGACTATCACAATTAAGCAGCAAGCAAAGAAAAATACAAATTGATTTGGAGAGCAGTGTTTTATGTGTGTTCTGTCAGCAATACAATGGCCTTGTTCGAAAAGCAAAAAGCTCCTTTACAGCCTGATCAGCCACCTTCAGGAACCACCTGGGGTTGAGGAACTATGGGGTGGGTTTTTGCTGAGGGAGACAGAATGCCTTGAAGGCTCTTAGACACTGGTTCTCTTCTCATATGTTTATCTTTCCAAGGCAACAGACTGTGTGGATAAACAAGAATTTCTTTGTCTCAAGCAAATTCCTGTTTTTTGCAATGTGCAAGAGATCTTTGTGCCTTTAGCAAGCTGCAGTTCAAGAAGAGTGTTATTTCTTACAGCATAAAATTTCATATCATTTTATTGTGCCTTCAGTGAGACATTGATTAGACTTTATACATCAAAAAGAGCAAAGGTTATTCCTTCTTTATGTGGAAGTCAGATGATAATTTTCAATTTTAAATTTTAAAATAAATGTCCACAAAGAAATATCCATAAACACACACACATTTTTTATCTTCATTTCCAATTACTCAGATGGTGATGAGACCTGGGATAATTTTTATGTTGCCTCCGATCCGTTGAATTAAGAAATTGTTGGGATTTTATCCACAGGCTTATTTTCATTCAAAAAGATTGAACCGGAGTTAAAGGTTACAGTTCCAACCAAACTTTCTTCAGGAAGAGTTTGTGAGCTCCAGGGAGAGGTTCTGGTCAAAAACAAAGGTGCTAAAAGAGTGCAGGAAGCAGAAGACCCAGATACTGTTGTCATATTCTTGAAGAGATCTGTTTTGTCTCTGAACTGAAAAAATCTACCCTACCAAAACAAGTGTTTCCAGCAAAGCAGTACCAGTCAACCAGTGCCTTTCCTCCACTGCTACTAAAGCTCCATTTTCCCTTAGACCCGTGTTTTCCCTGTCTTCCCCATCTGTGTCTTTTGAAAAAACCCTCTCCCACAGTGTTAGAAGCTCTCTGCAGTTTACTGGTTCCTTTAGTCCTTCTAGTCTGGGTTTGTTTTTTTTTCCTTTTGTTCTCCTGTTCAGATGGATTGTCTCAAGTCAGCAGAGGTTACTCAGCGCTCCTTATGTGGGAAAATTCCTCAGAATTATTCAGTGAATAAATAGGAATTATTTCCCTCCAAATCTGAATCTGGTATGGTAAAAGGGACATGGAGTCAAAAGAGGAGATTCAACACTGCCAGCCTTAAACAGGAGAGCAACGGTGTCCCCTCATTAGTTTCAAGTCACTAGACAAGAGGGAAAATCTGCAAAGCAGACTATTACAGCCTTTTCTAGAAGCTTTGGTAGCTTTGTTGGAGCACAGTCCTTTTCACCTGTGAGAGCAGCACCACTCAGTTTATAAACCTAAAACCTCTTGTTTGTGCAGTTACTTAATCACTGTAAAAATGCACATTATTGTTGTCACATGGCTATACTAAAAGGAATATTTAAAAGGCAACAGAGCTTAAGGGTAAGCTAGGGTTTGGTGATCTGCCAAGCTGAAAATAGCATTTAACAGGCTTTTAATCTATTTCATAGGTTATTGTCCCCATGAGTGCTGTTATAGTCTACAGATAAGAAAAATGAGAACAAAGGGTTATTTTCACTTACAATTCATCAGCTGCTGGTATTATTACTCTGTCATTGGTAATCAAACAGAGGTACACTAATAATTGTATCCTTTAAAATGCGGAGTGCAGTAAATATTTGTTGATTTAAAAATAAGCAGGCTGTAGAAATTAGACAGCTCTTTCTGTCAAAGTTAGCAGACTTAATGCTCAAACACCACCGAGAGAGGAATGTCTGGCATTCGTGGAGGATTTTGTTGATCTCTGCAAGATTGCTCAGGTCTGTTGCATTGGAAAGAAAAATAGATGTTTGAAGTAAAAATGCAATTAAAATCAAAATTAAACACATGTTTTTGCATTTGAATCCTAATTTGTATATAGTATCTAATATACTGTTTTATACCTCAGAGACAGGCAATTAACAAAATAACCCTCTACTTGCATCCATTTGACTCTCTGCAATTACCGGAATACACAAGGCATAAGAAAATCTTTTCTGTCTTTCTGCTCATCAGCTCTGTACATGATTGAGAGCAAGGCTTTCCACACACACTGCAGAGGACAGGGAGACACAATGGTCTCTTCACATTCAGCAGCACAGGAGAGCTGCTGAAGACTTTCATTTTGCCTTGTAAGGACAGGAGAAGGAAATACTGTCTTCAGTTTTGGGTTCTTCACAACAAGAAAGACACTAGGGTGATGGAGCCTGTACAGAGACAGGAAATAAAGCTGGTGAAGAGTCTGGAGAACAAGCATTATGAGGAGCAGCTTATGAGGGAACCAGGAGTGTTTAGCCTGGAGAAGAGCAGGAGGTTTAGATTGGAGATTAGTAATAACCTTTTTACTGAGAGGCTTGTTAAACACTGGCACAGACTACCCAAGGAGATGGTGGAGTCACCATCCCTGGAGATATTTTAAAGACGTAGCTGAAATGCTGAGTGGTGGGCTTTGCAGTGTGAGGTTAGTGGTTGGACTTGATGATCTTAAAGGGCTTTTCCAACCAAAATGATTCTGTGATTCTATGAAAAGAGAATTTCTAGAATCTGGCAGCTTCCTTTGCTTTCCATTGCATCTCTCCCAAGGAAAAAGCGATAGGGTGTAGGCTGGCATAGCAAACATCTTGTTCTTAGTGTTTGACAGTTGTCTTTTTAGGACTTGCTCATGCTGCATTTGAGTTTCAGATTCTGGAGAACATGAAACAAGACTGGAGAATGCTGTGTTCATGCTGAGAACTTACAGGGTTGGACAGGCCTTTGCAGAGAGAAGAGATGCTGAGGAGATGGGATGTGTTATTTTCTCTGTTGCACAGCAGGACACAAGGTGCATGAGTGCAGTTAGCTTAATATTAGATGTCTACAATGCAGACATCCCTACTGGAGCTGTCTGGAATCAACAAGGAGAATCTGGTGTTTCTGGTGCCTTTGCTGGTTCTTGCTGCTTCAGGAGAGGATGCAAAGAAGGATCTCAGGGAAGACAAATTAATTGTGTTATACCCATGCCCTGTTTCTGCCGAGTAACTGTAGAGGAAACACAGAGTAACTATCTCAGAAAAATTTATTCAGTCTGCAAGTGCCAAAATTACTCAGGAATCTTCCTCTCATTTTTCGAAGTTGCTTAAACCCATATAAGCCTGTATGTTATTAGCAGTCAGTAAGATTAGCAGTAAGATTTAGGTTCTGAAAATGACATTTCAGCTTTGAAAGCACTGCACATTTATGAAAATTTTGCCTAAGATGACTTGCTCTCATTACACAGTAACATAGGCATAGCTCTGAGACATAGCACACTGCTTTAATAGCCATTCTGGCTTTGCACTCTGAGGGGTGTTACACTGTCTAAACATTGTAATAACAGAAAATCTGACTATTTTGATTTGATTAGGTTTTTTTTAAACACCTTCAAATATTTTGGGGTGTTTGAAATTGGATATACTGGAAATACGAGAAATGCTACTACTATCTCTACTACTACTACAACTGATAAAAATAACACACCAGGCTCCAGACATTGTTCCTGGTACGCTCCAAGCTGCGTGCAGCAGCTACTGCAACTTTCAGCAGCCGGGGATTTTCCCCCTTAATCTCCCTTTGGTTTTGTAAGTGAGAAAGGTTCAGACAGTAATAAACTGAATCTGAGCTACACATCTGCTTTTTCAAGTAGTGTTTGGTGCTGGGGCAACACTGACAGATTTCATTACAGCCGCCTTTGCAGGCATTGATGTATTAACACCGTCTTCTCACATGTGGTTTGGATGAGAGAGCCCCTGAATGAAGCTGAGAGCTTCTGATACCGATGTGGCAAATGATTCAGCGCAGATCATTATATGCGTTGGCCTGTTATCTCCTCAGCGACGTGTGAGGCTGAGAGTGAGCTGTCTCTTTGGTTCATTATTTATTTTTCCTTAGCTCAGGGTTCTGCCAGACGAGCAGTCTGGAACAGAGCCTGAGAAGCCGTTTCGGGTACAGCACGGCACGCAGAGGAGGCATGGTGAGATGACAGCAGTCACACTGACTCTGCTCATGCTGGAGCACTGACCCCGTGCCCTTGTGCTGGCTAAAGGGCAGGGATGTCCCAGGACATCCCACTGGGAAGCATGGATGACTTGCCACCTTTTCCTGTCAAAGCCTTTGCTGGCATCATTAACAGGCTTTGCAGCATGATGCTTTAGAGGGAAAGTCTGCTGTCATCATCCAGTGCCTTTGTTGCATCTTGCATCACAGCAAGTTTGAGAGCTCTTTGGCAAGCATTAGGCCTTTCCCTCCTCCCCTCAGAGTAGCAAAATGAGCTCTGTTTTGTAGGTTGCGAAATTGTAACAGTGAGGTGAGGTCATTTTCCTCAAGTCATATATGAATAGCAGTAGCAGGACTGTAAAAAAAAACAGAGTAATTGTCCCAGCTGCCGAAGTGTCCCAGCCACCCCAGGAATGAGCCCCATCAGGTTGGAGACTCTGGGATGTGCAGGTGAATATTTATTCACAGAAACGCACAATGGTAAGAGTTATGAGCACAGGACATTAGAAGCATTTCACGCTTGGATGGGATCCGGTGCTCAAAACACCACCTGTGGCACATTGTGTGGCGTGTCCAGAGACACTCACAGGCTGGTGCCATTGGTGTCCCAAGTGTCCAGTGGGGGCTGGAGTGGGATTCATCTGGCAGGGAAGCTCAGGATCCTGCACACATGCCATGTCCTCACCTCCTGGGCTGCCGTACTCCCTGAAAGCACACTGTCCCCCTTGGTACGGTGAGTCCCTTGGCTCATGTAAACGGATAGTGCAGTCTTATTTCAGTGGAAATAGGCCGGGTGAGTCTAGCCAGGAGTCGGGTTTGTATCTCTCACAATAGGCTTTAGCTTTAAAAAGCCAGGGTTTTTCTGCTTGTCAAAAAAAAGCGGACAAAAGCACCGTCTCTGACAAGAGTTCTCTATAAGCTCCAGCAGTTATTTCATTTCATCTTTGCCCATGAAGAAAAGTGTATTGTAAAGCAGGGTGGGGATGACTAGTGTAAAAAGCTTTTTAAAAGTTACTTTGAAAGCATATTTCATCTTCAACATTTAAGTGGCTTATCCCACTTGTGACAATTGAAATCGGCTTTCCTTATCTTGGGGTATGGTGTCCCTCAGCCAGTCACCAAAAACTGTTCAGCTGAGGCAGCAGTTTTGGGGACATCAGTAGAGTCAGTCTGGAGCTGACACCCCCGAGAACATGTGTGCCATGACATGCCACAGCCCCTTGAAAGGTGTAAAGGTGCCGGCACTGCACGCCTTCTCCTGTTGTCTCTGGAGACCAAATCCAAGCCTGGATCCATAGCAGGAGGTGAAGCCAGTGGCCTTATCTCAGCCCCTGTGCAACCACAGCATGAAACTGCCAGGAGATTTGGCAGTTTGTTTTGTGTAGAAGAAATAAGTAAAGCCCATGTCTGGCATCATAAGGATGTTTCAGCTAAGAATTCATAGCGAAACAGCCTGGAGATAGTTGTACACATCCCACTGGCATCCTGCATGGCTGTAGCTACTGTTACAGACTTTTTATTGTGAGTAGGGTTAATTTGCTTCTTAAGTGCTGTCTACAATCCCCTTCTTGCTCAGCCAAACTTGCCCAGATGCCACTGCATGCTGGGTACAGGGATTATTGATGAAAGCTGAACACGACACCACATGTGGTGAGCTAATTAGAGGGATCCCGAAGCAGTGAATATCCATGAGTATGGTAAAATATGGATGAATAGAGCCCAGGGGAGTAAATTCTTAAATTAGATGTGCAACTTGCATTGGAAGTGGGGGAGAAGCCGGGTAACTGAGTTCTGCACTTCAAGTTGCAATCTCTTTCTGTACACATTAAGGCTGATTGTTTGCTGAAAACATCTCACAACTCATTCCATAATAGCAGCAAATAATCATTGTTTGTGTAGACAAGATGGGGAAATGCACATTTAACTGTCTTCCACAACTCCACTAATGCTGTTAGGGCATTTGTCTATTCTTACACCAATTCAAAAATACAGTCCCTGAAGGTCACTCTTTAGGAAAGGCCTTAATTAAGATTTCTGCCTGCAGCAAATCGTATGAAGTATAATACATCACACTGTAGCAACTCAGATACAGATCACTGGCTACCTTGATCCAGTCATGTGGTATGAGCAAATATTATCATTTTCTTATCATCAAGGATCATTTTACAATATGAATTAAAAAATAGCAGCATCCAGGTTTTCTTAAAATGTCCATGAAAAGACAGAAAAATGTCTGCCATTCAGGCTAAATAAAGCATTTACTTAGGGAGTGAAGGTCAAACGGAGACATATACTTTACTGACAGAAAAATGCAAATCTTCTTTGCATCATAAATATTAAAAACAGTACTGTTGAAAAGGTCTAATTTATTTTTATTGAATTAATTTCCTTCCATCTGTTTTTCTGCTCTTTCCCTCTGGAGCTCTAAGGGCTATTCTTCCCAAACCAAGGACAAATCCTGCCTGCCTGCCAAGCCTGAAAGTTCAGTTTGGATGCCTTTCCCAGTCAGAACTTTTAAGCCTTTTTTCCCAAAGTACCCAAAGCTATAGCTCTGGTCAATGGCAAAAGTACCTGTGTCCCTCTCTTTAACCCCTTTTGCTCTCACTTCCAAACCTTCCCCTGCAGATCTTTGTAGGAGAATCCCTGTGCATTTGCGAGATTGCACACACAGACAAAAAACACTCCTTCAGAGGCAGCTGCAAGATCAGTGCTTTAACAGTCACCTCTTTCAAGTTTCCATTTCTATTCAGCAGCACATCTTCCATTTTTGCTCGGTCCATGCACCATTAGCCAAATAAATATTTTAGTTCCTGTCCTAGAGAAGATATTTCCATAGTTGAAAAGGGGCTCAAAATAGAATGGCGCTTACTTCCCACAAGTAACAAGCATCTTCTGTTCAGGTAAGGTCAGGAATACTAGTTAGTTGGAAAATCAAAAGCACTCATCTGTTGCTGATGCCTGTGAAACTTCAGTCCTGTTGCAAGAAGTGAACAGAGACTCTTGAATCTGGGGGGGAGGAATAGAAAAATTCTCACAGTTGCTGATCTTCTTTCCTCCCCACAAGTGACAAGGTAGAGTCAAACCAAGCCCCTGTGGCAGGTTGATCATGGAGCTTGTTTTCAGATAGAATTAGCTATTGGCAAGACAGGAGAATCTCTGTCTCACCACTTCGAAACCAGGCAGCTGTCAGGTGAGGGAAGGCATGGAATTGAAGCCTTTGTTAGCTGTGATCTTTTCCTTTCCACTTTCTCATGTTTGTTCTCAGCACTGCTGCTGTCCAGTTCTGTCCCAAAGCATAAAATGAGTAACAACGAAAGAAAAACGGTTTTCCTGCAGATTTTCCTTCCTAGCCAGAATTTTCGCTGACGGGTCTTTTTCTTTGAAAGCTCCCACCAAGCAGTCCCATGTTACCCCAGTAACACTTTTGTCCAAAGATTTGTATTTCCAAACTACCTGTCTTTCCTCTTTCCTCTGCTACGTGGCTGCAATGGTTTTGGCGCTCTGTTTCAACTATAACATTGAGAGTTGGCTCTAGCAAGAAGATTCATGGGGTGCTTTCTCAGAATAGTTCTAGAAAACACATGGCAGATATCCACTGGCTGCAGAGGTATGCAACCATCTCTCACAGGTCCCACCTTTCCCTAGGAAGATCAGGGATCCCAACCTGATAGATTTGGCCTGGTATATATCAGGAAGACAGCATTCTGGAAGGTCAACACATTCTGAATTTGTTAGGAGCTCAGCAGCAAGTCTTCCAAAACATCTGAAATTGTTGAAATGCCTAGGAAAGGCAAGGAGGAATGTACATTCATACAGAACGATGTCTTCACGGGGCTGTCCCCCAAGCCCTAGATCAATCCTATCTCTGAATTGCAGAGAGATTATTACTTTCTCTCCATAATGTGAGCACTTAAAGGAAAAGAGAGGAAGAGGAAAACAAGAGAAAAATCTGCTTAGTCTTTAAATCTAGAATTTACTCTAATGTAGTTTTCCTTTTTTATTTATTTTTAAAGAAAACATCTCTCATTACCAACTGACAGGACAGTGACAAACAAGTTGGCATTTTACCCTTGTGGGTCATAAGAGGCCAATAATCAACCACCCCTGGAATCCTGGTAGCATTTAATATTGCATCTTTATAAGGCATGGCAGCACATGTGGCCTTGAAAAAGTGAGGGTGAATAACAGCAGTGGGTATTTAAAAGATGCCTGTTTTTAAACACAAAACAAATGCTAGTCTTCCTTTTTCTAAAATATGTAAAATGCTCTTGTGATACAAAGCAGTTAGAAACAGATGACAGTAGCATTTCAAAGTAATCTGGACTGCAGACGCCTAACTACCTTCTTGACTTTCTTTAACTTCACTGTCATGTTCAGGAAGGGTTTTAGTAAATGATGTGCTGCAAGAAAGATGGATGATAGATGGATGGATAGATAGATAAATAGATAAGAAAGTCATCACATGAGCAAGAGACAGTTTACCTATGTCTTTCTTGCATGTCAGTTTTCAAACAGATTTTCAAGGATTTTTTCTCCCCTTTGCAGCCGAGTGAGAGAAATATAGCCTGCACATGAGAGATAATATTGTCCTGGGAAATATCCAGTGGATTAATGCATTTCTACTGAAGCTAGCAGGAAATTGTGTTTCAGTTTGTGCTTATGGGCTTATTGTGAATACGTCATATTGGGAACAATTTGTTAAACAAGAAACATAGGATGTTAAAAAAATCAAAAGAGAAAATGAACCGGGAACGTCAGGTTCTATAATAGGCTTGATGTGTATCTGTGTTGTCAATAACCCCGATGCCAACGGCTGACTCCATTCTTGTTTTATAATGAAACAAAGACAACTGTGGTTTTGTGAGTTATTTATGGTCTGTCCCTAAGCTTTTCTATGTAAATTATTCCAGTGTTGTACTCTAGCAAACAGCCTTTTGATGACATCATTATAGACAATTTGTTCTATACCTTAATTAAGTAACAAAGCTTTATCTGTAATGCAGTTACTGTTGAGCAAGACTTACCTTTGAGATTGGAAAACTCTGAGCGTGAACTGAGCATGAGCGTCAGGCCTGAGTCCGGGATCTTAGGGCACAGTGGAAGGATGGCCCTAAGTGAGCCAGGCACAAGAGAGAAGGGATCAATAAGAAGCTGAAGCAAATGATGCACTCAGAGTCAGCTGTTTACATCTGGGCAGGATTTGATGGAAAAAGTCTCTTTTGTTTGTTTGTTTTCAGTGAGGCTATAACAGTGTTCAATCCCTACTTGTAGAGCATACTGTTGAGCAGAACCCAGTCTTAGTCACTGCTGAGACTGGGTGAGATGTTCCATAGCCACCTCCTGCCCTTGTGCAGGAGGCTTCCTATGAGTTTGTCAGCTTATTCAACAGCAAATGGGCTTTGCAGCATGTGATTAAAGCCCTTCCTGGTTACAAAAATGGACCTTGCCTTTTTGGTGTAAATTTGAACTATATATGTGTGTGTGTGTGTATATATATATATATATATATATATATATATATATATATGTATATGATATGAAGCCAAGGTAACCCAAAGTAACTAATAATGTTGGGCATCTACATTTTTTCCTGCCTAGCAGGAACTATGTCTAAGAGGCTTGCTTTACAGAGGACACAAGGTCTGATCCTCCTGGTTACAAAAACGGACCTCGCCTTTTTGGTGTAAATTTGAGCTATATATGTGTGTGTGTATATATATATATATATATATGTATATGATATGAAGCCAAGGTAAAAGGTAATCCAAAGTAACTAATAATGCTGGGCATCTACATTTTTTCCTGCCTAGCAGGAACTATGTCTAAGAGGCTTGATTTACAGAGGACAGAAGGTCTGATCCTCCTATTCTTCCTTTGAAAGTTTTATGTTTTGCTTCCAACCACTGAGAGCATATCAACACTGGCACTTCAAGCTCTCAGAGTGTGTGCTGGAGTGTGTGACTATTCTGGGTACTAGTTTCTCTGTGAAGTTGTTGTGGTTTAACCCTAGCCAGCAACTAAGCATCACATAGCTGCTTACTCACTCCTCCTCCTCCTCCCCATCCCTAGTGAGATGGGGAAGGGAACTTAAAACAAATAAAACTTGTTGGGTTGAGATAGGAACAGTTTAATAATTTAAATTAAAATGTAATACCAATACCACTACTACTACTAATAATAATAATAAAAAGGAAGATAACAAGACATGAAGTAAAAGCCAAGACAAACAACGCACAATGCAATTGCTCACCACTCCCTAATGGATGCTCAGCCAGTGACTGAGCAGCGATTCGCCCCTCCCAGTCAGCTCCCTCCAGTTTCCATACTGGGCCTGAAATCCTATGGTACAGAATATTCTTTAGGCCAATTTGAGTCAACAGTCCTGATTGTGTCCCCTCCCAAGTCCTTGTGCCCCGCTACCCTTTCTTTGTGTCAGGGCAGGAGAAGCTAAAAAAAATATTGACTTGGTATAAACACTACTCAGCAACAACTGAAAACATCAGTTTGTTAACAACATTGTTCTCAGCTACTAGGAAGAAAATTAACTCTATCTCAGCTGGAACTAGGACAGTAGGTGACACCCTTAAGTGAGAATTCTTCCTGCAACTGACGTGTCTGATCCTGTTTCCATGGATACCAAGGTCGGGTAACAGAAGAGAAGGTGAGGGGTTTTTTTTTTCCTTAATTACTGAAAGAAAATCACCTTATTTTCCTCTTTCTGCTGTGCATTTTCATATATGTTATATTTCTAGCTATTCTTTATGTAGCACAACCTATATGTGGGTGTACATAAACACACATGTGTGTATATGATTAGAACTCTCCAAAGTTTACATGGCATTTGACAGAGAAAACCTTAACTCCAGATGGATTTTCTTGTTTATATGTCTATCTTAAGCTTTAGAAACACAATAAGAAAAATTATACAATGCAACCTGAGTAACACCAACCATCCAAGTTATAATAGTGCTTGTGTACTTTTTGAGTGCTCACTAGTTGAGATAAATTACTTTGACATTGGAAGTAAAAAGATTACTCCAGCCCAGGGTCATTGTATCATGGAGGGGCAGTTATAAGGAGTACTTCCCAGTTACATCATCAGTCAGGTTGAATCTTCCTTCCATGGAAAAATGGCATATTTCTAAGGGACCTGAGAAAAAAAACAAATTCTGCCTTCTACTTAATGGTGTGAAGATATAGTGTTGAGAAAGTGGCTCATGTCACTACCAAAAACTAGACTGGAAAACACGTCACTGCAAGAAACACATGATGAGAGCTGATAGCATATGGTATTTTGTATGTTTGGGATGAGCTCTGTCTCAGCTAACACAAGGCATGGGGTCTGAAGGAGTTCTGTCTGCAGTAAAATGACAAGAGTGGGCAGACACTTCCAGAGGGATCCTGTCCTGAGCCAGTTGTATTCAAGGCATTTAGCTTAAACATTGACCTTTCCGCTGGGTAAGACCAGGTAAAACAGTACAGTAGGATTTCTGATGTAGACACCGAACAGTACATAAAAGAAATGGATTGACATGGCACATAGTTTAGAAAATCCTCCTTATAAGTATCTCTAAGTTGTAACCGATGTTAAAACACCAGAGTTTACCTTCATAAATGTACCATCTCATATTTACCCTTCTCATATCCTTTTATGACAAAACAAAAGTCTTTTTCTAAATCTATCCAGAAGATTTCCCTTTCCTGAACAACACAGCAAAGTGCTTTTTCATTACAGAAATAAACTGATTTTATTTTTTTAAATAAATAAATATATAAATAAAATGGCAAGATGAGGCTTCGTCTCGGCTTTCATTTTGGCTGGCAGGAATTTTTATACTTTGGCTTTATTTATTGATACCAAGGGCACACTCTACACTTCAATCAGTGTATAAAAAAAAATTAAATTCCTCATGGTTGTCAAAAAAGTAACCTATCAGCCCTGAATGTGCAGACAATCCCACAGCAGGCAGTAATATCAGAGATGTGACCAAAAGAACAGGGTAAGAGAAATCAGTGCAAGAGGTTGAGATTTAACCTATTTAGGTTCCTTAAGTTTGCAACTAGTCAAGGGATTTTTGAATGCAAGTTTTGAGAGGGAGGACCGTGACTGTGAGAGTTCTCATGTGCCAGGGATCTATTTGGTGCAAAGCAAGAAGACAGACAAGTAGGCATGAGGCCATCTATTCTGCCAGGTAAATGGTTCACCTCTGTAGCGCTGAGCGCCTAAATACACAAGAGACTTCCCCTATGCCTCAGTCCTTTATAGGTCCAAGAACAAATGGAGACAATCACAGAAAACAGGTATGGGTCTGAGTCTGTAAGTGTCCATTAGCTATCTGTAGATGAGGATAAACCATCCTCAGAGTTTCTGGTTAAGCATGATGGACTGCCAGGACATGTCATCACTCTGCTCCAGAGACTCCTCTCTATGTTTCAGCTTTCTCCATGAAATTGTTCATTTGAGTCAATCTTTGATAGAAGAAACTAGTTAAGGTGAGTGTCATCAGATCACTGAGCTGGAACAGTGCAGAAAACCCTCTTGCCTGCCAAATTAGCATCAGCCTTAGCCAGAGCCAGAGCAAGGGAGCGGGGGAGCTTTTTACAAAAACTATCCCTTGAATTTTGAGCTAGACTGTTAATTAATTGAGTGTGCAAGTCAGGATTTCCCGGACACTAAATCAACTTCGTAACAGGTTATTCATGAATAATTTCAACCTGGTTTTTTATTATTAATAATTATTTGTACAACAATATGACATCAAAAGTCCTAATAGATATAAGGCTTCATTGTTCTGGGCACTCTACAAACATAATAAGGGGTAACCTTAAGTCTTATTAATGGGCGGAAGGAATTGACCAGCATTACCTGGAAAGATTCTCTTACTGTAAAAGGACTTAACTGTAGAAAAATGTTACTTATGTTTCTCACCGAAATGTCAGAGTGCAGAAGTGTCTCAACCCTGTTTCCAGAGGAACCACAGACCTCTTCAAACCACCCAGAAATACCAAAAAAAGGACTCAGGCATTATAGTGAGGGGAAAAGGCAGCTTTTGGTAGACATGGGAGCTCTAAGTAGTCAAGCATTGGTTCAAGCCTTGATACTGGCCAGAAAGGTCAGATTGCAACGTAAGGGAGATCTTTTGAAGGAGGGAAGTTACTGTTAATATCTTACTTTTCACCCACAGTAACTTTTTTCTCTCTTTGGCCATAAACTGCACTAGACTCTCAAAAAATGTCATGATACAAAGTTTGGGAAGCTTTCATTTTATGCTGGAGATGTGGTCTTACACCCAAACTATAAAAGTATAATATACATGGCTTTCTCTAGAGCTAACTGAATAACAAATGTCATTTGTAACACGTGTATCTGCTAATGACAGGAAAGACTGGTAATATGCGTAACTCACAGGTGACTAGGTCAGAAAAAGCATCCCTGAGACTTATTATTAGATGACTGCTGTAAAACTGTAGCCAAAATATTGTATTAAAAAAAGAGGTTAAAACCAGGAGTTTTCAGCAAGGTGACTGGACTCATGGAGAGGTATGAAGGGCTTTGGCTTGGTAGACAGATCTTGAACCCAGCCAAGTGTCTTAACCTGGTTACACATCATAGTGGTTTGGCCTTTGTAGTGGGTTTTTTTTGTTTGTTTTTTTAATGGACATATCTTATTCTGATGTTCCTTGTACCTTATTACAGAGGAAGGACCAAAACTAATCCTTCTAATCCTGATAAATTTCACGGGATCTTTTCTTTCCTTTAAAAATACTATAATACTGTAAGCTTTAAAAATAATTTGCATTTTTTTCAGCCATTTTAGGTAGCCTGTGTTTAAAAAAGTAGAGAAAAAGGATTGTTTCTGACAACCATACCATCCTAATATATTAAAAGCATATTGCTTGAAAAGTGATGATTATAAATAGCTGGCATTGTAGCTCAATACATTAGTGTGCTAGTCTTTGAATCCTCTATAATTATAGAATGAAAGCTTCAATCCCTGCACTGGGTGAGCACTTAAAATTACAGCTGAGGTAGTAAATTACTGGTCCTCAGTGTCCTAGTCAGACAGATTGCTTTCAGTTCATAAAGAGAAATTCAGTGTTATGTCAGAGGCAGATTCCCCAGTGAGCTTATTGTCTTCTATTTAAAACTAGTTTGTGAACTAAAGGAAAAACTAGAATATTTTACAATGTACTGACATAAGCAACAACTCTCATTTTCAAAAACAAGCAGCACCACTGTTGCCTCAAAATGTTCACATTGTTCATATTGATTTTCGTTTTACACATTCCCAGGAACAAAACACACTAGCTAATAGATTGTTTTTATTAGTTTTGCTGGATGCTGTATCAATAATGGGTTTAACTCTTGCATGAAGGTAACATGCTGGGCCTTTTGAGCCTGTTGATGGACATTTGATTCAAAGTGTCATTCTGTCAGTAGGAATCCTAATAAGCACAAAAACCCACAGGAAATACCACAGTGAATTCTCATTCTAACAAGTTTAGTTGTCTGACAAATTATTATCTGCTAAGGATTGTTTCTGAAACATAAAACAAAAGTAGGTATCAGTCTTAGAGGTTAATTTCATCTTTTTAAAGATCTTCAGAACACTCTGAATGAAATCCTTTTTCCATTGTCTAGGGCAATGTCTGACAATAGTGTAGCTACAGATTGAGTAAATTCATATATGTACTGTGTCCACTTAAGCAAGATAGATTTGTACATTGATCCAAAAGCATGTTCTCTTAAACCCATATTTAAGAGCATGAGTAGCTATCTAATCCAAAACTGAACATATTCAATGGGCAACTTCCCATTAACATCCTGGCTCACAATGTAAAATGGTCCAGATTTTCACATCAGCACAAGTTTGAGATCAGCAGCACTTCAAAAGCCAGAGGATGGGTAATTTGAGCTCAACTTCCATTACCAAGTTGGTTGCTCAGGATGCAGCTTCTGGAGAGGTGATCCTGTAGCCAACTCAAGCCTATGCTCATCTGCCTTGAGGGCACAGGGACTTAAAAGGATTGTGGAATATATTGTGGATATATTTTCGGGGGGGAAAAAAAAAAGTTTCCATCTTGTTCTAATCATGATTCAGTCTCGGCAGAAAGGTCAAGAATTAGCTTGGCAATGAGATGAAATTACTTTCAGAAACAAGTAAGTTGGTGCTGAAATAAATTTATTCAGCACTGTAAGAAAGTATGCAAAAATTCTTAAAGGACATGGGAAAACTTAAGTGCCAGTAGAGCTTGCCTATGAAACTTAGAACTTGTTTGGGAATTTTTGGGAAATATACCAGTACTTAAGTAGTCAGATGTCTACCTTATGAAAAAGTCTACCAGATTAGGTTGAATGAGAGCTCAGCTCAGGACACATTCTTTTCAGAATGACTGGTGCTTTTTCACTCTTGTCCCAACATGAAGCTTATGTGCAAGAAGTAGTGGGTACTGTCTCAAAACAGTTATATCTTGAGTCTTTCACTATAATTATGAGAAAAATAATACATGACTCTAGGGATAATGCAGAACATAATCTTGAAAGATTAAAAACAATTCTGAAACTGAAGAGATTTTAGGTACATTATCAAATTCTCAGGATGATACTTTTTAACAGGATGAGGAGACTTTTTTGAACAGAAAAACTGGAAGATGGAGATGGTCAATCTGTCATGAGATTATTTCAGCCATAAAGAAGCTAGGCATCAGTTCAGGTCCCATGAAGAATAAGTTCATAGCATACACCGGACACTCTTCACTCTTTGGCTGAAACTGGAGAGGCATCTAAGTCAAAAATATCCACATAAATATACACAGAAACTTTCCTCTTTAGCCTTCATGTTCAGATCCTTGTGGATAAAAGCTGAGAGATGATAATCAGCATATATATGTATGATCAAAGTGCACATTTGCACAGTCACAATGGTGAAAACAGGGATTGGTGAGCTGTTATTTTGTGCATCACTTCAACAGAGAAGGTTGCATATTTTGCATGAAGAATGTACAATGACAATGCTCACTGAAATATTAATCCAATCCTTCTTTTCCTCCCAGTTCTCTTTATGCAAGCATTTGCTGTGATATGCAGAAAATTAAAAATATTGTTCATCTGGATGACCTTTCTCATGAAAGATTTTTCAATAGTTACCTGGTAAAGTTAAAGGATCAGAGTATTGTTCTAGATGAAGGTGACTGCTTACAGCTTGAAACATCTCTTTTTAACTATAAGAAGTTAAATGTGAAATAAAACGACACCTCCCCATACACACACATAATCCTTTTATACAATATACCCATTGTTTTTCCACATATTAAAATAGGCTTGGGAGCTTATCTTTTTTTGCTGTTAGAGTGACTCATTTTTTGCAGTGTGCTCCTAACCTCATTGTTCTCTTAATCTGGCCTTCTTGGAAGCCTATGCTAAATAGGAACAGAGAGAAGGCTGCTGTCTTCTTATACAGAAAAACTGTGCGCAATAGAAAGTGTGGCTTCTTTTCTCTAGATTTTGATGTATATAAAAGTGCTAAGGAAGATGCAGCAAGCGTATAGTGATTCCACAACGTTCTGCAACAACAAATAGATACTTGATTAAATTCCGGGATGTTAGGATTTCATCTCACATATGTTTTCACATCAGGGAAAATTCTTGCTGTTCAGGTAAATGGACCAATCATGCTTTTGAGGGGAGTGGTTTTGAGTTTGATTTGGGATTGTAAGCAAGAGCTTGCTAGAGAAAGGAAGAAAAGCAGTCAAATATTTTATTTTGTTTTGATAAGAGGCAGAAAAATCCACTTTGCTGCAGCATGTTTTATGGAGTGAGTGAGTGAGACTAAAATAATGACATCTGCCCATGAGATGAATGAAGTTTTGGGTATTGAAAATATCTACATAAGTTAATCATTCCATGTGGCTAAGCTCGAGTTTCTATTTACAACACATACCCCAAATTAACAGAATCTTAACACAGGATAAGTAAGGTTGGAAGAGACTTGAGGGGGTCATCTTGTGCAACCCACTGTTCATATTGCTCAGAGAGCCTTGTCCTGTCAATTCTTAGAAATCTCCAAAGAGAATATTTCCACAGCCTCTCTGAATTATCAGATCCACAGTTTCCACCCTGATTGTGGTTTGTTTTTTTCTTTTATATGAAGTCAGAATTTCCCTCATTGTAATTTGCAGCCTCTGCTGTCCATGCTTCCACCCTGCCCCTCCCAGAAGATTCTGCCTTCCCTAAAACTCCCCAGTAGGGAACAGGGACAGAAATCTTTTCCACTTGTGTTGCATGCACCTTGGCATCCATCATGTGCACCAATCCAGTGCATGAATACACCAGCTGCACATTTCAGATGCAGCTTCACAAGTTTCTCGGAGATGGAATAACCATCTATCTTGATGTGATAGTTGTGATCTTACTAATGATGAGTCTTTCAGCAGATTCTTCTACCTTGACACTTCTCCATTTAGGAAAAAGTCCTTTAATGGAAATAACTCAAGACTTTAAGCAAAACTAAGAATGAAGTACCAGAGTATTTTAATTTTGAGGATGGTGAAGGCCACTTCAGCTGTCTGACCTGAGACCCTAGAAACAGATGACAAGAATTTCCTGCATTAATCCTATCTTTAGGTGCAACAGTAATACTTCTATTCTAGCATATGTATGGACCTTGGTTTGAAATCTCCAGCACAGCCCTGTTACTTTGATTCATTTGCTCTAGCTGACTGTTTTAAAAGTGTGATTTAGTTCTATTTTTAATTTAGTTTCAACTTCTAGACTTGTATTTGTTTATATATAAGTCACATTTCTGTCCCTCATTCGGGTTCTTGGTGTAATACAATCATTCCATATTGTTCTCTTATCCAAATATTTTGCATCCTTTCAATAATGTATAATATAGCATTCTCATCAGTCTCAGGACTGTTCTCATTATGCATTTCTGAACCTGCTTAAGATATCATCTCTGTAGACATCAGAACTTACTGGAGTTCTCTGGCACTGGCCATACCACATCAGATACTGTACACTACAACTTTCCTGTTCAGTGTCTATATATCCTTAATAATTCTTTAACCATTACCAGTTAGAAACTCTTCCTGATGTTTTACACTAAAAGTTTTCTTGACTCACTCTTTCTTAGGACAGAATTCCCCTGTCCAGTTAGCAGAGATGACCTTCCTTGTTTCTCCATGTAACATTTGAACAGCTTTATCAGAACAACTGTAGTTATCCACAAATGACCTAAACTCCACTTCAAGATGGTGGAGAGAAAGGAATAATTTTACGGGGCAGTTCATCTCTTAATAAATTCAACATCTTAAATGATTGAATAACACACCAGAATTTCCTGTATCTCCCCATTGTCTATTCACATGGTTAATGCAATCCTTTCCCTAAGGAGGACAGGCATCTCTTCCTCTAATTTCTATACAACTTCTGCATCCCTTAAACATAAACATATATGTGCTTGTGTGCAAATACATTGGTGCATATACAACTATACTGACAGCTTTCTAAGTGTGTATGGGATTGAAAAGTGTTATGTCACATTGCTGGAGAGCTTCTGTTGAGCATCCATGTATGCACCAGCAGCACAAATCTTGATGAGATGGTTGTCAGTTTCATACTGATATTTACTGTCCTGTGAGCAGCTTGGCCTGATAAGATGCTGAAACAACTGATCTGAAAATATACCACAATCTTGCACTGCTCTCTGTTTTTTTTAAGCAACCTTAGCTAAGCAGCTATTTAGTTTCTTTTTTAATTTAAAAAAAATAGTAGGGAAAGAAATAACATTAGTTTTCATACAAGTCATCTTGATATTTGAATGAGAATATAGAAAGAAAACATATGCTGCTGTTTTAATTTTGTCAGAAGCTACCAAAGTTTCTCTTGTACTGTTTCAGCTACAAATACTTGAAATGCCTTCCAGTCATTAATTTGCTATATAGCCAATCTCATCTATTCAACATTATGACGACCAGTCCTCCTTTTCCTACTCATTTGTTCTTTTTAGTGACTTTAATGGTAGCAGAACTGACCCCTGTAAATACATAGAAGTGATGATTATACAAGAACACTTGTATTAAATATGTATGTAAGAAAAAAATGTAAATTGAAATAAAATTAAGTGTAAGTATATGTCAGATCTTATGGGGACAATGGTAGTTATTCATTCCTGAATCATATGTGTTTACCAATCTGAAATACATTGGTGCAGCTTACGGAAAATACCTAAAGACTGATGAAAACAACTATTTCTATTGAAAAAGTATTAAATTAGGGATAAGGAGACAGGTGAAGCTGTATATTTCAGTGGAATTTTCACTTAATGTACTTAACATTTTATGGCTGCTGGAAGGTTTATGTCTAGCAGTGGGTTGATACAAATTGTTTGCCTTGCACATAGAATCTATTTGTGGGAAATCTTGAGTGTAGGTGCACTCTGCTCTTGTTATGGAGAGTTGCAAAGAGTTACGGATATCTATTAAGGACATAACAGGGAATCTCAAAAGGCAGTGATAACGTTGCTGTGTCTTTCATCCTAAGGCTAGCTGAGGTGGTTTTAATAGTAACATGTGAAAGAAAGAAAAAGAAAACTAACCTTAAAAAGTCTTTGTTAAGCTAAGCGTGTTCTTGGCTGCCACACTAGAAGTGCTCTGGGTTTAGCTTTGCCTTTCAAGCATTTATGTAAGTAGTCCACCAAATATGCTGCCTCACAGAATCCAGTTTTCAGCAAAGCAAACCATCCATCACCACAAGACTTAGTGCTTCCCTTTATTCTCAGCCTTAAATTCTTAATGCCTTCTGTCAACAACTAGCTTCAGACAAGCTCATAGGCAGCATCCTCCTGGCATGGGAACTGGGAATCACTGGCTCTCATATTTGACATTTCAGCAAGCATTGATGGGCTGGAGAGGATCAGAGGCAAAGCAGCTACTCTCCTCCAGCCCTGTTGGCATTGGCCATCCTCCATACAGACATGCATTGCACAGTCTCATCCTCCTCTCCAGACTGCATCTACACCTGCAATCTTTCTGAGTTTTACAGCCTTAGCTGTCCTCAAGCAAAAGACCTGAATGTCACCAGAAGCCTTAGCCTGTCTTCACTTTTTGTGTGGATGTAAGTTTTATTATTTTTATTGTTGCTATTTTCAGAATACATCAGGACTACAAGAATTTTGATAGGAAAAATCTAGTTTGTGAGACACGATTTCCAGGAAAACATCACACCTGGAAATCCAACAAACATTATGTCTTTTACTGTCTCCCACACTCTTGAAAACTGCAAAAAGTGTTGTGTCATCCCTCCATTGTAGGGAAACAGAAGATTATATTTTTTCTTGCATCAGGAAAGGTTTAACAGGGGAAGGTTCAGAGTCTCAAGAAAACCTTTGCTTTTCACTGTCTTTCAAGTTTCTTCCCTTGACTTTATACCATACTCAGGTGCCTGCTGGCTTTGCCATGATGCAAGGGCTCTTCTAAAGCCACAGCTCTCTGACTTAGAGCTGTTGCTTCACCTTCAAGAGTCAGATTAAACTTCTTATGGGTTGAAACCCTGTAGCTACACTGCTACTCTTAATAGGTGATAACAGAAAGTCTATGTGACTTTACCCACTTTTACAGAGCACATATGGTATGGTTAGAAAATAAATGGACATGAAAGTATCTGTGGAGTATCAATTAGATAAAGAGAAGGTCAAACCAAAAAAGAATTCTTCTTTTTATATAATGAACTTTCATTTTATAAAATACTAAGTCAATAAATTAGATTGAAATTCTTTGGTCTTCTTGCAATTACATATTACAGATTATCCCATCTATTCATTATCCATGAAGAGATCCAGTAATATAATAATCAGAACTGAATTATGCTCTTTGGGAGATGAGTCCCAGTCTCATAGATGAACTCTTTTCCTGAAAATTCTGTCTTTTTCACTGTTGCTGAAATATGGATTCAGATCAATCATGTGGAAGAGAGCATTGTTATATCTTTAAGAGGCAAAGTTACACCATTAATGAAGTACATTCATTTATCCCAGTTCAAATACCTTATACATGATATTTCACTTAAGTCCAAATTTTCTATTTTGGCTATTTCTCCAAGATTGGATTTTATAACTTGGATGAAATTTACTTATGCTCAGAGATTTGCATTCACTCCTACACTAACTTTTTTTTTTCACTTGTAACAAACTGAGGAAAGGACAAGTAGCCTCATTACAAATACAATCCCAAGAAGGTAAAATGAAGGTATTGTGAGCAACTCCCTTAAGAGATCTTCAGATTGTCACATTATGGTGAGATAAAACATTAATACAAAGAATACAGGCGCTTTTTTCTAGCTATTAACAGGAGCTTAACTTTCCATCAAGAGCCTAAGTTCAGCTGAATCTCTGTGACCTAGAATCCACCATGTCCTTTGTTTGCTAATAAATACAAGAAGGGATTGTTGCTATTTTATTGTTTCAGAATGACAATGGCTGTTTCACTTGTAAACCTGGAAAAATAATCAAATATTATAGCCATTAGCGATACCAGTCACAGCAAATTAGCATTCTATTTCCTCATCAATTACCTAGTACTTAAAACATCCCAAAGTAAACATTTTAAATTCATCACGTTGCTGTTTTTTAAAGTAATATCTAATGAATAAATTCCTGCCAGGTGGTGTCTGATATGCAGCTGGCAAAAAAAATATCCAAGCAGGTGCACTTTAACAAGTAGCCTTCTTTTCACCTGCTAACAAGCATCTGTCAGCTGGCTGTATGGATAAGCAGGACGTGGATTTTGCTTGTAAATAAATTGTACCTGTGAAAATCATGTGGTGCAGCTCTTCCCTGTACTGAATAATAAAGGAGAAAGACCTCTTCAGGAAACTCTTTCAAAAAAATCTTTCAACAATGATGTAAACCAAGGCTCTGCTAATCTAGATCTTCTACAGAACCTTTAATAAATAGATACCTTTCATGTCAAAGCCCGTAAAGGATGGAAGGTATTGGAGAACTTGGGAAAACACAGATACCACAGGTTTTTGAAGGGAAGTAAAGCAGAAGTTGTAGATGTAAAAAAAGGGATTGCTTTTATTTATTGAAATAAATTTTACATGTTTCAGAAATTATTTGAGGTTCCATGTTTAAACAGTAGTTCCCACCATAGGGACCCTGTAGCCTAAACTCAGATCATCTGCTGCCACTGTAGTATAGTCTCCAAGCTTCTCCTCTCCCTGTCCTCTGACAAGAGATAGCCCACAGTACTCTGCTTTCTGAAGTTGGCTGCTAGATTAGTTAGGGCCATCAAGTGTACTCCTTGAAACTGGTTTCAGTGCTGCCCTGAATTCTCAGACTTCTGTAGTTTTGAAGGACCAGAAGCAATTTAGCGAAGCAAGGACTGTACTCACTATCTCCAAAGGCACTTTTTTTTTTTTTTAATTAAGAAGGCCTAAATTCTAAAGACAACCCAGACATTTAGATAATGACCACAAGAAGACAGATTCAAATTCTTCCTGTTTTTCTGTACCAAACAAAAATGTGGGGAACATGTACTGCAAATGTGTACAACTTGAGAGTATGTGACATAAAATGTGGGAGCAGCTGATACTAATGGCCTACAACAGCATCCATCTTATGTAAATCCTTCCTCTCCACCAAAGGCTCCAACAAAGTGCCAGCATGCAGTCACCATCAGTGTCAACTTGCTTGGAGAAGTCCTCCTCAGACAATGCAGGGAGCAAGCTCCATCTGCAGATCACTCAGGTTATGTCCACTGGTGCCCCAGGGACAAACATCACATTTTTTCAGAGATGTCAGCAGTTTGAAGGCTTCCACACTTCTCATAGCATGTTCTTGGGCAGACAAGATAGCATAAAGCTATTGAACAAATAGAACTTGTGATGTGGAGAATCCATTTTGAGAATGTAAAAAAGAAGTACAAAATAGAGGGGAAAAAGAGAGCAGATTCCCAAGTAATTTTCAAATGTGATAACGAAGGACTAGAAAAATCTGCTTGTGCTCTCCATACGACTGTCTCCACCATCCTTGGCACCCTCACCCTCTACCTCATTCAGCCCTTCTCTTTTTGAACCATCAGTTATAAACCTAGAAATAAAGTCACTTATAAACCTATGAAGAAACTGTAAACAAAGTCTTGCTCAAAAAACAAGATAAAAGGTTTCCCGCACCTGGTGGTGCCACCTAAGCGTCGGGCTTTCTGCCTAAGCACAGGATACAACCATTGCAACTTGGGAAAATAAAAACTCATCACAAATATTGAAGCAATCCCTGTGAGTCACTGCTGCATGGTATCATCATAAATTGCAAGGATCGTTGCAACAGCTCATAGCTGGCTGAGGGAAAAATGGTTATATTCAATTGTTGTTTTATTTAAGAGGCTTTTCTTTTGGCAGATAGTGTTCAGCTCTGCAAAGCTAAAACGCTGTCAATGTTATTGACAAAAGAAGTATTTGAGGTCAGAAATCCAGTGTAAGCTTTCTTGTCTTTTTGCATAATGAAATACTGTGTGTCTTCCTCCTTCATGGCAAGCTGCTAGTCAACAAAGCAGATGATAATAAAAATATTTACACTAATAAATAGGAAAAATAGGTAAATGTCTGTGTATTCTCACTAACCATGCAACTTTCTTTGTCTTGATAAATTATATTTAAGCAAAAGTAAATATCAGGTCTTGAAGGTTACTTTAAGTAAATAGGTAATTTAAATGCAACAGTAACTTCCTCACTGCTTGGTGTTTATTTTTAAAAAGACCGCTTATCAGGAGTGCAAACTCTCCTCTTTCACAGCATCTGAAAGCACATATCAAGGTCACTAAGTTTTAACAATGTGGTTCAAAGTCTGTCCAGACTTCTCTAAATCTAACCTGAAGCAAAGTTTCTTTAAAAATTACTTCCCTTTTTAGAGGAGAAATCAATTGAGTTTGATAAGCTGGAAAGTATAGATTTTTGCTTGCAGAATAAAAACTTCTTAGACTGCTTCCGTGAATGTATGACTGAATATTCAAAATTCAGGTAAGGAATGGTGGAGATTAAGCAGAGGTTTGATAGACTGATGACCCTTGCCCAAGCTCCATCAACCTGAAAAACAAACACTCAATCTCAAGCTGTTTTCTGTCAAAAGTGGGAAGGGCAGCCTTCTACAAGTCAAATAATTTCTCTTGGACTTGCATGGTCTTTAAGTAATATGCGTTTAACCCTACTCACCTGTCCCCGGTTATGACAAGTTTTAATTCATTTGTATTCAAATGCATCTATAGATATAGATCAATTGATAAACACATATGCCTAAACCATAAAATATGTACCTCCATGCATGGGAACCCAAGCAGTCTTGCCATGGGTTCAGCAGGGCAAGATTTTCACCCATCATGTTTTGAAATCCCTTGTTAAAACTACTGTGGAAATGACATATTTGTAGATGTGAGGAATGCTGTCTTGTGGAGGCACCAGCTTGAGCTAAGACACCATTCTCCAGGCAGGGGAAGACTGTTTGCTTCACCTGAGCAGTGTTTTAGCTTTGTATTTCATTAGAAAGAGATCTGTGTTCAGTAGCACACTGTATTTTCTATTCAGGTTTTCATTTGTAACCACTTACCAGCACAAGAAGTAGCAGCTGGGCACGGTGCAGGGAAAGAACAGTCCCTCGCCTTGGCAGTTTGCAGTGTCCCTTGGGACAGTTGGGAACATCAGCTCAAAATCTCATAAGTGAAAGATGGCATTACCAGAGGCAGTCTTGCACTGCTAGGGATTTCCCACAAGTATTTCAAAGTTAGGGAACAAGTGAGGTGATGGATTGCCCTCTCAGGTGTAGCAGGAGCCCTCAGAGACCAGATGGTATTTGCAGCACATACTCTTTTGACCCAGCAACATCAGCTTACAGGAGTGCATTGCTCAGGCCTTTTCTCATGGTTAAGGCTTCAGAGGTACCCTTAAATTTCCATAAAACCGCTCTGAGGAGGTGCAGTTTATACCGTAGTAACTGTACAGTAACATATCCATGACAGATTCCTTGGAGTCACATGAAAAGGGAAATAGGAGCTGGTTTTCATATTAAGGTTCATTTGGGTTTTGTTTTACCAGATATTCCAGGATTCAGAGCCTTCTGTAGGTTGATTTGTTTAGAGATGGTATTATCAGGGCTTGCACCACTTGCCTGTCAACTTGTATTTCAATTGTAGGGGGCTCTGCCACTCCCCACCCAGCCTGTGGATGATAACAGCTTGCTTTATCTAAGGCTGTGCCCTCTCCACTTTGTCTTGACTCTTTTTAAGCTCTCGTTCGGTAAAAACTGAGTTTAAACTCTACAGTTTAAACATTACTTATGTTGCCAACAGAAGCTTCATTATTATTTATGAACTTGTAATTCTGTGACTTCACCTCAGATAATAATTCAACATCCTAGATAGGTTTTCTAATGCTGTTTTTGTATAATTTATTGCAGCCTTGATATTATTTTACTATTAAAATATATTATTACTCCCTACTTTGATTATAATGATTTATGTTTCTGTTTTTAAAGCTGCCTGTCTGAGTAAGACTTGGAAAGACATGAGCAGAGGAACAAAATGTTTTATAACTCCTTACGATTGTCAAGAGTTTATCCCAAGGAAATTCAGTAGAGTTTCCTTTAAGGAGATTGTCCTGTTTATGATTTACAGGAGTGTCGTTGAGGTAGTCAATTTTTATTCCCCCAGTGTTGGAAAGGATGATATAGGAATCAGTACATGTCAGCTCAACTCTTTTGCAGAAATTCATGACCCCTTCAAGCTCTTGTCTGCTATAGATTACTTCTTTGCCCATTTGGGAGATAATCAGCTACCCAGCTTCTTGCCATGACAATTTTCTTGCTGTAGGTAACATACGTAACTGCTCTTGCCCTTCGTCCCCAGGCCTGGTTCAGAATACGGACAAGGCTAGTAAGGCCATGTCCTGCATATCGTACATGGTCCTACTGTGGCCTTGCCAGAGAACACTACTTTAGCTAATGGCTTCTGAGTGTTTGCATTATAAAACCTGCTCACAGAGACTCATGAGTTCATACTTGTCAAAAGCTAAGCAGTGGTACATCCCTGGGTAAATGCTTTGCCCAGTCTTTTAGTCTGATTGTTCAGACTGCTACCAACCCTTATCAGTGCCTTGTATGAACATGTATAGTATTACTTTCTTTTGTCTGTCTGAAGTTAAGGTCTCATAGCAGCTACTGGAAACCTAGTGTTTCACCATGAACATTTCTTTACCACCTGCACAGCAGTGCATCCCTAGTCTATCACGAGATGTGTGTTTATGGTCAGAAAAGTGCAGCCATCATTCCTAGATCTTTTTGACATCAATAGTTCTGCTAAAACATTTTGGGAAGATCTTCTCATCTGCTGTGCTAGTGAACCTGCTTCTCTTTCATCTTTGCAATGATACAATAAATATCAAGGCCCAGATGGGACAGAAAACTGTGGATGGAAGATGCCTGTGAAATCACCAGGACTGTCTTGTTGACTGAGCACGGCTCGTTTCAGTGCTGTATCCAGAGGAGTTTCTGCTCCCCATCACGAGAACATGGTCCAGTATTTCCTCTGGAAGCATACAGAGAGAATGATGTCCTTCATAAAAAGAATTACTCTGGTATTAAGTCAGGCCTCTAAGCCATTTCAACATTTCATGTGCTTTTCTCTCAGCATGAAAGGAAACAGGCACAGAAATCAATTGAAACAGAATGAATTTGCGGGGCTATGAGGGGTTTCTGTCACTACTCTATGTGATAACATCATATAAGATTTTTTTAGAGTTAAGTATCCAGTTAATTAATAACCTGTCCAGCTTCTTAATCATACAAATAAGAGGAGTTCTCTGCTGCACGTGGAAAGCAAATTTCATTTTCACCATCTGTCTCTGTGATCCAAGTCCTCCACAATTTGTAACACACGTTTCTTTCCTGAATTGTATAGTTGGTGGGTTTTCTTAAACAAGCACAAACACTGTTTTCAATGTAGGGCACCTGGAAGCCTTCCTACTGGGGTTTCTGCTCCATAGGTTTTGCCAGAGTGCATCAAAGTGTCCTGCTAGTGACCCAGATGACTTCTGACCTGTAACATTATGAACACCCCCTACCATTCGGCCTACTTAGCCATGGAAGACAAGGTATTTTCCTCAGTTATGGCAAAATTACACTGATCAGAACTTGAGGACAAATGAGTGTAATGCAGAGGTCCAAGGTAGACACTCATCAGCATCTCAACTGCTGGTGAGATTAAGATGCTTCTTCAAATCCAGAGACAGAGGATATGAATGTAAATGAGGATTTGTTATCTGAGATATCTTCTAAAAATAAGAATTGTAAAATAACAATATATTACAAGCAGCAGCTTCTTCAAAAAATAACCAATCTCATTCTACAAAAGTGATAACTTGCTTTGCATATGCCCTTTTAAGTAACTGGGGGAAAAAGCTATACATCAGAATTGTTTTTTGTAAGGGATATAATAAGATCTATACTATGAAAAGCAAATCACATGATCTATGTTCAAAAGAGGAGGAATGTCATTTTGCATTCCTCTGAATTTCTATAAACATGGGGATTCCCTCTTACACACATTTGGAAAATGTGGTGTATGAAGCTGGTATTAACAAGTCTATAACAAACAAAACCACATAACAGCTATACACAGTCTTAGGCTTGCCTGCTAGACTTCACAGTTTGTACTTAGCAGTGATTCAACTGACACCATCAAGTAAGCTTAAAAACTATGCTATCAGACTATGTAGGGAGAAGTTTTATTCATTAAAGGTCTCTATAGAAGAAGCATTTGTAACCAGTCTGCCCTATTCAACGTATTTGACCAACAGTGTTTGGTTTGTGTTCACAGCAATACAAAACCTAGTTATCTCATTGCATCATGTTTTATTAACACTATGTATAAAGTATTTCCAATATTTATCCTAAAACACCATAATTCAATATATAGTGTGCTAGAATACATTTTATTACAGAAATATCCAATTAGAGATACATTTTGTTTGGAAACTCTACCTCATTTATCTTTTTAAAATGATTTTTCTTTTTTTTTCCCCTATTCAGGCAATAAAAGGAGAAAATTGCACCTTAGCACACTGTGTAACGATATTTTATCTTAGAAATGGCCTGACCATTTCCAACAACATTTTATTATTTTAAATTCAGGTTGCCAGGTGAAACTAGTGGAGAGACTGATTTAGTGAGATTGTTAATTTAAAATGACTGCATCAAGTGTCATTTAAGAGCAGCTAGGAATCTAAGGTATGGTTAAGTTTTGTTTCCCAACATTCATCTGCTTTTAGGCTAAAATAGACATTGCTGTGAGAAGGGAATTAATTACTTTTTAACATTGCTCCTACAGTAACAATTAGTATATCCTGGAACATTATACTGTATAGTCATATGCACAACTTAAGGGACACCTGGGAACTATATAGCCCTGAAAAAAATCTTGCTATTTATTTAAAGTAGGGCTCTTCTCTAAGGTCGCTGTTGGAGGTAGACCACATTGTGCTCATGTGTAGTAGTAAGGATGGCGCTCTGATTTTGCTCTGCTGATGGTATTATTAATGGCCTGTATCACATTCTGCCTTTTCTTATTATATATGAGCATGAATTTCATGAATTTCAAACTGCCCTGTTGGAGAAAGACTTCAGGTCATTTGTCTAACTGCATGAATTACTCTCAGGAGAAAAATGGGATCCAGCAATGAATTGCATGCCCACCCAGTGTGAGAAATCACACACAGTCATCATCTATCCCTCCCCATTTCTTTTGCACAAAGTGCTTCCTTCAAAACCAGAGACAAAGACCTTCTTGCATACCACTTCTTTGACATGTGGATTTTCCTTCTCTTTCAGTCTCTTTCTCCTGGTTCTAAGCAGTACTAGAAATTACAACAGTGATGTCCTGCACAAAGCAGCAATCAGATGGTTGGTACCATAGATGTCTGTTGGTGCCAATAATTCATAGCTAACTCATACTTGAGATTCTGTGGTTCATGGTCCTTCCCTGATGGCAAAACTGTGTAGAAGGTTATGAGTCAGTGGAACCTTTGCTTCAGCATATCTGGATGTTTTTGAGCAAATGCAGTTGTGATTTGAAATAATAAACACCACCTTTGTTTCCATCACAGCAACATTGATTGTGTAAGTATGTAGTACCCTCCACCACCACCATCCAGTCCTGTTTTACTATTAGAGCTCAGTTGAGTAAGATTTTGACTGCACATTAATAACATCGAAACTGTTAGAATAGACACTTCCTTAAAAATTAATGTGAGCTACAGCTATGCCACTTATACTTGTTCCAATATACATGCAGGTTTCCTGTGTACTTACTAGAATTTACAAAGTACAGTTTGTGCCTGAACGACACCAGTGTTAAAACTAGTGAAAAGCTATGCTAACCAACCTCAGGAGCGTTCATCCAATTTTACTGCATAATAATCCTTTTTAAGCCATGGTCATACAAAAGTATATAACGTTATATCCTTCTTTTTAAAATTTTGTAGCAAAAGGTTTTTTCATGGCTTAAAAAGCAAGGGTAAAGACCGTCAGCTACCAGATATTTTTCCCTTCAAAATTCTGGTTTGTTTTTTTTTTTTTTAAAGTATATTCCAAGTCTAGTTTTACTGACAGTTAGATGCAGTTTCAGAAAAGTAGAAGTGGAAACTTGAAAATCATTTTATTTCTCTATTTATGCAGTGTGGTGGTTTAGCCCTGGCTGGATACCGGGTGCCCGCCAACTCATAATATCACTCTTCCTCCTAAACTGGACAGGGGAGAGAGAAAAATATGAGAGGTTTATCAGTCAAGATAAGGACAGGGAGATCACTCAGCAATTAGCATCACAGGGAAAAACAGACTCAACTTGGGGAGAAAAAGATTTGATTTATAAATAAACTATAAGAGCAGGGAGATGAGAAGTAAATCTTAGAACACCTCCCCCACCCCTCCCTCTTCCCAGGACTGTCCTTCCCTCCCCACCAGTGACACAGGGGATGGGGGTTATGGTCAGCTCATTACAGATGGACTTTGCCACTGCTTCTTCTCAGGGAGAGGCCTCCTCACACTTCCCACTGCTACAGTGTGTGGTCCCTCCCACAGGAGACAGCCCTTTACAAAATTCTCCAACATAGGTCCTTCCCATGGGCTACAGTTCCTCACGATCTGTTCCAGCATGGGCCTGCCACAGGGGCAGCTTCTCACACCCTGCCTCAGGGTGTGTCACCCACGGGGAGAACAGTCTCCAGGTACCGACTGCTCCAGCCTGAGTCCCTCACAGGATCACAAGTCCTGACAGCAAACCTGCTCTGGCATGGGCTCCTCTCTCCCCACAGGCCCTCAAGTCCTGCCAGGAACTTGCTCCAACAGAGTCACAGCCTCCTTCAGGCATCCACCAGCTCCAGCATGAGGTCCTCCACAGGCTGCAAGTGGATCTCTGCTTCTCAGTGGCCTCCATGAACTGCAGGGGAACAACCGCCTCCCCATGGTCTTCACACAGGTCACAGGGAAATCTTTCTTTCAGAGCCTAAGCACCCTCACCCCCTTTCTTCTCTACTGGCTTTAGTGTTTGTGGAGATGTTTTCACATTCTCACTCCCTTCTGCTGCTTCAGTTTAGCAACTGCCCATCAACTTCTTCCCCTCTTCAACACATTAGTCACAGAGGTGTTACCTCAGGCACTAATTGTCCAGGCCTGGGTCAGCTGCAGGGTCCATCTTAGAATTAATTGGCATTAGTTCTATCAGCTACAGGAAAAGCTTCTGGCAGATCTTTGTTTAAAGGAGCCACCTATGTAGCCACCTCCCCAACCCTGATACCAAAAACCTGGCCCAAGCAGAACCACTACATGCAGAAAAGATGCTTTTCAGATAGATTTTTTTTTTCTCTTAACATCTCTAATAACAGACAGCAGAGTAGTTTATTCATGTGAACACAAAGCACTAAATCCTGTAAATGTATTTATCCAAATATGTAATTACCTTGTTTTCCATTTTTTCCTCCCAAGTTTCATGGGCACAGATATGGTAAGATGAATAAGAAGTGCTATGTAGCAAGAAATACGGAGCTGGATATAGAATGACTTCTTAAGGAATCTTCTCCTTGAAGGAGTATATAGTCAGTAATAAATCCACAAGCTGCAGGGTTACTTGAAGCCGCTGTATTTCCATCCCAGAATATAGAACCTTTTTATTTAAATGAAATCACTGATTTAAAGGAAGAATGTAAAACTTGAAATGACAGTTAAGTCATCCTATACCCAAGGGAAATTTAGATTTACCTGGATGCATTAAGAGTTCCAGAGCTGATTTTTTTTTTACCCCTTCAAAGCCATTCAAATTTAAGATATGCTCTTGGAAGTCTCAAATGAAGTGTTACTTCCTAACAGCATATTTGTCTTGAGAGATGGTAAAAGCCTATCCTGACTGTTGTCAACAACAAATTTCCTGTCAGCTCCAGCGTGGCCAATGTTGCCTTGTAACTGCTCCTGTAAGAACCTTAAATCTTAATTATTTAATAATTTCCATAAAGATTGTGGTAAAACTTCAAGGGCAGCAGTATGGCAGTCCCAGAGAACTACATGGAAGTCATAAGAGACGAGCAAGTTTAAGTGCCTATGTATTACACTCTACGTAACAAATCACAAGACCAGTCCTCAGGTTTAAAGATATCATTTAGGAAATAAGGGATCACTATGTACCTTCTACTGAAGGCTGTCTTCCTTGTTACATTGGTTAGTAGAAGCAGTCAAGTGTTAGCTACTGTTGCTTATTTTTCTTCTACCTTTTCCAAACGGCAAATGTGATTTAAAATATCAGCCTTATGTAGCTCATAGATGATCTTTGAAGCAGGAATAAGAATCTTAAACTACAGAGAAGCATAAAGCATCTTCCAACATAAGTCTCTCACTTGTCCCTAAATTAGTGTTTGCTGATTTGAAAACTGATCGTAGCTTATTGTGTCCTGTTGCTGCAAACCTTCAGGAAATTTATGGGCGTTTCATGAACACAAGTGACTTCAGAACAGCTCATATTTGCATAAAAGTATTTATTCTGTTCATGAAAGATACTGAGAGTTTTTAAAGATTTATATCTGCCATAAACTGATGTTGTGTTAAAGATATTCTGATTGGTGCAGTGAAATGTCTTCCTGCTTTTCCATGGTTAATAAATCGTTTCAGCCAATTCAGCTAACATTTACTTGGTCAACAAGACACATGCATCCAAATAAGAAAGGAGACTTGGCAGCAGAATGAAAACATGCCAACTGCTGCTGAGAGCCTTTCTGGATGGCCGTGACAGTACAGACAGGCAGAGCCATCCTCTCCAACCCTTCTCGTTGATATGTATGGCTGCCTCTTGCAACATGCATTCAAATGCCACTTCAGGGTACAACTGAGAGTGACATTCAGGATATAATCCTTCATAGGTCAGAGTTATGGATCGATTCTTGTTATTGTACACTCTATATTCATTTCCCATGTTTCCCATTTCTTGCTTGGCCTAAAAGAATGAAGATGGTAGAGAAGCAGGAAGCTACAGAAATGGGGAGGGGGGGAGCAGGAGAGGGTGCTATAGAAAAAAATTCAACTTTGAGTTCTCGCATCATGCATCAATTTCAGTCTATGGTACTTTTGTCTTTCTATATTCACTGAAATCTGACAGCAACTACAGAAGCAAACCATGATCATTTCCATAGGTGCTGTAGTCCTTTTTCACAGCCAGCAGAGATTATAAAAAACCATAACACACACGGTCCCACCAAAATTAATCCCTGCAGGAAGAAAGCGTTTTCAGAATTCTCTGTCACATCAATTTTGCACTAGGGCAAACAGAAGCAGACAAGTAAGGAATTTTCAAATGAAGTTTATTTGTTTGACCCTGATGGAGTCAGTGTACGACACTGGAAAAAAAATACGCCCAGACTTGCAATGTCCTATGAAGTTTAAATCAAATGATGCTAAAATTGGGTTGCCTCTCAGGTGCCTGGCATGTGCTGTCTAGCTTTGGCTTTGATTGTAAGCAGTATCAATCACATTTTCTCTAAATTGACCCTGATTTTCTGTTCCACTGAATGTAAAATATACAGAAAGTCTCCTGATAAAAGCTCTTCTCATCAGATTTCCTTCAAGGCTCTGCAGTTCTACAAGCAATGAGATGTGTAGTAGAAAGATATACAGAGTAAGGAGAGGAGGAGAGTTCAGTCTCTGAGTTCCTGGAGACCCAGCTGCTCCACTGGGATTCTCAGATGACAGAAATTCTTTTTGGTGTACGTATAACCACCTGCTGAAAACCTAGTAAAAGATTACCTTCCTACATGAAGGTCTGTCTTAAGCTAGTGGGTAGGAATCAGAGAACTAGGGTAAAATACTTTTACACAGATGTTACTAGCCTTATGTAGTCTACATCCACCAGCTGCTTGCTAACACCTCTGCCTTCAACTGCCACGCTCAGATCGGTTTTAGTTGTGGAGTCCTCATCCATGGAGATATTCAAAATCTGACAGGACATTATCCTAGCTAACCTGTTCTGGTTATCCTGTTTGAGCTGGTGAGTTGGACTACACAATCTGAAGAGGTCCCTGCAAACCTCAACCATTCTTTAATAAATCCTGCAACCACTAAGTTGATTTTCAAGCCAAGACCATTTCAGATACTCGGTGTGAATCTTATGATAAGAAAGGTAATAGCAGTTGTTTTGTCTTGAGTGTTACAAGGATATCATTTTGAAATATATATGCATATAGCATCAGATTGCAGATCTACACAATAGCTACATGTTCACTGCAAACATTTTTTTAGAACATAATCTCATTTAGTGCATACCACACTTGTGTGTTTAGCAGCCATCTGAAAAGCCTAAATTGTATGAGAATGCAACATCAAATTAAACTTTCTGTGAAACCAGCTACATTATGAACTGTTTAATCCTCAAATAATTCAGCTCAAAATGTGCTTTGCAGTCATGGAAGGCTGTCTTAATTTTTAAAGATCCTCTCCATGTATCTATTCTGGTTTACTGGGATGCTTGATTTTTTTGATTTTTCCAAAGCAAACTAAAAGTCTGTCATACACAACTTTAACAGGGTTTACCCCATTGAAGACGTGAAATGGATTTAAGAAAACAAGACACACTGGCAGCATTTTCATATGCTGTAATTTGGGTATTGGCAGGAATGAGAAACATGGTTTTCCAGCACATCCAATTGCCAGTTCTGGGCCTTGCAGTGTTCACTCACAGGGAGAGCCCTTCTTGCAAATAATTCCTCTCAGGTTCATGGTGCCTCTTGGGGCTGATTGGCTTTCACTCAATACCCTCCAGAGACATCTGTCTGAGAGTGAGTCTCTCACATTGAGCTAATGTGAGTTTTGCTTTTCTTTCTCAGGCTTGCTGGTATTGCATCCTTTAGGCTGAAAGGGACTTGTCTTTTAATAAAACTAGTTGCTATTTTTCTTATTTCTACAAGCCAGACATTCAAAAATCAGAAGCAGCTTTAAAAAATCCAAGTCTTAAATAACTATGGCATCCAAATCTTGTCAGTACCCCCTAGACAGCGTGTTTGGGTAATGGGAGTGGTATTATCTAGTGGATGGAAAACATCTCATCTGAGACAATAGGAAGCAAGGAAGCCAGGTTTTAGATGATGATAACTAACATATATTTTCTCACATATCTGAAAAATCTGGCCCAAAATATCAGTAAACATCACAGGTTCTGAGAAAATAAGGAAGATCTGCTCATCTTCTTGTCAGAGACCTAAACTGTTCAATAGTTCTGTATAATGGAGAGGATGACCCTTGTTTGAAGGTGTTCAAATTACTAGGCTGATTTTAGTTTAAACCTTTGTATATGTATATTCATATGTAATATGAATGTTATCACTGAATATATGAAGGAAAAGATAGTTACTGGGGGGAGTCAACATGGATTCACCAAAGGGAAAGCCTCTTTAGCCAACCTGATATCCTTCTATGAGTGCATAACCAGTTGGCTATATGAGGGGAGAGCAGCGGATGTCATCTACCTTGACTTCAGCAAGGCTTCTGACACTGTCTCCCATAACATCCTCAACAGAAAGCTCAAGCAGTGTGGCTTGGATGAGTGGATCAAGACCTGGCTGAATGACAGAGCCCAGAGGGTGGTGATCAATGGCACAGAATCCAGTTGGAGGCCTGTGGCCAGTGGAGTTCCACAGGGATGGGTTCTGGGGCCAGGGGAGTTCAACGTCTTCATCAACGACCTGGATTAGAGGACAGAGAGTACCCTCAGCAAGTTGGCTGATGACACCAAACTGGGAGGACTGGCTGATTCCCCAGAAGGCTGTGCTGCCATTCAGCGGGATCTCGACCGGCTTGAGAGTTGGACAGAGAGGAACCTCATAAGGTTCAACAAGGACAAGTGCAGAGTCCTGCATCTGGGAAGGAACAACCCCACGTACCAGTACAGGCTGGGGGTCGAACTGCTGAAGAGCAGCTCTGCAGAGAGACCTGGGAGTCTTGATTGATAATAAGCTAAATATGAGCCAGCAGTGTACCCTCGTGGCCAATAAGGCCAATGGCATCCTGGGATGCATCAAGAAGAGTGTGGCCAGCAGGTCAAGGGAGGTTCTTCTCCCCCTCTACTCTGCCCTAGTGAGGCCTCATCTGGAGTTCTGAGTCCAGTTCTGGGCTCCTCAGCTCAAGACGGACAGGGATGTGTTGGAGAGAGTCCAGTGCAGGGCCACCAAGATGATCAGGGGACTAGAACATCTTTCATACGAGGAAAGGCTGTGGGAACTGGGGCTGTTTAGTCTGGAGAAGAAGAGGACTTTATTAACATTTACAAATATGTAAATGGTGGGTGTCAGGAAGTTGAGACATCCCTTATTTCTGTTGTAGCTAACTACAGGACAAGGGGTAATGGGATGAAGCTGGAACACAAAAAGTTCCACTTAAATATAAGAAAAAGCTATTTCACTGTGAGGATGACAGAGCAGTGGCACAGGCTGCCCAGAGGGGTTATGGAGTCTCCTTCCTTTCAGGTCTTCAAGACCCCCCTGGCATGTTCCTATGCGATCTGATCTAGGTTGGACTAGATGATCTCTAAAGGTCCCTTCCAACCCCTACCTTTCTGTGGTTCTGTGATAATTCCTTTTTTAACAGAGAGAAAATCTGAACACTTTTATTTCTGTTCACACTTATGCAGTACCCTGGATCATAACATACAGTCAGTTTTAGGCAAAACTCGAGGTCCCTTCCAACCTTTAAGATTCTGTGATTCTGTGACTCGTGTTCAAGGCTCAGGAGCAAAACTTGGTCACTTGGAGTAATCTTATGAAAAGCTGGTAAATATGCATTATGTCATTATTGTTCCCATATAGATAAGATGCTGTTTGTTCCTTCAATAATGTTAAAATAACAAGGTATGGCCTGTGACTCAGATCAGTAGTTTCAAAAATTATATGCCATTAAGTGGGAAAATCTTTCCATTCTTTTGAAATGGCTGGCATTAAGTGCAAGTTGCACTGGCATGTTGTTGATCATTCATGTTAATTATAAAAATTACACCACAGACAGTTCAATCCAGTATTTTTGGAAGTTACATGCCCATTGATTGGGCATGAGACTGCTTCCACTGTGTTTCATCGGCTTTCTCATATTTTTTAAAGCAGTTTATGTATATATTGCCCAACCATTAATAAAACCTGAAATTCACACCTTCAATCAGACCTTCACTGTCATGCCAGAATAGTTCTTGACTGAAGAGAAATGGCTTAAATTAGTCACACAATCAGAATTTAATGTGGTAAAGCATTTATAATAAGAAAGTACAAAAATCAGACTGGAAAAGAAATGACATCCAACACTTTGATTCATTGGTAAGGAGATGAGGTAAAATAAACATAACAAATCATAAATCACAGGGCTGTCTTTCAAGAAGATGATCAGTGTAATGAATTATGGGGAGAAACATTCTCAGCCTGTATTGATCAACCCATATAAACACCAAGGTTCTTTTAGGATGTTTTCTCTGAGAAACCAGTCTATTTATGGTCAGGTTCCTGACATAAAAGACCTGTCACGCAAAGGGGAGTGTTAAGATCACCACATCCACACCACCAGCAAGTGCATTTTCTGCCCCCAGCATCATTCCTGTACAGTCAAAGAAAACTCAATCAGCTGGAGAAACAGATGGAAACGTGCACACGGACAGTGAGGACAAAAAAACTGTCTCTTGCTCAAATGATTCGCTTCCTTCTTGCAAATACAAAATGTCTGAGGAGAGATTACACACAAAAAAAAAAAAAGAAAAAAAAGAAAGAAACAAATCCACCACTGATGATCCTTGGAACAGCTGGTTGTTTCTACCAGTAAGTCCCAAGTGGCCAGCAGTCTCAATTTGTGACTAGTGTTGTCTTCAGACATCTCAGGGCAACCAAAATGCGACAGGATGACAGATAGTCCTTTCAATAGAAACTGACAAACAAATTAGTGCAAAGATGCTTTTCATAGTGTACCAGATGTGTTGAGTTCTATCATATGGAACAAGGAATGAGAAACTGTCTACATCCCATCTGTGCTTTTTCAGTAATCACTGATGCACTCGTTGTGGAGTGTAAGGTACAGTAAACATTTGGACTGGGTTTTACATGCAAAATAAATGGAAAACCCCAGGTCTTGGCATCATCATCGGTGTTTAAAGCTTTTATAGTAACAAGAATACCTTAAATGCCTGGGAGAGAGATGTTCAGGAGTTAGAGTATTGTCCTGGTGATTAATTGAAAAATTATGCAAATACCAAAAGAAAGGTTTATGCAAATCAGAATAGACTGCAAAAATGCACTTCACTTCTGATCGTAGGCAGGGCTCCCAACATGTCATAAAAAAGCAATAGGTTAGAGAATTTCTGTTTGGATTTACATCATTTCCTCTCTTGGGGCTTATCTGTCCTCAGACTGTTAACCCAGATTTAATTCAAAGAGGCTGCAACTGCAGCTGCAAGAACAGCATTAAAATGGAAACAATGAAAAGTGAATGCTCTCAGCGGGTGACTGAAAGGCCCAGGGCACTGCAGCACATGCATTTTTAGCCCATTGTAAATGAAACTAATGTCTCAGGGGGGAAAGAGCTCTTTGTGAGGGTTGTCCTTTCTTTCAGAACAAAAAGCCATTGGGCCATAGCAGGAGGTAGGGGAGGAGAGGTACAGTGACATATGCCAAAACCCATAGAGAGCATGCACATAAAGAGCAGGTCTTTACCTGCTTTTAGCTGGTTTACTTTAGATTGACATCACATGTTTCCCCTACAATTTCCTCCAAGAAAATAATTCCCTTGCAGTTTACAACTAAGGGTCCTGTTTTGGGCTCCCAGTGTCATCGTCCTCTGTGCCCTGACTGTCCGTGGTCCCTCTCCTCATCAGTGCTGGACCTCACATGGGGATGTAGGAGGATGTAGCTACTCCAGCCCACATCCTATCCCAGGTGAGCCCCTAGCTGCAGGATCTCAGCACTGAGGGTTGCATTGCAGCAACTGCTTGTCCAGCCTCTCCTCTGCTCATGTCCAGGGCAGCTGTTCAGAGGAGGCATGCAATCGAGTCTTGTAGCTCCTTGGCATCCCCTTTGCAGTAAATCCAGGACACCAGAGGACCTCTTTTCCTGCTGGCTACATTGCCTTTGGCTGTTTATGCATGCTCACTCTTTTCTCTGCAACCATTCTCAGCTCTGCAGACATCCAAACTCTTGCCTCTCTCTCAATGTGAGACTTGGTCTCCCTTTATTGTCACTGCCCTCTCTTCCTCCATCTGCTCTATTGCACAAACCACTTATTATTGCATGAGAAATGATCTGTTTCTCTGAAAAGTCCATTTTGCTTTCTCTTCCCTTTTTGGTTGATTAGACAATTATTAATCCACCTTCTTTTTGTAAAATAGCCACAGCTATAATAATAAAGTCAAAATATGATTTCCTCATAAAATAGTATAATCTCTCCTTTTTCTTTATTCCTTGCAGATGGTACACCTCTTAGCATAAACAGCATGTTAGCATACTGATTCCAGATGCATAAAATATGTACAAATCTTCACATTTTCTCTCTCTCTCCTCCTGAATGGGTGTGTGTATATATATTATCCTTGCCATTTAATTTTCCCAGCTTTTCATTTTGATTTCTCTTTTAGGATGACATGGACTTGTCATAATCCATCTGGGATTTTATTCTTCATCATACAAAAATGTTGCTTGAGGGCCAGTTTTTACTTGGCATTAAGAGACTGAAGATCAGCCTAAATCAGAGTTTTATAAACCTCTTATAACAAAATCCCTTCAGTTGTAAATGCGTTGTCTCAATAATTAGATAAATATACCAGACCACTTGTTACCAGACTAGCACAGGAACTAATTACATTATTTTCTGTGACTGAATGTGATGCGTCAATTTCACATCAAATAAGAGGCTCCAGTATCTATCTATCTTCTTCTCATGTTACTGTAAATAACTCTAGTTTTAAAAGCAGGTTACAGCAAAGGCTCTATTAGAATTGAAAGGCATTTAAACAAAGAAATCTGGCAATATGCTCTGTCGACTAAAGGATAAACTGGATGTATTTTTCATTGGTAGGTGAGAGGGTTTAAAATTCTCATTTGATCATTTACAGAAAGCTTCTGGCTTGATTGTGAAATGTTTTCTCTTGTGCTTAAATTTCATGCCACAGATTATTAAAAATTGACTTTGCAGTGTTTATTTTACTTATCTACCCAGGCCAGGCCGTGCTTAACCATAGATTTTGTGAATTATTAAATTTTAAAAGCAATTTCTGTTGGATTTTATACTCCAGTTCTGTCTGGAGGGATGTGCACCTCCAGTCCTATTCCTGAAGCTGAAGCACTTTGATTCATCTTTAATCTGAACAGTTGTAAAAGTGCATGTTCCAAGATGTAAGACATGGTGATAGTCTCCAGTGTAATGCTTAACTAACTGCTTGTTAGTTTTAACATTTAACATACGATGAAAAATAACTAGTTTCAATAGGTTATCTGAGCCATAACAACCCTTAACATAATTCATTCAGTCAGATAACAAGAACTATTTTCAAATATAATGAGAAGCTAATAAAGGTCACTGTGCCTACAAACACACATACATCACTATTAATCTAACATTACCGATGCTGAACGCATACATTTGAAGTACAAATCTCTGTAAAAGAAACTACTTCATGTTAGAAGAAGGAGGGCAATTGAATAAGTATTTGGTATTTAAATTAAAGCTAGGCCCAAGTTACAAAACTTAACTCTAAGTCAGGAATCAGGCTGGACTAAGAAGCCTGAATTACCCAATTAAAATGTGTTAAGTTGTAAAGTTTAAAACAAGATCTGGGTTTTCCTAATGTTTGAAGTTGTGTTTGCATGTTTTCCCTGTTAAATTTAAGGGCAAAGCTGAGGAATCTTGAGTATCAGTTTTAGTTTATGCTTTTTTTCGCTTATATAAATAGATTTTCAGCAAAATATCAGGACTTTTTCAGGGTATTCTTACATTTCCCCAGTAAACTAAGCGCCTATGTGAATTTAAACACTAGTGTTGAAAATTGCCAACAGCTTTCAAATTTTTGTCCTGTCACTGTTCTAAAGGACAACAACAGCAGATCTCTTCAATGCAAATACAGATTTGGGATTTGCTTGGATTTTGCCAGTACATTGGTCTCAATGACTTTGTAAAGAATTTTGCTGCCAAGTGAGGTGCGTCGTGGCATTTCCTAAGTCATACAGGTGTGGCTACAGAAAGATGCAGCGACTAATATGCAGCAAATAGATTGTGTAAAATAATTACTAAATGGATCATAGACAAAAGACTATAAAATGCTCCATGTACAAACCTCTGTTCTAAATACATCCATAAAAACAAGCTAAAACACTAGAGTCTGGAGGTGTTCCATGTTGTAATTAATGCCAGATTTCAAGGTGAAATTGTTTTAATTATACAGAGCATTGGCAAGATTAGTGCATTCAGTGTTGACCTCACTGTTTTTGTTTGGTTGGTTTCTGGCTGATTGTAAAATTGATGTAATTATTTACATGAGGATTTTTTATTTTAAGGCCTTTTTTCGTATATGCCATGGAGCAAACGATAAATCCCTGTCATCCTGGTGAGCAGCCTGTCAGAACAGGGCAGCATGTAAGGAAGAGGAGAGAATGGAAGAAAACCTCTCTTTTTCTGGTTCTAAATTGTTTTGGGAGAATCTGTGATATTTTTTGCTCTTCTAATACACACCAGATCTTCAAATAGAAGATTGTCCTTGTGAGACAGGAAATCCTATTCTTCTGATGGGCTTATATCTGGCATAGTTGCATCTTAAATCAAAATGAGATGTCTTTCTAAACATATATTTCATGCTGCTTCTTATAAAACCACCATTTATCCAGATGTACCTCTCCAGATCTCCATAGAGCCCTGGTTTCTCTTTTACAAGCCATAATGGCTTTAGAACCATAGAACTGTAGAAGCCTTTCAGTTGGATAAGACCTTTAAGATCACAGAGTCCAACCACTAACCTCACACTGCCACGTCCACCACTAAACCACATCCCTCACCACCACATCCCTCAGATATCTTTTAAATATCTCTAGGGATGGTGACTCTACCACCTCCCTGGGCAGCCCCATTCCAATGCTTAATAACCCTCTCTGTGAAAACGTTCTTCCTAATGTCCAATCTAAACCTCCCCTGGTGCAACTTGAGCTCATTTCCTCATGTTCTGTTGTTCATTACTGGAGACAAAGCCCGCCTTATTACAATCCTCTTTCAGGTAGTTGTAAAGAGTAATCGTGTCCCCTCTCAGTCTTCTCTTCTCCGGGCTAAACATCTCCAGCTCCCTCAGCTGCTCCTCATGACTTGTTCTCCAGACTCTTCCCCAGCTCCATTGCATGTCTCTGGACATGCTCCAGCAGCTCAACATGCTTCTTGTAGTTAGGGGCCCATAACTGAACTGATGAGGTATGGCCTTATCAGTGTGGGAAAAATACCCAGGAGTTTGTCAAAAAGAAACCCCCTCTTTAAAATAAAAATTTTCTCTTGGACATGGGGAACCCTGTTTCAAACATGACCATTTTAGTTGGATGCCAAGAACTCTGAGGTGTAGGTGGCTCCTATGTGTGTTTAGGTGTTTGGAAGCTGTGATTTACAAACTTGATGCCTGTGTTTGGAAAATCAAAAGGCTCCTGTAAATGTATGCGTGTGTGCATGCAAAGTTGATCTATACGTATACTCTCTCATAAACATAATCCATAACAGAATTTCAGGGGTGTCCACAGGAGTTGATAATAGTTTTTGTCATGTGCTAAAATCCTTTTGGATGACCTTGTCTGTTTTTTGTAGATGGAATGCAGTTTATAGAAGAGATTTTCCAAACTGTAGAGGATTGCGTGCATATCCATGAAGATATGTAGTATAGCTTTGAAAATTTCAGAGCATCTTTTTGCCAGCTTTTTCTGAGTCACACCTTGAAACCAGCTTACAGTATCTTTTCATTGACAACAGTGCACATTGAAAGGACAAATCTACACAAAGGGCTATAGATAGTAGCATTGAAATTAGAATGTTACAGAAAAGCCTCTGTCAGCAGAGTCCTCAAAATAACAGTGCAGAATGACCTTCCTCTATGCATAAAAATATATGTTGCCTATTTTAGGTCAGATATCTTTATTTTCTCTTAATTATGCCACATGTAATGATGTTACTGCAAGGAGGCATAGCAAGGTAGTTTGGGTTATGTGCACTCTGAGTCAGAGGTTGTCATTTACGAGATGCTGGAAGCTTCTGGGTGCGACCCCAGTCTGGACATTAAAAAATGCAAAATATTCTGATCTGTAACATATGTTTCTAACTAGGTTGTCAGAAATAAACATGGTCCCAAGAGGTGCCTGGGATTTAACTGAGAAAATACACAGCAAGAGTGACGCACATTTGGGAGCCCTGTTCTGTTGCACTCCGAATGCTGCTGCATCTTTGCCCACAGATGTGCCATTAGCAGTCAAATTTCTTCTGCAACTCCTTCCTAAAAGACATTCTAACTAACTACAAAAACAACACCTTTGTTCCATAGGACACTCTGCAGATGAAGGCACTGTTAGTTCTGCACTAATCCAACAGCCTTCTTCCAACAATCTGATGCTGGCAGTTGTTACAAGTCAGAACGGGGTTCATCTCATCTAACCTTAGCCATTACTTTGTTAAGTTGACCAGATGAAAAACCCTGAGGCAGTCAAGGGATTTGTGATGTTTAGGCTTAGGAGACTCTCTTTTTTTTTATTCACTAGGAAAGGAGCAGTTCATTCTTCAGGACCAGAAATTATATCTCTTTTTAGATGGTAAAAGACATAGATTGTTGTCATAACTTGGCCAAAGGATTCAAACCGGAAATGTAGTCATGCAGTCCAGACCTCCAGATCTCTTCAGCAGCAGGATGATTAGAGATATGCCAAGCAGAGATCTCATATGCATCCATAGAGGAATAGAAGCTTTGTTGTCTGTATTTTCTACAAAGAAATACATTGGTACTTATTATTTGTTTTATAAAGAGATTTGAAAGTGAGTTTTAGATCTTAAATGTGTTTAGGTTAAAAAGAATCATGAAAATATTCTTTTTCCAACTCATTTTCTGTGTGTGCAAATCACTCCATTATTGTTTTCATTTGGTTCAGGATGCTAAGCGTATCTGTTAAGAGTCAACAGATAGTGACCCTTGTTATGTGACTGAGAAACAGCTTTTGGTAACTTTATTGAGTGACTAGAGACAGAATGCAGTAAAGATCTGCAAAAATAGTCCAGGGGACTTTGGGGCTCAGTCATCCGCAAAAGCACTGGAAAACTGCAGTTTGCCTTAGGTGTCTGGTTACACAGCATGAGTAGTGAACAGTCAAAACAAATTGTTTGCATAGACTGAAATGTGTTTACAGAGTGCGTTTGAGCAAATTCTGTTGACAAGTATATCTGCAAAAATCTTTATGTTCTTCATGTTCCTTTCTTGGGAAGATATGGCCTTTTTTCTCCATTTATTTTTGAATGAAACAAGTTTGGGTTTGGCTAGTAAGTCATTTGTGCAAGTGGCAGAGGTCACATCGCAACCCTGAAACTTTGTCACTCAGGGCCAAGGAAATGAATGATAGAATTGTTTGCATTTAAATCATCAGCATTCGACAACTGCATTTATCCTGAAAACCAGCTATAAAGTCTGGAAGCAGAATAGTGGAAAAAGACTTTCTCCCATAAAAATCTATTCACTGGAGATTTACTATGTGGCTACTTCTGGAGACAAATTGTAACCTCTTCCTTCTCCTTCTCTCTCTTGCTCTCTTTTGTTAACAAATACGAAGGAAATCTTTCTGCTGAAGCTCACCCAAGGCCAAAGTGCTTCAATTTTCTTAGCTCAAATGCTCCTGGACAATCAAATGCCATGGAAAAGTTAATAAATATGTTTGCAATGTCTTGGTGTTTAGCCATGGCACTAGAGACGTGACCCCCATGACTCCAAATACATTGCACTGTCCTGGATTCAGAATTTGAACAAGAATACCACAAAACTGATCAAATCAGAGCACAGTCTAGTTGCAAGAGTGAACAACTGAGGTTATAAGTATTGTTTTGCTATACAGATCTAGCATTTATGTGTTGTGGCAGGCTGACCCCATCAGTGGGTTGCTCAGAGGAGCCTGGTGGCAGTGCCAGCTCTCCCCTGTCCTGATGCCTGCTGCCCATGGACACACGCCAGCTCCTTCTGTGTCCATCAGTGAAGGGTCTGTGCTTAGGATAAATTCTTAATAATTATTACTGCAAGCACCAGTATTTTGGGTGGATTAGTGCCTGTCATAATTGGCAGTGGTGAGGAGCAGGATTACTGTTCATTAGTGGTTTTCCTACATTCAAAACTCATTGGTCTAATTCAAAGGTTAATATATATATAGAAGGTTGTTAAAATATACATAGAAGAGAAACTATATATGCAGGTAGATAGATCGTGTTAAAGTTCTGCTGATTTGTCAGGTCCCTGAGGGCATTGATGAGCATCCCTAGCCCTGCCCACCTTCCAGGGTTCTTCCTGCCCCGCCTTCTGCCCAAAACCTCATTTCAACCTCCCTCAGGTCTGTCAATCCCTGCCCCAGGGGTTCCTGCCCCACCATAGCCCTGCTCCGGATAAATGCAGTAACTGCGTCATATCACATGAAAAGGTCTTCCTTCACTGCCATCCCACAGATGCCTCATCTCTTAAAATACATCTTCCCTTATCTCATTTATTTTCAGTTTGATATCCTGAATATCATCCCTCAGGAAGAAATCTCAAACAAAGAAGTCTCTACCAGTGATCCTAAGCCCTGAAAAGAGGTGGGGTTTAGGACACATTCTATTATTCAGTGTTTATTACTGCCACCTTCACTAAGAAAGCTATCACCTGTATGCTCCTTTTTGATGTGTCTGATGCTCTCTAAAACTACCTAAGTCTCTTGGGCTGTGTTGTAGAATTACAGGTTCCACTTTGGAGGCCACAACCTTGTGCCTCTATTTTTCTATGCTATTCAACTACAGGCATGAGCCTTACCTACCTTCTGACATCACATTATGCCAAGTCTCTAGTGCCATTATTTTCTCTTTTCCTGACACCTTGCCTGAGTTTCCATAGGAAGAAACCCTAGATGCAAGCCAAGAGGGATGTTTCATGGAAGTAGATTTGAAGAAGTCTGTGTATAAGCAAACATATGACACTGGTTTCATCTGACCAAATGTTTACCTGTGTATCTGAGCCAGTCACACAAAGTTCCCTTTGTAATCAAGGGAATTTTATCCTAAAACTCTACTCATTTAGTGACAGAACAAATGGTGTATAGCACCAAAAGAATTAGGTTTTGCTGGCTGTGAGGACACCCACTTTGTAAAGAGGTAGCTTTAATTTTCTGGTGGTTTAGGAGAGGACTGTAATCATGTTCCCCTATCGGCTCATTCCTAGTTCATTAGGAGCTCATTAGCTATGGCAGATACTGTGGTATTTTGAATTGATATGGTTCAAATAATTCCTGCCTTACCAGAAAAGAGATTTTTCTCTGTTGTTCCGCAAAGTGGGAAGATGGCTCTTAAGGGGGAATAAAAGATGCTGAATTCACATGACTAATGCAGTTAGATATATTTGAAGAGTGTGAGCTTTATGTTTTCTAGTAAAGGTGCCCTCTCCTCATCAGGATTTCCTGTGCCAGAGGGAAGAAAGTTTCACATTGCTTTTGCATTTTAAAATGAATGAAGAGAGCGTGGGAGCTGTCTTATAATCTCTTGCTGAGATCAAAGGAGAAGGAAGGTAAATGCATATGTACTTCTTTGTCTGGTGCTGCACCAGCTATTTAGTAGAACTAATGGAGCCTCCAGTGTAGAAGAGGCAGAGATTAGCCTCTTCATCCCTGCTAACTATAAAGAGTCCAAAAGGATTAATATTATTAACAGCAAATTTCAGCTAGAAATTAAGAAAAATAATCTCTCTCCTCTTTTTATCATCTTTGTTTTCAGAAATAACTCTGAACCATGGTTTCCAGATTCCCACCCATTCCTACTTTTTTCCTCTTATTTCTCAGTAAAATCAGACTTTGAAATATCTAACCTCCCTGACAAGTTTTGACTGTGTGGAATTTTTGAGCAGGTTGCATGAGATCTGTGAAGGACTAACCAGACTGAATAGTCATGACAAGTTTATGGGATCAGATACTTAACTGGTTTGAAACAGTGTTATTCCCCTGACCTCAGCTGGTATGACTCCATCTATGTTCATAGTCTTCAATAATGCCACACACACTCACTCCAGCTGAGGATCTGACCCATGAAATTAGGGAGTCTTATCCAAAGCAAACTGAGCTTCTGCCATGAGCTGGTCTTCAAGGGGAAAAAATTGCTAATTCAATGACTCCCACTGTTTTTACTGCAGCTGCTAGTCATTCTGTGCTGCAGAACATCTTAGCTTTTAACTGGTGAATCAAGACTTTCTCAAGCAGCTTCAATACACAGAAGATCAGAGGTACAGAAGTGTGTACTCCATTCCTCCAGATGTTATGGATTAGAAGGCAAACCCTAAGGTCAGCCTATGAAGTACAAGTGACATACTCATGAGAAATCTTCCCAGCTAGACATTATGCCTTAGTATCCTATTTACCTTTAGAATAAATGGTGGGGGAAAAAAAACCCACCCTAACCTAAAATCCTGGTTTAGTTGGGATTTTTTGGCATATAAAAGGTTGTTATAGTCAGGGTTAATCTCATGTAGAAACAGCCTTGGAGAGCTCACTGGGACTTGTTTGCAGTGTACCAAAGCAGTAACCCTGGCATGTGTATTGATGTTGCAGCACCTTCCAGACAAATTAGTCTTCAGAATTGCAGAATTTGGAGCTAAAGAAAGTAAGCAACCTGCTCAGGAGGTTACAGTTCTCCTGTTCCTCTTGGCAGCCACCAAAGGGAAATGAGCAGGAAAGAAAGGAGATAAAAAGTAAATGGCACTTTCCTGCTAAGCTAATCAGTTCTGTTTGAGAACAGAGGGCTGTGCCAACTGCAAATCAATGCACTAAATCACTTTTGTTCTTGTATGAGTTCTGCCACCATGATGGCTGCTAACGAGGGAATAAAGAAAAATGTTATTGGATATTTAGTAGACTTTTTAAGTGCTCGTGTAAAATAACATATTTAATTTAATGCAAAGTTATAAATGCAATTGTAGTTTATGGACATTATAGCAGGGGAGAGAAGAATAAGATTCCTCTTCCTTCTGCACAAAGAGCTGGTTTATGTTTCCAGACCATCCTTATCAAACTCTATCTGCAGCGTTGGGTTTTACCACTTCATCAGTTTATTAAGATGTAAACACTGAGATAATAATATGCCTGCTGGCTTTTAACATGTTCAAGTGTCACAACAGGTCTAACAAATGCTTACTTTAGGATGAAATTAATGTACTCTAATGCCATAGGCTATATTGACTAAGACTTCACTGACTATAATGAAAGCCTATAGTGACTGCTCCAGATCTGGGTATGTACAAAAGCATGTGTATGTTTGATCGGATAATCCCACTTAATACAACAACAACCGCACCCAGTGGATTTATTCAATGATGTAATTTTTTTCCCCTTTTCCTTTCCAAATAATCTTCAAATAATACTCTTTCTTGTCCTTAGCTGTGACTGGGACTAGTCCCTTCCTATGACTGGTCTCAGAGAGTTTTCAATGGTGTTATTTAATGGCTCATGAGAAGGTTGTGGTTTTCCTAGAAAGCTCTGTTTTGGCAGCATTCTCAGAATTCTCTTAGTCTAAAATACGGGACTCATATCCCTGAACTCCCAGTTCAAATCACTGTTGCACAGAGAGCAGCCCAACTTTGTCATCATTTAAATCATCAATCGTAGCTATGCAGTGAAATGCCTGATATAAAATACCCATGGGCAAGCAGTAGACTGCCTTCTCTTTAATTACATCAATCCTCAATCACTGCAAAGCAATACCATCCTTGGAAGTACTAGCTCTGACAGGTAGTACTTCTGGGAATGACATAAAAATGCCAGCAAAGCAGCAATGGGAGAGAAAATAAGCTGCTTCATCTTTGGAGAATTATTGGACTGCACTAACATTCAAGGGTACAATGTCAGCACAATGCAGAAAGAGTTAGATGCATAGCCTCCATTATTATTGTTGATGGGAGTCAGGTGTCAAGTTCTCTTTGCATCACTTTGAAAAGTTAGCCTTCTTTATAAAGCTTTAGCCAACTTTTCCTTTGTCACCCCTCTTAATTGAGGGATAGATTTGAAGCTGTTGGTGCTATGATTGAATAAAGACTGAAAAGGTAAAAAGAAAATACTAACAAAGTAGAAGTGATGAACCCAAAGCTTTCAGACTCTGCAAGTTGTGATGGAAAGCTTAATAAATATTAAAGGCTTATGCCCTAACAAGTGAAACTGCAGCATTTGCTTTGTAGTAAATGGCAGTGTAATCCCAGCAAGACCTGGGACAGCCCCAGAGCAGCCCCTAACTCCTCAGCTCCAACAGGGTCAAATGGGAATTTAAGTACTTAAATACTTAAATAACTAGCTCAATTAGCAGACCTGACTTCTGTCAGTAGCACATTGTCTGAGAAAGCCCTGTAAATCTCAGGCCTCTTATATCACCTGGAGCTAATTGTTTGCTCTTAATAAATGCAGATATCTCAGTAAGAGCATTCCTAAATTATAATGGTAGTGCCTTCCACTTTCTGCCCACAGACAGATTGGTTAACACAAGAGTGCCTCGTGTTATAAAGGATAAATCAGGGCAGGATTCGGGCTAAATATTCATCATTGTGGAAGTATGAGAGAGAGAGGTCATACCTGGCTGGCTTACAGTAGATGAACAGAGAGCAGCTTTTTAAAAAAGCCTTTCATGACTAATTGCAGACTGGACCTTTTTGGTGCAGACCATTCATTGCCTGATGTTTAAGCAGTTATTCAGTTTGGAAAGGAGGGAGTTGCAGCCCAAAGGCGTGTGCTGACAGGTACTCTCTGGCCTTAGCTGGGGCTGTTTTACATTGGTCCCTTCATTGGTTATGGCTGGGTGACGGCAGCTATATCTGTAACTGCATTTGTAAGCATTACTGCAGGTTAGAGAATGAAATCTTAGAAGAACTAAAAGAGCAGTTGTGTTGAGGTGAAGTGCATCATTATGTCCATGTTAGGTGATCCATACATGATACAGTGCAACTATCATCTTGTAAATTTTAATAGAGTTACTTAGCTGTTCATCTATAGTGCACCTATACAAACATCTTCTTACAGTTTCCCTAGGTAATAACTCCTAATGTTTGCAATTATTTGAGTGCCCTCAGCATGAGCTCTGTAAACATAAGGGAGTTCTCAGCCCTCCTTCACTACTGTACCATTCTGTTTGTTACCCAAACACATGTGAAGATCAAGGACTGAACTAGGATCAAGAAAACTTGTTATGCAGCCTCAAAAAGAAGGCTTTGCTTGGCACAGTAAAGCAGGACTTCTCCCTATGCAAAGGCAGTGGTAACGCCCACCAGAATGCAAGGCAAGATTTCCTGGCAAGGTAGGGTAGAAATCCTGTCTCCTAACATTGGAAATCTACCAGTTAGTCTTTTAGTCTAAATCAATAGACTAGGTCCCAAATAAAATCAATGGGCACCTTCTGGGAGGGATTTATTGTACTTATCTCAGCAGGCATTTACCTGTACATGTTCATGCCAGTGTTTCCTCTCTGAACACAGTGAGATCAGTCTCTCTTAGGGTTTTTTAGCCACTCTTAGAGCAGATGATGGCTGAACTTGGGAGACTTAGCATGGAGAACTGAAGTTTGGCTTTAGTGGCTCAGCCTCACCTTAGATTTCATGTACTGAGTGGACTGCTGTTTTCAGAAGGTGGTAAAACCTTTCAAAATTAGGCAGTGCAGCACAAAGCTTTGCAACCTCCACGTTCTTCTGCATGTGCAATCCTGAGATGCAGCCTGTAGTACTGCCTGTACAGGCAGATGCTTTGCTTGCCCAGACCTCAGCTTTACTGCTCTCAAGCATCCTTTTAAATACTTTGGCTAGCTTTGGTACTCTCACACTGTCATAGACCACACATGTTCTCATGGTCATAATTTAGTTAACTGGTTTGAATCAATGGTGGGCAAACTTCTCTTAAGCAAAACTGAACATTTTCATATAGCTTTTGTCCCAGCTTAGCTAAGCATCCTTAAGTGGCACAGGCTTGTATGTAGGCACAGCCTAATGAGAAATTAGCCTATTCACTTTAATAATGGCCATGTTTCCCGTGTGACTGAAGATGACCTTCAGCTTGCCTTAAATGTGTAGACAGGTGCTCTTTGATAATACTGTTTGATATGCAACTGGCATACAATAAAATAGTCATAGGTATTGTTAATTATGCACATTTATTATACACTTAATAAATCCACTGTCCATTTTTCTGATCTCCATTGCAAGACTTCGACACACAGAGCTGTGCACTGATGATTTTAGTGCAATTATTCTCTTTTGTGCTTCTCCTGCTTTCTAAAGTGATGACATCCAAAGGGAAAGAAAAGGGAAAAACAGGGGGAAAAAGCCTGTCAATTTATACAATGCAAAATAAAAATATTTCCAAAATGAATGTTCAAATGGCATAAGATGTTTGCAAAGATGTGATTTCTAAACTGCTATCTCTAAGCCACAGCCAGATCACTTAGAAAATACATAATATAGTATACTCCACGGGCAGATAGAGATACACATAAACTGATAATAACTCGAGAGTTTTTCCCTCTATGTGGCCTCAAGCAAGGTGTCAGGAGACAAAAACACTCTTGCAACAAAATTAAATAGTTTTAAATCTAATTTTACTAGTCTGAACTAGATTTCAGATTGATTTCTGTGGAATCTAATAGAGAACAACACACATACACATTGCCTTCCTTATAAAAAATCCATCAACTATCTTGTGTTTTTACTTTCTTTGTTCTTTACTAGAAGTAATAAGAAACTAATATTTCACAACACAATGTGTTTCATTCTGTAAATGGTCTTTCATGGCAAAGAAGCTTGGAGTGAGCTGTTACAGAGTGATGAAGTACAGCCCTTGAGATCTGTCTACTCAGACAACTATTTACAGTCATATGCTGAAGGTGCAACTAAAACCCACTATCTCCACTCTGGGAAGGGAGGAGAAAAGAGCTATAGGACATTTCTCCACTGTGGAAAGAAATAATCACAGAATGGTAGGGATTGGAAGCGATCTTTAGAGATCATCTACTCCAAACCCCCTGCTAAAGCAGGTTCACCTAGATCAGGTTAGAAGATATATCCTGTGTCTACTCATATTGGATGGATCCATTCAAATCACATGCATGGCTTTATTGATGGCCCTTTGTGCTTCCTAACTAGAAGTTATTTTTGACCTCAGAGTAAATGAGCATGGATGTGTGTGGAGGCCCTGGTGGGATGCAGGGCTGCAGTGCAGACAGAGTACAGGGCATGAACCTGCTGCTGCATGTTAGGGAATGGATCATAACCAACAAAACATCTCACATAGATTCCCCAAAAGCTTCCAAGGGTAGCAATTCTAGGTCAATAAACAGACAGAACAGGATGCACGGAGGTAAAGGATTAGTCCAGTTGCCAGCCCACTAAGCTAACTGATATTTCACATTCAGCATTTTCTGCAGTGTCATAATACCATAAACTGTTATTGCTATTTAATATAATGGCATTTCAGAGCTCTCATCTTAGACAAGGATCTCATTTTGCTAAGCACTGAACAACAATAGAGCGGAAAGATATTATCTTCCCAAGAACTAGATAAATAAATGATAAAGGCAGCAAGGAGATTTATGTACAGCAGAGCTCTGTGCTTGGCAGGCCATGATCAACTTCCAGGTGAGGAGCAGGGGCAGAGACTTTTGTGCCTGAGCACTGCATCATGCTGAACAGTTTGTTGTCCTGTTTCAGAGGAAGACTTTATGGTCTGTGTTCACACCTCTAACTTCTAACTCAAGGCACAACCTGCCTCTTGCAGCTGGAAGTCTTTTCCTGAAACACTGACTATCCAAATGTTCCCCGATTTTGTCTTCCCTTTGATTGTCAGATAAGGAAGAATGTGTTCTGATATTTTACATCAGAAGAGAATAAAAACAAAATCCTTTTCTTTTATTCTTCTAAAAATCTAAATACCTTAATCTGAATATTCCCTTGTCTCCCTGCTTTTAAGAAAAATGTTCTAGGCAAAAATCTTATTCAACCAGATTTTTCTCTCAGCGTATTCCTCTGACACCTCCAAGAAAAGCTATCCTTACCATTCCCACATGGGCCAGGGTGGGATATCACCACAAATGCCTTGGATTGAAAACCAATTATAAAAAGCAGATCTTTAGTAACTCCAGCTTAGAGGCCATGCTCTCAGGGGTGCCAAGCAGTATATCCGCTGACAGAAACAGCCCCACATATTTTAACCCTTTGATATCCTCCAGTACACAGGTTCTTTTCCCCCACTGTGGACTGCTTAGTTACATGTGCTACTCTGATTGCATTGACTGACAGGTCTCAAGGGCTTATGATGCCAGCAAGGCTTCAGCTTCAGGTCTCACTGTAGGTGGGAGAGAACAAAGTGAAAAACAAAGAGGAATGAGCATGTCTTAATAGTCCCTTGCAAATATATGCAGGCTTGAATTTATCCTGTGCAAGGCACTGAACTGGAACTCCTGCACCAGGCACACAGCCTTGCCAAAGCTCCTCCTGTGTCAATACAGAATCACAAACCTCCTGAAGGTGTTCTGAAGGTGTTCAGAGCAGCCATGCTTCTAAACATGGCTAGAGGGAATAGATGGAGGTGATCCTCCCAACCCCACTGGTACTGTAGTGGTCATTTACAGGCATCCAAGCACAGCTATGTCAGAGTGAGTATAGAAGAGCATCATACAATACCTTCCCACTTGCGTGAAGCCAAAAGCACTTCAGCAATGCCACTGCAGCCCTGCACACTCAGTAACTCATGACTCAAAGGCTGGTTCTCGAATTCAGCTGTAAAAGCTGTTTGTGACACCAAGCAAGTAAATCCCTGTCTGGAAACGCCGCTTAAACTAAATGATGCAGCATCGTAGCTGTACAAACCATAATTTAGAAGGCTGTAAACCCTTCTCAGTAAGTGCTGTGGTTTAAAGACATTGTTATTTTTCCCACAAATTTGCTGTATTTTTCTTTTGTGTAAAGAATTTCCTTGTCCTGTCAATCACTGTCAGCCCAAGCCTGAACTGACTAAGCTATGAGGAGGAAGATAGAGAATTATTTCCTGATGTGCAAGCTCTCTTCCCTTCCTGGATTCCTTCCTTTGAAAATAAATCAAGACTAACATAACTATAAAAATGTAACTATCTGGGTAGCTGCAAACACTGCTTTAGAGAAAATAAGGGTTTTTTTCAAGAGGTTTTGCAGCTGAATTTACTTGCTTGCATCAGAATTGGCCCTCCCTGAGCAATTTCGTATTCTGTGCAAGCTAAACAAAATTCTTAGGACTGGTTTGTAATGTATGTATTGTGTTTTAAAAAGAATACTATTAAAGAATATTCTGACAAGTAAAATAGCTACTGGTAATCAATTAGAATACGAAAATGAAACTAATTTAGTAAAACATTGCTAACGCTGATCTGGCAAACCACTGGTAGCCATCTGTCTAATCCGCCTTATTTTCAGAAGTTGCTTTTTTAAAAAAACCCAATTATTAATAGTAGTCATTAGCTGCCAAGCAAAAGAGCATACCACAAGCTTCTGCTCAGAGATTAGCTAATGTTAGCAAATACTACTCACTTTTCCAAGCTGGAGCTAGAACCTGCTGTGTGATCTCATGGACAGGACAAGTTTTTCTGCTGGGGTTCACAGGGATAAAAGGGGTTGGCCCCAAGGACAGATTCAATGTTTTGCAGATGCCAGCCATCTTCCTACAGCCCTTCAGTCTGAGAGAGGGTCTCTTCCCCCTCTACTCTGCCCTCATGAGACCACATCTGGAATATTGTGTCGAGTTCTGGGCCCCTCAGTTCAAGAAGGACAGGGAGTTGCTGGAGAGAGTTCAGTGCAGGGCTACAAAGAGGATGGAGTGGAGCATCTCCCTTGTGATGAAAAGCTGAGAGAGCTGGGGCTCTTCAGCTTGGAGAAGACTGAGGGGTGGCGTAATTAATGTTTACAAATACATAAAGGGCAGGTGTCAGGAGGATGGAGCCAGGCTCTTCTCAGTGATATCCAATAATGGGACAAGGGGCAATGGGTACAAGCTGGAACATAAGAGGTTCCAAAGAAACATAAGGTAAAACTTCTTCACCATGAGGGAGATGGAGCACTGGAATGGGCTGCCCAGAGGGATTGTGGAGTCTCCTTCTCTGGAGACAATCAAAACCCACCTGGACAAGTTCCTGTGTGACCTACTCTAAGTGATCCTGCTCTGACAGGGGGGTTGGACTAGATGATCTTTCAAGGCCCCTTCCGACCCTTAAGATTCTGTAATTCGGGACTAATGGCTTTTCAAGCTCCCCGCTAAACAATCTGTTCCAGTGCTGCACTGTCCTTTCTGTTAGCAAAGCAGTTTTAATGTCTAAAGTGAATTTTCCTTGCCACAATTTAAGTCCATTACTTCCAGTTGTGTTAATGCACATGGAATACAGTTTGCTTCTTTCTTCCATGCAACATTTTATGTATTTGAAGACTGTTTTTATGACCCCACTCAGTCTGCTCTTCAGACATTTTGTCCAACTTGTATAAGGCCTGATTTTAAAAAGAGTGGTGCTCCTTCCATTCCCATTGCTATTATTCAGGTGATTGAGAGTGGAAGAACTTTCGTATAGTTGATGATGAAGCTGTGTTGTCTGATGCCCTTTAAATACTGATAGATATGAAGGGCACAAATGCTTTTTGTAGCTGTATATGTGTGGTTTTGTTTTCACAGTAAGAGCGTATTTATGGAACCTGTGACCAGTCTTCTGACTGCATTCACAGGGCAAGAGCAACCTCTCAAAAGAGCAAGTTTTAGTGGAAGCCTGGCTGCTTTATATGCCAGGCTTTGATGTATTGTTTGGATTAAATAATTTTCTGGATTTGATTCAAAATATATCTTATCTGATGGGTTTTATGTTTGTGTAGGTCATTTATATGGCTATTGTCAAAACTGTGTTCATGATTATTTTTTAACTATTTTCTGTTCTTGGAAAATAGATACTTAAGCAGCATGAACTAAATCCTTTTCTATCCCAAAACAGGGGAATGAGGTTTCTTCCTATTAAGGGCTTCTCATCGGGAGAAATGGTTATTTTTGGGCTTAGCGTTCTGAAGCAAAGTTCTACTAGGCATTATGTGGAAGGCTGTTTTTATAGTGAATACACTACAAAATATGGTGCTATCATCTTGCATTGCCGTTCCAGGGTGACTAGAAATAAAGCCCACTGTATCTGCTCTTTGTTTCTCAATTGCATTGTAGATGGATCTTCCTTTTTGTCTATGTAGGCCCTCATGAAATCACTCCTTTGCGTCCTTTGGAAGGCTTTTGGTACAATTGTAATGCAAGCAATAATAGCTGCTTGTATTGGTTCTCATAAATGTAGGGTTATGTATTTTGCCTTTCTGGAGAAAATATTTTTTTTAAATGCTTTGTTAAAAATGTCTTAAAGCCTCTCTCTTAGCCTTGAAAAATAATTTCCTCAGACAAATGCACAGGACATTTACAACTGTAAAGCAAAAACAGCCACTCTAATTTTAGCCTTCTTGTCATTGCTTCTTTTGGGGAAAATAAACTAGTGGAAGGAGAATGGGATAAGAGGGGAAAAAAAAGAACCTTTAAAGGTATTTCTCTGTGTGGCTTTTTTGCGTATAGCCATGTCTTTTGTTTTATTCATAAGATTTCGTCAAACTCCTGGAAACAATCCTAAATCCTGATGGACACTAAAATACATAGGGACTGCAAAGTGTGAATACACAGGTCTCCTAATCTTGTTCTGAAATGATGAACAAAAATAACACTGAATTTTACCATTGACAATAAAGCTGAAGCAGTGTCCTATGATATATGTACAGTAATAAGCAATGACATGCAAAAGATGGAAGTGCACAATTGTACCAATAGTTTTATACCTAATGAGATTATTTCCTTGTAAATAGCTACATTTAATTATCCTGTCATCTATCTTCCCCTCCTCCATAGGCTCAATATCTCACCTGTACAACATGCATACTATGGCTCTTCTCTACATCACTCAAAAATTCTGCCCTCATTCTCCTTCCAAACATGCAATAAATCTTCCATTGTTCAACCAATGGATTGAAAAATTATAATCTTTATCATTTGTATTGATTGAAGGATATCCTGTTATTAGGGCCTACCTGAGTTTGGTTGACATGAACCCAACCATTTCTGCTCCAAGAGTGCAATAAATTTCACAAATCATCCCATTTCTCTGCCACACAAAGCAAAGGCACCAGCAAGGTCTTTGGGGACAGGTGGGAAACTATAACAACAAAACCTTAAGATAGCTAAAAGGTCTCTTAAGGCAAAAAGGAAAACAATTTGATAAATTTTAAATCCACATTTATAAGTCTCACCTATCGATTGCACCAAATTGGTTGGGATCAAGAATAAATCATAGAGTACTCCTTTACCTAGTAATAGTGTCATATAAAACTATGTGGTTTTGCTTTTTGATTGGTAGCAGGAGTAAGCTTTAGCAAGCTCAGCAAGAGCTTGCTAAAGTGTCCTCATTTCTTGGTGAATAGGTGAACTCTCTCTGAGAAGTGAAAACAGTTTTTTCAGCAAAGACGCTTTGTGTGGGACATCCAATGTCTTGTGGTTCAGTCCTGAAGGTCTGACAGCTGTAGGCAGTCAGGCAGAGGCAGAGTACCTTCATCTCACTGCATCTCAGTATCCAGACACAACAGTTGTTGCTGGTGCTGAAGCCAAGGACTGCCCTGATCCTATGGCTATCATCTGAAGCATTCCCCTTACCAAATGTAGCCTTTGGATTAGTTCCCAAAAGCCTACGCTCTTTTTGCTTTAGTCAAAAGAAGCAGTTGAGAAAGTTGGGAGTGAATAACAGCCTTTATCTTGATCACAACCCAGCATTCTCACACACTGCGACAGTGTCGTATGGAGATAGCACATTTCTCAGTGAGCAACGCCTTAGCAGAAAAGTGTCAAGGTATTCAGTTATGAAAATCTTTTGGCTAAAGCATTCATAAATAGCTTCATTCTTTTGGTTCATGACATCACTACAATCCCTTAATGAAATTGCAATTCAAGGAGGATAATTTGTGCTCTAATTATATATTAGTCTGGGCTGAAAGGTTTCTGGACTGAAAAAGGTTTTCTTCAGGCAATCTTTTATTCTGCTTATTGTATTTACTTAACAAAGAGCAATCAGCTTTTACTGTGATTTCTCATAATAGAGTTGAACTGTAGAGTTACCTAGCTAAGGGCAAACATATGCAGTCATTTTTTGATGGATTCTGATAACGGCCTTTAACTAGAGCAAGGATTATTTGCAAATGTAGGAAGAACCAGGACAATAAGCTAACAGATGTGCTGCTGGAAAAGTTTAAGAGCTCTTCAGCTGGAGTGCCTTCCAGACCAGTGGTAGATTAGCAGTCAGGTAGTTTAAGGAAATAGATAAATATTTTCTTAACAATAGATAAATATTTTCTCAACAATAAAGAAAGTCCTCGTGGAATTATTTTTTCCCGTGTCACTACAAAGAAGATATTCTTGTTTTGTCTTTGATGCTTCTGCCAGAGAATGAAAGCCCAGCATTGTTCACAATACACATAATTCAAAACATTTCCATCTAACTGAGGCTTTCTAAGCAGGGAAGAATTTTAAGTGAACAACTAAGTCCTCCAAAGCTATGGATCACCTTTCTGTTTCTGTTTCTTCTGCTAACCTAAAGTAGATACTCTGTTAGTGTTGATCCCCAGCAAAGAACCCATAGTTTGTCAAGAGGAATTAATCCTAAACAAACTCAACAACAAACTAAATAAATTAGTTATCAAACTAAATAAAACACATATCTTCAATATATCTCTGTTTCTAGTAGTTGTGTTAACAGTAACTTTTCTCTATAGATAACTCCTGAGACAAATTTTGAGTTAGTATACATCAGTATCAGTTCACATTTTGCTGAGTCTGCCCTGGCATCTAGTACAGAGTGTGGTTGTAGCACTGGAAGTAAGTGTCTGTGCCATCTGCTATCTGTGGGATAAGCCGAAACTGCAGGTACAAGGAACTGCACTCCCTTCCAACCCTTAAGATTCTGTGATTCTGTGAATGTGAATAAGAAGGATTTCAAATAGTACTCTTATTGTTTAGATAATAGCTGCCACACCATAAAAGCTTTCCAAAAATCAAATCATCACTTTATAGAATTAGAAGGCATTGTTGTCACTTGTGCCATCAACCTTTGAGTTTTCTCTGAGACTTGTGGCTCAGACTCTTTCAGGAAGAGGAAACAAGAGATGAGCTGATGGTGTCATCCATTAGAATCGTTCTCGTGTCCCTCCTCCCAGGTCTGACTGCCTACCCCATTTCCAGCTGGACCAGCTCAAGCATCCTGCATTCCCAGCTGTGCAGTGCTCAGGCACCACTGCTAGGAAGCACAGCCAAGAAGCCATACATGGGGCAGAAACCAGGAAGAGTGTGTGTTTGGTATTTGTGCACACCAGCTGTAATAAACACAATGCAGCTCAGTAAACTGTGGTGAGACCATAGAGTCAGGAAAAACAAAAAAGAAATGGACTTGTTGAGACGTTTTGATCTGAGAAAAGATGTGGAGTAGATCAGAATGCGCTGACAAAATATTGACTTTAGATGTATCTTTTCTTCTGTTTTCTTCTAGAAAAAGTAAGCATACTGTCAACCTTTATAGCACCCTTCAAGTACCTGAGTCCCGGCGCAACCACCATGGAGGATGAAGACAATTTAAGTAAGCAGTCTCTTTTCTCTGTATGGAAGTTCAAAAGTAATAATAATAAAGTTCAAAAATAAAAGCTCTACAGTGTAGGGGCAATTGTGGAAAGGAGATGGATTTGCATATATTGACAGACCATAAGCCTAACCCTCCTGTGAAATGCTAAATTCCCTGATACTGAGTATAAACATGTTCTCCAAACTCCAGTAAAGGAGAGATTAATCTCAACTCCTCACCCTGTAAAGGGGAAGCTGTAAAGGATATGTCACAAATAGAGAGGGAAAACTTCTCACAAAAATTATACTTTTATACACAGCTTTACAGGACCGTGGAGCTTCTTTTCTTTTTCTCTTTATATTACATTATTTTCCTCACTTGCTTTTCTCACAATCCCTAAATATCAGGATATTTTAGTGCTTTGTCTTCCCTCTATTTTTATTTCCTGGATTACAAAAGACTTTGGCAGAAATAAAGACTGCAGGATCAAGCCATCTGCTTAAATTGGTTTCTTTTTTACTTCTGTGATTTGAGATGGAAAACAAAAATGAAAAGAAAAATAAGAAAGAAACTAAATCCATTTGAGAAGAGATGTTTAATCAGGCTTAAATAAGTAGATGTAAGCCAAAAAGTAGCCACTGAATTCTCATGGGCCCTTACACTTGAACAAAGTCACTGATACTCCCTGAACCCATGACTGCAGAGCTGGAGGAAAGTGCTGCTGGGTTTGAAGGAGCTGTGAAGTCTTGAAAACAGCAAGTCTGGGAGTGTGCTGTTAGGACTGAATAACCTTCAGTAAGCCCTGTCATTTTTCAGATAGGAGCAACTGTTGTGTGTTATCCAGCCCTGCTTATTGTAACACATCTTGAATCATTAAAGAAAAGGGAAGCCTTCTGAACCAAATGAGCAAGTCTTTGAGTTTTAGTATCACCTACCAGATGGGATTCTCTTCCAGTCAGACACACACTGACATGTTGCCCTATTAGAGCCAGTTGGTGGGAGGAATGTGGGGTTTTTTTTCACTGTTGTTGCTAATCTGCCTTGGTTTGATCATGGTGTGACACCAAGGGGAATAGCTGTTGAAGTAGTGAAGCTCAGCCCTCTTATTTGCCGCTGCTGAGTATCACATGGACATCACACTATTTTGCTGCACAGGGACTGGCAGGTTTTTACATATCTTAGCACAGGCAAAAAAATCCTAAAAATCCCTCAAAATTGGTCCCAAGGAGGCTACATTTTCAGGAAGAGGTATGAGAAGTACGAGCAGGAAACATATTATGCACATGATGAGTTTGTGCAGGCACCTCCTGCGTAATGTTTCCCAAATGTGCTACTTAGTTATTTTTAGGTAATGTAGGAAGTTTGCACAAGCCAAACACTAACACCATTTTCTTACTGCGACTGCGATGCCAAGACTGCTTCGTGCCTGCACAGGCATTAAAATAGCTCACATGGACAGCGTAAGCTATGTTTGCTGAAAGCAAAATAGCACATTTCACTGTTTTCGGGGTCATCTTGCCTAGTCTTCTCTGGGGTCAAACATACACTCCAGGCATAAGGCAGGAATTTGTTTCTTGGCACATAGAACACATTTTAGGTGTTACTATTAGAATCTTAAAAAAAAAAAAAAAAGAAAGAAAATAAATAAAAATCACAAAGAAAAGATGAATTAATTTAAAATCAGCCATATTTTAGTGTTCACTTCTAGTGTAATTGTATAAATCCCACTAATGTCTGTAACACACACGTACCTGTGTGGTAATTTGTCATTTTAAAGAGCTTCAGTGGTTTGCTCTGAAGAAGCAGAGGAATCTTCTTCAGTGTTAACAAATAAACAGGAGCTTAGGAGAACGCTGTCAAGGTAGAGAAGTGCTTTGCTTATCCCAGTAGTTTTCTGCTCACGGAGAATTATGCTCTATTGATAGGCAGAGTCTCACTAGTTGAAACAGATACAAATCCTGTTTCACATTCCTTTAGGCCTTCTTTACAAAGGAAGCCATGCCAGGTTAACTACAGATGAATTTTCAACTGGTGATTATTAGCATATAGATGCTATTATTGTGGTTTATGATCCATAAACTAATACTAGAAAAATGTATCCAGGCGTTATGCATTTTTTTAATAGAATTTTGGGTAAAGTAATCATTAGTCTCCAATGAAGACCTTATCTTGAATATGAGAGAAAACGACCACCCTATTCCTTCCCAGAAGTCAGTTGTAACTAAAAAAACATAAGAAATGTCACATGGGCCTAGAAATAGGGAGTTTAGCTGTGTATGCTGCCTTCAGTATTTGCTGTTAGTGATGCACTGAGAAAAAGGACATTTAAATGATGGTGCTCCCCTTGGTATATCTTACTAGCACCCAGCAAAAAATCTACTCAGCTAGAGTTTGCACCTGAATACATCATATTTCTTAAACATCAATACATCTATCTAGTCCTCTCCAGAGCCCACTGATACTTCTGATCTCAACAACAGCCAGGAACAGGGAGTGATTTAGTGTGTTGTCAAAAAAGTGCACCCTTTTACTGCTTCAAGCCTGCTGTCTCTGGTGCTTGGATTGCATGAAACAGTGAATAATCATTCCCTGTTCACTGCCTGCCTGACTGCCTTTCATGATGAGACAGGCTTCTGCCAGTCCCCTGATCATCTACACTATACCACAGCATCGAGGCAGACTATCACCAGACACAAATGCTTGCAAGTCTAGTGTGTACATCTGTCAAGAGGTATGATTCCTGGGGATCTCATTGTGCAATGCTGACATACACACAGAGTTGGTGCAGCAACCTTCTGCAGGTGTATGCCTCTCCTCAATGTCTGCAGAGGAAGCTGATGGTGATGATAGTCCCCAACACATGGATTTCAGACACTGCAACAGTCTTGTAAGATGAATCCAAGTCCCAGATTGTGTGTATTGATGCATGTCCAGTTATGAGCATGTTGGTCAAATTCCTCCTCAGGCAGCATGAGGCCCCAGAGCTTTTGACTGCACAGTGTAAGGTAAAGCAGGAACTCCGTCTCTACAAAGACTCCTTCCAGAAGTCACAGCCTCAGGCAATCCTCCCAGCCAGAGTCAACCCCCTCTGGTTTTGTTTTGAAAAATATGTCTGTTGCCATTCTTTGGATTTCTCCCATGCTTAAAGCTAAGCTATAGTCTAATCCTGATCTAGGAAGGCATGTACTGAGATCCATTTCTGCTGTGGGCTGCCTACATTTTTTGCTGTATACACTTACTTGCTAACTTGGAAAGAAACTGTCCAAGTCTGAGTATCATATAAGTCAGGTCATTAGGTCATTTGAATAATTTGTCTAATTGGTAAGAGCTGTATTAGATGTGCATAGATTTTGCAGTCAATTCAGGTAAAAAGGTGAACAAGGTAGAGTGTCTTCATTGTGGAACAGATAAAGACAATGGCAATTACCTTTCACAAATTTTCCATTCTTCACTTTAAACAAAGTCCTGTTCTCTTTTGCACTGGGAATGCTTGCCTTCACAGTGTGGTGTTACACATCAGTAAAGTCTAACAATGTTGTTTTAAACAGCCTGAACACGGTGAGTGGGAGGGGAGTGTTCAACAGCAAGAGAGAGATCGTGGCAGGTTTCCCTTAAGTAGATTTCTATCAGGAAGGTTTAAAAATATGTATCCATGTGTTTTCATGTAAAAGTGGAAGGAGTAATTTCTGTTGTTAGCTACAAGTTTATTATTCTAAAGTCATGAATACAAACCTAAAAGTCCCAGCAGAATAATTTCCAGTCCTCCATTGTGGATGCAATGGGTATGCAAATGCCATCTTGCTTGCAAGAGAAGGCTGCCCTGCATTGCATTTGATGTAGCAGCTGACCTTAGACAAAGGTACTCTGGCTCCTGGGTTCATATCTATTGCTTCTGATTTAAAATTTTTCACTTTCAAGTATGCCACAAATTATGGAGATCAATCCCTCTAACCTCTGCAGTCACTGTAATGTAGATAGACAGCAAAAATATAGTCTACGTAAGCAGGTCAGACAGGGGTTGGATACTAAAACATACTAAAACAAGAAATAAAAACTAAGTTCTACCTGTAGTATTGGTAGCAAGCAGGTGTTTACTGTCTAAAGACTAATTCCCTGGGTCGGACCTATCAGCTGAATCAGAAGTTCGTTATACTACAGAAAGTGCAAATTCTTTCTTTGGATATCATAGTTTTTCAATAATGTACCAGCCCTTGTAATTCAATAGTAAAGATGCCAGCCAAAATGAAGATGCCACCTGCCACTTCTCCTTTCCCATCCTCCCTGGAAGTTGGCTTGGCAGCAGAATAACCTTCAACGGGAACAATATTATCTCTTCAAATGTAGCGTGGAGTATCGGATGGCTAGCTCTGCAGAGCCCTTATGACCCAGAGACACAGGCAGTGTCATTATTAGTGATGCATTATAGTTCTGAAAAGCTCTTGATGATGCAGAATCTCTAGGTTAAGTCTACTGTGCATAATGACCAAAAGGAGAAAAATATAAAAGATTAGATAGAAGATTGAGGAATAGTGAATAAATAAATATGTTTCACAAACTGTTTGCCCCTCTCCCATTCAATTACTGAAGCAAATAGAAAGATTGCAATGTCTCTTCTTGCTTGTGAAACTACAAAAATCAATTAATAAAGTTACCTGAGGAGATAGTACAACACAGAAGTGTGGGGCTTTTTTAGAAATTTTACACAGTAAACTAGAAACTATTGTCAAAAACTTACAATATTTTCCTTTCTCCTTTTTTTTAACTTGCTCCTCTTACAATTTTGTTATTCTCTAACCTTTCATCATAGGAGATTTTTTTTTCCCTCAAATGTAGAGAATGTGTTTTGGGATCTCAAGAGCAAAGACACGAGAGATAACAGGACTGAAAATGATCCCCAGTTTTGCATTTTCCCTGTGTGCATCCTCCGACTTACCCCTTTCCTTTTAGTGCTCTTCATTTCTAAAATTGCTTGTGATTGTTCTATTACAGCTGCTTACAGTATTTATCTTACGTAGCTGGGTGTCATTTGCCTTCTTTGTCTGACTTTCACAATAGAAGTACATATGCCACCATTACAGAGGTAATCTTATGTCTGCTACACAGAGGTCTCATAAAAGACACATTTCAAAGACCTCCTATTTCAAAGACACCTAAAAGTATAAAGTAATTTCAGATTGCCCAGCATCTGCTGGGTATCGCACAAACCCATCAGGCTCACAGACTTTCTGAGGCAGTCACTGAATTTAGGCTGCCTCTGATTTACATGTCATGATGACTTTTGGCCTGCTGCAACTCTCACTGAGGTCTGCAAAGAAATGAGCTATTTCCTGATGTTTCAGGATTAAGTCTTCTAGAAATCTGGTTGACTGTAAGGATATTTGCATGGGTTTCCTTCATTTTGACTAGGCCACAACACACTGTAAGTACAGGCACGTTACCATCGCTCATGCCCAACGTTGTCCAGATACCCTTTGGCTTGATCTCTGGAAGTTTTACACTTGCATCTCTGCATCTTTTTCACTATATCAATGCAAACTCCAAAGCCTGGACTAGACAATGTCACACACTGAATGTAAGACAAACAATGTGTATTTTATGTTGCCGTGGTTTAAGTGAACCACTGTTTGACTGAGGGCTATTAAGGTGAGATGGTAAGGTCACACATTCATGTTCACAAATCTGTGGTTCTTTGACTATGACAGAAAAAGCAGCTGGAATAAGACAATATGAATTGTAAATACAAACAACGCTCTGAGTTTTCCTATTCAGTGGTGCATAATCAATACAAATTCTTTTGAAACCTGAGTATTGTGTGAAGCAAGAGCTATCTTTCTTTTCATGCTTCCTGACTACAGTATCATTATGTACCATAATTGTCTCTGTAAAAACCTATTAGGTAAGATGACAGAGGAGGTGTGAAATACAGAACCAAAACTGCTTCCTGCTAAAAAGTATGTCTGAGTCAAAATATTTCATCTTTATTTTCTAAATGTAAACAACCAAAGAGGCGTATTCTGAGTGGGATGGAAACATGAGAAAGGGTCACAATGGAAAATGGCTGGCCAAAGCCACTGCCAGGCTAAATAGAGGAAAGTTAAAGTTGGCAGCTCCTTCACCCTCAGATCAGAGTTTCCATAAATAGAATTGTGAACTCAATGAGAAAAGACCACGTTATCTTTGTGTCTTAGTTAACTTGACCTTTTAAATATCTTATTTCCAAAGAGGCTGGTTTAAAGATGTCACATTTTATACAACTGAATGCCATATGATGTAACTTTTCTTTTTCTATTATGTATTTCTCTTTCTTCCTCACCTGCCTTCATTCTCTTCCCTTAGCTTCAGAAAGTAAAACTTAACTGATTACTAAGACCTTAATTTGTCATTTTATGTTCTGCCTTAGGAAAGCACTGCAACACATAGCTCTGCAAGTAACTTTGGTGAGACTTAGACACAGACTGGAAGCTCAGTGTGTGCTGAAGGGTTTTCTGGAAAGGGAGCCTAAAGACTCAGTCCTGCATATGGGCCTCCATGCATGCAATTGAAACACAATTTTTACTCATGCTTTCTGTGGAACAAATTGAGTTAGTGCAGACTTACTACTCTTATGGGGAAAAGTATTTTGGTATTTAAGTGCGGCTCATCACAATATAAAGGAAGTTTTTAATCATGATGATTGATTCCACATAATTCTCTGCAGGCTCCTATTCCCTTTATCCTGATGTTAACACTGGGTTGCAGCAAAGACACACTGGTCCAGTAGAAGTTCCTCAAGGCATAGCTAGCAGCTCACCCCTTCCATCCTTACAGTGAGCTTATGCATCAGGGTAGAGAGCAAGCCAAATATGGCCATGGTCCCACAGAAAGCAGGAAGACCATTCTCTGTCATCTAAGGACCACAGGGAACTTTTCTTTGCTTGGGACTCAGTCAGCCTGCACAGGTGACATGCTTGAGTCTGTCAGTAACAAACCATGGGTAGGCTCCAAGCTAAACACTAGCTAGAATAGAGCAGGTGGCCAAACAGTGCTCTGCTCGAAAGGAATCAGGTTCATCACTCCAGAGATGGGCTGCTTTGCGGGTTGCTTACACTTGTGTTTGTTTCTTCAACTTGTCTCTGCCCCAAGGAACAAGCAAGAAGACTGGAGGATGTCTCAGAGATGCAATGCATCTAAACAAACTTACCAGAAAAGACAGAAATGTTATAGGATGCTTATTTAGACAGCAACATATTTTCTGTCTCATTCAGGACGTTAGTGAGATGAATTTCCATTCTCAGTCATGCATCTGCTGTAGCAAAGAGCACTGCCTCACAGCATGGGCATTGCACAAGCATAGGTCAGGGCAATGTGTGATTCATTGGCTCAACAGCAAGAGAGTGCTCCCTCTATAGCTCCCCACTGTCATTTCATTCCCTTCCCAGTGCTACTGTCAGTCACTCTCTCCCATTGCTTTTCTTTGACATAGGTCATTCTTTACATCAGTAATTACACCCATCACGAGGCTCCAGATCTTGCTAATCTCATTTAGATTTAGCTAGAATTTTTGCAATATTAATTGTTGCTGGTAGAGGACCTAAGAGTATCTGCAATTGAACTTGACAGAAAGATGCTCACTTAGTAAACTGCAATCTGAGTCCAGACCATATTCTTGTTTCAAATGCTAGCAAGATCTGTCAGATCATTTCTTAGGCTGGTTTCACAATGTTAGTAATACAAGAGCCTACGGTGCAAGAGACAGTCAGTGTGTTCACTGCAAAGAGAATATTCAATGCATTTGCCCATTTTTCTGTTTGTGAATCATTTGTGAATAATTTCTGATTTTTAATAATGTGTTCATAATCATTCACCCACATATAGAACAAATCTCAGCCTAAGGGAACTTTGCAAACTATTCACTTTCTGCTAGCAATTATCCAGTGTGAATGCAGTAGTTCATTTAAGTCACATGTCATAAGTGATGCTTCATCTTTGAGTGATGTAATCTTTTTTAAAACAAGAGACCAGTGACTAATGCAAATAAAATTTTAGGGACAAATAAACATTCAGCACACTCAGAAAATCTGTGCTATAAATAATAAGCCAATCATTATATAGATAGTTGAGGAAAATGCCCAAAAAAGGCTGAGCACGGATATCTATCATTAACTTTTTTTTCTGTTTTTTGGCCATTCTGCCAGCCCTAGGCATAATGTCAGCTACTATGATGATAACTGTAATATGAGAGTTTTTTCTTTCTTTACTGTCAGGTACCAGCAGTGCAGAAGTAAAGGAAAATCGAAACATTGGCAACCTGGAGGATCATCCAATATCCTCTAATGAGAGAGCAAGAGGGGGAACACCTAGCAGTAAGAGAAAAAGACCTTTAGAGGAAGGCAATAATGGCCATTTCTGCAAACTCCAGCTCATCTGGAAGAAAGTCTCGTGGTCAGTGACGCCAAAGAACGCTCTGGTTCAGCTACATGAACTTAAGCCAGGTTTACAATATAAAATGGTTTCCCAGACAGGTCCAGTGCATGCTCCAGTCTTTGCTGTTGCTGTGGAAGTAAATGGACTTACGTTTGAAGGAACAGGGCCCACAAAAAAGAAAGCCAAAATGCGTGCTGCGGAGCTGGCTCTGAAGTCATTTGTCCAGTTCCCCAATGCCTGCCAAGCTCACTTTGCCATGGGGAACTGCATCAACCCATCCACAGACTTTACTTCTGATCAGGCAGACTTTCCAGATACTCTGTTCAAGGAGTTTGAACCATCCACACACAGCGAGGACTTTTCAGTCTATAACCCCGTTAATAACGAATTGCTTTCCACTGCTTATCGACACGGGCGCTTGCTCTGCCATACGCTGGACTTAATGGGCCACGGGAAGCAAAACAAGCACAAGATGGCATCCAAGGCTGAGAGTGAGAAGAACCCAGTGGTGTTGCTCAATGAGCTGCGGTCGGGCCTGCGGTACGTCTGCCTGTCTGAGACGGTGGAGAAGCAGCACATCAAGAGTTTTGTGATGGCCGTGCGAGTGGATGGGAGAACATTCGAAGGCTCAGGACGTAGCAAGAAGCTGGCCAAGGGTCAAGCAGCACAGGCAGCCCTTCAGGCCCTCTTTAACATTCGTCTGCCCAGCCACATTCCCAGCAGGAGTAAATGTCACCATTTGCCACAGGTGAGAGCTCCTGGGTAGTCATCATCACTTTGGAGGAACTCTTCTGATGGATGGGATTGGTATCACGATAGCTGTTCTATCACATGGCTCCTCTGATTTTATAGCAAGTCCTGTGCCACAGAATAGCTCTTTTCTCAAAGAAAGAGGCAGATGCCTAAGGCAAAAGCTTGAAAATCGTATCCTGAAATTACTCAGTACAATTTGCAATCTTTTCCATAGAAGGCATAGATAGGAGAACAAAATGTAGGGGGAAATACCAATGTTTCAATCTGTTATAGAGAATGATTACATTGACACAGGAAGAAAAATCAGATCATTTCGTGATACTGCATCTTTCTTGACAGAAGAAAGCCCATGAACAAAAAGATTCCCTATGTTCTGCTTTAGAGTTGACTTTTGATGAGGACAGTACCCTTCAGAGGAGACAGCAATGACAAGGAATGTGCCTATGTCAGAGCAAATTCCCCAGACAATTGTAATGCTAGAAAAGTTAAAGATTTTTCTACATTGTAGGCTCAGTTTTGCAGTTGGTTTTCTTCTTTGTCTTCAAATATGCCTTCAACAGCACAAAATCTCTGAAGTTTTGCTGAAACAAACATAGAGGTTGCTGCATTCATACAGAAAATATAGATCTAAAGTACATGCTTAGGACGTAAAAATGTCATAGTCGGTCATGTGCCAAAGGCTATCCTAACATCACTCAGACTTGTGTCAATTTTCTAAGTTCAAGGGAAGCTAGGATTTACAGTTATTGGGAAACCTTACATGGTTTCAAATAATTTCTTGATTGGTTTGCATTATCATAAAAGGTTTGATCCACCAGCACCAGGAGATGATCTATGGCTACAAAGCTCCCTTTATGAAGGGAGCTGTTAATGTCCAGGATTTAATGCAAAACACTGGGAGCACTAAGAGTCATTCTGCTGCTGGCTTGCTGTGACACCCTAGGCAAGTCATTTAAATCCAATATGCCTGCAATAAAAATGAGCATATTATATGAAAGAACACTTCAGGATCCTTAAGTAGTGTGTAAATGCAAATTATTAGTAGCAATTCTCATTAACGTTAGCAAATATGTTCATTAGGTGTTGGAGTTTAATACGAGATTAATTCTTTAGGTGACATGCTTGCCTGCAGGACCCAGGAATTTATTTGTTGACCAAGAAGTTTCCTTCCTGTGTTTCCAATGAGACATGAAAAATGGAAAAAAATTAAAAATACCTTTTCCTTTTAAATCTTGTTTGTAAACACAATGAGCCAGTAAGATAATAAAACCATTTAATAATAACAGTGATCTTCACAGAGTGCTTTACAGGCATTTACAGGCCTTGGCCAACCTGGTAGTTCCATCCTCCCACTACTCCTCCAAAGTAGCACTGGAGTAAAAGATTTTTAGAAGAGAAATCTGTGATGTTTCCTGCTCAAATTAATTCTATTAAAACCCAAAATACTTTGTTTTGATGAACATGCTTATCCTTCCCCATGGAACTTTACCACTTGGATATAAAAAAGAATATTAACAGGATATAAAAGTTCTGCTGGCTGCACTGCTGTCCCCATTGAACTTCATTGGGTGGGCCAGCAGATAAATACCATGCATTCATTGACCAGTGGTTTGTTATGTTCTGAAACTGCACTACATATGTCATTGCCTCAGTTCCCAAGCTCTCTGAAATATTCCCAAGCAACTCCTCAGTTGCTTGGCTTCATGGTCATCTTCTGCTAAAATATCACATCTTACCCGGCTCCTCAATTGTTTGCTAGGTGACACATTCTTCAGTCATTCTTCAGTGCATATTCCCATTTTTATGGCCTTTTCTCCCTTCTGAAGACTTCTGCCCTCCTTATCTTCTTCTCCCCACTGTTCTAGAGGCATAAATGTCAGCGAAAAGGTGTCACTGAACTTTGTCAGTATTTTTGAGTGATTACGTATTGTCCAACTAAAAGATTAATCAAGCACTTTTAATGCCAGCATTCAGCACATTGAGAGATGAGCCTCAACACTTGATTTCTGCTGACCTCCTTACTAGCTACTCTCATCAATAGACATAGTAGTTGTGACACCAAACCTGCATTTGTGTTGCTCACTTGAGTTGTAACTCAACTTACACTGAAACCAAGAAATGTATTTTCACTGACTTAATCTGAACTATAGCTTAAACATTAAATCCAGAAGCATTTGTACTTGTTCTTATTGTGTTATGCAGTATCTCATCAAGTGACTGTCTTTGCTCACTGCTTCACTCAGCCTATCTGGCTGTTTGGTCAGGCGACCTGGTGTTAACCATACTGAGTAGCTTGTAGTCCTCATTGAGCTGTGGTCAGAGCCAGTTGCTCCAAATGTCCTTTCATCTCTTTTTGTCTTCTTGATATTCTGCAAACCACATTTTCAAGGACATATTTCAAGTCATTTTCAAAGCTCTTCCTACTTAGGAGGCTCAGCTTGATTTGTATCCTAAAGTCTTTAAAAGCAGGAGAGCACCCTGAAACCCAAAAAGCTCAGGGATTGAATTTGAAATATTGAGGAGTTTTGATTTCTTCACAGAATAAGGAGTAGCTGTTGTCCTATCCAAACATTCACTCTTTCCATGTGCTCCATTGTATTTGTTAGGATATCAGATAGCTAACTCATTAATAGTAGGGACAGACATACAAGATCAACTATAAGTTTCACCTATATTTTGAGTATTTTGTAGAATAAAGGAGTATGTTTATCTCAGTGGTCACCCATGACAATAAGTGTTCTAGCTTTGCATGTCTCTGTTCCTGTTCCCCTTGCTGTTATCAGTGTCAGGAGGCCAGAATGTGCCTTTTCCACATTACAGCCTGCCTGGAAATAGGGAAAGCCAAAAGTCTTGTAAGGTTTGTAGCCCAGTTGTGGTGAACTTACAGATTTCATAGTGTCAAAAAAGTGTCAAAAAAGTTCAGATGTCCTTATGAGCTAGGCTTCTCAGTCATTGACATTTCTGCCTTGCTCATCAGTGCTCCCCGGGGGCCTGGCATCCCCCACATTGGACCTCAGGCATGTCCTCTGACTGACAGACACTCTTCCTGCTGACCAAGGGAGATTCAATGTAAGATGTCAAAAGAAGCACCATATCCTCTAGTCTCTCCTGAGAGGTGCTGCCTACACAAGAGGCTTCTTGAGTGGCCAGGAAATGCACAGCATAGATGTAAAATCCTACCACCTTAATCTCTTCTGATTCAGGCAAAAACAAAGAAATACCAGAATAGCAAAGTCAGAAATAGATTGATTCCCTGGGGCAGCTGCAGTTCAGCTTGCTTCTTCAGCTATCTCTTCTGCCCCTCACCTGCCAATGCTGAAAACCCACCAGGAAGTTGTGAGCACTTTACAGTACCAATGCTTTCTTGAAAGAACATCACTGTACCTCTGATTTCATTCCCTGTGACTGTTCCACAATGTATTTGGGCTGGCTGCAAAATTATATCAAAACAAAAAAAAACCCCAAAAGCATATCACAGTTTATACCAGGAAAATTTTAAAGTTTCATTATTTAAAGCCAAAATAATTGAGATTGTGGCTTCTTTACTGCCATCAACAGTGCTTTAGTCTGCTTTTGTGATTCTTATACAGGTACAATAATAACTGGTGAACCTGAGCTCTTGCCTCTGTATAAGGTGAACAGAAGGTAGCTGAGATAATCCAAGAAGCATATGTAATAGTCACAAGATTTGCCCATCAATCTGCCAGCTACTGTCCTTCCTCAAACCAGATGTCTTATCTGTGCTATGCCACTGAAGTGCAAATGATATGATGATCAGAGTAGCCTGGAGATCTGCTAAAGTAATGGAAGAGATAAAGTGAGTCAGGAGAATGGAAATTACAAGGTATCACTGTGTGCCTTCTCTAACTCATTAAATCTCGCCCCTTGTTTCGTAGTATGGTTGTTCTGAACTCATGTTGTCCATCAAATAATATGCAATTTCTTCAATTATCAGTTTTTATGGAAGGCTGACAATTCTTTCTCCCCACTTTAGGAGCTAATGTTTTTATATTCCAAAACTGGAGACAACATCAAAGGACACTGACCTAACCAGCCCTAATGAGTCTGCACTGTTAGAAATACATCCACACACTCACAGGCTTTCCAAGTGCAGCGTGCTCGTTTCAGGAGATCAAGGTGACCCTCAACTGCATCTGACCGGTTTACAGATTGTTTTTCTAATCTTGTGGTCTTTCTAATCTATCTCGCTCAGTCTGAACAGCATTCTTACTGCTGTGGAGAAAAACTACTAATTAATATTGCCGTAACAAATTAGTAATAGAAGGGTACTTGGATTTCAAATGGATCTAAATTAAAGATGAAAAGGTGTGAAAAACATTTTCATTCTGCTTTGAAATGGCTTAACACTGCTGTTGCTGGTTCACATTCAGAGTCTCCAGAGCAATAGTTGCCAATTTATTTATTCAAATGAAACCTCATTGTATTTTGGGTGTGTATCATCAAAAGGAAGCAAGGCTTTTTCCTTTGGCAAATAAAGCTGACTATTTGAATCCAGTTAAATCCCCTATGTACCCTGAGCATGTCAAGGATTCCTGCCAGCTAACTTTAGTGTTACCTTGGTGAGCAGTGTCATGGGAAGAACTCGTGTGTCAGGGAAAGCCCCGTACTCTATGCCTCTTATTCACTTCCCCCTAGAAACTTGTTTCTCTGGGTTGCAAATCTGGTTCATTTTCATGCAGTGTCAATTGTTCCTGCCCCCTTCACTTCATTTTTCTCACTATCCTCGTTTGCCAGCTTCTTTGTAACCATGCCCTCTCACCTGTGTCGCAATTAAGCAGGAGCTGAGGTTGGCAGTGATAGATTTGCCTCTGGTGCAAAGCACCAGCACACAGAAATGGCATTGAGGTTTGAGAAGCTGTTCCAGCATGTTTGTGTGAAGAGTTTTGTCTGGTCAAGTGACCAGGTACATTGCTTTGTAACCTTCTCTGTTTTCTCCTGCAAAAAGAGAAACAGCTGATAGGTGTGTGTAGCTTCCAACAGTGAGACACATGGAAAGGAAAAGGTGGAGACCAGAGACATGCCTCTGCATACAAATAGTATTTCGTTTTCTACCATCTATTTATGACTCCATCAGTGGGAAAAGTTGCTTTTTATAATCAGAGCAACGGGCAGTCAAGGCATTTATAGGATTACTGTTTCTTAAGCAAAACAATGTCAAAAGAACCAATTTAGAGGCACAGCACTACTGCACTGGGTACTGTTATTATTATCTTGGCTGCTAATAAGATTGCAGTCACTTCTAGGCTCACAGTTGAGGAACCAGGACCACCTCCTTGCCTCTCATGCAAGTCCAACATAAAAGATGATTATTGCCCCGGAGAGATTACAGTTTGAGTCTTAGATTAAGAAATTACCATGTTTTAATGTATATAATCCATGCAAAATAAAAGGGAAATGCAGAAGAGCTACCTACATAGAATCATGGGAAACAAAATAACAGGGCAGAAAGAACTGCAGTTGCTTGCTGCTATAGTATCAGCACATACATGTTGACACATTAAGGGGTTTGTACATGAAAACCAGTCACCACTGCAAAATAACACACTACTTTGCATCAGTAGAACTATAGTGATGTTCCAGCTATCTGCTGCATGAAGTGTATGAGTTAGCATATTCATCTGCACCCTCCACACTTCTCTCTTTTGCTCCTCAATTCTTGTACCCTGTAACTCCCTGCTCCCTCCCAGCCATAGATAACTCCAACAGGATCCTCAAACAATTCCCCTGCACTTAAGTCCTACATGACACAGAATATGCTCAAGGCTTTCAGAGCATTAGGTATGCTAAACAACTCTTCTCACGGAGATGTAAAAGTCTAAATATACCAATCACCTAATTAATACTACTTAGGAGAAGTCTAAAAATTGTGATAATTACTTAAAGAATGGCTGATCTTCATTCACAGATGTGAAAAAATAATTTTAATTACCTCAAAGAAAAAATCTCAAAGGCTAAAAGGCATTTTTCTCAAGTGTATATATACTTGTGCAGTTTAAGTTTATAAGCGACTCAAACCCTTTCTTTCTCTGGAATAAAAAAAAAATTAAAGTCTAATTTTCCTTTTTGAAGACCCTGAAGAGTCCACTGTGATTGCAGTGTGATTAGAGCAGGGTGCATCAGATTTAGCTGTCTGACATGGCTGTTGGCTGCTCTTTTAGCATAGCTGCAAATACTTCAGACCATCCATACATCCAGAGAATCAGTTTTTTATCCTGCCCTTTCAGAATGTAGGTTGCTTACTGACCATGGGTAGTGAAACACAGCATGGACTCTGCTGACCTCTGCTATTTACCATGGTGAACCAGCCTTGCCTACCCAAGAAGCGGATGGTGTCAATCTGATTTGTGAAAAATTATTATCTGTGAGACTCATTATGGTGAGACAGTTTGTGCAGAATGCTCAGAGTTCCAGCAACGACCAGAGCTAGTTAGTACATAAAAGCTGAATGCCAGTCTGGTGTCATCCACACATGAAACTTCCTTCTAAACCAGACACTCTCGCAGCTGTCAGAGTCGCCTTTGTTGCTTTCTGGCTTTGTAAGTAAGCGAGGGACACTTCTAAAAGCTCCCAGCAAGCTGGACCTCATTAAAGCTCCCGCTTTATCCTGGACTTGCATCCTGACTTTGTTTACAATGCTTCATTATTATCTGCTTAATACAAGCCATGATCATTCTGCTTCACTATATGGAGCTGTAATACAAGTGGCCAAAGTCAATTTCTCTTTGGTCAAGTTCCATGCAAAGCCTTCCCTGCTTGAGCCGGATTGTTACCGTCATGCCAAAACCATGTTCTTTATCTGCTTTCATCTGTAGTCACATCTAGGAATCCTTAATTATTCAAACAGATTTTTCCTTCTGTGTACAGAGTATCAGAAGCAAGCTCCTACCATTTATTTCATGACGACTACCTCCCTCTTGTGGTCCTTGTGCCAGACGTGGCAAGCAGATCATCGCAGGGCCAAGGGACAACTGATAACACAAAATGCCAATGTACCTTAGATAGGGAGGAGCTCAGAGGCTACAGTTTTGCCAGAGATGCTGCTGAGCAGCCCAGTGTCACATGCAGCGAAGGGGATGCTCCCTTCCCACTGAATAATGGGGAACTCCCTTGCCCATTTCATTTTATTGCATCCATTATAGTGCAATTGTACAGCAGATTTGGAGAAAACCAACAGTTCTCTGTCCCCTTTATATCCGCTAAATTGCTCATGCATACTGCAATGTGGAAGGATTATACACACACACACACACAGAGAATAGTATGCATGCCATAAAATTCAATAGGTGGTATATATTAATGGACAGAACAGACTTTAGGCCTGTTATAATGGATATAATGTGTGGTTTATGTGTTTAGATGTTTTATACAACCAAAAAACCCCTAGAGAATTAGCTCATATTCTTTGAGAGAGTAAAATCATTTGTTGTTCATTTAGTGCTTTCTTTATATGAATGTCTTACAAGTGAGTTTGGATCTGTAATGGGAGCAAAATTTATCAGATCAAGGTAGTTTTTTGGGGTTTTTTTCACAAGCATGATGTATTATGTGAACTTTTCTTAAGGTACGATATTTTTACAGACTCCTGAGAAATAGAAATGAGAGATAAATATGCATATTCCCTGGGAAAGTGAGTAAACTATAGCTCTCCTTTCACCAAGAAGTTTTATTCAATGAAAACAATCAATATTGTCTATGTCTCACAATACACTTCAGCTTCTTAGGCTTAAGTCTAAGACACGTAAAATATTAATGCATCCACAAGCCTTTCCTCCTGTACTTAAATACTTCAGTATTCTCTTTAGACAAACTGATGTTGCTTTTTCAGTCTTTCTAGGTTTTTAATCAGTAAATCAGAGTTTACTTCCAAGTAAGCTAGCCATTATTTCCTATTTGGCTTCTGAACTGGAGTGGACATTTGTTATTAAAGCACCTAAGCATGATTGCTCTTAACCTACTTGTCATCACACCTACTGCAGACACCAGGCACGTAATCAGACCTGAACTCAGACACTGAGCTGTCACTCTCAAGAACCCATGCCACTGAATCCACACTGATTTGGTGCATAAATTCCTTATGTGCTGTTTCGTCTCACTCTCTTTATTCTATTCACCTTTAAAAACTAAAGGTGGAAAGAGAACATTCCCTGAACAAACATACTCAAATGAGGAAAACGAACCTGTTTGAGTTTATTTGGAGAAGTAGCCTAACTGTCCTATGACTTTTAGATTCTTCTGTTCATGTCATTTTGTTCTTGAGTTCCTAATTTTAGGCTGCCTTCTATGAACTGGGCACTATTACTTACAGAAATAATTACCATCAACTCCTTTCCCCCCTATGTGGGTCATTGCTTTATTAGGTTGAACACAAGGAATAATGTGAGTCTCCAAGGTCTTGCAGGGAGGATGAAGACGCCAAAAATAGCTTCATTTTTTGTTTGATAATTAGTTTTTATCCAAATCAACTTTGCCCTGTACTTTTAAGTAATAATCCTCTCAGGGATATCCTCTCTCAGAGAATAAACTCGTTACTCCTGAATCAACCCCCTCTTGTCTTCCACTCTCCTTGATACACACACAAGTCATTCTAGCCCTCAATGCCTAATGACCCTTGTACACTCATAGAATCACAAAATCACAGAATGGTAGGGGTTGGAAACGACCTTTAGATATCATCTAGTTCAATCCTCCTGCTAAAGTAGGTCCACCTAGATCAGGTCACACAGGAACGTATCCAGGCAGGTTTGAAAACCTCCAGAGAAGAAGACTCCACAAGCTTTCTGGGCAGTCTGTTCCAGGTTACCGTCACCATCACAGTAAAATAGTTTTTCGTTATGTGTAAATGGAACTTTTTGTGTTCCAGTCTCTTTCCATTACCCGTTGTCCTGTCACTAGATATAACAGGAAAAAAAAGTGATACCCCAACCTCCTGACATCCACCATTTAGATATTTGTAAACATTAATGAGATCACCCCAGCACCAGAAATATAGAGTTAGAGCTTGATTGTCCTGGTCATTGCAGAGAAACAGTGTCTAAAAGAGGTGTATAAGTTGAATATGCTTGTTTAAACTTGATCTAGCTACACAAACTCTCTGCAAACCAAGACATCGAGCATCAACGTGCAACGGTCAAAACAGCTGAGCTAGGAAATAGTTGAGATCTGTGGCTGATGACACAATAGGCATAAAGTCAAATTCCTTGAAGTCATGGTTATAGCAGCAATGAGGGACTGCTGAGCATCAAAAGATACAAATAAGTTCCACAGTCAAGTTTTTGTGTCTGAGTATCAGCAATTCAAATGAAGATGGAAACAGATCACATCATAGCTGTTAAAACCGTTCTCTCAGCCAAAAGTTAGCAGTTGCACAACTTGGAAAGCATCACGATTCACCCCAAATAGTGTCCTATAATAATGCTTATAATGGCTCATAATATGACAACATTGAGAGACGAGGAATAGACCATGAGGGTCACTATTCTAGAAAACACCTTCACAGATGCTAAAGGTAGTTATTAGCTCCCATTCCTACAGGTCATGTGAATCACTGAACTTGCAGCTCAGGCTAAGAGTATTCCTGCTATTCTCAGGCAGAACTGACGACACATGAAGACGTTGTCATATGTTACTGTCTTTTGTGGTGTTGCGTGTTGTCCCTTCAGTGCTCAGCTAATGACCGCTCAGTATTTTTTCCTGTATAGAGTTAAAAGGACACTACCTGTGAGAGTTCTTGACACAAAGATATCTTTGCCCATTTTTTGCTTGTCTTCTTCAAAAATACACCTTCAGTGCTGTTGTACAGTCCTACTAATCATAATTCATACACAATTTCTCTGGTGGTTTAGGCCCTGCATTTACTCTGGCAAGTTTCTCGGTTTGGCTGGAGGAGCTTGTAGGTAGTATTTGCCCTTCCATTACATACTGGCTACTAATTAGAGAAGACTTGAAGATATTTTTTAAATTATTTTTTCCTAAATAAGCAGATGATGTTGCTCAAATTCACAAGTTCTGAAAAACAAAGCCACAAAATGTTGCCACATGAACCCTCAAGTTGGAAATTTTTTTCCCCTTCCTTTTTTTTTTAATGTAGGATATTTTTGGTCACAATCATAATAATCTAACTGATAGGAGATGCCCTCTGCAGTTACAGGGCAAGAACCTTCAACTGCATGTTTTACATTTCAACTTTGAGGGAAATCAAAGTACAGGAGGGATGATGCTGTCACCACATTCTGGAGAACACTGATGAAAAGAAATGAATAGCATTCTCCAAAACACTGACAAGCTGCAGTGCATAAATTTTCCTTTTAAATCTTGTATTCATAAAAAAGGAAAGTAACGTCACTTTCTCATTTACTTGCCTTTGATATTTTGAAATTTTTCCCTCTACGGATAGGCTGGAGCCTAAAATGAATGTAAATTTTCAGAAAATTACATCTTTGTCTGCATCTTTTCTTGGACATTTGTGAACTTAGAGAGTTCTTAAGCCCTCCCTGTCTTTCTCTCAAAAAAGAATCCAGTCTACTTTCTATACCAAAAATCAAGTAAACAAGCGAAACTAGAAACTCCATGCAGGTAGAAAAACATCCTTACCATGTAAATGAGCTGAAATCAAGTAGATATCTGAGCAAAACTTCCTCGTGGCAGAGCAGAAGAGACTTGTGCAAATCTGAGGGATGTGTTGTGGAGCACTGGGGAACCCTTGATAACACCATGTCACCAGATAAACACCAATGAGGCTGAACTGAGCAGTGGGAGAGAAAGAAACATTGCAAAGATAAGCTGGAAAGGGGGGGAAAAGCCCAAAAACCAACAGGCTTACAGGCTTCCTTTGATGGAAATTGATCTGACTTGGACTGTAACGGTTAGCAGCATATTTTTTTCTTCTTTGCTCTCTCAAAACATGAGATGCCAGTGGGGACATCAGCCCAGGCAGTTTGCCTTTCTTTGGCAGTGGTATCTGGCACGTGGGGGCAGGGCTGCTCCCAGCTGCAGACATGAGGGGAACTTGGTAGGTTCAAGAACAGAAGCTTAAAATATAGAAATTACTCAATTGAGAACCTGGAAACAATCTTTTGGAGTAGGAAGCAGAATCTACAGCTTTGGTGAAAATCAAACAAAACCCCCAGATATGGGAAAGAAACTGTTGGAGTTATTGCACAGTCACATGTGAAATCCTTGCAAAGGTATGCACAGGAAATGCTTCGATAGTAGCTGGGAGCTGTGCTCTGCTACCTGTGCCACGTACTGCATGCTGGGAGCGTACATGTTTGCACATATTCTTGCTAGCATTGCACATATTAAAAGTCCTTTTTGTGGTTGGGAAATTAAGGTGAATAACTGAACCAACATAAACTAAATTCGCTCTGATATACGTGGGCATGATGCCACAAAACAATGTAGGAAACTAATACCTTTATTCCATATTCCCACAGGCATAAACCAGAGCAGAATTTGAACCTGTGGATTTATAACGAATAAAATCTCAAACTTACCCTGAAATATATTGCAGCTGTTTCTCATTCCATCATGCAGCTGATAAATAGCTAATCTCCAGTTCAGGCTTCTCTATTTAAATAAGCACAGTAAAAAGTTTAGCTATCTCTGACTGAACTACTTCAGCTGAATATCCTCAGTTCACTGCTTCTGGCCCCTATTAAATGCAATTCAGATAAAGCCTGTTTTCTACTAGTATTTGTTTCTCTCTTGACACAGTTGGTATCTGCTCCTGCTAAAAGCTTTCAGACTGATCTACTGAAAAATACATTATTTAGTAAGCATAACTAAGCGTCACTAATGCTGGGAGGACAGAGGATTTCTTTTAACTGTTAACACATCCATTGCTCTCTATGAGCACCATTAAAATTTATGATTTTGCAGATGTGGGACCAAAAAAAAGAAAAAGGAGACTACATCTTTCCCCACAGACAAACAAGAGCTGTGAGACTTTGCCCTGGTGCTGTCAAACAGTTGCTCGTTCTGCACACCCGGCCACAGGCAGCTCTACCAGGCCCGTGTGTGGCCAGCTCCCATTCCTGCAGCATGGCCTCTCATGGCACAGGCTCACAAGTGGCTTTCAAAGTCTTAATTCCCTCTTCTGGCTCTGGTGGTCCTGTTGCTGATTTCCATTTTCCCTTCAGAGTCTCCGTGTCTCCTCTCTTCCAGCACACCTCATCCAGGCAGGAGCAGGCTGGAGCTGGAAGTAAGAAAGCAGCAGTGAGAACAATTCAGTGAGTAAAATTTAGGTCAAAGATTAGGTGCCCCATCCTTCTGATAATCACTTGCATTAGAGCACATTAGCACAATTGCACTTTCAGCAAATTAACAGTGATCTGTACAGAGGCACAAAATCAAGTGCAATAATAATACACATGTATGAAAAACAACATGATCACCACCTAATTAATTAATAACCAGTTACTGATTAAAAGGGGAGCATTTGGAGCTAAATGTGTCCTTGACAACACTAACAGGATTGGTTTAGCACTGATTATATTTTACAATAAGATATATAAGTGCAAATAATTGCTTCCACTATATCATGGAATTAGTTCCATGACAGTTCAGCTGATTACTTCAGGGTTTTATCTGCGTTTTGTAGCTGCACAATCTGCTACCATTTTGCACCTTGCTAGCCAGTAGCAAAACACTCTTGTCTGTTTACATGTATTGCATGTAATGTAGCAGGAGAAGCAGAATCAATACTGTAGATATATACAGCACCTGCATCACAAAGGTTACCACACTCGGAAAATAGCTGATAAAGTCTTGAGGTAATGAGCTGAAACATCCTGAAAGTAATTCCTAGCAGCACTAAAGACAATAATATAACTTCACCTGACATGGGTAATCCTCCGCAGACTGAGGGAAGCATAATTTTTTCTGGAAGGGAGTTTTGTGGTCCACTGAGAGTTTGAGTGAGATATGGGGTATACCTTACGAGTGAGGAATGGCTCATAACTCAGGGGAGGTGGAACCTAAATGAAGTCACTGAGGTCATTCTTATTTTATCACTGAGGGAAATATGCCCTGTATATAACTCAGCTTTTTCATACATTTAGTTACTGAGATAATTCTGGGTGCAACAAATTGTTTTTTAACAGTCTGTTTCATTAAAAGAAAACTTTTAAAACAAAAATAGTCACAGAGAGACCATTTGCAGTGTTAGTCCAAAGGTAGGCTTCTTTACAGATATGTTTAATGAAATATATGGGAACTCTGTGGTTCATGTAGGGTGTGGAGCTACTAGTTAAATATTTTTGTTCTTTTTCAGTATGTTTTTTTCCTGCTGCTGCAGTGTAGAAGCTGGAAAGGTCAATTAAGCCATTGGAGAAGTTTGCCCATCCTTTCATCTCCCTTCACAGTAGCAGCCATTCATGTGATTTGAATATTTCTGGAGATTTCTGTGCATGTTTTCAGATTGCTTTCCTAACAAAATTAACTTCCTATGATCAGCTTTCTGCTGCTCCTAGTAATCCTGTAATCCTGATTGCTCACCTATATTTGATAGCAGCAGTTATCTCAAGACACTCAGTCTACATCTATACAATATAAAAATGGCAACTTTGTAGAAGCAAGGGCAACTCAAACTAGTCCCGCAGAAAGGACAATGCCATTACTTCCAGGGCAGAAGTCAGCGGATCAGACAGTATGTGCAAGACATAACAAGAGATACCAGTCTCCTCGTTTGGTCCTGTTTCTTGTCTTCTTAGAACAAGTGGCATGTATGTGCTTTTTTTTAGAGGTATGAGCGTACTTGAGCCTGCAGAGTCACAGAAGGTGTAAAAAGAGTCTTGTGCTCACTAACTACTTCTCCCTAACTGCATGTTATCAAACTATTTCTTAATTACAGCCCACACGATCAAATTGGTGTAATCATGATATTGCTGTGGCTGTGACCTGAAACTTATTTTTATATGATGCATCTCAATTTGTTTCCTTTGGGAGACAGATGGAGCTTTTCACTGAAAATGGAATTCTTCAAGGTGGAGTGGGAGTTGTGAAAAAATGTGGGCACCTGGCAGCCTTGTGGAGCACCTGGCTCTGACTTCTGCATCAGGCAGGAATCTTTTTGTTGGCAGTACAACATTGACCCAGACGTGGAGGTTACTTCAGGTCTAGCACCACCAATCCACACAGGAGTCCACATCAGCATGGATCTGACTAGCATACACACACCCAGAGCTTGTGCAAAAGTCACTCCTGCCACATCTTGACAGCTCTCTTCTATGCCAGCTCTGAGAAGGCAGGAAGAGGAGTACTGGCATTTGATGCAAACAGCATCAGTGGGCTGGCAGAGGCCCACTGACTCCACAGAGGCACGAAGCCTCTGTGTTTTCTCTTGGAGTAGCCTGATTGCCATGGACATCTCCTGTTTTCTGTAGTGGTACATTGGATCCAGAAGTCTTGCTTCTATACCATATATATTGGCACTCTGGCATCAATTAGCTGTCAGTATAGGAATGCATTTTGTATTACAGGTTTCTATTGTATGTGTTTGGACTTCACTGTACTCTAATTATTTTCATATAGAAAATTCTTCTCCTTTATGAGCTCTGTGGGCCTCTTGCTGTATACTATAAAGAACAACATAGCAGGTGACATTGCAGGACTGAGGCACAGTCCTACTGAACCAGAGAAAGCACATGTTAACAGATTCCCTGTGGATGGAGACGCTGAGGCCATGTATCTGTCTGGGACAAAATGAGGGCAGTCATCTCAGTGCTTGATTGTTGAGGCCAAGGGAGCAGGCAAGAAAAAAACATTGTTTTATTTGTACCTGTGTTGGCAATCCAAAATTGACCACCTGAATTTCAGTGCATTCTAGTAGCAGCTATGAACAGTTTCACTGATTTTCAACACAATGTGTTGACAGTTCAAAGAACTGTTAGAAATCCTAACAAAGCTATATCTCCTTCTCTGAAATATTAAGATAAACTCAGGCATAGAATTGTTAAATTCTCTCTTTTTCTTTTTTTAACATACCTAGTTCTAATTTCTGAGGGGCATAATTAGCAAAAAGCAGAAGGCTGAGAAATGGTTGATTAGAGATACAGCTGTAAAATGGAAATATAGTAAGTCAGATGTTTGTTGACGAGTCTACTGTGATACATTTGTTATAGGATAGATGGGGCAGGTGCTAAAATCCTTACTTAGCAAAATTGAAGCCAATCAATGTTGACACTGAATTAAACAGGAACATTTGTTGTATTTGGCAGCTGTGAAAGGGTCTGCAGTTTGTTAGAGAGAGGGGGCAGTCTGGAGTGCATCTAAGGGGTTTGTGTGCAGTGTATCAGGAGATGAATGAGTTAGTGTTAAGAGGAAACTGAATAAGTGGATGTACTGGCTTTGGCTGGGATGTAGTTTTTCTTCATAGCAGCTTGTAGGGTGCTATGTTTCAGATTTGTGACCAAAACAACGTAGGGATTGTTTAGCTACTGCTGAGCAGTCAAGGCCTTTGCTGCTTCTGACATTGCTCCAGCAGTGAGTAGGCTGGGGGTTGGCAAGATGCTGGGAGGGGACACAGCTGGGACAGTTGATCCCAACTGCCCAAAGAGATACCCTAGACCATATGTCATCATGCACAATAGCTAGGGGAAGAAGGAGGAAGGGAGGATGTTCAGAGTTAAGGCATTAATAACAGACCTATTAAACTGTCTTAATTTCAACCTACGAGTTTTCTCACTTTTACACTCCCGATTCTCTCCCCCATCCAGCTGAGAGGGAGAGAGGAAGCAGCTGTGTGGGGCTGAGCTGCCTGCCAGGGTAAGCCCATAACAGTGAAAAACACTGGGACATAACTGTGCAAAGTATATAAAGTCACCATTTATGAATCTGCATTGACTTACCAGTTTCCATTGAAGCCAGTGGCAAAATTGTGTTGGATTCTAGTTCCATGTTAAAGGATCGTATTTAAGGAACTTTTAGAAAGGAAAAAATTGAGATACTACAATTTAAAAACTGCATTGATAGCTGTTCTCAAATGGCTGCCTGGCTTTCATTCGTACCTTGAGGGGATAATCAATAAAGCATGATTATTGCCTCTGTTTGTAGGGTGATGCTTGTTCTCAGTTTGAATCGAGAACTATTGAAGGGCCATATGAGGGAGACCTGAATGTATGTGTCAAGATCAATTCAGAGTTTAAATTGCTTATAATGCCTTTTTAATGTCAATGTAGATATCTCCAAATAGTCTAAAGGGAGGGTGACAAAAGAGTAACTAGCTGTGTCAGTGGCTAGTTTTGCTTTTGCAGTTTAAAAGGATATTGTCAATTGGAAATCTGGACAAGAAACTGAATGTAGTGCTAAATACAGTGCTCTGCATCTCACTGCCACAGCTTGTGATTGTTTTCTTTACTTTGGCTTTCTTTTCTCTCTGCTTGCTGTTGAAAGATGCAAATTTAAAATAAATTTTAAAACAAAGGAAAGATGATCACTAGCTATGGAATTTATTGAAAGTGTGAAGCTGATCATAAAAGGTTTTGATAAATGGATCGAGGAATAGTCAAAATTAGAAGTCTCTGGAGGCCATCTCGTTCAGCCCCTGATCAAGCAGGATCAGCTACAGCAGGCTGTCCAGGGCCATATCCAGTTTTGTTTTGAGTATAGGCACAGATGAAGACTCCACCACCTCTCCAGACAGTCTGTTCCAGTGTTTGACCATACTCACAGAAACAAAAAGTGCTTTCTTGTACTCAGACTCAGACATTACTCAGGCCTGTAGTTCCCAGGATCTTCCTTCTTGGCCTTTTTGAAGATAGGAATGACATTTGCTTTCCAAAGTCTTCAGGGTCTACCAGTTACTACGAGCAGAAGCAGGATGGATCAGATATTTTCCATTTGATTTTCCTCTGAGCTGCAAGTTACTGAGCTAATTTTAGGAAAAGCTGTTGCAACACTTTCAAAGTCTCTGCTATGCTGGAAGCTGGATGAGGAGATCAAAATAGTCCCTTCTGGCTTCAAAATCTTTGGATTTGAAATGACTCATAATTCTATCAAGTCAAACACAACTGATACAAATACAACACCTTTTTTGTAAATGGATCATGTCCCTTTAGCACAATTATTTAATAGTCCTAAACATTCTTGTTAATAACATGTGACAAGCAACTGTGTTGGGAATGTTTCATGATTGCTGTTTATGCAATATCATGCTGGGATTGCAGACGCATGCTCTGCTGTTAATGTTATCTGTACTTGACTTTAGACATGTTTTATTGTAGTACTTTAAAAAGGAGAATGGAACATTTTATCATATTTTGCTGTCAAACCCCTTGCGTCTATTTTTTTTCTTAAAGAATGGTTTTTATCATCTATCTTTTACTGTGTATCACAGAATTATCTTCACCTGTTAAGGGAAAAAATGAATGGACTTACAGTGTACAACAGACTGACAGCAAATCATAGCATGGATGTTCCCTTCAGAATGACAGTTATACCCTAGATGGCATAGTGACTAAATAACTCATTGTGAGAAACTCCTTTTTGCAGACAGTTGTTAAATTGAAGGTATTACCAAAACAGAACGTAAGAATTATTGCTTGCTCTATGGTCATTTTTCTTTAGGTAAAGATATCTGCCTCTTTCTTTTTTTCCCTTTTTTTTTTCTTCCATAAGAAAGAAACTGAAAAAAAACAGTCCAGACCTCAGCATCATTACAACATCATCATGGTTAGTGCTGACCTAGTCTTTTCACTATAAATCCTGTTTTCCACATGAGTCTTAAGATCAGGATTCATTTGCAGTCCAAGCTTACTTGGGGAAAATATTTTTAATGCACTTTGAGGACTGAGACGAGCACTTTTAAAATTTACAACAGAATGACATAAAGATAAAAATGAATTAGTTCAGATGCTTCCTAGTTCTTTGCTCATTCCATCGTGCAGCAAAGAAGCTAGACCTCAGTTTGAAGCTGAGGTTCTGCTGACATTTTTTAGGAAATTACTATAGCTCTGCATAGATTAGAATCAACACATTCAGATGAATTGCTTAATTTATTTAGAAAAGTGCTTAATTTTTCATGGTAAATAAATAGTCCAAAAATTTGAGTGTATAAAATTGGGTAACTCTGATACTCTGAAAACAGCAAGGTGGTTTGTTTTATTAGAAGATCAGCAGATCAGTATTGCAGACAAGCAGATTTACCTATTTTAAGCTGGATACTAGCATAATAGATTAACAAAACAGTGTCCACTCAAAACAAAAAAAACCCAAAATTAAAAAAAATAGACTTTGTTCCTGCTGAGACACACTGCAGGAGAGCACTGAAATCCACTGGAGATGAAGAATTAACCTAAGGCACATAGTAAAGGTGGTCTGCAGCCTTTCTTTGAAGCCAACTGTTGGCTGCTTGCTGCCAACAGTGTTGGGCAATGCTGAGGAGCTGCTGGGGATGACAGTGTCCCTGGCCAGCATGGCTGGATCTGGGTGATGACGCCTGATCACAGCTCCAGCTCCCTCTAAGATCCACACAGTGTAGCTCAAGGGAGGACAAATGTGCTCTGAAGCATATTTCCAACACAGAGTCTGCCATGTGCTCAGGCAGTCCTCTGGCATCACGCACAACTGACTGGGAACTCCACGCTTCCCTCCAGTTCCCCATGCCCTGGAGGTCCTCACTGTATTCTGCCATGGTGGGCTTCACGTGAAGGCCTGGCTGCAGGCTCAGCAGCTGTCAAGTCCTCAGGAGAAAAGGGCTTCTACATGTAGCATCCACAACCATGTAAATCAGACTCCAGTCCAACCCGCTACCAGACAGGACAGTGCTATGTATTGCACAGGCTCTGCCAGGTCCCTAATTAAAGTCTAGCCCTCTTTATTATTGAATGGAAGGCCCGAGTTTAGGCTTTGCTGTGTGCCATAAGTCATCTGGGTACATTCGGGGTCTGTTTCTACTGTGCATAATGTGTTGGTTCAGCAATGTCAGTATGCAGGGACAGAAATGGGGTAGGAATCTGAGCTCTTGTGCATGGAGGATCTCCCTGGGCACAAGGACAGCTCACACTGGGCAGCAGACTTTGCTTCACTCACCAAGTTAGTGCTTAAACACACAAAAACCTGTCCAGCAGGGTAACTGGAGCCATCATCTGGGCTAACTGAGCCGTGTCAATCCAACTCATGCTTTCCAGAGCCTGAAGGTGAAATTTGGATAGACTCTTGCTTAAAAATGAAACAGAGAGGAAAAAGCTTTCATTTCTGCATCCCTGCCATCTTCTAAGTATATGGCAATAACACAGCTGCACATGAGTGTGCAGTGGTTTAGCTTCACACAGATTCTAACAGCTGATTTAAATTCAGCAGGTGCAAGTTTTCTGTGTGGACAAGACTCAAGTCTATAGGAAATCAATGGGCTTAGACATTTCTGAAATCTTCCCCTGTGCCAAGCAGCATGAAATTCTCTAGCACTGGGGGTAACTGACTACACAAGGTGCAGGTCAATGCCCAACCGATTATGATAAAATCTGTTTTCTGACTTCCATTTCACATTCCCTCTCATTTTTTATATATTTTTTTTCAGATAACAGTGTTAAAATGACATCAGGATCCCAGTTTCGTCTGACAAAGATTAGGGGCAGAGCGAGATTGAGAGGGCTGTTTGCAAAACTGTCAAGAACACGAAGCAGTCCAAGTGTAAAATCTATTCACCTTCACTTTATGCTGCTGATGGGTATAATAAGAAAATATTTTTCATTCATCCATCAAAAAAGTTAGAGCTACTTACACACATATATATATGCAGAATGCACGGTGTGATTTGACATAAATGCTTTAATCGCATGCATTTCAGATGTAACCTACTCATAGCTCCACAACTGGGAGTCTAAGACATCTGTCTCAAGTGCAGGCTGATAATAAGCATCATGAATCTTCCCTCCAGTTCCCACAGCAATTCCCAGACGAGGGGCTTGATTTGGCCTGGGCTTTCATGCAAAGCTTTCACTGAAGGCAAAAGCAATTCCATGTGCAGAAGAGCCCACTGCACCACACAAAGACAGGCACTTCTAGGCGGTGAAGCACTGCGACTGGTGCCAGAGCCTTGTTGTTGGGAGAATTGCTGGTTTTTTTCTCCCCAAAAATACTTGAGCCAAGAAATGATAAATGAGCACAGAAAATGTCCTATCATTAACGTCCAGACAAAGACAGAGGACACGTTCTGTGAGACTCCTCTGTAAAATCTATGTGCCTTTATCATGCTTTTAAAGGAAAGAAAACAGGCATCTGCTGCTCCAGCACACTACAAAACAAAACACTTGAAGAGTGATAGAAATGCACAGAATAGTCTTTTGTGATGTGTGGAACACGCAAAAAGTCAGTAAAACAAGAAACAGTACCTACTTGTAAATGGAGGATCATTTTATTTCCCTATATTTATACTTGTAAAAATATTTCCTTTCCTATATCAACACTGACAGGGGAGAAGTAGCTTAAATCCAGTACCATGGCATTAACCAGGTGAAAAACAGCTTTACTGTAAATGATTTTCCTGAATTTCCCATATGTACCTATACATACAAATACTTGTAATTGCAGAGGAATAGAACAGACAATTTTTCAAGGTAGACTCATTTTCTAAACTAAATCTTTTAAAAGAGCACTTTTTTCATAAAAATCTGAAATAGGAAAAATTAATGTTAAAGGTATCTAGAAATAAACTTTTGAGTCTTAAATACCATCCAGAAATACTCACAAAATTAACAGAAATGCTTCCTGAGTCTGGTCAGATACTGATTAGTGAGACTTTTTTCCTTTCTACCGCTGGAATTCGATATTGGCCATTTTTACATAGACGGATCATATTTGAAGAGGAAAGAAAATACATTTTGTTTTCAAGATTGTTATGTTTTGTCTATTTCATATTTTTTGTCTTAGCTTTACATGTATTTATGGAGAAGGGGTTTTTTTCTTGAAAATTGTGAATATAAAATTCAGTATATTTATGCTTTTTGAATGAAACTCAGTTGAAATAAGAGCTACAAAGTGGAGTTCATATACAGTGAAAACCTCTAGCATTAATTACTCCTGAATGTTTGTGAGTACCCAAAATCCTGACATAAAAGCTGTAATTTCTATGCAAAGTAGATAGGATGATTGAGTTATAATTAAAATGGTAATTATACCCTTAATGCTCTGTATTTGACTTTTCAAAAAATGTTATGCTCCAAGAAAAGCTATTTAAAGATCAGAGAAAAATGTTTGAAAAATGAATGTATTCAAGACAGTCTAGATCTTTTAAAATCCAGTTATTGATTTTTACATGCTTTCATGTGTAGTCTGAAACATTTTCTTCATTTATTTTGGTCGATGGAAATAATAAAAAATCATTGGAACGTGAAAAGCTTAAACGAACGCAATATTCGCCAAGTTGATATTTAACATGATAAATGTTTGAAATGTTGGAAGTCAGGCAATAGTATTCACTGGCTGACTAAGAGCCTGGCCTTCGTCCTCTTAACTGGGTGACACCGAGGAAAGAGCTGGTGGGGATTCAGCAGCCCCGCAGTTCCTCCCGCGCTGGTTTGAGACGTGTCACTCAGCACCCCGCATGGAATAGATACGACATTTCCTTTGATCCCTCATTGACTCCTTGGAATTAAAACGAGAGCACCTAAAGCTATACATCAAATGTCAGGAGTGGCAGCCTGCTGGAACCATATCAATATTTGATGATGTATGGCTTGCTGGGAGGCATAGGAAAGGGTGACCGTGGCAGCGGTGACAGCTGGGATGCTTTGCGCTCACCTAGCCATGCTGCATGCCAGAGCTGCAGGAAGGCATAGGAGAAGCATGCCTAGGGGGAGGTGACTGTGCCACAGAGCAAGACACTGTTGAGCTTGTTTTATGCAGTGCACATGCACTTATTGCAATTAGTATGACCAAACTAGGATGATGGGAATCTTGGAGTTGATATAGTGGTCTCTTCTGCTCAAGCATTCCCCTGAGCAAGGTGGAAGGAGGACCATAGTAAGCTGAACTCTTTTATAGTAAAATCAGTGAAGTTGTGCAGTCTTAGATGCTTGGGGGTTTTGTAGCATTACTCCAGCCCAAAATAGCCTTTTTCTCCTCTGTTTACCTCGTGTACTCATCACTTATCTTGGACTTTGACTTTTCATTTTTATTTATCTGAAGATATGGTTGTAAGTTTTTTCTTATGTGCCACAAAAAGCATGATAGATGGATTCAGGTTAGAGTGATGAAATTTTGTACTTCCTGTAAAAAGTGAGTCCTTAGTTTCTAACTAGCTCTTTCAAGGTCCCTTCCAACCCTTAAGATTCTGTGATTCTGTGACTTCACTGCTGCTGATCTCTTTTCTATTCTCCTATTCCACTGATGGGTGGTGTTGAATAGCTCTGGTCAGGTTCTGAAATTGGGGTAAAACTTACGAATCTCTGAAGGAAATTAACTTAATTCCTGTTATGAGCAGTCTCTCCTCATCCAGTACCTAATCCAAAGCATTCATCTCACTAGCAGATAATCCTCCTAGTAAGCCACAATACTCATCTGTTTGCAAAGTGTCTTCTGGCTGATGGCAGGGATAGCTACATATGGAGTAATATCCTTGGCTCAATATGTAGCAGGTTGTGTCTCTGCCCAACACTGGCTCATACCACCCAGATACGGCATCTTAGATCTTCCCTTCTCTTGCCCTTATGCCACGATCCTGTAATGCTCAGGATCTTCCTTTTCTTCAAGCAGGCTAGAAATGATAGCAAGAGAAAAAAATAACAAAAAGCACATATAAAGAGTACAAAGGAAAGGACTTAGGTAGTGATAACAACATAAACCTTCATAAAGACCATCTGAGAGTCTGAAAAGACAAAGGGGGGAAAATGGTAAAAAAGCAGGTAGTGCATGAGAAAGACTAGAGAAATCTGGAAGGAAGGGCAGGGAGCAAGGAGGCTGTGATCTTCTCTTGCTCTTTTGCAAGAAACCTTTGTAGAGGTTTTTATCCTATTGAGTCTGTTTCAATATCCCATCCCTTGTTTCATTCAATGGTTTATAGTCTGTCTGCATTCTGTAATTGAAAGCTGCTATTTGCAATCCCCTGCAGTAAGTTCTGAGTGACTGATTTTTAGTCATTGAGATTTTTAGAAATAGTACTAGTTAGCAAAAGACATGCTATGGGTATACATCAGTGCCAGTTGGCCCAAAAAAATGTGTTGGTAGGCATCACTGATAGCCATTAGCTATTCCAAATTTCTCCAGATGTAGACTGAAATTAAATGCACAAGCAAATTTTTTTAAAGCTTTGCATAAAAAGTTGAACTCATTAAATGGCAGAAATGTTCCACTTTTAAAGGCACAAGAAGCTCAAACCAAAGGTGAATGGTGAATGTTAAGCAAAGGTGAATGTTCCTGCAGATTTCTCCAAGATTTGGCTCAAATTCTGAACTCTTTCCATATGTAACACAACAAATAGTCTGGGAGGGAATGTTTGTGAAGGGAAAAGGAAAAGCAAAAACTTTTTTAAACTTAGTGGTGACACTAGATTTAAAAGTTGGTTTAGAAGGGCTTTACCAAAAAAAAAAAAGAATGCATATTGGATGGCAATCTCACACATGTCCAGTTGGACTTGTCACATGGAAATGAATGCAGCTCACTCTGTTCTTACTAATTGAGGACCTCTGCAGCTGTGGTTCCTTTGCTAGAACTGACTCAAACATGTACCAGTCATTAATAATAATTTCTTTCTTCTGCTTTTTGTGCTAGTCTTTTTGAGAGGGATTTTACATTTGAAGCCTCCTAAACTAAAATTCTTGAAGCAGATTGTGTTCTGCTCCCAATGCTAATCTCCTAAGAGATTTTTAGAAATGTTAGTGGTATGAATGCTCCTGGGATTCTTAACCGTCCTGGGGAAGAACAAGACCAACAGCCAAGAGGACTCCTCCCTCATTCTGCATCAGGTAGAAGCTGAAGCTTCTGAAGCTAGTACAAGCTGTAAAAGCATTTCACTCTTGCCAGAATCTACCCTTGCTCTCTAAGCCTAAGTAAGCCATTTTCTTAAAACAAGTAGCCCTTGGTGTTGCTGGCTGTAATGGAGGCTTGTACCCAAAGACTGTTTCCCAATGACTGCTTCTGACTGATGAGGTACAAGTCAATGTCTGTTGTACTTGGTGGGGGTGTGTGCCTCCTCAGGCAGCTCTTGTTGTACAGAAAGAAAGCAACTGCTGCAGTAGCCATGTGGTAGGAAGTGGTTGTCCTTCCTCCTGCAGGGTGCAATGACCCATGACCCTTCACTTTAGCTTACTTTTTTTAAATATAGGGGACACGAATGGAAGGATGGCTTTGTGCTATCACCTCCCATTGGTGTCAAGTGTGTTGAATGACTAGTTTTATGGCTGAATTTCACTTGAAGAGGAAATAAGTGCTTACTGTGTCTCTGATGTGGATGAGCTGCCCCATATTGCTGATGTGCTGTTGCTTCACTTTGTCACAGAGATTTACATACTGAGGTCATGACAAAGGTGATCCTGGAGTACTGCAGGCAGGAAAATGCAGGTAGAGAAACTGAGGCACGGGGATTCTATAACTGCTTCAACAAAATATTTACAACTTCTGACCAGGTCTGTCAGCTTTATACCAAAAAGCATTAAAGACTTACATCTTTGGCATCACATAACATAAAATTGGACAACCTTACATCTAGTTTTGGCCTGCAATAAGACTGAGCTCTTCAAAGTCATCTAGCTATGCAAATTTCATAGTTAAAAACCTAAGGGAAGTTCAGGTTTTGTTCTTTTCTGTGGTATGACAATGCATTGTGCAATGACCATAAGTTCCCTTAAGTGTCTCCCAGATTTGTACTCTGAGAGGTTTTCCATTGTCCTTGCCTTGAAAGATCTTTGGTGAGAATTTGTTCTGTGGGTTTTTTTAGTTCTACCTGCACAAAAGTATTAAGGACAAAAAAAGTAGTAAAGCCTCAGACGTTGAAGTTTGAATACAGCAAAAAAAGTAACACTATTTACATCTCTGTCAGAAGCTGATGAGTGTTACTCTTCCAGCAGTTAAACCCCATATGTGCTAAAGAAACCATAAAATACATGATACATGGCATAGATTCTCACTAAAGAGTTGTTGAAATATGTTTGGAATGTCAACTAAAAAAAATCCTCCTTATCCACCTTAATATATGTAAAATGACAATGTACAATTTGGCATGACATGTGCATATATATATACATATATATATATATATATATATATACACACAAAGCATGTGACAAAATACAGCCGGACCACATAATTTTAGCCAGCAAGGGTAAGACTTTCCTATTCTGTTTGTTTTCCAGGTCGTGGGGTCTGTCATAATTTCATTAGTTACTGAAACAATTTTTTACTCTGTTCCAAGGACAATGTTAAGGGCACAGGACTCCTGTTATTGGCAGTGAAAATTAATATCTGGAACATTTCAATAGGATCTGAACATTTCACTACAAAAGCATGACAATGTAATGAATGTAGAGCTAGATGGGATTTAGAAGAGGGGATTTTATTGTTTTCTGGTGTAAGGAAAATCACTTTACTTTGATCACTTGCTGCTGGTACCTATTCACTATTACTTCAGCACTGGAATTGAAGGTGCAGACAACCAATTAATCTGCTATTGAGACCCAGTAGATCTGAGCTACATGTACAGTCAGGGGAAGGAAATAATCTCTTCTTGAAAGAGTTGGCCAGAATATGGCCAACAGTCTGGGATCTTTCATGACTCCATGGTCTGACCACTGGAAATCAGGATAGCTACTGAAGTATTCACCTAGAAATAACAACCCCAAGCATTCAAGAAAGGGTGAAGAGAGCTCACTTTCCTAAATCCCCATCTCTTAATGGAGCCTCTCACAATGTAGCCAGCAGCCTGGGGACCACTGCACTGCTTTGGACTCAAGCTCTTATCAAGTGCATAACTGGCTGGCTAGATGAGGGGAGAGCAGTGGATGTCATCTACCTTGACTTCAGCAAGGCTTTTGACACTGTCTCTCATAACATCCTCATCAGAAAGCTCAAGCAGTGTGGCTTGGATGAGTGGACAGTGAGGTGAATCAAGAACTGGCTGAATGACAGAGCCCAGAAGGTGGTGATCAATGGCACAAAATCCAGTAGGAGGCCTGTGGCCAGTGCAGTTTCACAGGGATCAATTCTGGGGCCAGTCTTGTTCAACATTTTCATCAACGACCTGGATGAGGGGACAGAGTGTACCCTCAGCAAGTTCGCTGATGACACCAAACTGGGAGGACTGGCTGATTCCCCAGAAGGCTGTGCTGCCATTCAGCGGGATCTCGAGCGGCTTGAGAGTTGGACAGAGAGGAACCTCATGAGGTTCAACATGGACAAGTGCAGAGTCCTGCATCTGGGAAGGAACAGCCCCATGCACCAGTACAGGCTGGGGGTCGAACTGCTGAAGAGCAGTTCTGCAGAGAGACACTTGGGAGTCCTCATTGATAATAAGCTAAACAGAGCCAGCAATGTGCCCTCATGGCCAAGAAGGCCAATGGCGTCCTGAAGAGTGTGGCCAGCAGGTCAAGGGAGGTTCTTCTACCCTTCTACTCTGCCCTGGTGAGGCCTCATCTGGAGTCCTGTGTCCAGTTCTGGGCTCCTCAGCTCAAAAGGGACAGGGATGTGTTGGAGAGAGTCTAGCACAGGGCCACCAAGATGATCAGGGGAATGGAACATCTTTCATATGAGGAAAGGCTGCAGGAACTGGGGCTGTTAAGCCTGGAGAGGAGATTGAGGGGGGATCTTATTAACATTTATAAATATCTAAATGGTGGGTGTCAGGAGGTTGGGACATCCATTTTTCTATAGTATCTAGCAACAGGACAAGGGGTAATGGAATGAAGCTGGAACACAAAAAGTTCCACTTAAATATAAGAAAAAACTATTTCACTGTGAGGGTGATGGAGCCCTGGCACAGGCTGCCCAGAGGGTTTGTGGAGGTTCCTTCCTTTGAGGTCTTCAAGACCCACCTGGACATGTTCCTATGTGACCTGATCTAGGTGAACCTGCTTCTGCAGGGTTCTTGGACTAGATGATCTCTAAAGGTCCTTTCCAACCCTACCATTCTATGATTCTATGATTCTGTCCTCAGCAGATGTTACAGCTCACCACACTGTTTGGCTCAAAGGGTGTTTTAGTATTACTAATCCAAGAGAGAAAAATATATGACATGGCTTTATGTCTTTTCACAGCATAATCTGAATTGACCCATCTCTTGATTGCCTGTGGGAACAGAGGAGTGGGATACCCCAGGACACCGGAAAAACAGACTAACATGCAGATTAGTTTTTAAGAACATACTGGGTTATAATAAGGAAGAAGAAATGTAAGGAAGAAGGCATATAAGGAAGAAGAAATAAAGAAAGCCTTTGTTGGTTGCACAGGACAGAGATGCTGATGTATAGTTGTGTTGCCCTGCCATGTATTACCTAGTTCTTTGTCAAGATAGCTATCTTGGGGCAAGAAACCATCAAACAGAAGAAAGCGGCTCTGTGGAGCTCAGGGATGGCTTGAAGGCATACAGCTTCAATGAAAGAATATTTTGGCACTTTGGCACAAGAACCGTAGAATCATGTTTCCCAGCTTGGTAACCTTGCAGAGCACTGTCTGCATGGACAAAAAGAAAATGTGCTCATTTTGTCTGTCAGCAGTCTATGGGCAAAATTTAATAGTATTACTGCATTACAACCAAATGTTAAAATGCAGTAGCTCACCCCCATTTCCCCACCAAGAGATATGATGGCTTTTCTTTCAATCTCTCACTTTTTTTTTCTTTGTTTTTAATCATGTCATTTCCAAACAGACACAGACGTCGTAGTGTCAGTCAGACCAATGGTGTTCAACCTTGGCAAAGGAACTCAGTGGTTTCAGTGTTTTGTCAGTTGTAATCAATGGAAGCAAGTCTGATCCTTTTAAATTCCTGTCTGAGATTTCCTTCCATTCACCCTGCAAAGAACAGGAGTTATAACTGCAGCATATAACTCTGCACTGAGGAAGGAATAAATGGCTGGCCGTGTCTGAGAGTGTGTTGTGTGCTCATATTCTCACACACACATTTTTAAACCCATGCTGTTCTGAAAAGAAAAGAACAAACCCACAAATGCTGCTAGAGGAGAAGTGCCAACCTGCTACTCACCTGTGAAAATGAACTACCCAGATTAATTACCTGACAAAGGCTGGACCACAGCTGTCAGCTCAAAACGAGTAGTGTGTCAATGAAAAACAAAAACAGAGACAGGATGGAAGGGCTTTGTGTGCACCAGATTTCTCTTTTTTTTTCTTTTTTTATGTTTCTTTTCCTTTATTTTTTCTTTCCTTTTTTGTTTTTCCTATCACTTATTATTTGCCTTGCAGTCATATCAAGGCTCTCTGGTCCTGGAGCATGCCTATGATGGGATAAACTCTACAGAGACATGGAGTAAGAGTGCTGCCAACTGCAAGGCTACACAATTATAACAGAATCTGGAATACTAACGAGAGAGCTGCAGTGTTAACAGTGGCCATGGGTATCACGCAGATGATGGTTCTCTTGGCAAAGCGATACCAAGGGCAAGCAGCTTTTCTCCTGGTGTAGATGGGCAGATATCCTCTGTACTTGTGTTCCTGAGTGCAGGGTGCAGCTACTATCAGGGCTTGGCATGGCCACAGGGCCTGTACTGGCCATAGCAGAACTGTTTTACTATTCATCCTCCCATACTGCCTAGGCGTAAAGTGAGGCAGTATGCAGAGTGGAGGAGTGGCAAAATAATGCTAATCCCATAGTAAGCTTGGCCATAAATTGAAGTAAAACAGAACTTTGTCTCCCATCTATATCAAAGACGTCATAAGCATGGCTTTGCCAAAATGTTCCTGTTTTACAGATTGGAAAGTGAGGCAAAGTCTGATGATATGCCTGGCATCAGGCTGCAGGGGATCCAGACACAGGGGCAGGCAGAAACACAGCCTAAATCCCTAAACCTTCACCTACCCGCTTCCTTGCCTGCCCGTCAGACTCAGTAATGCTTCTTTGTGCTAATTTGACCATAGTGAAAACAACACTCTGAGATGCTGCAGTTTGAAGCCTAAATACAGACTCATAAAGGGTCCTGATCCTGTAGTTGAAATATTTGCCATGCAGGCAAGGGCAACCTAGAGTCAGCAGCCAGTGTGTAAATCACTGCTCACCCTGGAGCTGCTTGAACCGCTACCCCATCCTTTACACCTCCAGTTGTTTGCAAAGCCTTTCTTCAACCCAGGGGAATTTTCAGTCAGATGCACATAGAAATTCTCAGATTAATTTGATTGAGGGGGGAGACAAGGGGGATTTAAGTGAGGCAGGTTTTTTGTTTGTGTTTATTTCTCCCCTCCAAGCTGCCTTTCATTGCGCATTTACTAGTTCTGGAAGACAACACCCTGCTGACACTTAGAGAAGCATCAGTGTATAAAGTCTGTTGTACAGGCTGCAAAGCCATCTGGACTTTCTACTGAAAAGGTTGGACATGGTTTTAGGCAAGATTTTATCACATCTGAAAAAAAAACTTCTGCACTCGGTACCTCTTCCAAGGTTGTTGTCAGATGTTGTTTTTTCTTTTGTTGGTTGCAAAACAAAAACAATTGACAAACAGTTGGAAGGCAGCAAGGATGGAGATATAAATCTCCAGAGGAAGCTTTGTCAAAGGTAGTGGAGTATAAACAAAAAATAAATTAGTTTTGGTGTTATCAGAAACTGGATAGACTTCGATTTGTATAATAGTTTGTCTGGGTTTCCAGACCACCTAGACAATGCTTCTGTGAGGCTAAGCACAGATTCTTTTGACAGAGGAGGTGGGGAAAATGGTTAAACACATCATCACAGGAAGAGAAGGGATGAAGAAAGAGAAGAAAATAAAAGTGCGATGGCAGACAGGCTTGAAATCCTCCACTTTTTGGCTTTTACTGTTTTCAGAGGCTCCAAGCAGCATGTTTTACCTTTCTGTCCACATTAGACAGCTCTTGAGTCCAGGAATTTTGTGTACCCTCATGTGCTGCATCCCTTCCCTCAGGTTTTGGCAGGACAATTTCATAGACTGAAAAGGGTAATGCAAGGCATGTGTGCCAGCTCCTCCTCACTGAGGACCCCTTTGAGCCGAGCTAGAGAGAGAAACATGCTGAAAGTAATTTTCTGGAATGCTCGTTTAAGTTGTGCGCATCTCACCAAATGAGCTAACATACAGTGATTACCTTAAAAACAGATTGGTGACACAGTTTTGTACATTCTGAGAGCTGGGTATGAAGATGGTTATCCCTCTTTTCTGTAAGGATTTGTTATCTGAATATTGAGAGATTATTTCTTACCCCATAGCTGTACACGGGAACCTTAGAGATCTTTTGAGATGTCCTTCCAGAAAGTGGTGCACTGATAAAAGAAATGCATCCATATTTGTGTTATGCCTTTAGTTTTGCTTTAAAAAAGAATTTCACATTCTATCTCTTGTCTTTGACAGTGACTTACCTGAGCAAAATACTAAAACCAATTGTCTCTCAATTTAATCAACAATTATATAGAAATAAATATATTTACCTAACTCACGTGAATTTCATAAGGTTTGGTCAACTTTTAGGTAAACTGCTTTGAGATTTTTGCTTAAGTACCTCAGTAAATAGAACTAATAGCTTTTCATTTCATTGTTGGCTTTATCCATCTACTCTTTGTCTTTTTCTTCCCAAGAAGCTCTTCTTTTATTACCCATAAATGACTTAAAGCAACTTTCCTATGAAGGATCTTTTTAAAATGTTTTGTTTACCATAAGAAATTGGAGCTGTAAGTGGAAGATGTAACATTACGCTTCTCTGTGGGCAAATCCTTTCCACTCCTCTCATGGGTATGGTCCAAAGGGAAAGACATCTTGTGGAGCACAGCACACACAGTGCCCCTCCACAGTCTCCTGGCCTCATGCTCAGTATTCTCCTGGGCTCTTGCTTAAAGACAAGTCTACTGAGATGATGGATTTTGCCTGTGAGTGTTGTCACAGGGTTTAAGAAGGCTATTCCCAGGTTCTAGGTGTGGACACTTGGTTAGGAGTTTCTTGACTGGAGATGAAGAGGAGGGTGATGGAGAAATGATATTTGGTTGTAAGAGCATGAGCTAAAAGTAATGCTGAATTTTTAGCTTCAGATGCTGGTTCTTGGCAGATATAATACAGTGAAACTTTTCAGATCTCAGCAATGTTATGTTAATTGCTTCTGTTTGTCCAGTAAGAGACAGTAAGTCAGGGAGAGACTGTTTTTAGCCCTGGCCCCGGGTATGTTCCAGTCCCAAATGGCTGTATTGGGTGCCTGAGTGGCAATCATGATTCAGCCAAAACGACAGTTCTGCCTCTCCTGGCACAAAGCCACCATAAATGATGAGAACTGTCTCTACTAATTACACATTTGAGGAGTAGCCCAGAGAAAGGTGAGGTAACATGAAATGTAGATTGCCTTACCACCTCTCCCAGCCAAGGGAAAGGTTGTTAGCAAGGTTACAGACAGATTTCGAGAATCGTTACAGCAAATGACAGCAAAATCTTTAACAACAAGAAAGGAAAAATTCCAATGTCTGTATAGTAATTGCCACGCAGTGTATTATATGCCTTGCTCTGCAGTGATTCACAAAGTTGAATCGCACAGTGCCTTGCTGGGATCAGCAGTTCAGAATAGATTAAATTTGTTTTGGACACTGTCTGCACCCTGCTTTATCTAACAAAGCATATGTATGATGGGGAAAGCTCTTAACAGCGCAGTCCCTTAATGAGAACCATAAACACACAGGCGCAGGTTTTCAAAGTGATACTCAAGGGATTTGAGCAAGCACTGTTCTCTCCCTGCTTTGAACATTTACCCAAGAGCTGCTAGCTGGTTAGGCTTTGGGAAGAGAGTGGACCTCGAACAGTTGAGAGTATTGTATGTGACAAGGGTTTTGCCTCTGTTAGTTTCCAAAGGATATTCGTTTTAAGACACCTGAGAAAGATAAAGCGAGGAAACAGAAAACTGAGAGGACATTTCTGAGCTAAACCATTGATTTTATTAAAGAGAGACAGCTCATAATATGAATCTAAAACCTAGTTTTTTATAGAGATAGTAAAAGCCTTTTTACAGAGTTAGCCATTCCTAGGCACTGGTGGCTTTATAGAGCTTTTATCTAGTTAAAGAAAACCTATTCGTGCTAATTTAATATCTGTAGTGAACAACAGCTTGACATCTGAAGCTTGTCCTAAAGCAGGCAAAAGGCTGAAAAGCGAACACTACTTCATTGTTTTGAATTATTCAGCACTTGCAGCCAACCTTACGCGTGCCTCTGTAGGAAGAAGGCTTTTGGGTTAAGGATCAGAAAAAGAAGAGGAAAAAGGCAAACAACCAACCCCTCCTTTCTGGTGTTTGTTAGCAGGTGCAGTATTGACTTCAAGAATGATTCTGCGAAATTGGTATGGACATTCTTCGTTACCAGAGCGATAAATGCAGAGCTGTACTCAGAAGAAGCAAAGCTGGAAATTTAGCATGGCCTCCTTTAGGGAACAACTGTTCATGTTGGTGGAAAAACTTGTTTCCTCTAAATTCATTGAAATGGTGCTTATTGGAAGCATCTTTTTAAAGCAAGATGAATGCAGACTGCAATGAATCAACATCAAATAGAGGGGCTCATCTGTTAGCATTCTAACATTAACACACTAATGTGAATTTAAAGATTCTAATTAAACCTACATACAAAATGTCTTCCCAGTAAATAGAAAACAGTACTTTTTGGAGGAGCTGGGGCATTTCAGTTTGACAGCATTCCCTTTTTCAATAGTATGCTTATTTTGTGTGTTCTGTTTTCTTTCAATCACTCCAGAGGTTTCTGAAACAAATAAAAAGATGCATTATATTAAGCTTGATTTATTCCCTGTAGTCAAGGGATATATTGAGAAAACAGATCTTTTCTTTTTTTTCACTGAGCTTGTAGAATAAATTCCCATTGATCTTTGTCCTTCCTACTGCTGCTACAAATCTTGTTTGAGATATTGATTAATCTCATTTACAAACTCACATGATAGTAGTCATGTACAAATTCACATGATAGTAGTCATGTACAAATTCACAAGCTTTTCATCGTAGCAGAACTGACATCATAGCCATCAAATTTGTCCATCCATCCCCAGACGCGCCAATAAAACTTGTTCCCTGCCCCCTCCCCAAATTTTATATTTCTGAGAAAAAATTCAACATTTTAGGAAAAAGTTCTCTTGCTAGTCATGACTGAAAATCTCACTGAAGAGAATAAAACAAAGTTGGCTGTGAGACTAGTAAAAAAGTTTCAGATGCAGCAGAGGACTTTCTACTTGCCTTTAGCAATAAACATCACAAGTGAGAAGCCAACTGCTGCCTTTAATCGGTGCTGGAGCTGGATATATGAACAATTCATCAAAATCAAATAAAATTATTTTTAGCAGACCTCACATTCGTTAGAACAGGGTTGAATCTAAAACCTAAAGAAGGCCTTGGGATACCTCTCCCGGATAAAGGTGCTGAGATTCACCAAAGATGAATCTTAACTAACCCTCTCATTTCACCTTTGTCTCAATTTCTCCATGCATGCTTTATCCTCCCAACCCCAGCACAGGCAATGGCTATCAATTTCATAAGCCCTAGTTTACTGGGAAATCCAAAAGACAAAGGAGTGGGAGAAGAAATTTTCTCTTCTGACTCCCGTTCTGAGGTGTTTCAGGGCATCTTGTCATTCTTCTGTCTTCCATACAACAACTGTTTTCAAAGTCTACCTCATACAGCAGCCAGCACAGCGCTGATACTTAGTAAAGGATCACTAATCATAGAGTAATAGAATCATGGAATGGTAGGGTTGGAAGGGACGTTTAGAGATCATCTAGTCCAACCCCCCTGCAGAACCAGGTTCACCTAGGTCAGGTCGCATAGGAACATGTCCATGTGGGTCTTGAAGACCTCCAGGGAAGGAGCCTCCACAACCCCTCTGGGCAGCCTGTGCCAGGGCTCCCTCACCTGAACAGTGAAACAGTTTTTTCTTATATTTAAGTGGAACTTTTTGTGTTCCAGCTTCATCCCATTACCCCTTGTCCTGTTACTAGCTACTATAGAAAAAATGGATGTCCCAACCTCCTGACACAGACAACAACCAAATGAGCAGAGCAATCGGCTTCTAGATGGAGTGAGAGGAGGAGAGGGAAGTAGCCAGCAAATACTCACTTTGAGCCCAGGAGTCCATTGCACAGCCTGGACAAGTTGGCCAAGACAGACAGAGTCAGCTGAGCCACCGAGGAGCCTTCATGAATGCAGAGCAAATTCAAGATGTTTGATGATTACAGAAATAAGGAATTCACTGTCATAGCTCAGCATCATATGTAGCTAAAACATTGTAATAGGACTATGAACAGATGGGGAGGATGGTGAAAGAGATTCTTTTGACTGAATCAATAGGAGCAGTTGATCTTCCCCATCAATCTTGATAAGAAAAGCGTGAGGATATTCCGCATCAGAAGTGCATTATTGGAGTTTTCATTAGAGGCCCAGTGTGGGAATGTGTACCCAGCTGCTGCCTGTTCAGTACACAATCCCCTCTGAGCAGCACGAGTGAGAAGACCTCTCTGAATCAGGATGTACACAGGATATATGAACGCGGTCAGCTGAAATGAAAACATATAGCCAGACAAAATAAAACCACAGCCATCTAGGATAAAACAAAGCCCATATATGCTGGCCCTGAGGGATAAGCCAAAACCAGACATAATGATCAATACTGGAGGAGTTATGATCAGAAAGAAATAATTACTGCACATCTCAAGGAAAGAACTGCAATGAATTCCCTGGTAGTGCCCTGTTCTTTGAGTAATACTCTGTAAATGCCTCTGCATGCTGAAAGAAGGCAGAGTTATGAGGGACTGTGGAATACAGCCACCAGTCTGGCTGCAGAAGTCCTTGTCTGACCCTGCTTTGAGAGTCTTACCAGTGTCAGCGCCATTTTCCTCACAATTCCCATTATAGGTAGGTAAAAATTGTCCCCTTTTACCTCAAAAGAAAGATGATTCATGACAAAGCAAATGGTTCACACCGAGGCTGCCAGGAAGCAGGGTAAGGAACCCACTGCCCATGACCTGCTGCCCTTCTGCCTTCCACAGGTCACCCCTGTTTGTTCATCCCTCTAGGTCCTCACTCTGCCCTTTCCACCTTGCTAGAGGAGCTTCTGGTGTTAAATTGATGTTAGAAGACTGATGATGGAGGGCAGCTCATGACCCTCAACTATTTCTCTTCTCAAGGTTGCATCTTGAAGGTGATATAGTACCTGGGAAGAGCCTGACTAATTCATTGGCTCAAGGGTAAAATCATTTAGCGATGAATCTCCAACTAGCTACAGCAAACTTATTTACAAGCCTGAGAAAAAGTGTCTTGTGTAGCAATTTGCTACATACCCTGACCAGGAGCAGCACTTCAGGATTGATATTCTCTGTGCAGTGATTTCCTCCCCTCCCATTTAGACAGTGAAGGTTCTCTGCAGGAAATAATACAAACTCTTGCTGTCAACTGGTGCATGTTTCCCCCTCGGCCACTAAGAAGAACTAGGTGTGCATCTCCTTTTATCTGTGAAAAGAGCTGTGAACTTAATTCAACCTGCCTCCCATTCATCATGTTCAACATTTACCCCCCAAATGTCAGTAATTTTCTAGAAAATAAAGTACTTGGGAGACAGGAGAAACAGAGCCTATGGTGATATCTGTATAGTAGAATATTTTTTCCCATCCATATGCAAATCTAACCTTTTTGATATTTCAACCCTATAAACCCTAAGACAGGATTTCAATAGAAAATGTTTACTAAAGGCTTTCTCCTTTATAATCTATTGATTTTAATATCCTTACTACTCCTGTTGAATGTCAGTTTTACCCTGAAGACTCCCATTGCAAACTTGAACACATTTAATTATTTATACCATTTGAAATATTAGTGCTGAGAAATTACTAAAAGTTTTTGGTTCTATAGTGGTATGATCTAAAGTTTGATTTTCCTTTGTGAACAACACAAGTAATTTGATATGGTAATCAAAGACAGATGAATACTTCAGACAACACAGTGCAGTTCTAATAGTAATGACATCTATTTTTCATTTTTCCAGACTCCTTGTTTATGTTAAAATATAGCTCATTAAGTACTGCAGGATTTCAGAGTCTTTTTTCTCTGTGGAAAGTTTACTGTTAACTGTTTTCTTTCTTCAGCCAGGCAGCTGAACAAGTAACTGTTGCTTCCACCAGTGACAGGAGGCATTTAGGCAATGTACATGGTTTGTATGGAACCAAGACTTGCCCCTCAGTGTGAGCCTAGCAGTTTTGTTTGCTTTACTCATATCAGTCACTATATTAGTAAGACTGAGCAAAGTTTTGATCTCAAAGAAATTGTGAAACAAATATTGTTTGCACAGGAAAACCTAAGAGAGGACCCGTGAAAGCTCAGATTTTTATAGCAGGTGAACCAAACCAGGGTATTTGAAAGAAGCTCTGCACTTGGAAGGTCAGTTCTTCCCCAGAGTCACATTTCTTTCTCCCAAAACACACGCAAAGCTGGTGTGGTGAAGCTTACTCTGCCTTACCAGGGCATGGACATGGTTGAACTTGCATCCTTGCCAGTTGAGTCTTATCTGGAGCCAGGCATACTTCCACTGGTTTCAGTAGTGTTTTGCCTCAGAACTCAGTTTTCTGAGGAGGTTTAACATCCAAATACACATCTCTCTTAGGTTCTGAACTCAAACAGTGTTTAAGCATTTATTCTCTCCTGTATCTTTTGGTAAAAAAAATTAGAGTTCTGACTGTCTGTACCTGTTTATTTCCTTCTGCCCCAGCACCCTGTTCCAAGCTACCATTTCTCTGCTATTATGTGATCAGTGCAATTGCGTGCACCTCTATTAATTACATTGAATTTCTCTTTCACAAGGAAAGTTTCTGCTCTTCTTTTTCCCCTGAAATTTTTCCTTTATCTACTACCAACCAGATATTTGTCCAGAAGCTGCCAAGATGTATTTGGCTCTTGTATTTACCCCAGATGGAGACTTTTATTTTCACTCGTATCTGTCAGTAGGAACTGTGGAATCAGAGAACACAACTTTTCTCTGAGATTGGTTCCTTTTGTGTATGATTTTTAAGTCACTTCTGATGGCAGATAACGTAGTCTAGCCTGTATCTCAAAAACTCAGTCATGCTCACAATAGCCATCCATAGTTGGATTTTTGTGGTTTACATGGCATCAGGAATGATCATCTGGATATGTATATTTTAGTTTCCTAGGATTATTGTTTAATAGTAAAACAAGAAAACCTCTGGAATGAAATCTATGGTTCTAAACTGAGCAAGGCTAAATGTATCAACTCTTATCTCCACTATATCTGTCCTATATGCATTAGGTGTATTTATAACCAGTTTCATCTTTGTAAAAATATTGACATCTAGTCAAAAGACTATATAGGAAGAAATACTGTCACTGATTTCAGTGCACGTCAATGGATCAGGCCAAAGAGCTGTTTGATGTGTGTTAGAGAGGAAGACAGCACTCTACGCCTTTTGTAACTTACAGGTATAAGTCAGGAAACTAAGCCCATATGCAGCTTTGCCACTGGGACAGCTTTTAGGGGTGGATTATTCAAGGCCCTGCAGTTTTGCTGCATTGCATGCATCAGTCCTCAGGGTATCAAATCCTTTACAGGGCTGAGCAATACATCTATTCACTCATTATTTTTCTCCATCCTCAAAAACAGACTGCTTTTTTTCTTCCTTCCCATTGTACTTTGGAATATTAACTGGAAACTTGGGGCAATACAATAGATGGTAAATGGCCTCTCAGATTAAATGCTACGTTTTCTGGTTGTTTTTGCTGCATCATACATGTGTTCATGTATGCCATTCCTTTACTTCTCTTAACTTCACTGGCATTCATTTAGGCAATGAATTCAAGACAAAAAAATACCCGTCTGACTTATTTTAGCTAAGAGGCTTCACATTTAATGGATTTGCTGTTCTTTAATGTCCCAGGTCACTCCTTGAGATCAACAAATGCTGAATTCCTTATCGTCCCTAAATGTTATCTGAAGTCATGTCGTTATTTTGCCTTTAGTGAGTCTCTTTGCTCTCTGGCTTTGGAACCTATTGCCAAATGAAGTGAAGAAAGTTCTGACTGTGGGGATTTCTAAATCCAAAGTTGAAAGTTATTTGTTCTCTTTAGCATTTTTAAAATGATTCTTTTAGGAATTGTATGTGCCTCTAAGCTAATTAACTCTTAATGAGCACAAAATGCCCTGGGATGCAGATTTGGAGGGTATACTAGAAATGCAGGCATGGATTGGATTGCTGTACTGCAGAAGATGAAATTTATGATTTGATTTGGTTTTTAAATGATGAGAGTTTTTTCAATACTCTTCTTTCTTTCTTTCTTTCTTTCTTTCTTTCTTTCTTTCTTTCTAATCTAAATAAGACTGATCAGGTTTACAGTCCACCATATGGGACCCAGTTATATCAATCCTGCAAACACATTTTAGTTTTCCGTTATGGCTGAAGTCACTCTTCAGTAGGAAAAAACAAGTTTAGAAACAAACTTTCATATTATGAAAGACAGGCAGTGTTCCAGCACCAAGCACTTAGCCAGAGCATCAGGAAATCAGAACACCTGGCTGTGCCCAGCTCTGTGCTATTCCCCTGGACCAGTCCCTCACCCTGTTAGTGCCTTCACTCACTCATCTGTAAAGCAACTATAATTGCATTTATATCACAAGAGTGCCTTGATGCTTGACAAATGAGAATTGACCCAAAATTCATCCTTCAGAAGCACTGTATGAACAATACCTTGCTCACATGGTAGTTGTGGACAATTAGATTAGAGGAGGTATAAACACAGACAAAGTGAAATTCCATTTAGGAACTGTCAAACTGTTCCTGATAATTTTTCTTAGTTTTCATCTAATTCTAGTGTAGAGTCTTGCATGCATCTCCCAGAAAGGGTTTGTATGGCTCTTTCCTTCTTTTGCAGTGAGCCAGCATATTTTATTCCATGTTTTATTAAACTGTCTGTTTGGGCAAATGGTTTGTTCCCAGAGCAATACCTTGGAAAGATGCATTTAGTAAAACAAAGAAAAATTATTCTGTCAAAGAAATCCTAGATTCTATGTATTTGGGAAAATTGTAATCACTTATAAGGATTGTACATGGGAAAAATATTCCAATTTTTATGAAAAGGGAGATGTCTAATTGTTGCTATATTTTATTTAATTCAATTTTTTAAATATTTGCTATAATCATGTGTAAAAATTAAGCTGACTTTCTGCAACAAACTGTAGAAACATATGGTGAACAGCCTGCAGAGGCTCTCAGTGGCAGTGATATTACTGATAATACTTGTGAATTAGAATCTGCTTTCCTCTGAAAAATAGCTGTATATTCTCCCAATTTAAAACACTGTATTTTCACCAACATGTTTTCATCAGCATTAATAGTTTTAGGAGAAAAATAATGGATATAATCTATTGAAATACATTTCCTTACTTCTGCATCACTGTGGATCTTTCAGGGTCAGGAAGGATGAATAACACACTCAGCCTCTCCATGATATGTGCCATGAACCCACTTAAACAGACCAAATGAATTCAATGGGGTTGTTGTACCAGGACCTCACCCCAGGTGGCTTAGCCAACATCATAAGAAAAATTGGAATTGTTGTTTGGTCAAGCCACTTTTCACAACATAGATACAATCACTCAGGGTTAAACAAATTACAGGATGGCAGCTGGGCTCCTGTCAGCATCCCAGAGTAAGGTCTAACACCTAGGAACTGCTCCTAGAAGAATTTGTAGGTACATCTTAGTTTCACAAAAGAAGTCATTTGGCTAAAAAAAAAAATCATTTGGATTTGACTTTTTTATGTTCAGGCTTGCAAAGCACTTTAAGAACAAGTCATGCTCACAAACAGCGTTCCTCTGACTTATCTTTAATGTATGCTTGAAGGGCTCTGTGCCAAACAAAGTGCAGAGATTAAGTGAATTAAAAGATATTAAATGTTTCAGTAGGGAAACAGTCCAAGAAGTTGAGTTCTCAGGAGTGCTAGAGCTGATTTGGGTTCACATTCATAGAATCATAGAATGGTAGGGGTTAGAAGGGACTTCCAGAGATCATCTAGTCCAACCCCCCTGCAGAAGCAGGGTCACCTAGATCAGGTCACATAGGAACATGTCCAGGCAGGTCTTGAAGACCTCCAAGGAAGGAGACTCCACAACCTCTCTGGGCAGCCTGTGCCACTGCTCCCTCACCCTCCCAGTGAAATTGTTTTTTCTTATATTTAAGTGGAACTTTTTGTGTTCCATTTTCATCCCATCACCCCTTGTCCTGTTACTAGCTACTATAGAAAAAAGGGATGTCCCAACCTCCTGACACTCACCCTTTAGATATTTATAAATGTTAATACGATCACCCCTCAGTCTCCTCTAGACTAAACAGCCCCAGTTCCTGCAGCCTTTCCTCGTATGAAAGATGTTCCATTCCCCTGATCATCTTGGTGGCCCCTCACTGGGCTCTCTCCAGCACTTCCCTGTCTCTCTTTAGCCGTCCATAGGCAGTCTGCAGAATTCACTTTTTAGACCTTTTGCTCTGCTTGGCTTCAGTACCCAGCTTCCCAAGGCTCTCCCTGGTGACTGGACTCACCCAGACCTGGGGGTACATGACTACACAATATCTAGAGCCCAGTTCATGAGAAAAGCGGACCTTTAAACAAAGATGCTGTGCTAAGGAGGAGACTGGACAGATCTATTCCTCAGCATTACTGCACTCCACTGAACTTGTGCAAGCAACATCTTTAGTAGGATGTGCAATCAGAGGTTCCCCTTCCCTTCCTCCCAGTGGTTGTCAGGATAGAGGCAAGACTGACCATGGTACTCTTCTGATAGCATTGAACATAGCTCAGTTTCCTGAGCTGATCATTTTATCTGAGTGGCTGTGAGCAATTAAAAACTCACCTTGAATGCAGAAACAGGTGATGTCTCTCTATAACTCATGCCTCAGCTCATCTCCCAGGTTTCAGAGGGCTAACAGAAATTTTCAGTGGGCTCATGGAAATGTGTGATTTGTTGACACACGTCTGCCTCTTCAGCTCACTACAATAAAAAGCTTTAAGGACCAACGAATTTCTTGTGAACTAATCCTGGATCAACGTCTATGAGGCTGAAAAAAGTAATCCTTGAAATCTTCTCCCTTTGCCACTAATCCTAGTCCGCAAGGGTCTCTAGCTTTAATTCAGTTAATTTGGCCACTACTGAGCGTGGATGTGGGTAGTCGACAGAGATGCTCCTTTTATCTTTGCTTGGATAGGTGGTGTCTAATTCTAAAAGAGACCACTCCGCAGTTGACAACCGGTGATTAATCTGCAGACACGCCCAGGTGCCTCAATCAAAGAAGTGAAAAAATTCTTTCTGACTGTCTTTCAGGATTTTGCCGACTCCGTATACCAAATGGTTGCACAGAAGTTCCAGGAGCTGACAGACAATTTCACTTCCATGCATGCCCGCCACAAAACTCTTGCAGGCATTGTGATGACCAAAGGTAAGATATCCTCTCATTTCTTTTCCTCTGGCATTTTTCATGACTAAGTAATACATTATTTATTTGGTCTACAGTATTGAAGGTTGCCTTTACTCCCACACAGAAAAAATAAATAGTAATGAAGTGAAAAAAGACATTAAATATTTACACTTCAAGTAAGTTCACACAAAATATTGGCAACATAGGTGAAGATTTATTCATAAATATGTCCCTACGTTGCTTTGTTTACAGGACAAAACACAGACCTCTCTGAATTTGCATTTCCTAACAGATGAAGTTTTTCAGTTATCAATAAAAAGCATTCTTTATTAATTGCTTTTTTAGATCTGGAATACCCAGTTCTTGTTGTACAAGGTTACCGTAAACCTCATTTTAGACTGACAACAAAAACAAATCTCAGCTCATTTCCTTTCTAATCAAAATGAATAAACTTAGATAATGTAGTTTTAATTCTGCTCTACTCTAACCATGGAAAGTACTTATCAGCAAGGCTAAAACGTGACGTTCAATCATATGAAGACTTAACTGTTGGACACATACTACACAGAAATCTTTACCCCTTTGATGAAACTACTGCATAGACAATCTTTCTTTTTTCATGAGCATACCTCAACTGGCAGACCTCAGTATTTATGAGGATGTCAGTTGTGGAGATGCTGTCATAAACTTAATTCTCCCTCAGACACATGGAGCAGTGGATTAAGTGTAGAAATGGGAGGATAAGCTCAGAGGGGAAAGGCATGTATAATTCATCCAGGCTTGTCTTACTCTTTCCTTTCAACAATTACATTAGCTAGATTCAGTAGGGACAGTTGGAAAAATTGCAAGGTAGCAGGGTGGAGACCTATCTGCTGGATCTTTTCCAACCACAGAACTTAAATACAACTAAGAGTTCTGTGCAGAGTAACATTCTCCTACTTTCTGATGTGAAACGAGCAAGCAGTCCTCTCCTGAAGTAATGAAGTTGACTTAAAAGTCTTTTAGAGCTCTGTTTGAAACTGAACTACTCCTCAGCTAAATTTGCTTAATCTGTTTTGGTTAGTTATCTTTCATATTACTTTAGGATCTGGAATAATGGATGAGTTTTCCATTTTTTAAGTGCTGCACAGATACAGTCTTGTACACAAAATATAGTTTCTAAATCCTGTAGACCACTGGAGACATAATCAGTACCAAGAATAACAAAAGTGAGAGTGTGCTTGACTTTGGGAAAGATTCACACTAGACCCAGCATACCAACTGCCTTGTCATAGTCAGATTTCTTGTCTGTGGCACTCATAAGATTTAAACAAAGAGCTGTAATTTATTTAAAAGAGCTCTTTTCAAGCAGGAATATGAGGAAGAATGTTTAAATATGCCTTTTATGAGAAACTGAGTTACTGGAGCCAAGAATTGTTGTTTTAATCACTTTATGAGGGGAAGCTGTACCCAGTTCAGTGTCCCTGTCCACTTTTCTTACACTCAGTGTACATTTTATCAGTAAGAATTTCATCCCATTCTACCTTTCCAAGGTACTACTTCCTACATTCTTTAGTCTAGGCTTCAACTTGCTTTAAAAAGTGTAATGGAGCCAGTGCAGCCTCATGACTAATGAAGCAGTTTAAAACCCCACACTATACTTCTGGAGAGAGTCCAGTGCAGGGCCACCATGATGATGAGAGGATTGGAACATCTTTCTTACAATGGAAGGCTGCAGGAAATGGGGCTGTTTAGTCTGGATAAGAAGAGACCAAGGGAGGATCTCATTAATATTTACAAATATGGATGTCAGGAGGTTGGGTTATCACTTTTTCTGTTGTAACCAGTGACAGGACAAGGAGTAAGGGAAAGAAACTGGAACACAAAAAGTTCCATTTAAACATAAGGAAAAACTATTACACTGTTGAGGTGAGGGAACCCTGGCACAGGCTGCCCAGGGAGGGTTGTGGAGTCTCCTTCTCTGGAGGTCTTTAAAACCACCTGGAAATGTTCCTGTGTGACCTAATCTAGGTGGACCTGCTTTAGCAGGAAGGTTGGACTAGGTAATTTCTAAAGGTCCCTTACAATCCCTACCATTCTGTGATTTTGTGATATGGGAAGAGAAGTCATCTAAAGGAATCATGATTTCCAAAATTGTGGCTGCTGAGTGCACGCAGTGCCGACAAATGGAAGCAGCACATCCAGGCTCCTGCTAGCCTTGCTGGGCAGTTAGGACTGTAGTCTGTGTCTATTCTTAGGGGAAGAGGTGAAATTGTCCTTCTGAGGGGGGTTTTTTATGAGCTCTATGACCTTAGTGGTATTTTACATATTTGCATTTCATATTTCACCTTAGTCATCACTAAGACAAAGTCTAATTTTGTTTATGTTCACAAACCATTTCCCTGAAGGCTTCTTTTATAATTCTCAATTCCCTTTTTTTAATTCCTTCCGTCTGTCAGCCATCCAACTTGTCAATATCTTACTGGTTTTGTGGAGCCTAGAAAAGAAACACAGATATGAAGTGGTTCACAGAAGATGTAAAGCTAGAAACATCCTTATATTGGTACATTTCCCAGGAAGATTTGAGTTCTTTCCATAACAAGAATGTCTGCCAACAGTGGCAAGACAAATAAATTGTCATTTGTGCCATTATTTTCCATACTAAAGTTGTAGATTTGTGGTCTACTCCCCATCGTCATTCCCAGAAGTAGCAAAGACCTTGACAAAATCTGTTGAAAGTTGTCACAGACAGATTTTATATGCCAAACACTCAAATTAGTACCAATTTCCTGTGTTTTTAACATAAAATTTGACAGAAAAACCTTTAGATCTCTGCAAACAATTTACTACTGACAGCAACAAAAGCAAATCTGGGAATGTCTTGTTGCATTTGGTACCATACACCCTATAGCAGACAAAAATTAATTTGTTTTTACCTTCATTTCAGTTTAATGTCATCCAGACTAGGAACAGATTTTTCTGTGCTTGTACAGTTTTCAGACAAAGCTGGTAAAAAGTACAGTGTGATTCTGTGATAACTGCTCTTAAGATAATACAAAGTCTCCACAGATGAAACAGAAGTGTGCTAGATTGGTTTTCTTTTCCTGAACTCTGACATTTTTTTTCTGCCATTTTAGTTTCCCAGGGAAACCAAAGAGAGTTACATTTGGGCAATGGAATTGACTTATGCTGTAGCACCCAGGGCAAATTTCAAGATATGAGAAAGAAAGAAAACGTAGAAAATTATGTTATTGACTGACTTTGAATGTTCCACAATAAGAAATTACTAGTCAGAAGAACAGGCAGTCTAATGTATTTAGTTATACTTTGCTCTGAATTGTGATGAAAAGTGAAAATCTTGATGCAAATTTTTTAACGTAAATTTTCAAAACACCTGATTGGTAGACATCAAGATAACCTCAAAAAAATCTGCCTAGATAGAAGCAAATTATCACTCTAGATATATGATGTAACTGAATTAAAGCTAGAGACTCTTGCTGACTAGGATATATGATGTTTATATGATGCTATCTCATGTAACATGACTGTGCTCAGCAGTGCCACTACAAGGAAAGAAGGAGGGAAAGACTTTTGGATTTATGGCATCTGGCTTGCCAAGCAAATGTGAACTATCACTATCTCAATCTATGGATCTTCTTGCCTTCCTAACTATTTTTTCTCAGTCCCATGAGAGGGGAGTGAGTGAGAAGCTGTGTGGGTGTTTGGCTATCAGCCAGGAGCAACCAGTATTTCATTTCAGGGTGTGCTATAACCATAGCTGGACATACTGTTTCTTGCTGTCCCAGATTAAGGCAACCTATCAGCTCCCCCTCTTCCTATGTGTCCCTGTCTCTCAGGTGCAACTTGAACAACGTATTTTGACCCACTGGTCTTTTGTACCTTTTTATTGAAAAGTTTACAGGGAGAAAGGAATTATTATTATTATTATTATTATTATTATTAGGCCAGTGGATACAGTTGGGGGGGAAAAAAAAAAAAAACAAGAGCAAGAAAACACATCTTTTCTAACACCAGGCAACAAGCATGAAACCACAGCACTCTCAGGTGCTTCCATCCCTGATGCAAGGAGTCACAGATTGTCAGATGACAGGAGGCTGAGGAACCACTGGTGAGAAAGCAGCAAAGGGCTCGGTAAAGAACATGGTCTCCCCAATAGGTCAGCAGACAGAGTGGCCAGCTTTACTGCTGCACAGGTCACTGAGGAGAGAGCACTGACAGTGCTGCCTGTCCTCTGAGTGGGAGGCAGGAAAGCCCAAGGCAGGGCAGTGTGGGGTGGGATGTAGAGATGTGAGCTGTGCAACAGCTGCTGTGATCTCAAGACTGGCAGCATTTACGCTGTTTATTTACACTGTAGGGAGAGATTGCCTTTGCCAGCTCTGAATAGATACGGACATACATTTCTACCTGAAGTCACTGGACACAGTAAAGAATTCCTGTCAGTCAGTGAAGAGATGATCTATTATTGCTGAGGTCCTCTTTGCAAAAAAAACCCGCCCATATTCATTACAGACAAAATTAGACTGCTATTTAAACACTATTTTCCCATTTGTGCTTGACAAATCTTAGCAGTTTAAATACTGATAGGAACTTTTTGTCATACTTTCTGTTAAAAATGAAGCATTAGGAAAGTTCAGTCCTTTTCACGGGAGCCTGGCATTCATAGGAAAAAGGTTATGAGTTGATTTCTCTCTTCAATTTTCTCTCCTCTTCTATAGTTTATTTTTTTTTTACATTGACAATCATTTTGATGTTAAGAGCAAAATAGGAGGTCTTCTCAGTTATCTTGTATGAAATAAAGATGAACTGGACAAAAGAGCCCTAAATAGCACTTTCATGCTGTGATAAAAGATGGGAAATTATCATTTGTATCCCAGGGAATGAATCTTAATCATTGCTAAGTGGAATAACAGAAAAAAAATAAACTTGACGATATGTCTCCGTGGATCTTTACAGTCCTGTTAAGACTCATAAAACCTGACATCTAAGTACAATTAGGAATATTGATGGCCAATTGATTTCTGATCCTTAGTTTAAAGAGGAAAATTATTAAGTAGTAAAATACAGTAGAAAATCCAAGCCCAATGTAGAGTAACAGTCTGCTCCATTCCAGGTTGGATTTAAGTAAACAAGCCAATTAGAGAAACTCAGTAATTTACAGAATAGTATCCAGAGCAGAACACTTCAAGAAGAGAGTCACAGGAGCATTTAGGCACAAGAGTCATTTAGGCTCGTGGGTCCCCCATAGTTAGATGGATGATAAGAGCCTGGTCCCAGTGAAAGTGTTTCAGTCAGACTTAAACTCCCAAAATCAAAACTGAATGCCCAAACTACTGGCATGCTTTTGAAAATCTTATGAGATCATCTTCTGTTGCCTGATACCTTTAAGGATGCAGCACGCGATCATTTGACCTTGTTGGAAATGTTATCCACTTTCTCCAGATGTCCAGGCTATTACATCACCACTAGATGACAGGTTTTCTCAAAATATTTTAAAATAGGTAAACAGATACATAGTTAGAAAACACATATATTACTTTCTCATAAATCCTTTTTTCCTCTGGTTATAAACTTTAAACCAATAATCTTCAGGTTGTTTCTAAATAATACTCAACTCAATAAGAGCATCTTTTTTCCACAGCTGCAACTCTACTCCTGGATTTTGTAACATGAACCTATATGGGGTAAACTAGGATTCTTGCAGCTCAGCAGATTTAGACTTACAAATTCCAGCTCAAAGTCTGTCAGCGGTTTTGCAGTTAAAACTGTGGCTCCACCAGGTTCATCACTTCTTTTATGTTCCTGCAAGCAGTCCCCTCTACAAGCATAACACTGGGTGTTTCTTCATCCTTTCTGTTAAATGAGTGCTAAGGAACAGAAAGTAGTTGAAGATACATCACATTACATTTATTACATAGAAATAGAAAATATAGATGGGACATGGCCTTGTAGCTTTACACAGAGTGGGGAAAAATAAATTCAAGGTCATCCTCCAGGCCAGATTATATATTTCACACTAAACAAGGTAAAATTCCTACACCAGCTAGTAGGTTGCTTTTGGAGGTGTGCACCCCAAACAGCAGATCACACCACCTCTCTTTGCTGTTATTGTCAAACCTAATTCTGTCCTCTTAGCTGTTTGGTAGCAAAGGTTCAGCGAGAAGAGGGGAAAATCATACTGGCAGTTTTAGTCACTCTCATGGAAGAATGATCCAACTTGGGAAGGAATCAAGCCCCCATTTTAAACCTACTGCACAAGCTGTAGGCATCTGCAGCACATCTTATTGATACCTTCTGGTCAGCTCTTGCAGCAAACCTCTTCTTGCCCACTGTGCCCATTGGTTGTTCTGGTTTCCATTTCAGAGCAGCTAACTCTTATCAGACACACTTTTATCTCAGACCATTTACTGTCTCTGGACTTTTGTTCCTGACTGTTTAAAGAATATTTCTGATTTAAATAGTAACTGACTCTTCTCAAAACCTGGGTGCAAGTGAAGCCCTGGCTCTTTGTCACATATAATTGCATTGGCCACAAGGATGGGTGAATAGTTAACAAGGAGACAGAAAGTTCAGACTTTCATTCTGCTCTGTGATAAGCCAAACTGGAAATTGGCCCAATCTCAATGCAAAGAGTGCATCTCATCCTAAATACAGAATTTTCTTGGGTCAATAAAGGCTTAGTGATGATCAGTCATAGCTTTTACTTTACTGCCATAGTAAAATACATAAGAAGACTTCTTAAATTCAAGTACAGTTGAGAGAAAAGTTCCTCCAATGCTTATCTGCCAAAATCCATATTCATCCTTTCTCATTGCAATTAAGGATGTTACTTAGCATAGAAAACTGACAATATACTTAATGCTCAGATATCAATGGTGCAACATTTACTAGAGAAACACAGATATCTGCACTGAGGACCTGACAGAAAAAGTGTAATTTAGTCCTATTTTTAAATTATCTGTAATCCCTTACACAGTTCTGTTCCTGAGGAGAAAAACAGTGTTCAAACTCACAGGAAAGGAAAGGACCTATGATTCTATGATTCTATGACCTTCGAATAACATTGATTAGATTTAGAAAAATCCTCTTGAATTTAGTATGGGGACAAAGCATGCAAGGGCCTCAACTGACTGTCCCTTCTCTCCCTCCAGATTTCCAAAGCCCACACTGAGGAAAGGAAGTGAAAGCAAAGGGCACTGGTGCTTGCAAGCACAGCACTGCCACCTTCCTCAAAGCTGATGGGATTTCGTTCTTTCCCTTCACTAAGGCGAGGAGAGAAATGGATCATAGAAATTAGAACTGGGAAAGACCGCCAAGTCATCCCATCCACTTTCCCACAAGCACAAGATTGTTCCCTGTGGTGCTTTCCCAAGTGATTTTTCGAGTCTAGATTCAAATAAATCAGTTAGCTGGGGCTTTCAACACTACCTTGGGAAACCATTCAGTTTCCCAACAATGAGTCTCATTGTTAATAATTCTCACTAGTTATTCAACTTTTTATTTTCTGTGATTTCATCCCAGGACCTCAGTTGTATTGGTCTAAGTTCAGTACCCGCTTTTCTGCTTGGAGTTTTCACCCTTCAGATACTTAGAAGTATTTACACCATCTCCATAGGTGTTGGTTACCACAGGTTTACATATTTAAGTTTTGCACTCTTTCCTGCTGGGTCACTGTCCTCTGCAGCCCTCAGCAGTTTTGTCCCCGTTTTCTGGTTCACCTCCAGTTTGGCAACCTCTTCTCCATTCATTGCTGGGATGGGAAATCCTCTTGATTCCACTCCTCTTGAAACCTTAGAAAAGAGGTGGTGTAGATACATCACCAAGTAACAGGGCAAGTGGCTCGATGGACCTGGGTGAACACATTCCTCATTTTAACCTAGAATCACAGAATCGTTTTGGTTGGAAAAGACCTTTAAGATTATACAGTCCAACCGCTGACTTCATACTAAACCATGTCCCTCGGCACCTCATCTACACAGCTTTTAAATATCTCCAGGGATGGTGACTCCACCACCTCACTGGGCAGCCTGTTCCAATGTCTAACTCTCTCAGTGAAAAAGTTCTTCATAATATCCTATCTAAATCTCCTCTGGTGCAACTTAAGGCCATAGACCTACCCCTGTGCATGTATTAATAAACACAGATGATGGTTTCAACTCCTTTTGCAGAGAAATGTCCTTTTCCTGCTTTTTTTCAGGAACGAGATGGGGAGAGGAGCTCTTTGCCTCTGTTGCAGAAGTGTTTTGGATGTGATATTGTCCACTCCCCAGGTGGCAAGCACAGCCTGAAACCTGGCAATGCAGGGCCCCACAGAACTCTACACAGGCTCAGGGACCTGCCTGGGGACAGTAGATTGCAGGACTATACCAACGACATGTCTCCCCAGGGAGCTTTTCCAGCACCACTGCCCTTTCATGTGGTAACCATCTCGTGTTACAAAATTAAAGCTGTTCTAAGGACATGGTAGAGCTGCCAGGGAAGAAGATAACAGGAAATAATGCAAGACCTGTCAGTGCTATGTAGTAGCAAGAAATTATCCTTTCCTAACAAACCTGAAATGGAAACCTGAATATATTCTGCTACAAGTAAAGGATATTAAAGAAAAAAACTCTCCTCTGTGATCAGAGCTTTATTAAGCTGACTTGAAAATGATTCCAAATACACTTTCTTGCAGATAACAATAGACAATCCTTTTGACTGATTTGTTAAAAAAAAAGGTAAAGAACACAAAATTATTGCTTATCAGTGAGAGAAGTAGCACCATTTAAAATAACATGAAATTGTACGCCATGAATTATTCAGGACTGATGTTACATTATCATTACTTCAGGCTTTCGTTTTTCCCACATAGGACTTTGTGTCAGTTGTTTGAAGCCCAGTAAAAGAGGTGTGTTTTTTTAATTAATCAAACCTGAATTTTTCTGATTATTTTTTCCAAACATGAAACGAATATATTCCAAGCACTGAGTTATCTTTATGGTGTCCTGTTGAGAAAGAAGACAGATTTCATTACCACTAGCAGGGTCTAAAACATGCAGCGACATAGACTCTTGCCCACCAACTTGTGTTTATGTGTTGTGCCAGCTGCCAAGAAGCCAAAGTGTGATCCCAGCTGTATTCTGGCATTAGCAGTTGTAAACTCCGTCGTGCTCAACGTGAATTAAGCTGACAGAGTTTCACAGAAGTTCCCTGATATGCACCCGGTGTGATTCAGTTTTCTGATTGCGTGTAACAGTCAACACCTTTTGCAATTACCTAGTGATTTTGATTATCCTCTTCCAACATGTAAATATGCAGGACTACAAGTTCTGTACTATGGAAGGTCTTGATGATCATGGTACGCTAGAAGTGTGAGTAAGTCTATTAAAGTCAGTGGAAACATTGATTAGAGTAGCCAAAACTTTCTGGTTTTATTGGTAGAGCTGTGTCTCGAAGCAGATGAGTGTAAACAGTTTGAGTTTACAGCCATGACTGACTTATAACTGTAGTCCGTAAGATTTCAGACAATTCTCCATATCCAGCTTATCTGCTGAGCAAACCTTTCATATATTTTCTTGCTTACTATCTCCTCTGTCAGCATCTTTCTCAATCATTTCTGTTGCAACCTCTGTGGCTGCAAGACTGATGTTCAGAGAGATCATACACAGAAGACAGTTTAATGTGCGTAATAGCCCAGCTTGAGGCAATATGATCATCCATTAATATATTGACATTAAGATGAACAATTATCCTTAATTGTTGTGGGGGAAAAAATAGACATTTAAACATCAGGAAAAAAAAATTAGAAAACATTAGATTGCTCTGCTTGCCATCTTAGAGTTTGGGGAGTTTTAATTTGCACATGGTATTTGGTTACTTTTAATAAGAGAAATCTTATCACAAGCATCTGTCTACAGTGTAGAAGGCTATGCTTCTGCTGGCTGTTTACAGATCTTCAGAGTTCACGAGAAGAAGCCGACAACACTGAGGTATTATACAGACTGTCCAAAAGCAGATCTCTAAAACGGCCCAGATGAATCGTCTCCTGGGAAATTTCTTCTCCTTGAATTATAAAGAGAGTTTACAGCAATTAGCTCAGCTAAAGGCATCTGAACTCTAGTTATCCAGAACAGCTGATATAAATCCCACCGCTGCCGTCAGAAACTGAAAATGGCTTATAATAAAACCCATTTTCTTTTCCATGACCTAGCTATAACGTGAAAGTCTGGACATTGACAGGGTTGAGGTTCCCCTTGCCTACCAGATCCCAGGACAAGGCTCAAGCTTTCAACAGAGCACCAGAAAGACTTATTTCTTCAACAGATTATTAGACTGTATCTATGATCAAAGACAGTGTGTCATTATGGGTACAGTTTTGTTCTTTAACACAACTAATTAATTGGCAGAATATTTGAAAATAAAATATGGCAAATTCCCTTTCTGCTCTCCTGGCTGTCCCCATCAACACAGCTTTAGCTGGGACTCAGTCAGTATGCTGACACAGCTCCCCAATTTCCTTTCCCCTGCTCCATTTCCTTTTCAAATTGAAAACTATTAGGAGTCTTTAGGCAAATAATAGAAACCTAATGCAGGTGCCTGTTATAAATCGTTCACTAGTTACTTTTAACCTAACATCTCCTCAAACATTACTTCACAGAAAGCATCGAGGGAATGAAATGCCTCATGAACTCTGACAATCAGTGGGTCAGGAGTTAAGGTCATAATAATGTAGCCCATTTCTTCTTGTTTGTCAAATGACCTGAGCACAGTTAGATGCCTGGGTCTTTCATCTGAGACCAGCTCCCTTCAAGTAAGAACATGAGTCTTGTCAAGAGCAGATGTCATCTAGGATCATATCCTCTGTACACACCTAAGCAGTGAACATACAGCAGGACAGGGAATGTGGTCCCAAGTTAGTACTAGTTTAGAATTTTATCACACTTGCTATTGCATTCCAAGGCACATTTTGATGATGCACTCAGTCTAGATCTTCCTCATGTCTGAAGTGAAATTAATCAATGTTTAGGAGGTGGTTTGAGATTTGTAAAAAGAAATCACTTGAGAAATTTGAAGCATTCTGCAGGCAAAATAAAATAGGAAGTGAACATTAATAGCAAGAGTTAGTAATTACTGTTTTTTATGCAAAACAGACAAATGTTCAGAAGTGCCTATTAATTCTGAATCACTGAAGCAAGTATCTAGGCGCAAGACTTGGAAATGCTGCCTAAAATGCCAATGTGATCAGTCAGTGTTAAAATTTGCCTTCATCAACTAAGTATCATGTGTCTTATTCTCAGAGACAAATTCCTTCTATGTTCACTGGAAATAATATCAAGTATTTCACTGGGGATAAACCTCCAGTTCTTATGTATGTACAAAACAAGGCATGCAAGAGGACAACCTGTTAACATATATGCTTCTAAACACATTGGGCAACTGTCAGGTTGTTGGAAGTATTTCTTGTCATGCTGGGTGCCCTCACGTGCAGCACTGAATCAGACTACACTGGTTGCAGATTACTTTCCCCGTTTGGCTCCCCAGTGAGGTGTAAATATTTCAGAGCTAATGCATAAGTCATGTACACCTGTGTTTCTGAGTGCCATAGTAGTGAGACATAACTCTTGGGTATTTGTGAACATGGAGGCATGTGGATTATTTTCTGTCATTGCAAATGGAAAATGCATGGGGATTTTTAATATTTAGCACTTATAGTAGTTTTTCAAACTCTTGGAAACCATTGCCTCCAGCCCCAGGCAACATCTAAGTGGTGCTCTGCAAACACATGCACCTTGCCAGGACTGAGAGACACCCCAGGCTGTGTTCACACATAGCTACCTACTGGGGCCCCATGTCACTGAAAGCCAACATACGGTGTTAATTCACCCAAAAATTAACACTGAGCATACTCACTACTACTGCGTGAGTGGACATTGTGATGGCAAACAACATCAGAGAGATTCATACTATTGCTGCACCAGTAAGTGTTGGTTGCCTTTCTGTTTCATTTAAGAATAAACACAGACCTCACAGAAAGTCCTGGGTGAATTAATCATCTTATACTGGAACGGAGAAAGAGTTAAGCTTATTTATGAATAAAATGTTTGAAATAATAAAAGGCATCCCACTGTGCACTGGACTGATTGGGAGAGGAGAGTAAGGTGATCTCCTAGAGATCAGGAGAGCAGGATGGCTTCCCCAGATGGTTTGCTCTGTATTTGCAGAGCCTGGGGCTTTGACTGCAAGGTGAAGGGGGAGATGGGAAGGAACATTGGGGATATGCTAATGTAAGGAGAAGGAAGCAGCTGGTCTCACTGCCCTGAGAAGGAGTATTGACAGAGGTCCTTGGGTACAAGCAGAGGCTCATGGGTTTCTGAGCAAGGGAATTGCTTCCTGGTGTACTTCTGCTGCTCTGAGGTAAATAAGACTGTCTACATAGGCAATAAATAAAACAGAACAACAACAACAAAAAAATCTCATCATGGACTTTCCAACCAAGGAAAATATAGTTCCGGAAAATATACCCTACTTTTTGAGGTGCTGAGTGGGACTCAAAAACCTATGTTTCAGGCAGTGCCTCACAAAATGTTTGGTGTAGTCCATGTGAAAAACACAGTTACCTAGATAGATGAGTGTCTGATCTAAGATACCTATTATCTTTCTCATAAAAGTAGTGAATCTGAGGCAAAGTGACATCACAACCACTCTAATATACAAACAGCCTTCTTGGTATGGAAGGAGCCATTTGTCCTCCTCAACTTCTTACCTAGTAATAAAACTGGAGTAAACACAAACACTCTTTAGGTGCGTTTGTCCACAGCATTCTCCCCTGTGCTCCTGTCTTCCTTTCTCAGGTCTTCTAGATTGCCAGCTGTTCCTTTTTTTTCCATAAGTACTCCCAAACATTTTTTTAGGGCCACATTTATAGTGGCAATTAGAGGCTAAACTGCCAGCACAGTGATGTGTACTTTATCACTAGTACCTATAACAACTCCTGTATGAGACTGCTACAGCCAGAGGAGTCAGGTGTGATTAATTGCACTTTTCACAATATTTTTAATCTCTCCTACAAATGTCACAATGCTGCAATGCCATAATACTACTAAACCTTTTGGACTACTGATATAGCTATCATATTAATGTAGTCATGAGATAATTTTGTTATCATTTGCCATTATGTACATTAAGCATGGCAACAGTGCTATAGCATCTCATTCACCACTAGTCCTAGTGCTGTGGGGAGATTATGAAGTATTACTGTTCCTATTTACTAACTGGGATATCACTGACAGTATCAGCCCTTTATGTTTAAAATACAGTTTCTTCCTCTATTCAGCTGTTTTCTCTCATCACACCAACAGATCTTATAAGAAAACATGGCCCCAACTATGGTCCTTCCAACCCAAATAATCTCTGCATTTTGTTCTTATTTTTCTGCTAGTCAATAAGCTTCATCGTAAGAAGGAGATTATATTACTGACTTTATAAAATAATTCTTAAAACTTTTCTCCAGCTAAAGTAACATAATAGAAACAGCATCACCATGGCCCATGGTGAGATTGTTTCCATCCCCTGTATGGGTACTTGCAGCCTCAGGCCTGTTGTCATCAGCAACTCATCAGACTTTGAGGGCTTGACTCAGTGCCTTAAATGTGGGCATCTATTTCCACTGAGTCACTTTATGGATTTCATTGTGAGATGCATGGGGAGGGTGTTCAGGAGGACACCTGGAGCAGCAGCCAGAGGTTAGGCAGGACAGCAAAGGCATCTCAGGTAACACTACATGGGCACAACCATGCCATCCCCAGCAGTGTGACTTGCTGTACTGTATGTGTGCTTACCTGCACAAAAGCATTGTGTGCAGCTGTCAGACACAGTCCAACACTCTTTAGCTACTTTGTCACATCTAGAGCAAACACTCCAGCCAGAAAAGTCCTTTTTCCCAAGAGATGCTGCTTTGTTCTTCAATATTCAGAGGGGTGCATCCTGAAATGTGCCATTCAATAGACAATTTCAGTTTAGGCTGAGCTTATTCATAACTCTTCTTTGAAATTGTACTTCTTTGAAGTCTGTGAGCATTTTGCCTCTGACTCCAAAGAAATCAGGACTTATTCTGAAAAAAGTGACTCTCTGCACCAATAAAAGCATGTGTTTCATATGTCATCACTAATATCTGAACATGCAATGGAGAACACAGCTGACCTCAGTGATAAATTCTTCATCTCTGAGGTCACAGTGGAAAAGACACCGATGAAGCTGCTCTCAGAGAAATAAAAAGGAAACTGGATTGAAAGTTGCATCTGTTTATTTTTTCTCTGATATTTTTAAAGAGCAGCTCCAAAAGTGTTACTTGCATTTTATTTAATACTTATAGTGGAACAGCAATGAAACTTAGCATTAGAGGGAGTGTGGGTTCCTACCAGAAAATATCTTCAACACCTCATAAAAACCTGGCCATTTATCAGCACTGCAGGAGATCTTTATTACCTCCCTACAGCATATGCTCTCCTATGATGTGGTTATTGATTTAACAAGTAAACTCCATGGCAAGCTTTTATCTTGGAATTAGCAGCAAGACTGAAATAGAGCCCTTATTATTCTAATAACACAGAGATGTGAGATTCCTACGTATTCCAAAGGCCGTATCATCGCCTTAACAAGCATCCCATTAGAGCTGTCTGGACTGCCACATCAAAGCGTGTGAGAACTTTACAAACCTGTAAGAACCTTAACAATCATGATATTATGCTCACCCTCACCAATTTCACAACCCTTTTGTTTTTCTTCCTACAGGTTTGGACATCAGGCAAGCTCAGGTTATTGTTCTGTCATCGGGTACCAAATGTATAAATGGGGAATATATTAATGACCAAGGGCTTGCGGTCAATGACTGCCATGCAGAAGTTGTGGCGAGAAGGGCATTTGTTCACTTCCTCTACTCACAGCTGGAGCTACACTTAAGGTAACTGAATTCTGTTGATGCTTGGGGAATGTTGTACACCCTTCAGTGGAATAGATCCATCCTCCAGATATCTGAAATATTTGTTTCTTTATGTTGCTATTTCCAAGTCTTTAACTGATGAAGGACCAATATGCTGCACAGAAAAAAAAGAGAAAGCTGGATAGCCTAGAGTGTTGGGTCATAAGCTCCTTTACTTCAGCTGATTTTCTTTCAGTGGCTATTAGAGATGACTCATAAAGTTGGGGTTTATGATGCCTGATGATTTTGTACAAATCTTTACATGCAGGCTTATTAGCATCGTTCCCTGACCAGAGACTGGAAGGAGGTCATTTTGCTCACTGCAGCCGTTTTCCTATCTTCTTTGCTGCTGCTGAAATATCTCAAGGAAGTGATTTATTGATCATTAATGCCTTCATTGACTCACTAGAGAACCAATGAGTGTTAACAGTACAGTAAACTTTGTACCAAAGTGCAAAATGGTATCGCTCACTTCTTCTTTACGATGTTTTAGAATGTTATAGCATGTAGAATCATTACAGAGGAATTATTGTTCCAGTCTTCAGCCAAACCCACCTTGTTACTATCTAAATGGTTAATGGGTCATGCACGACCTGGAAGCTGGTAACCAGTGCAGTACCACAGAAGTTTGTCTGGGGATCTCACTAACCGTGTCTGTCAACAATCTGGAAAAGGCTACATAGTGCTCGGTTATAAGCGTTGCAGGGGACATTAAACTATGGGGAAGACTAGTCAATATGTTCAAGGGCCGGGCTATCATCCTGTCAGGCTGCAAGACTAAGCCAGCAAAAACCTTCACAGAAAACTCAACAAGAACAAATGAAAAGTCCTGCACTGAGGAAGAAAGAATTAACCACAACAACACAGGCTGGAGCTTTACTGGCTGAAGAGCAACTCTGCTGAAAAAGGACAGGGTTCACAGACAGACAGCAAGCTGAATGTGAGATAGTAGTGCCTGGCATCTAAGAAAGTTAACAGGATCCAGGGCTGTCAGGCAAGGAATGTGATCATCCTTCACAACTCAGCACTCATTAAATCACATCTATAACACCATGTGCATTTTTAGGTCTCCCAATACGGTAAAGACATCCAACCACTCAAGGGCCAGAGCACTTGGCCAGTCTGGAGATGAGATGGCAAACCTAGCAGAACATGTGTCAACAATACAATGAAACTGACACCTTTACCAAGGTACACGGTGGGAAGATGACAGACAACAGGCAGACATGAAAAAAAGACGACCTCAGTCTGAATATCAGGACAAACTATCACCGTAGGAACAGGTCACCCAGCAGTGTTGTGCAGTCTCTCTCCTGTCCTGGACCTTTTTAAAACATAGATGGATAAAGCCCTAAGCAACCTGGCAACCTGCTTTGAGCAGGAGATTGGACCAGGTCCTTTCCAGACTGAATGATCCTATCAATGATCCTATGAAAACTGAAGAGAAGTGAAGCTGAGGTGGCATTTGTTACATGATAGGAAGCAAGTAATGAAGGAAGAAAGTAGAGAAAACAAAATATCCCTTATCTATAGGTCATTCTTCTGCTCTCCATTTTTGCTTGCATTTTCATGTGACTTTACCTGAAGGCCATTTAACTCAGTGCAGAAAGACACTTTGACTTCAGAAGATTTTGCATCAGGTGTCAGACACAAGAATTTATCTGAGCAGGATTTTGTGTTCTTGTGAGCACCTATGATACTGTTGCACCAAAGCAATGATAATAAGATTAATGCTTATTTTTCACTTCAAGCTGGAGTTGGAGACAAGAGAGTATATTGAGTAGAGGAGCTTGGCTAACAAAGAGGAACAAGAGCCTTGAAGGATTTAATAAAAAACAATATTCTCTCTATTTCAATCTGAATCACTTTCAAGTTTACATTAAATTATTATGTTTTCAGCAGTGTAGCAGCCTTAGTACTTGCTTGATGCTACGGTCTCTTGGGAAACAAGTGCTACCACTGTATCTTAAACTGTTGTATTGATCCACCTCTCTAACATCTTCAGTCATATTATTATTTCATTTGGATCAATGTTAACAGTCTTTTGTTAAGAGAATCCTCGGTGCAGCACAAGCTCTGTTCACAATAACTTCAAATCACCCTCTCTTCAGCCAAGAGCAGGCACCACTACTTCTCTGACCAGCATACACAATAAAAATCTCAACCAAAATTGTCAAGGCTAAGCACCTTCAAAAGACAGAGCTGGATATATTGTCAATCAGATTTTGCTTCCTTAAAGTCCGCGGGGAAGCAAAACTGTGTGTTATAATATATTCTTCAATTCTAGTATTTATTGCTACACTCAGTTTTATGCCATCATCGGGAGCTTTGTCATATGGTGAGAAAAATGATGTTCAAAATGAAATGAAAAATGCGTTTTCTGGCCATTTTACCCCTTTTTCTCTTGAAAAGGGAAACGACTCCCACAGGCAGAAAAATCATGTGGTGCTACTGAGTAGTTAAAAGGACAGGGCTTTTAGGACAGACAGGTTAACTCAGCTCCACTGGGATGCCCTACACACCCATTCCTCATGCTTGGGAGAAACACAAATGTGGCTTCTGCATTGTTATGCATTTGCCTTAACCTAGCCCAAATTAAAGTCTTCTCCCAGGCCAGGAACCTGTTGTACAACATTATAAATGAACTGAGAGCAAAAAGATGGTTCCTTAACCCAAAACAAGAGCAAGATTAAATTTTCCATCTTCCCCTATGGAACTGACAAGTTTGTTCAGTCACAGGTATTCCCCGTTTTCCACATATCTTCCTCTCGCCAAGACTACCTGCTCAAAGTAATCTCTACAGCTGCATTTCAAACTTCAAGAACTTTCAGAGCAATAATTATTTGTCTATATGATGCTGTCCTTGAAAAGAGTCCACTTTTCCAGAATTTACAAATACTGCCACTGACCTCAGTGAAAGCAAAACGCTTGTTTGCCTGAGTGTAGCATGAAGGCTTCAAAGAGCAGGGACAAGCAGGCTGGAGCAGAGCAAACAAAGGCCAGGGCAGAGAATTAATGACCAGGAGAGTTGGATTCATTAGGTTGAATTTACTGCTTGATACCTCACTTAAGATGTCTGAAAGTTAGTTGAGTGTGGACTAGATCCCACAGGCTTCTTTTATCACAAGTGGAGAGAGATGGTAATCTCCAGAGTGAGACTCAGAAGATCTATTCAAGTATCCGTTGGAGGTGAGATGAATTGCTATGTACTGGGGCAATTTTTTTTCCATTTCTATAGAGAGCATAGGGTGACTGCTTCAGATATTTAAACTGTAGAACAATCCTCTCCACAAGCCAAAGTTACAGCAATATTTATTTGTTACATGTTAGAGGTGTGACTTTCTTGACTTTTCATGGGAGAGTTCCAGAACAGAAACTTAAGAAGCAAGAATGACAAATACTTTAAAAGGAAAATTTCTTTCAATAACTTGTTGTCTAGATCTTGATTAAATAAAAGCTAAAAGTACAACTAAAATCTGACAGCTTCTAACCAGTCTAAGACCCTTAGCCCTTCCAGATTTTATTTTTATGACAACTGTAATCCTCCAGTTCTCAGGGCTTTCACGGAAAAGATGAAAAGTAAGTCGCAAATGTTCTGACGTACAAAAGAAGTACAAGAAAGACCTTTTGAGAAGCTTTTTCTAAAAAAGTACACAAATACCATAGTCTGATTCTCTTAACAATAATAGCTGTAAAATTCACATTGACTTCAGTGGGATTATTTATACCAACAGGCCAATAGGGGAGAAAAGAGAATATAACTCATCTTTTTTAAAGACAAATAAAACTAATAATCTATTCTTAAGATAAATGAGCACCATGGCAGTCTTCCTGCTGTAGTGGCCCCACAGGTACCAGAGGGATGATTTTAATAGAAGCTAAGTCCTTCCAGTGTTAGATGAAAACCACTGATTATTTTATACACAAAATGCAAGGAATAGTCTTTATCCTGTCCAGTTAAGTTTTTTTGCAGGAAAATCATCTGCTTGTTACACATCTACCATGTCTTACTTTTGTCCTGCCAGGCTTTTAATGGACATAGCTCCTTCCCTTTTAAGCCTGCTGTTAGTTTCTTTAGGATGCCGTGCAGAAGCATGTAATACTAGAAACTACCCATACATACATTTAAATGCTAAAAACAGCTCCTTCGCTGCTCTTTTAGAAAGGCTTTGTTTCCACAAAATGCTTCACATATATTAAATCATAAGTGTGCTTAAGTATCTTCCTGAAGTCAGCTCAAAACATATGCATGTGTTATGCTGAATAACGAACTTCAGCACAAGATTAGAATTTAGCATATTCTTAAATGTTCTTCTTGAATCAGCCTCAAATCCCAATTCTCCCCCAGAAATTTCTAACAGACAAAGTTTTAGGGACAAATTCTGCTTTTTTAGCCACTGCCAGCCTGTGGAAATGACACTTTAATGCCACTCCCTGGCTGAATGACATTGTTGGCTCACTGTGGGCTGCTCTCCTTATTGCTTTGTGCAGCTGCATGCTTCTGTAGAAAGTGACAGTACAAAGGACTGCTACTGCAAACTCTTTATCCAGCTCACAGCTCAAAACCACTACCACAGAGGGAAGGCAGAAGTGTACTCATGCTGGAGCAAAAGCACCTTTGCAGAAGTGCATCTCGTGGTCCACCTGGAACATTTTTACAAGATCCCTGTGTCCCACTGAGCTTTGAAATCCCCCAAGCATCCCATGCACAAGAATCTCTGCTGAGCCACAGCAGATGGTATTGCATCTCAAACTCTTTTATAACAACACTCTCAGATTTTCTTTAATAAACTTATTTGGACACTGTGCAGGGCTGAATCTCATATTTCTGTTCAGCCCCTAGAAAACTGTCCCAAAGACAAGTCAGGACCATATGTGATACGGAAGATCCCAGCCTCATGATGGAAGAGCCAAGCTGTCCTGCCCTGCAGCCCTGCCATCTAATTTTAGAGCTGTCATCACTGGCCACAAAACAGTGGTACTCTCAGGGAGAGAGAAGAGAGCAGGGTTATCAGTGAAAAACCAGTAAAAAGAGAGTGGATGCTGATTACTGTGAACTCATGAAATCCAGCCCAAAAAACGACCACTCAGATCCTACCTAGCAACTGTTTCTAAGTTCTGATGCTGCCCCCCCACTCTGGTGAGGTTTAACATAATAATAGCAGGCATTAGGACTGCACAGCTTTCTGTTCTCCCAGCTGATTTTACAGTGAATTATTTAAAACCAACTGCAATTGCTCTAAAGTCCAAGCAGCGGGACTTACAGGTATTTTATTATTTCAGAGACTTGTATCAGGGCAATAATATAATTAGTGCAGGTGGGAAATTCCACCAGAGCCAGCAGAAAATGAAGGAGCTGCATGTGGCAGCTGGAGTGGCTCCCTGCCCCTGACAGGCAAGCTAATGTGCCTGTAAATTCCTCCTGACAGCAAACGCATCCTGGCATCAAAAAATGACAAAACACCCAAACCATGGAAGAGTGACAGCCAAACAGATTCAATAGCACAGAGGCTGCACCGGGAGAAAACAGTCAGCAGCAGCCTGGATTAAAGCCAAGGACTGACTCCAAGATGGAGTAGAAGGCATCCCTGTTTACAGTAACAGGAAACAGGGAAAACAGCAGAAATTGCCTTGGTCAATTCACTGTCCTATAGTGAATTAAATGAGTAGGATTCTGGCATATTAAGAGCTTCCTAGGAAAATCATTACCTGCGGGCAATGCCGTTCTGTTCAGAGATATTCCTACAGAGAGACCTTTGCCTTTCTGAGGGAAGGGCCAGGACATCAGAGAGAAAGGAGTCTTTTGTCATAGTTCCACTAATCACATTTTCACCTTCAAAATTATAGTCACGACCATCACCCAGATGTACATATTAGAGGCAGCTGTCTGTCAGAGAAATCACCCGTGTCTTCCCAAATGTAAATCATGCGAGGAAGCGCTCAGCGGCACAGCCTTAATGCGAGCTATTGCTGCAAACGGCAGGACTGGGAGGGTTTGGCCTCCCGGGCAGCTGCTGCTAATGGAATATGTGCACTGTGTCCCCATCTAGCTGCTGAACCACTGCGAAGATAAAAGCTTCAGCTTAATAAGTATCTTTTTCAACTCAGCTGAGAAAAGCCGGCACAAGTTTCATCCTCACTTCTCAGGGTGGCTTCTGATTGCCAAAAATGCCAAGTGAACAAGAGGACACTGCTGGCTGAGATGAAGCCCTTGTAGGTGGCTCTGGCTGAACAGGGAAGAAAAGCAGTGCCTAGGGAGCAGGGAGGATTGGCAGGGGTCACAACATCCGGGTGTTTCATTGGAGGCCCTTTTCAGTGGAGCATATAAACACGTCTCAGTTGCAGTGATGTCAATGGGATTTAAACACATGCCTAGGCATTATGATAAGCAAAGCTGATTTGTTCATATGAAAGCCTAACACAATTTTTCCATTTTTCTTACACCAAAACCTCTTTAAAATCAGTATGTTTCTGCATCCATACAATTGAAGAAGTAGAGTTACTTCTCAAAAATCCACACATATTATCATTAGAATATATTCTAGATAAGCAAGTCAAAAGCATTTTGACAGTTTCGACCCCCTTCACACATCTCTTCACTTGGAGAAGCTTATTGTTTTTCTCTTGCCATCACTAGGAGAAATATATGATGCCAGGTGCTAATAAAAACAAACAAACAGAAGGAGAAAAGCAGACAAAGAGAGACAGAGAGCAGAAATGTTTCTGATTTTGCGTGTAACAAATGACCTGGAACCTCTTTTGTGATCATAGCAAACGGCGAGAAGACTGGGAGCGATCAATCTTCGTGCGATTAAAAGAGGGAGGCTACAGGCTGAGGGAGAACATCCTGTTCCATCTGTACGTGAGCACTTCACCCTGCGGAGACGCACGCCTCAACTCCCCCTATGAAATCACAACTGACTGTAAGGAAAAAAAAACTCTTCCCTCGACTCTTTCCTCTCTGTGTGGGGTTTTTGTTGGTTCTTTTTCTTGTAAGATCACTCATTACTTCCTTTGTTTGCTTGCAGAAAGCGTTTTGCCTCAGAGCAGGCTGTGTGGGGGCTATGTGTGTCTGTGCAACTGGTGCTTGGGCTTGTGTACTGAGGGAAGTTGTGCAAGGAACATCAGAGCTGGGCAGGGCAGTGAGAGACTGCTCTGCATGCCTGAGGCTCAATGGCTCTGTCAGGGAGTGTCTCCCCAATAGTCTGTATTTCCCTCAAGGAAATACAACCTCAGCAGTAAAAAAATGCCTTGGAAAGGGTATCCATGATCAAAGAGACTCTTGAAGCCACAACCATGGGCTGGACCAGAGGCTGAGGACTCTAGCTGGGGATGCATAGACTTTTCTCAGGGTCCAATCAGTATGCATGGGTTGAAGAGCTGCATCTACAGCAAGCCTGAGCTGACCAGGCTGCAGCAGGTGGAGTCTGAAGTAGAAATATGATATGATATGATATGATATGATATGATATGATATGATATGATATGGCACATCTGTATTGTTGATTAAAGGTCAGACTTTCTCCAAATACCACCTACATTGAAGTGAATTATGTCAAGACCACTCTGGAATACATGGCTCCTAGGCCATCCTGTCTATGTCAAATCAACTGCATGTTCACTGTATGGCAGATGGCTAGATGGAGTCCACCAGGCCAGCTTTGGAGTCCCTGGACCCATAGCCACAACATTTAAGCAGAAACATGGTTTTCCAGGCGTTTTTCCTCTAGAGGTGATCTTGCAAGAGAGGTAAACAAATCAGGTCTTGAGCTAGCGTGTGTCACCAACGGACCTATAGAGCTTGTTGTCCAAGATAACACATTGCATCTCCACCACATGACCCAGCACTCTCATCTCATCACCCCTCCCAGACTCACACATTGCCCTGCCATGCCAGAGGCACGACCTTGTCGTGTTCCCGCTGCACCAGCTTTGCCTCTGCCTAGCTGCAGGGAATGTCCCCAATAAGGGACAAGGGGACTCGAGAGGTCTGGGGCTTGTTATCATATGTATCTGTCACCCCATGATCTAATACACAATGTGCAATGTACACTCTTATCTTTGCCCCTAGCTATTGCTTCTCATACATGCACTTTACAGTGCTGTAATACCCATAATGCTGGCTGCTAAATGTAGATGTAATGAGAAATATTCCTTGCCCTGACTACCTTGAATGTGAAACAGTCATGACAGAAGAATGGATGGAGAAGGAAGCATAGACACAGGGACATAAAATTAATCATCCAAGGTCACATAATAACCTAACTTCCTTACAGGCAAATCCATCAGATGGTAGTTTCACTCCTGGTTCTTATTTGTATGAGTTATTTATTAACTATTAGATATTATTCTCCCTAGACTGGAATCTTTTTGTTTTGTGTGAAACAGCAGCTTGCTAGGGTAAGAAAGCAGAATACACTTATTCAGGAAGGAAATACACTTTCCTACATGACATGATTTCTACATTCTGTCAGCAGGCTTTATAAAATGAAGGAAAGCAAGCAAATGTTAAAAGAAAACCAGCAAATTGACAAATTCTTGATGAGGTAGCAAAACAAGGAGATAACATCATCTCAAAACCAGATTTAAAAATGAAAAAAGGAAGCGCCTTTGAAAATAGAAAATTAATAGTGATTTCTGGCCTCCCACTTTATGTGTGTATCAAGACAAAGGCTTTATGTTTGGTTCATTGATTTTATTGAAGATAGCTTCCTTGGGCACTCCTTACCTGGCATCAAAAGTAGAAGCATCAAAATATGTAGTTATTTTCAAAAAGTGGTCCACTCTCAAGAACAACTGAAGACTGTTCAGGATGGATTCTGCTCTTTTATGCATGAGGATGCAGGTGCTTTGGGCAGCTGATGGCACTGCTGCCTATTGATAAACAGCTGAACCCAGCCCTGGAGGTGAACAGTACTTGGCTCATGGTTTGCTTCAGAAAACATATAAATCTGCCATATCTACCAGCTAATGAAGGAATACTTCTTCAGATAACAGTACATACATAAAACTGTGTTTAAAAATATATAATCATATAACACCTAACAGATATAGATAGTCACAAAAGTACTTTTCTTTTTGAATATTACACCAAACATCATTCCAGTGTAAAAACTGAGACAGAAAAGGCTGTGTGGTTTACCCAAGGTTACACAGTGATTCAGCAACAAGACTTGAAGGGGTACTACAGCTGGTTTGTAATTCACTATTTTAAGCATATCTCTCTGCCTTTGTCCTGTGCTCTTAAAATAATTTAGCACTGTGTAAAAAGCCATGTTGCCAAAAGCTGTCTTTCAGTGAGATAAGCATTTCTTTGTAGCTCACATTATCCCAGAGACATCTGGGAAGATAAGTACTTTATTATGTTTATCATTCAGATCTTCTCTTTTTTTTCTTCTTTAACTAGAGAAATAACCTTTCTTTCATCCAATAATGACAAGAAACTCCAGATGAATGCTGTTTCATTTCTTAAACAACAAAGAAGCCTCTCCTAGAGCTAGTGCAAGCCATCAAACACTACTGATTATTCTCTAAAGATGCATTAACATTTAAAAATGGTGTCTCACCATGTGGTTTCTGGTTTTGGAAAGGAATATGATAAGCCTTTATCAATATAGGGAGTGAGTAAAATCCACTTCTCAAATCTCCTTCCAAAAATTTCCTATTATCCACCATGTCTTCCCAGCACCCTCAGGGAGGCCTCACATTTATGAGCTTTGTTCTGGTAAGGGAGGAGATAAGCTAGCATGCACTTGAAACACAGTTTACTTCTTACTGGATAGTGCAGGGTACCAAGGCAGGGACATGTGTAAAAGTCTGACCTGAACATGGCTCGTGAACAGCTGCAATGGAGAGGAGCAGTCCATGGAGCCCAAATCCATGCCAGGTTCATGCAGGAAAGTAAGCAACAGAAAGATAGAGACATAAATGAGATAAAAAGAAGTAGAGGACAAAAAGGTAAAATCTCACTTTGATTTGCAGTGATATGCTTCTTGGATCGGAGGTGAGCTAACTTGTTTGTTGATACATCCCTAGGCAACTCTAAAAGAAAGGCAAAATCTATCTGAACCAGAGCTGCTCTAAGCATGGAGTCTTTTAATTCTTTTTGGAGCCTGTAGGTCAGGAGGCTCGAAGAGCTTATGGAGGGATTCAAATGAAGTTGAATCTTTGGGAGAGGCTAGTTTAATCCAAGACAGTGGGGGAGAAGGCTGAGAGGAAAGTTGCAGGAGCAGGTGACAATAGGAGGGGAGAACAGCCAAGACGGGTGGTGTTGCAGAAATAGGAGGCTGGGAAATGCCAGAGAGGTTTCAGACAGTTGTGATCATCTTTATAGGTTCATATGGCTGCTTTTCTCCAGCCAGTCTCTTTCGCAGAACTCTCTTCCCTTCATCATTTTCCAAGGTCACCCATAAGGTTGTAGAACAACATTTTGTTGAAAAGGCAGAATCCAGTGTTCTCACTACTCTCTCTAATTGCTCTTTCACAATCAGCTGCTGCCCCTGCCTTAGCTCAGGGCTTTAGGTTAGGGACCGTAAGGCAACATTTTTCTGGTACTTTCTCCTTTTGTCTACATCCAAGTAAGATATATCTGGATTTCTTACTTCTCCTGAGGGCAGTATCACAGCATCAAGTTAACATGGGTTTCCTGCAGGTTTCAAGGGGGTTGATGCTCTGCTCCACTCTGGCGAGAGAGCCCATCTGGAGTACTGCATCCAGATCTGGAGTTCTCAGTACAGGAAAGATGGACCTGTTGGTATGGGCCCATAGAACAGACACAAAAATGATGAGAGGGATGTACATCTTTTCTATGAGAGACGGATGAGAGAGCTGAGGTTGTTCAGCCTGGAGAAGGCTCTGGGAAGACCTTATTGCAGCCTTTCAGTACTTAAAAGGGGCTTTTAAGAAAGATGGGGACAAATTTTAGTAGTGCCTGTTGCAATAGGACAGCAACGTTGCAATGGAACAGGTTGCCCAGAGACATGGTACATATCCCATCTCTAGAAATGTTCAAGGTCAGGCTGGAGGGGCTCTGATCAACCTGATCTATTTGAAGATGTCATTGCTTATTACAGGGGAAGTGGCTGGACTAGATGACACATAAAGGTCCCTTCCAACTCAAACTATTCTCTGATCTTCTATTTTCCATTACAGCACATACACCCTGGCTCTTGAGCTGGAGCTGCAGCCATGAGGGCAGACAGCACTCTAATATTTGTTGTGTATTTTGTACCTTCTCCTGAATCTAGGGCAAACCACAGAATAATCAAGCCCTTGATTTGTTAAAGTGCCTTCCTAGCTAATTTAGGGCATCTTGACTTATTGGCTTTTTTTTTTAAGAGCCTCTTGAAAAGCAAAATGAATTGCTTAAAAAAATGAGCTAATAAATCCTCTGCTCCCTGACTCCTCCTTCTCTGGCAGTATTTTACCTCATTGTCCATCTTTCTGCTAGAGATGCACTCTTTTTACTGCATGGATTGCTAAAGAGACAAAGAGAATCTGCCCCAGGGCTTATCTTCATTCCTCTCCCTTGGGCTGCTTTTCTATCTCTCGCTAACATGCTGTATTGCCTTGTACCATTGACTCCTTGATAGCTCAGCTCCTGTTTTATCCCACGCTCCCTTTAGGTCTGAAACACACCATTGCATCTGCTCCACATGAGGTCTTCCTCCTGCTTGTCTATTAACCTACAGCTGTGCTGAAGCTCTCAGGCATACACATTTGACAGAGCTCTCATTTAAACAGGATCCACTTGCAGCCACATGATCTGGATGATTGGCTTGGTAGGTGATAGGGTTGTGCACTGTAGTTTTCAGAGAAGTTGAGGAACTGAGGAGTACCCAGAAAGACAAGTTTTCGCTTTCTACTTCAAATGTACTTTCGCTCTGTGCTTTCCCTGCCTGTGACTCTGCTGGATTTTGCATCCCATTCTTAGATCCAGTGTTCTCGGTTAAGCCCCAAGTCTGGAGCTGCTTCAAAGGATTGTCCTGCTCACTCTGCGACTCAGCAGTCTGTGTTCAGATGTTGCTGACTCAGATAGCATCAGCATGTGATCACCAAATCAGAGTCTCTGGAAGTCCTATCCTGAGCAGAATGGCTGGAGAGAGACAAATTCAAACACAGGCCATCTAAGGAGCCTGTCAGTGTCCAAGAGAGGAATACAAATGATGCCCTGTGACTGTTAGGAGACTCAGCCTCAGAGTTCTACATTCAGGGTCCTGCAGGCAGGTATCAGGATGCAAATACAATGGGGACTCTTATGGCAACAGCCGGGCTAAAATCCCTCCCAAAAGCATTTGGTTTGGTGATTCTGAGATGTGCAATAGGAAATCTCCCCTTCCTTCTTCCCATCCCATGTTTTGTTTAAATGACCAAATTCTGTTCTTGTGAGTAGACGATAAGGGAGAAAAAAACATCTCAAGAACCATGTAAATAACTCAGTTGTCTGAGAAGAAATTAGCTATCTGTAACTACTAGACAATGCAAGTCCTAACAGATTGATATACTGCCCCTGCTACAAAAATCAAGGATAACCACAGGTCATCCCTTGGGCTTGGACACTATTATTTGGTTCTACTGTACAAGTGCTCCCAGATACCATATCACTCTGTTGTGGCTGCTGGCCTACTGCAACCTGGGAGACCATATTGGAAATCCGTAGCTAGTCGGTGCACAGGGCAGCTTCCTCCTAGGTTATAAAGTTGATTTTATGCTGATGAATGGCCCATCTGTGGAACTCGGATGAAGGTGCATTATTTTCCTGTTTTTCATACGGCTGAGCAGAACAATACCTTGGGGGACCTGAGAACAAAATTATCATAGAGAACCATGTCCAGAAGTAACACAAAAGAAAAAAAATACATGCAACAGTGTAGGCTGTAGCACTAAACACTGCCTCAGGAGAAATATTCCTAGTACTGGATGAGCTACTGTGGTCAGCCCAGTTTGCTTTGTCACGTAAAGGATGCTGCAGAAATTGCAGACACAGCATGAGGCTGTTGGATTACTTCAGGGGCTAGCAAACTGGTTATTAAGGAATATGAAGGGAAATTATCCTTTTGCTTCATTAAGACTGGACTGCGATGGATCCAAAAGTTTTGGGTTTAGAGTGTGAGCACAGCACCTTTTGTCATCCCCCTTTGAGATCAAGTCCCATTGAAGCAATGGCCCATTCTCGATTATGCCACCGACACAGCCTCTATTTACCAAAGTAAATAGAGGAAATTGCAAAGACTTTTTACAGTTAACTAGAAGTTGGTCTGGCAAGAAGTTTACATCCCTGCTCAGGACTGTTACCAGTCATCAGTTTTATATGTAATTATCCTGTTTTCTAACACAATCCTCCCAGGCTGCTGAAACGCTGTTTCAGACAGTGACTGCTTTCACTCTCCTTGGCTTGGTAGAGAAAGCACAGTGCCCTTTGGTTAATTTCCTCCATCAGTTACACATATCACCCATGGGTGGGAGCACAAGTGAAGTGTGCTGCTGGCCAGGATAGGCAAAGATGACAGCAAAGCCCAGTCTAAATGTAGTGGTCCTCTATTTCTCCATGCACTGCAGGTCTGAGCAGTAGCCAGATTTAGCTTGGGGCTTCCCAGGTGTGGAGGTGGTGTTGCACATAGCCATTTCAAAGATTTCTTCTCAACATCTGACATAAGTCCACGTTGGGACTTGAGGAAAGCCTTCTTCTGGGGAAGATGTCCAAAGGGACTTCAGGAAAAAGAGTGCGGCTGAGAAGGATCAGTGGGATCTTGAAACAGTGGCCACGGTGACTATGGGAAAGTTTGGCAAGGAACAGGATCTGTGATGTTCAGCTTTGTTGTAGGGGAGTGGCAAGAGACAGCAGCAGAAGGTCTGTGAGAGGTGGGACAACTCTGGAAAGCTTTGAGATGAGTGGAGCTCCTCTCCTCTTTCCAATGCATGGCAGCCACATAGGACCTGCAGGCACTGGTTTGTCCCACCTCCATTGCTGCAAGAAGCTCTCTAGCATCTCCTATTCACTCTCTGCTCTTCCAGGGCAGGGTAGGGAGAAAATGGAGGAGAGAGGGAAGACTCATGTCAGGGGAACCAGAAGGAGCAGGAGCAGGGACTGGCCAAAAGCCCTTTGCTGTCAGCTCTGCAGTCCTGATGCTGCCTGAGAGGAATACTGCAGAAGTAGCAACTGTTGCATCTCCAGACAGAGCAGCAGGGCCAGAGGGTCTGCAAGTACATGGTCTGGCTGCTGGAAATCCCATTTCTTTTGGTAATCCAAAGGAGAGGTCTGACACCCTACACACTTGGCCATGCTAAACCTTTTGCTAATCCCTAGGGTCATCTCTAATCCCTAAATCTGACAGAGAAGCTTGTAATATCTGATCTTAGAAAGTGAGGTGAGATTGTGAAAGCACTCATGGTTTTATTGTTGGAATTACTATCACAGAATCATAGAATGGTAGGGTTGGAAGGGACCTCTAGTGATCATCTAGTCCAACTGCCCAGCAGAAGCAAGCCCACCTAGATCAGGTCACACAGGAACATGTCCAGGCGGGTCTTGAAGACCTCCAAGGAAGGAGACCTCAGAATGTACCTCTGAAAGAGGCTTTTGTTTTGCTACATTGGAAGTCCTAAAGACTTCAGTGCCAATTAATCAACCTGTGAAAGTTTGCTACTGCATCATATTTTGCTATTAATCTCTGTCAGGCCAAGTAGTTAGGTTTCTAGTGGAGTTTTGCTGAAGCTGACTAGAGAATAACCACTTCACTTCACGGACAACTTTCAGGTCTCAAAGTACTGACTGACTGGAAAAAAACCTGTCAGGAAAATTTTTGAAATAACTGTGTGAAAAGGGGGATCACATCCTCTGTTTTTCATGTCTCCTGGACAGCAGCACACTAACAAGGGACAGAAAAAAATACTACCTCCTTTCCTTCCATGCCTAGTTCAGGGTGAGCTTTTTCATTAAAGGCCGCTTAGACTCAAAGAAGAACTTGAACCTCTATTTCCCGAGTTCTGGATCAGGGCTCCAGTGAATTCACTGTCAGCTGAGCTAGACAGCTCCCTTTCTTCAGTGTCTGTTGTAAAACTTTGTCAAAACTGATACATCATGAGAAAGCTCTTTGACAATGCATTGAAAATGCCCCAATTTCCTCTCCTTGTGATATTCTTGGCTGCTTTTGCTTATTGGGGTTTTGTTGTTTCAGGGGGAGTTATAAAGTAGAAAATAAGATTTTGTAGAAGAATGTGTCAGTGCAGTGTATGTCTATCTGGGAAAAGAGAAAGAATATGCTGGAAACTATGGATTGCTCAAAGCCGGTATCGGACATAGCTTTGAAAAGCTTTTATGTAAAGCAAAATGTGTTTGTTAGGATTCAGGAAAACAGGTTTCCACAGCTATAATCAGATCCTAATTTTAACAGAATGCTTGAATTGCCAAAGGGTATTGCACTGTATTTATTGATTCTGCTTTGTTATGGGTTTTGCTGCTTTGTGAAACACTACATTTGGACACAATGTTCAGATGTGATAAAAAGGCTACATTAATCAGCAAAAGGCCATGGCTGAGAAGCTTTCAGAATAGCAGTAGAAAATTTTACCAAGAAAATCTATTTGTCCCTGAATTTGTCCAGCCTAAGGAATAATAATGTCTGAGGTGCTCCAAGGTCCCCTGAAGCAGGCACAAAGAGACAACATGTTTCTGGACACAGCTGCCCCAATTCCACCCCCAGCATCCCATACTCTGCTAGATAGATGAGCCTAGTTACAGATGTATTTTGAGCAGAACACATCAAAATTTTGGTAGGAAAAATCCTCATGAGCAAATATTACACTCACTTGGATCTAATTTGGTCTAATTTACTCTTCCACTGACGGGGAGTCACAGGTAAAGCCCCTGGACTGAGTTTTATAAAACTCGTCAGGGAACTCCAGGTCCAGTTAAGACCTATGTGGGACTTTTTAAATTGCTTTGACCCCTGGGAAGTTTCTTAGAGTCTTATTAAGAGAGAATTCTGAAGACAGCTGTGTAAGAGTGACAATTCAATCCTAACTATGACTCTGATGGTACTTCTCTAACTAGCCTTCAGCAACTCACTTTACTTTGGTCATTTCTATTTCTGTACCTGTAAAATGGCAATAAAAGTTATCCAGCTGTCACAACTTTGAGGAAGGGTAATTAATGCTCTGAATGGGATAATAAAATGGAAAGCACCATATATTCTAACCATTATTATATAGTTATGCACAATAATTTAGTAATGACAATCCATAGATTTCGTAAGGCCATCAGGGACCAGTTCCTTATGATCTAGACTGAATTTATCCAGCTGGAGATCATGGGACTTTACCCAGTAATTTCCATCTACAGCCCTAGCAGTTTGAACTAGGGTTTATCTGATGACACAGCAGGAACCACAGCCACTTTCAGTTCATACAAATCACAGTGAGACTGTCAATATTATTGACAAATTCCTATTGTTTCTGTCTCATGGGGTTCATTTTCTGTTTTCATATTTTGCTGACTTCCTTCACAACATTTTTCTTAAATCATTCTTGAAGATTTCCATTTCTGAACAACAGCAAAAATCCCAGAACCACAAGAGTAACAGCATGTTTTGTTGATAAAAGAAAGAGAGTTATGATGAATAACACATTCCTTTTATGCTTGTGTAAACTTTTTGATTAAAACATGGCAGGAGAGAGAATTGTCACCAAGTGGGCAATTCCAATGATGTTGACAATTTTTCACTCAAAGTGTATTTAAAAGATAAAGCCTATCTTTCAGAGAAAACATTTTTCTTTTAAAAAAAATAGGAAGAAGATACAATGGTGCATAATTTAAGACACAGATGAACAACTGATGAGGCATCTCGCTCTCCTCACACAGCCTCCAGCCACTGCCCTGCCTCTGCTCAGCCACTGACCTGGGCACCAACAGTAGCTCACCACACTGTCAAAAATGAGCTGACCATTGCTGGGGACCAGCTAATGTGCCCCCATGTCTGTCAGGAAGGCTACAGAGACAGAAGCTTTCTCTGTCACAGAGTTCTCAGCACCAGCACAGCCCTTTGCCAGGTCTCTAGACTTTGCTCTGTGGGAGCAGCTGCACCTCCAAAGCAACAGCGTTGCACATCTGATTTTAGATGAGAGGAGCAATTAGTAATTAAAAATAATAATCTTGAAGTGTTTGAGTTGTACTTTCCTTGATTGCCACATGCACAGAATCTTAATTCCAATGATAAATCCTGTGCTCTTGGCTTCAGGGTAATAATGCACTTCTACTCAAAAGCAGGCTGGAGTCTGTAGCCTGGGTTTGTAGGTGGCGTGAAGGATCTCCCCTCATGCCCGACCCAATACTGCTCATTCCTCTTTGCCTGGAAGGGTAATACATAACCCTCTGAGGAAATGGTGCCGGACTTTGTTGACAAGTTGTTTTAAAGGGAGTTTTTAAGACAGCTTTGATCCCAAGGATTCCTCAAAGACAGATATTACAAAAAACTAGTACCTATTTTGACATACAGCTCAGATTTATTTTTTCTTTGTCTCTTGTGGTTAAAGCTTGCTGAGAGACTAAGGCTTACTTAGAAGCTAATCCAGTGGCAAAATGAGTTTCATGTGGTAGCCACCCTAGCCGTTAGTATCATAAAGACATTCTAGCACCTCTCCCTTGGATGAGCATTCAGCACATTTCATATTATTCTACAAAAAGTGTTTTGTAATAGTGTTACATCACCTGAACAGATGAAATTTTACCCCCCAGTGATGACATATGGAGGCATTTTGATGGACAGAATTAAGAGTTTTCATTAAAACAGTCATGAGCTTTACTGTGATGGGGTACCATTTGTACACCCTTCTACAGTTACTATCTCTAACTATATAGATCAAATAAAAAATTACAATTTAACTAATATATACTTTAAATACATCAAGACAAATAATGCAGTCATTTCTGTTCTTTTGGATTCAGACTACAATTTTTTCCCAGCACTGATTCTTCTTATGAGAGATGGATTAAATGCCACATATTGATGAGCTACGAATGGGCAAATTGCCTTTGCTTTCACACTTTGTCTGTACATCACATGAAACTATTGGCAGATGAAAAAAATATGGAAGAAGTAGAAAGATACAAAATGATTATTTGAAGATTAATGATCAGGAGACAGAATAACATGTAATGGTAACATCTTTTATCAGACCATGAGGTATCCAATAGCTGTCCAAACCCAGGATTTCCGCCAGGGAAGATGCAGGGAGGAGGGAAAAGATAAAGGAGTTCAATTTCAGTTGTTACTTTCAGTTCTACAAATTGCAGGCATCCCAGGTTTTGTAACATTCTCAGATAAAATGCATATTCAGTATTTATAGTTGGATATAGGGCTTAATAGTACGGTCCATACCCTAGATTTGAACTGAATTCTGACAGAATGCGATGGGTGCTATTTGGCTCTGGGAACGAGCAGATCTGCCCTGGGGCTGCATTCAGATGCAAGGGATTTCCTGGTCTATTTTTAAATAGCTTATCTCAGTTTCAAGAGCCTCATCTCAATGTACTTTTAACCTATGCAAGTCTAACTTGTGTTCCCTCCTGGGAAGGACTCATTGCTGCACTCACCAAAGAGGCAGCTCCATAGACTATCAGGCAAGACCACTGCTTCTGCTGCCTAGCGCTCAGTGTAATGCCCTCAGAGTTCAGTTTTGTACCCTGTGAGGGAATATATTCTTTTTCATAAATCCAGTCTTCTTTCAGAAAAACCCCAAAGTTTCTTGCTTTCAAAAGCTGGCCCATTGCATTTTAGCCTTACTCTCTGCTGGTTGTTAAAGCACAGAGATTCATCTGACCAGGCACCCTACTCAGCAAAGGAGACGCATCCAAAGAATTCGGTGTGCCATGATGTTCACTTCAACACTTCCAGAAACAGTAGTACTGTGCATTTATTCAGTATCTGCTTGAGGAAAGTGCATCTCTAATAACCATCAAAATACAAAGGCAGTCAGATGTTAACACTTTTCTTTTCACCCCTTTGTTTCAAACTCCTCTAAGGAAGCTTTGTAAACTATGCTGATGAATGGAGGGTGCAGCTCTGAAAAAAATGCAAGATAGGCTGGTTTATTTCTTCCCTCATGAGGAGAGAACAGCCTCCACTGGAGCAGGGAAATAGAAAATGAACCTCTGAGGCAGTCATGCAAAATTTCAGACAGAGCCTTACTCGTGTGATTCTGTTTAATCACCATCCATTTCCTCTTCACTCTTCAACTAAATAATAAATATGGAGTGGCTTTTATCATTACGATTTGAGCCAGAAATGGTCCAGGAGAAAATAGGAAAATAAGGGGTGAGCCTTTAAATCAGTGGGTTTCACTGATTTTAAATACAAGGCACCTGTCTAAATTTCTAATCCAATAATTAATAATCCAGCACCTTTTTATCTTAGGAACTCTCAGGAGTAATTTCCACATCTGAGTGTAGCACACATCATAAATCCACTCCAAATGATTTTTAAATTTGTCCTTTCCAATTCCAGTTTGAATTGACATTTTGTTCTGGTTGAAGTGGCATCCTCAGACGCCTTCTCCCCTGCAATTAGTTGAGATTAAGCAGTTGGAGAACCATCACAGCGAAGATCAGAAATGCTCATAGTCAGTGATGCTTTGATCATACTGAACAGCAGAACAGCAGTAGGCTGTAGTTTGTGACTTTAAGTTGCATAAATAAATATATTTCTGAGACTGCTTTAAAATGATCCTTAGCAGGCTGTGCCAGCAAGTGGACTGCATTTTTCACTCTGGCAAGCAGCTTATGTGCTAAAATCTGTCTGCAGCTTCAGTGCAAAACACACAGAGCATCATCCTTTTCTTTGTTAAAAATTTATGTCTTCCTGCACTACTTAATGAAATGCTGAAAAAGAACTAAGCACATTCCAATTGCAGATCTGGATTTATTTAATCAGTGGCAATCTGAAAATACTCAGAGCTTTGGGTTATTAGTGTTTCATATAAACACTACGGATCATCTTTCGGAGCATGTGTGCCGGCTATCCCAGCAATGTGAGCGGCCTGAGACAGGCAGTACAGCACAGGGTTTTAGTCACACCCTATCTGTTGAATTTAATAGCAGTTGAGCAGCTAAAACCCCTTATCAGTGCTGTGGAAGTGTATCCCAGGGTGAGTTTACACTGGCCACAGCTGCCTGAATCCTATCAGCTAATGCCGTCTGCTTGGCTGCACCCTGGGTAGCACAGGCTTTACAGGGAGCGAAGTTTGGCACGTGGGCTGAGTTAATATGAGCATTTGGTAACTGAGAAGATCAGTGCATTTGTACACACCTCCTAAATGCTTTTTAAAACTTTAATAATTAGTTTCTGGTACTTGCAGGCCAGGACCAAGGTGCTATAATAACAACCAGACGTTGGGTACTTAAGACTTTATTCTTCCTTCAGTCCTGAAACTGAGAAGCCCAAGTAGACAAATAAAAACTCAAATAAGCAGGCTTCCCCCCAAGCTCACTGAAACATTTCAGATCCCTCTCCCCACAAATTATTGTCCTATGCTTTGAACTCTCCAGGTGCTCAGCAGTTGTTGGCAGGGGTGCTGCTTTTCCTTCCTCTGAACACTGGCTTCTTATCTCTGTCAGCATATCATATGTTGCTTTGCCACTTTGTAGGTAGTTTATACAGCCAAGTCAAAGTCACATGAACGATGAAATGCTCATCTTGCCACGCAGTCACTAAAATCCCCTAACAATTACACATCCCTTTGCATGTACACAAAATGTAGGCTTAACAACGTGGCAAAATGCCTGAAAAAGAGAGTCATCTAGGACACTGTTGCACCTGTAAGGGAGGGTCAGAGCAGGAGCTGAGAAAGCAAGAGGATTGTAGAGAGAGATGGGGAATGCAGAGTGAAAGATGTAGCAAGAGAATATATTCTTCTAAAACAAAATGGCAGAGAGAGAAATACTAAAAATTCATTTTGTCCTGGGGGATTTCCAGCAGGTGGACTCCTGTGGTAGATCTTTATTGAAAGGATAGCATCTGGTTTTCATAAATAGTTTTTGAGCAGTACCTTCAAATGAATTTGCAGAAGAAGGAAGCATCATTATCTTCATTACACCTGCGGGAAAGCTTAGGAAAAGCGAATTGATTTGCTTAAAGTCAAGCCTTCTACCAGCTGAAACAGCAATAGTCTCTTGAGTCACTCTTAACTGCTTCCCTGGCAGAGGTCTAGCTCTGCTGTGCCATCAGTTCTCAGGGTGTGCAGACTAAGGCAAAGTGGTTCTGCTACACATTTCTTGCTGTTTCTCAGTGAGATGTGTTTGCTAAGCAGAAGTGATCACTTTCTCCCTTTGTTGTCCAAATTTCATGGTACCTTTCCCATGACTCTGTTGTTTAATAATAAAAAGTGCTGCTCACCACTGCTTGAAGTTTTTAAAAAATGAGCTTCCCTGCAGAGTCCCTGGAAAAACATGGACCATTTCCTAGATCCCTAATCCCATCCAAAGAGCATCCTCTGAACCATACTGCAAGAGGCATCCCAGACACGAGAGTTGTACATGAGATCTGCACACTTTGCCATGAAAATGGTTTTCTGAGACTGTTGGCACAGCCCAGAAATTTGAGAGGAGAGAGATCTGAGTTATTTCTGCTTATGGAATTTTTTATTTGGCTCTTCCCATTTTCCCTCAGAACCAAAGTTTTAGAAGCCACAATACTCCAAGTCTGGTGATTTCTTCAGTGTCTCAGTTTGTGACAACTAGTTTGTTTTTGTGCATGGCCAGTCAATCCAGTTGATACCTGGTCCAGCCTGCTGCTGGCACACACAACCTCATCTTAGATTTTAAAAAGCAGTAAGAAAGTGAAGGAATGACTGGTGGGGGCTCAGCCAATCGTCTGGTGGCAGGTCACAGCTGACTCTGCTGTTCTACACATGTTTACTACCTCTACTAATCCCAATGGGCTGAAGAGATTTATTTTCTCAGTCATTTTTTGTAAACTATCCTTTGGCAGCAGCCAAAGTCAATCAATTGCTTATACCAGAGCTCACAGCACAGACAACAGTTATCCAAAGCAAAGATGATACAAAAATGATAATAGGGGAGTGGGAGCTGCTGAGGAGCATGTATGGAGCCAGCTGCTCATGGCTGGGCACCTGATCATTCTCACAACCTGTGACACCTCTGTGTTGCTCGGTGCCAGGAAGCCAGGCAGTCCTGTGCCTGCTGAGGGCTGAGGAGCATCGCCTTCACCAGCAGAAGCCTTCTGGTCAACTGAGGGGCAGGCCATGGAAAAATAACTGGGAGCTGAAAATATGGGCAAAAGCTCCATGTCTGTAGAAGCAGCACTCCTTTTTGTTGAAAGCAAAGGCCATCTTCCACTATCTTTTGTTATTTTCCTTTGGGCTAAATGGAAGCTGTGCAAAGGCTGCTTCACAGAGAAGGCATCCTCCAATGAAACTCTCCGAGAGTGAGAGTAAGCAGACCCTGAGGATTTCCTTTCTGTTCCGTGCCGTTCTTCCCTCTAGTAATGAATAATAGGACAAGAGGAAATGGGCTCAAGTTGCACATGGAGAGGTTTAAATTGGAGATTAGGAAGAACTTTTTCACTGAGAAGGTTGTTAAACACCAGAACAGACTGCCCAGGGAGATATTTAACTGATGAAGTGCTGAGGGACGTGGTTTAGCTGTGGACGTGGCAGTGTGAGGTTAGTGGTTGGACTTGATGATATGAAAAGATCTTTTCCAACCAAAATGGGTCTATGATTCTGTTCAATACAATCAAAATACCTGGGGGTTAAGTAGCAGTATAAAGACGGTAAGAATCATTTTTCTAATAAACTTCAGTCTTTCTCTTTTTGTAAAAATTAAGGTGAAGTACTTTGGAAATGTCATTCTCTTCTGTTCTTACTGCATATCTCCAGGACTCAATTAAGTTCATTGCAGCACAGGACAAGTTCTACGTACCCTGCACCACCTCAAGGGCAGCAGCCTTCCATTCAAATACATAATATCATTGAAGTGACAGGTGGTAATTGAATAAAAGACATAGATATGACACAAGGCAGTGGTGTACCTCATTTTAGGGAGACTGTAGAGGGAATTTAAGCAAGCAATGAATAACTACCAAGTTTTGGTTTGGTTTTGATCCAGAGTTTAAAACGTCAGCTTTTGTGAATTTTCAGTTAAATTTCATTATAACAAATCAGAACCTCAGTTCTGAAATGATTCAGAAAATGCTGCTGAATATCACACGAGGGTATTGGACGGGGCTGCAACACATGGGTAAGTCTCTGATGACACTCATTGAACCAAGGTTTTCCAAATATTGCCCTGGCACAACTCAAACTCCACAGCATGGAGTAAAAACATGACACTGTCTTGTTTCTTTAAAAAACAGAGCACTTCTGTTCATTTCAAATATAGAAGGGAATGGGAATGGGAACATGAGCTCTGTGTGTGCTGTGTGAAAGTTTTGATTGATGTGAAAAGACAACCATGCTAAGGAGCACACGCTTTTCTCCATTGTGCTGTGTTCTTGGGCTGTAATCTCATATAATTTTGCATCCAATTTAAAGGATCTCCACAGGTGGCTCCGCAAATGCAAGTCATGGCATCAACACAGCCTCGCAATTCCTTTCTAAAAACATTTAATTATGGCCTCTCTTGTGTTTATTTTGCCCAGTGAACAGCAGCAAGCACATAGTGAGAAAATATCGTGGGCACCTCCGAACAAAGATTGAGTCTGGAGAAGGAACCATACCTGTCCGGAGTCACAACGCAGCTCAGACGTGGGACGGCGTGCTGCTGGGAGAGCAGCTCATCACCATGTCCTGCACAGACAAAATCGCCAGGTACCTAATGTATACAGACCACAAAACTCTTTGCATGTGGAAATGAAGTTTACTGCCATGGAGGACTATGGCTACTGGTGGAGAATAACTAGCAGGTGCTGACAAGCCCTGCGGAAACAAAGATCTCCTTTGTATGCAAAAACAGACCATATAAATGGGATGGAATGTAAATAGGACATTTTCCCAAATTCTGCATGGGTCGTTAGTTGCTTTTTACAGTGTGACAAAAATATAAACAGTCTTTGCAGCATTTTTGCCAATAATATTTCAGTGTGCAAATAAAATACATCCACTCAGCTCTTATTGGATCATTTACTCCAAAACTTGCAAACCAACCATCATGCAGTTAAACTTAGCTTGTCCGCACCCTGTTGGGTAGAGTGTCCTGAAAGCTGCTGGGAATATTTCTACTACTTTGAATGCCATTGCAGAACTTTCATGTCACAGCCCTCCCTGTGGCTTTCTGCTCTGTCCTGTAAATACAAAATATATTTATGTAAAATAATTGCCATATAATATTTCATAATTATTCCATGGTGGCACATAAAATGTAAACAGATTCACTGTTCTCAATTTAGGGCATTAACTAATAGCATATGATGGCTGTCACAAACTGCAAACAAAGTATGTGCATTTGGATGCATCCTTATTATATTATAGTGTATACCTATACATGCATGGAGACTTATGCTCCTCATTGTATATGTATTATTCAAGTAAGGTGCAGCTCTACATGTAAAAGACATTGCATTGTAGCTGGAAAAACCTAAATTTTATGATGAAATTCTCTGCTGGCATTTCATGCCTAAAAACTGAGTTAAATTACATCAGCCAAAAATTTGACCCAGTTATTAAAAGGCAATGAAAACATAACATTTTTAAAAAGCATAAAGCTTTTGTTTGATGCGAGTGCATAAATTCTGCACTTAGCTTTAACCAGATGACCTACTGAAGTTAAAGCACTCTGTATGCTTAGCACAGCCTGCCATTTTGGCAGAAGGATGTATGACTGAACTAGTAAATGGAAATACTAACAGACTCACAAAATCCCCCCTCTGCTAAGTGTAATTGACACGACTGTTGTGTTTGCATGAAGGATAAACAGCAACTTCTGCTATAATGTTTACATTTATTCATAAAGAGATAACAGAGAACCCAAACTGTTTTCAATGGCTCTCCTGCACTGTTTGTAGGTGCACCTGGGTTTTCCAAATTCAGACTCACATGGACTCAAAAGACTAAACAAATTTAAGTCTGAGAATGGAAATATTGCACTCTCTGTAGTTTTGAATGTGCTTAACTAGTGAATTGAATATCAGCTTTGCAAACAGTATTACATTTGCTGTTGATGGGAAGGCTGACTAACGCAGAGTCTCAGAAGCTGGGTTTTCTCCAAGCACATCTGCCAAACACTTTCAGTGAATCTTCTCCTTGTTGCCACATACCTAAATAACATTAAAGTCTACAAAGAAAAAAGGAATCTACCAAGATTTTTTTCCAGGATAAAGAAAATTTTGCAGCTCTCCTCTTTGATATTATTGCAATATTTTATGAATTACTGCTATTGTTGTTATTTATTTGCATTGTAACTCACATGGGCTTGGGATTTTTCCTAGGCCAAGAAAAAAAGGAAATTGGTCATCATTATTCCCTGCTTTGAACCATAAATGTTTACTCACACCAATAACGGATAGTTTAAATGGAGGCTGGGAAAAGGAGTGGAAATAGCAACACTTGTAGGAATAGTGGCAGTGTTATGTCATTACAAACGCTTCAGAAGTTTGGACACTTCCAAGCACCATGGAGTCCTTGGTCAGATTCAGAGCTCTGGTACTGGGAAAATGGGTAGAACAACTGCTGAATTAGCTGATGAAAAGATCAAGAAAGCACAGAGATCTGGATATTGCTGAAGGTTACAAGGCAGAGGGAATGGTCATTCCTAATAAAAGAGAAGGAAGGAGAATGGAAACAAGCATAGAAGATGCTATTTATAGGTCTGGTGTGGGCAGCTGCAGGTAACTTAAAGTGATGAAAACCAGACAAGAGGGACCCAAACAGGGATTCTGAGAAGAAGAATTCAAATTTAATAAAGAAGAAAGCGTGGGGTTGAATATCTATTTTTTTTTTAAATACCCTTTCACAAGGGAAACCAGGAAAGGCAAAGGGAGTCCAGGGGATGCAGAGTGCATCATCACAGCATGCACCGTGCAGGGTGTGAAAGCTTGTGGGGAGAGTGCCCAAGGCTATCTAGAGGTGTTGGTAACCTTGGCTGCACTTGGAGGTCGTGCCTTTCCCTTCCTTCCTCTCTCATGGTCTCATTTTGAGACATGGTTCTGCAATTTTATTTATACCAAGCTCCTAATTACATGTATTTGTGGCATAACTTCAGTTAGATTCACAAGTTCTAGTTTGGGAAACACTGTGCTAGCAAAAACAAAGCACTAATAACATAGCAAGTGCTAGAAAATATGTCTTGCATGGCAGAAATGAAGCAGTACCCTTAGGGCTGGCACCAGTGACAACGTTGCTGGACATTTTTAGCTGCTATAAATTTTATATAGAGCTTGGCGAAGAGCAGTGAGAAAAGGTGTGGATGTGGCACCTTCAATAAATGTTATCACAAATTTCAGTGTGGCACATTAAATATGATCTATGATCAATTTTTTATCCTTATTATCCTCACCTATAAGAGAGAGAAATCAAAGGTTTCTTCAACTGACCTTTGTTTCAGCATTTATAGGGCTGGTTTTTGCCTTCTCTGCCTCTGGTCACAGAAAGTACAGCTAGGAAAGGAGTTCAGTGGACAAGGTGATTGCAGTGTGAGGGCCCTTTCCTGGCTTCTGCCCCCAGTGAAGAGATTGGTAGGTGATTTCTGTGACACACTTCAGACTTCAGACATTTGCTCTACCACGTAGACGGTTGACTCAAGAGGGACAGGGAAGTGCTGGAGAGAGTCCAGTGCAGGGCCACCAAGATGATCAGGGGACTGGAACATCTTTCATATGAGGAAAGGCTGCTGGAACTGGGGCTGTTTAGTCTGGAGAAGAGGAGATTGAGGGGGGATCTTATTAACATTTATAAATATCTAAAGGGTGAGTGTCAGGAGGTTGGGGCATCCCTTTTTTCTATAGTAGCTAGCAACAGGACAAGGGGTAATGGGATGAAGCTGGAACACAAAAAGTTCCACTTAAACATAAGAAAAAACTATTTCACAGTGAGGGTGAGGAAGCCCTGGCACAGGCTGCCCAGAGGGGTTGTGGAGTCTCCTTCCTTGGAGGTCTTCAAGACCCGCCTGGACATGTTCCTATGCGACCTGATCTAGGTGACCCTGCTTCTGCAGGGGGGGTTGGACTAGATGATCTCTAAAGGTCCCTTCCAACCCCTACCATTCTATGATTCTATGATTCTATGATTCTACTTCCAAATCACCTGGACTTGTCTTGCAATGAGAAAAAAGAAAGATCTCCAAAGCTGAAATTCATGTTTGCTAAGCAAGACTTTACAAAAATCTGGCTTGTATGCTTTGGATTTTATTGCTTGTAAAAGCCTCTCAGGAGCACTTAGCTATTAGAGAATGTTTCCTCTTGAGAACCTAGCCAGTAGCTGCTAAAATATACATCATTTTGCATTATTTGCAAAGAACACTGCTATCAGAGTATCAGAGACCTAAGAATGGAGTTACTCAGAAAAGCGAATAATATTCTATAAATCATATCTTTAACAATTTCTGTTCTTTCTTGCTCACAGGATAGCCATAAGCAGAGAGCAGTTTAATCAGATTTATTTGCTATTCAAAGGCATTTAGCAATTTTTAATACTATCGCCACAAGTTTGAGAGAACTTGATGCTTGGTATGCATTATTTGGGCTCTGTGGCTTTCTTGAGATTGCAGGATAAACACCCTGGTATCATACCTATTCCCTTCCTGAATTAAAGCACCAACACTTCTGGTATGAATACTCATGATATTTGGCTCAGGCAGGGCATTATGAGGCGAAATTCTGTGATTGCATTGTAAAGGAGGTCAGACTAGCTCTTTGTGGTTCCTTCTGGCTTTAAAAATCTATGCATTTATATGTGCAAATTTAAAGTTTGGGCTCTTTGAATCCCCAAATAACCCACTCTAAAAGAGCGTTGGCTTTTACACTCACAACTTCTGTGAGTCTCACAGTGCAGCTGAAATGAGTTCAGCCTCTCAGTGCCGTAGATTTTAGAATTAAACCACTTTCTTTGGACCCAGATTTCAACCTTTATTTTCCTCTGTAACACTGTATACACTTGTGGGAAAAGTGGCAATGTCATGAGCTAAATAATTTTTTAAATAATCATATGTTTGGGGGAAATTTTGTGTCATTTATCATTTTCTTGATACTAATCATGACCTATATTAAGACCTTTATGTCAACAGAGACATCATGGTCTTAAGAGAATTTAGGCTTTTTGTGACAGCAAACCCTTTCGTATAATGGGACAAAATAAAGCTCTTTTCATCTCCCTTTCTTGCACTAAAGCTGGACACAGGAACAGCTTGTACCTTTGCTTTTTAGAAGGTCAGTGCAAGGTGAAAGTCTCTGCAGACGCTGTTTGGGAGCAGACAAATTGACATATTTACACACAGGCATGTACACACACAAGCACACACATTTATGTAAAGAGCCAAGATATCTCTAGAGATCAGCTACTCTTTGGGAATCTAAATGCAATCACTATACATTAGGAAGGCTCATCACTAAATTGTCTCAGAGCCTCAGAAATGTTCAGACTGGCGAGGACTGAGAGGTACGCAGATTTGAGAAGTGCTCATGTTCCTGCTACCAGGTGCAGCGATGATATTTGCACCCCCTTGGTGCCCTGGGGCCTCAGGAACACCTCTCTGTTTGTGTTTCCTTCAGTAAAATTGTCTCCAGCTGCAGAAGCCATCCCAGTGCTGAGCCTCTTCTCTCCCCTGCACAGCACTCAACCTGTGTACATGTATGCCAGATTTGCAGGCCATAGTTCACACAATCAAATGGATGTGTATGTAAAATAAGAATTTCCAGCTCTGTCTACTTCTTATTCCTGCAACAAAAGAAGTGTGAAAGATTGGACAAAATTTTAAAGAAACATGCAACTTCTCTTACTCAAGTCCATCACCATTCTGGATAGACTTGTAGGGGAAATTCAGTCTGTCACAGAGTGCAGAAACCATCCTCTCTTCCATGCCCTTTGTCCTCTGACTCAAGGGAACACTGATCTTCAGGCCAATCTCCTTCCACCACTGCTTGTCCCCTAGGGCTACCATGCCTTCAATTTGACAACATATACTTCCCTTCTGTAGAAAGTTTTCTGTTCTGTGTTCTGAGGTCATCAACTTTATACATCTCATCACCAGTACCTCGATCCCTTCTTCCACTCAAACGAGACAAATTATTTCTCCCAGTATCAACCAGTCCAGAACAGCAGGGTGTTCTCCCCCAAATAGCTGCACAGAAAGGTTCAGTGGTTACCATTGCCCCTGGTTTGACAAAGACGTGCAGCAGTGCTGAGATCACACAGGGGACGCCACCACAGAACTCTACAGTACAGCAGACCCATAGCATGAACAGGTGTTCCCAGCTCCTCTGTCACCACGTCATCTCTGCCACCATGCCAATTATTTTGAGGGTCTTCATCCAAGCATTCCACACTATGGTTTATTTTACAAAATAGTTCTTGTCTGGGTGTCCCTTTAGAGACAGATTTCTGCAATGCCCTGCTCTTCTCCAAAATCCTCTTTCTTGACAGGCCTTAGCAAGAGGAGTGGACGCCTTACACTACAGTCAAGGCAGAGCATGTTCACACTCACCGGATATCTAGCTGATATATTTGCCTCAGAGAGGTGCTAGCCTTCTGTGCATTAAACTTGCATCTAGATATGCTAACAATGTCTAGATTTACCTGTAAATGTAGGAGCCGTGGCATTTGCCCCCTTTCAAAAGTCTCCTTGCAAGGTGCAGGCTTGAGGAATGTACTTTGCAGGGTGCAGGATTTGGATGGAACAGTCTTCACAAACACTGTCTTTGTACAGCAAATAAAAGCCAGAGTTCAGTGTTTATTTTGTAAGCTCTGGCCTTAAAATTGTTTTCTTACTACCGCTTCTCAAAAGGTCACCTTTAAAAGACTGTGTATTTTCTTGCCACCAGGTTAATGGTCATCCAATTCCTTGTACTTCATAAAAACAGTGACATTAAGCCCAGAGGTTAAATAAGGCCTTGAACATCTAAATTATACCTCACCTGTAAAATGGCACAAACAGTAACAAAGGACCTGCAAACTTTGCATTACAGCATCAACAGTCTATTCATGTCCCATGGCTACGGTTTGTGCATTATTTGAGCCCACCTGTTAGAGAATAGGAAGGAATCTTTATTGAGACTGTACTCAGAGATATTCAGATTACTGCAAGGCAATGTAGACTTAAGGCGCTGTTTCAGGATTTAGCAGTGGGAGTCTGAAGTAGCATTTTACAAGGTGATTTGAGCACATTAAGCTGTATTTAAATGTAGATTATAAAAATGCAAGACTAAAAGTCAGTGTTAGCAATTGGCATTCTTAGATCTATTTTAGTGTTAGCCTGTCGACCAGAGCCATTGTTAACAGAAGACTGAGTCTGACAAGGTAACACTTAAGAAAAACTACTTCAAAGGTTGCATATTAATGTAAATGAAAATCAATTAACACAGCTAGATCTTCAATTAGAGATGATTTGTGCCCATGATTTGTAATTCTCTCTCTTAACCCCTTTCTGTGTGACTGAGATTTCGATTTCAATCTTTCACCACAAGGTATGTTCCAGAAGATATATATAAACCACCTACTGTTAAAATACAGATCAAAAACTAATGCACTAGTTCCAGTTTCAAAACCAATAATAGCTAAATGGTCATATAAATAGGAACACCACAGGTGTTCTACTGAGCACAGGCCACCGTGAATAACAATTTATATTGCGTGAAGCATAGCTGGAAATAGTGGTAATAGAAACTGTGGTACAGGAGGTTAACAACACGCCAAGTGGGTAAGACTTAAAGCTCTTAATAATGACCAAAAAAAAGAGTCTTTTATAAAAAGCCTTAACAAAATAAGCTTTGAAATTCATCAGCAGTGCTTTTTAATGAGCAAGATTTCCAAAGGTCCCAAGGAGACACTTCAGTCTCACTGAGTTTCAATGAAAGTGGACACAGTTCCCTGAGATGTTTTGAAGCATCGTGCAAATTTCTCCTCATCTCAGTTTTGAAGGAATTCAGGGCAGGAGCATGTCAGCATTCAGCTTTGAGTAATGCTCTGTGCAAGCTGATGCTGAAATACTCAGCCAATGGGCTCTGGGTGTCACACCATGCCTCAGCAACGAGCAAGGAGCCCCATGCAGACCTGCGTGAGGCTGCAGCCCTTTGCATCCATGCAGGTTTGTCCCCAAGCCCTTTCCTCAGTATTTTTATCACCCATATTTCAGTTGGTCCCAGAGATGGGCCATGGCCAGTTCACGTGGTGAGATAATGCTACAGCATGCATGCATGGAGGTTTTGGTGTGGTTATGACCTGGGGACACATTTGCCCACACACCTCAGCAGAAGTCCCAGGCTGGCAGGAATGTGGGAGCTGCGATGTGGCTCTGCAGGGGCTCACACCCAGGCCACCCCATCGTGAGGCCAGGGGAGCACAGTCTCTAATTAAAGAAAGGCTTCCTGCTCTGGGATGCCTCCCAGCTCATCACTGGCATTTCCATGATTGACAAACAGGCAAAAAATATATTTATTCAAGGATTATCTATATTGAAAACCAGACATAGGATTTTGTCTTTGTAAACAGTGCTGTAATATCTGCTGTTTGAACAAAAGGAAAGGTATACTTTCCTTCCATTTAAAGCACCAAAACTCTCATATTTAAGTGAAAAGGGGAGACGTTTGTTTTTATTGATCCAGCTTTCTGAAGATTCTGGGTTTTTTTAAAAAAAGATCTATGGCTAAAGGAGCAGTGGGTTGATTTTTGCTTTGTTGGAAGGATTATTACAAAGTGCACAGCACAGAAGTTATTAGAGAGATGCATGCCCTTGAAAAGAGCCCTTAAAATCTTGCACAATTAAGAAAATTCAGAATGATCCAGCATATTTCCTCATAGTGAGAAAAGTCACTTTGATATATTGAGGGCCCAAAATGTAACACTGCATTGCTCTGAATAATAATTTTATTTTGAAAAGCCACATTTGAAGAGAGCACTTTGTTACAGATGGGAACACAGCTACTTTCATGAACGTAAATTAGGCTACAGAGAAATAGCTCTGTGGCTCAGACAGATCTTTCCCTATTATCTGCCTACAAATAATCCCATAGATGTTCAGATATCAAAGGACCAAGTCAGTACATTAGCCACATGTGTTGGTCAAGACACAAGATAAAAGACCTTCCACCAAATATTTATCAGTTAAATCTATTGTTATGCAAAATACTGATCTGGCTGCCCTCCAAGGTAGCTCCTTTTATCCACAGAACAAAAGCAGGATGAGTAACTGAAAATTTACCCCATCATTAATGTGCTTCTACTGTGCTCTGAAGGACAAGGACGGCAGTGCAGGGGCCTTGTTTTGGCCAGCTCAGCACAGGACCCTTCATTTCGTAGGACTTGTGCTGACTCAGTGGGACTCATGCACATGCTCAGGGCTGCTTTCCAGAAGCAAACAACTGGCCAAACATTTTGCTGAACCTGGGCTAGACTTGAAAGCAAAGCTCAGCTCCTTCTCTGCTTTTTCATCCATCTTCTCTGAATAGACTCTGCTAAACCAGCACTGTGTGGAAGTGGGAGGTACCCAGTGTACACGTGGCACTGCCATCACCCTCATCACGTTTCCCCACCACCACTGTGGTGAACAGCCTTGGCACTGCTCAAGAAGACACAGCAAGCGGTTCCCACTGAATACTGCCGTCTCAGTGTCAGCACCTTTTCTGATTTCTCTGTCATTCCTGCTATAGCATGCTGCCTGGTTCTGGGGCAGTCTCTTTTTATACCACTTTCTACCTGTCAGGCATGGCTTGCTCTCATGCCCTGTATTCTTTGTTATGTTACTTCTCCCTTATTGGTTTTTTCCTCTGGTCTGCCCCATATAACTTGTCCCGTATCTACTTGAAGTCAAAACCCACCCTGACCGTTAGAGTAGTTCCATTCCATCCTGCATCTGCATGGGTCTTCTATGGGGATGGGAAAACAGGGTTGTCTGGAGGAGTAACTATTGTATCCAGAAGATGTAAGCTCTAGCTCTACCTTCAAATAACGCAGCACACTTCAGCAAATCGTACTGCCTTTCTGCCTTGGCTCTCTGGGGTATACGAAAGTGGGGTTTTACCTCACAGCAACATTGTGAGAATTAATGTTTCTGAAATGCTTTTAATACATATGGGATCATAGAATCATAGAATGGTAGGGGTTGCAAGGGACCTTTAGAGATCGAGTCCAACCCCCCTGCAGACCTGATCAGGCTTATACTGTGATTTCCGATAATGTAATTCCATTGACATCCAAATCCTTTTTTTATACTAGGATGAACGTGTTCAGAATTAGGCAGAGAACTATTGCTAAAGAACAAGCAGATTCTTTGCAAGGAATTTAAATTAAATAATCACTATTACTTTGTGATTTATGATCTGAACACAGTCCCTTGTTTTGGTAAATACAGCTCAGATGATTTCTTGTGATGCACATATTGCTAAAACTCAAATATTGTTGAACATATGTTGTTTTTCTGTTTAGCTGCTTTTGTCTCTCCTTCAATCAAATACACAAGGTTTGAGTTTTTTTTAACAAAATGTCAAATGTTGAAAACAACACTGATATCTTACAAGTTTCCATCTGGACAAAGATATCACTGTCTAATTTTTTTTGCCTTAGAAGCCGGTCGGAGGCATATTACTGTCAGCTGATCTCGATTCTATTTCTTAAGTTTGCATTATTAATTTTGCATCACGATAAGATATTTACTCAAAGAGGCAGCTAGTTCGTTCCTTTAAAAGTAATGTTATTTGCAGGAATGACCACAGGTTTGGTGGTTTTTTTTTTCCTCAAATGAAGTTATGCAAATCTGATCGACTAAAGTAAATGTTTCATAAAACCAATGACTGTTTAAATTGTGGGACTAAATTGTTTGTATATAAATATTACCTTTTATATTCCATTTGAGTTTTATGTAGATGAACACATTACTTTAATGACCTGCATTTACAGAGGGAGACAGGGAGAGGCTGACTCTGAAATCCTCAGCAGCCAGATGGCTGCCTTTTCTTGCATGAGATTAAAAGATGTTTCTCATTCACAGCCCTGCTTCGGAGGCAAATTAATATAGCCAGCTAAATTGCTTGTGTTTTTCGAATAAAATTTAAAGAGAACTTTTTAAAGCAATTGGTGTTACAGGTTTCTAGAGCAGATTGCTCTCCAGGTACAGCATGCTGGTTTTAAACATTCAGTAATTAATGGAAAGTATTCCGTGTTAATTGACTGCTTCAGGAAAGGGAAATATAATGACTCCTTATTAATCATGAAAAGAGACATACAGCACACAGGCACTGCAATAATTGCACTAACGGTTGAGAAATGTTAATTAATGAAACGAACAATGATGTAAGAAATTAGCTACATAATGCTTGCTGCTGATGGAGATTGTGCTTTAAACACATTATTTAGCATGGCAGCCACTGGATGTTGCCTTAAATAGCAGGTACCTCTTACCCTTTCTTTCAGTCAGCTACACCGTTCCAAATGTTGCCAACATTTTGGTTTTTAATGAGCCAAAATATCCTGTCCAAAACTACATTTTCTGAAGCTTTTTCAGTTTGAACTCCTGAACTCGAGACTCAAAACCAAATTGGTGGTCTTCCACTTATATAAAAATATTATCCAAGAGCAAGAAAGGCTATCAGCGTTTGTGTGGTTGGAAACAACTTCTTATTAGCTGGGCTGAGCTAAATAGGTTTACCAAGAAGATAACTGCATCATGACCTATTTTCCCTTTTTAATTTTTCCACTGTTTAACCAATTACCTGTCCTCAGAAACATTTAGAGTGAGCATCCTCTCATATTTGTGCCTAGTTTGATGTAAAAATTCATAGGCTTTTAAAATGCAGAACAGATCTGGCAATTAATCCAATGTCAGTAGTATGAGGCTCACAGTCACTAACAGACTGAAAGCCCCAAGTTTCCACCGTCACTCTGTTGCACCTTTAAAACAACAATCATGTGAGACATTTACATCACTCTGAACACTGTACATCAGATAAAACTATTGGTTATAGATAAGTTGCCTAAGAATGTAACTCTTTCTTCAGGAACAGGATTTTTTTCCTATAGCTGTCTTCATATCTACATGATCATTTGTGCACAGAAATGTCAGCCTGTGAGGCTTTCAAAAATTATTCACAAGAGTTTTTTGGCAATTTTGGCCATGTAAGTCGTATATTATCTTAGCTGTTTACTAGAGGGTGGTACTAATGTGTGAGCCATGGTAGATAAAAGTAGAATAACAGAACCATTCATTTATCTCTACTATTGCAAACATAAATTTATAGATGCAGACAAAAAATCAAAATTCTGCAAAATGAATCTTTGTCAAACAGAAAACTCGTTCATCAAAAATTGGTCTCAACAAGAGTCCTCTCTTTGCACAAGACACAAGACAGGAATACATCAAGAAGAGTGTTGTGAGCAGGTCAAGGGAGGTTCTCCTCCCGCTCTACTCTGCCCTGGTGAGGCCTCATCTGGAGTCCTGTGTCCAGTTCTGGGCTTCCCAGCTCAAGAGGGACAGGGAACTTCTGGAGAGAGTCCAACGCAGGGCCACCACCAAGATGATCAGGGGTATGGAACATCTTCCTTATGAGAAAAGGATGTGGGAACTGGGGCTGTTTAGTCTAGAGAAGAGGAGACTACAAATTTACAAGTATCTAAATGGTGTCAGGAGGTTGGAGCATCATTTTTTTCTGTTGTATCTGGTGACAGGACAAAGGGTAGTCGAAAAAAGCTGGAAAATAAAAAGTTCTATTCAAACCTAAGGAAAAAACAATTTTACTGTTCAGGTGAGGGAGCCCTGGCACAGGCTGCACAGGGAGAATGTAGAGGTTCCTTCTCTGGAGGTTTTCAGGACCCACCTGGACACGTTCCTGTGTGACCTGATCTAAGTGGACCTGCTTTGGCAAGGAGGTTGGACTAGATGATCTCTGTAGGTCCCTTCCAACCCCTGCCATTCTATGATTCTATGGTACTACTATCCCTTAAGTCAGTGGCATTGCAGTAATTGAAAACAATTGTAGAGGGGAAATCAGTTCCAAGGTGTATAGCCCAACAGTGCAGTGCTTCATGCATCACAGGACAGGGACAGGAATGGTTTCATCCTTCGTTCCTCATGCTGGCCTTTGCTGATTTTCCCAAGGCCACTCTCTTGTGGCCATTCCTCCACTCATATATTTTATTGCTCCTGAATTTCTTTTCCAGGTGGAACATCCTCGGCCTCCAAGGTGCTCTCCTCAGCGCCTTCATCGAGCCCATGTACTTGCACAGCATCATTGTGGGAAGCCTCTGTCACACTGGTCACCTTTCCCGGGTAATGAGCCATAGAATAGAAGACATTGGTCAGCTGCCAACCTCATACCGGCGCAATCAGCTGCTTCTCAGTGGTAAGCAAACACCTGCATGCAAGACAAACGATCCCCTCTCCCATCACTAATGGTGCCAGTCACCAACAGGAAAGTTTACTTGTTTGTAAGTAAACCATTAGCCCATGCTGTCTTTTTTTTTCCCTGCAGAGTATGAATTTGTAAAATAAGGAAACTGATGCATTTTAATCCAGTTCCTTTTTCAAATGCAGTGACCACAAAAAGGATCAGTAGTGGATATAAGCTGACAAGGAAAGCTAGCACTACACAAAGGCTACTCAAAGTGGGCAAAAATGTATGACTAAGTTAAAGATCTCTAAAAACCAAGGAGGAAGTTTTCAGTAAAGTTTAGGTTTAACTCCCCCATCCCACTCTCCCTCACCCAGTGATCACACAAATGTGCAGAGTCAGGAGAGCCATCCTTCTCATCTCTGCCCCCATGCATGCAGCCCCACCAGCTGTGCCCTTTATTCAGAGCTCCTGTTCCTTCACCACTTGCTAGCCATCATGTTCAGAGCAGATGGCCATGAGAAATGGCTTGTTCATTCATGCAGGAGACCTTGCCTGCTCAGCAGACCTCAGTGAGGCATCGCTGTTATCTGACAAGGCTGCTGCCTGCTGTGTGAGCATCTCTGTGGTTTCCAGCTCTCTTTTGGGCAATTCTTACTGCCACCACTTCTCTGTTCCTATCCCTACTCCAGGCCTCTGATCTTTTCTTCTTCATCCCCCTACTCCCATTTCCTTAATCCCAAGGTAGGCAGCAGCTGTCTGGCCTCATCCCAGCAGAATCCTGCAGTCTCAAGTGCCTTCAGCTCCTCACAAGGCGTGTGAGTGCTAAGGGCCACCAGTTCTGCATAGCATTAGATCATTATTTTATACTTAGATTCTGATAATTGCTCCTCAGAAGGATTCCCTTAGACACCAGAACGATGTCAGGGTTACAGATTTGGGAGGCTGGGATGCTTTAGTAGATTACACCATTGCCTTTCAAAGTCCTCCAGGTTCCTTAGTCCGGGGAGTGTTGTTTTATCCGTTATCTATTTCATGGTTTTGGGTTGGTTGTTTTCAGTGTATCCTTGTGTCAGAATTACTTTGGCTGAGGCAGCAGTGATAGTTTAGCCACTGGGGAAATTCTCAGGTTCTACGTGGTTTAGCACATCTGGTAAGTGTAGTATGTACATACATGTTATGAGGTGAGAAGGTCAAAAGGCTTATTGAAGCTTATGTCCATTTCTTAACTCTTCAGTGCAATTAGCCAAAGCATGCAATGCACGTGTGCAGGAAACTGTGCTTCATGCTTCTCCAACCCATGCCCCCTCCTGTCCCTTCCACCCTGGTCCAGCATGGGCAAGACTCAGACCCATTTTCCTTCCCATGGCACATCACAGAAGGGAGGAAAAGACTCATAGTTGGTTGGGAAAAATCGATCCATTTCCCAAACCTGGATGGTATTTTGGCAACATACCCTTGTTTGCCAGAAGCCTCTGTGTCTCCCACTGGGGAAGTTAACCTCATACTGTGCCAGCCTAAACTCTTTGTAAGTCCACTCATACATTAAGATCAAAATCACACCCACTTTCACTGTGTCTACAGGGTGTACAGAGAAACCCACCTGAACTGTTGAAGAACTGAAAACACAATAAGGGATTTCATTAGAGATTTAACCACAGAATAACATTTGTTTTGCTCTGTTGTCCTTGTGGAGTAAAAGTAATGGCTTGTACTTGGCCCAAGTGTGTATTTATGTCCAAGAGTTATTGCCATAGGTTTCAAGGAAGATAGAAATGCATCAGAGGACCCTTGTGTCAATTTAAATATCTGCATGTTTCATGGCTGGCTTCCTCCTTCTCAGAGACTTCTGTTTGGAAAAGCTTTTGCATTGCTTTCAGTTGTGTTTGTGGGTTTTCTTCAACCCAAGAGAAGCAGTGGGAGGAATCTATCTCATTCTGTCTACATTGTTTTTGTCTCTAAAGCCATTATTTGTAATCTTCCTTCCTACACAAATCCCAGGGAGCCAATACTATTTAAAACTTACATTGCTGAGGCTTACGCTGCATTTTTCTTACCTGGAAAACTGTGACAACAGCATATCCAGTGTCCAAGGAGATGGGCACCGAGCAAAAGCCATACAGAATGCACAAGAGACCAAACCTCAGCAATCTCCACCTCACACACTCGTCCTGATGATCAGGCTGGACAGAGATTTCAAATTCAACCACTCCTTCAGTGATAAGGATGTCAATTATTTTGTCACTTGATCACAGAGGTACAAGCATTTCAATGGTGGGGAGAGTCTCAGTGTGGGATGAGATATCCCGAAATAACTTCTTGGACCCACACAAAAACAATGTGAGGTATTCCACTGATACCAGCCCCAGCTAGATGGAAATCCACTCATTCATTGGGTTTACTCTTAAGTGTGTTTCTTAGAAGAAAGAAAAGCCCTGTGTCACTGTTTTTTTCATGTTCTCTTAAGATTGAGGCCATTTTAAAGGGTATCTTGAAGAGGCATGTTTTGCTAGGAGGCAGAGGAGAATGAGTGTAGATTTCAGTTCATATCCCACAATACTCAAGTTCATATTATTTGTACAAAGACTTTGGTTTTCATTGCACTTTCTATGAGTGTCCTATTGTACTCTTTGTTGTATAGGTTTTAAGGAAGATGTTTTGCATAAAGGAGAGAAAATTATCTAGATTATTTGGGTGTTACCTTTCAAATAAAATCAGAACAATTACTTGTCAAAGGAAAAACATGAAACAATGTTAAAAAGGATCAAAAACAACAACCAGAGAATATAGGCTTTATATTTGCATCCCTCACAAGTCTCACGGTTTTTGCTTTAAAGCCTCTTCTCCCGCATTTAGAAAATTATGTGAAAATATCTTCTACTTATCTAAATGTGTGTACTTATGTGTAATAGCTGTGAAGAGAAAGCATGAAAGCCAAACCAGCATGGAGGATTTTCCGGGTACTGAGGCAAGGTCCCAGCTCTCACAGTAGTCCACTCAGAGCAGAGGGAAGTCCCAGGCTGAGCAAGGCTGTACAGCCCCATCTTATGGGCACACACAGCCTACTCTGTCCTTCTTTTCCTCTGGTCTTTGTTTTCACAGCATTTATACGTATTTAGCAGCCTGTGGCAATTTTGCATGGTGAGGTGTTTGCTGTTGCACGTTTTGGCAATCAGTTCTCCAAGATTTTGGGTGCTACCTCCACAGAGACTCATAGATAATGTCAAATAGCTGTTTTTGATCTGTTTGCAGCTTATTCTATACGGAGACATTCAAATAGTGCCAGAGAGCTATCTGATTCTCAAGATCTCAGTTTATGTCCTGTTGCCTAGGTGAACTGGAGTTTTAGATGCAAACTGATCTGTTATCTCAGCTGGGGGGGAAAAAATGAAAGGGGTATTAATACAACATGAAAGTGTTCACAAATCCTGGGTGAGGTTACGACTTAGCCATAATTCTCTTCCATACATGGTAGCAAGTTCAGTAGTCCCAGTGATAGATGATTTCTGCAGTTCCAGCTTTGCCACCAGTACAAAGTGGTTGTGACATAAATTTTTTCCCTTCAATGGCCACTTTTCTCTCTGTGCGTGCTCAGACCCACCTGGCTCTCGCAGCTCCCTCCCCAGACAGAGTGGCCAGGAGGAGAGAGGGAGCATGTCCCTCACCAACATTGCTTCTCACGATTCTGGGAGGCCTCAGTCGGGGCAGGAGCTACCTACAGAGGCAGAGTCCCTGCCCTGACTCACCCTCCACAACCCTCCATGTCTACCTTGTTCTCTCTCAGGGGCTTACAAACCTTGGCGTGTTTAACGTGGTGATGGATGCTGCATTCCCACCAGCTACCATCTCCTTCCGTTGTGCTTGAGATCAGTAGATGCTCGTGGGATGCATCCATTGCAAAAATGAGAATCCTGAGCAAGAAGGGGCGCTTTGGAAAGGAGAGACTTTGATCTCTCTTCTTTAATCTCCTCCTCTCTGAACAGCCTCTATCAGTACTTCTCCCTCTCTGCAAAAGTTCTTTGAAACCCTTGAGCAGAAAATGTGCCCTCCACCCAGGAGCAACAAAAGCAAGTCCCATAAAGCTGCACAAACCATGAGCTGATGCTGGAGCTGCTGCAGGCAGGGGCTCCGAGGGGAGCTGCTGTTTGGAAGCCAAGATGGTGCTGGCCTGTGCCAGGGTGGCTGCGCCAGACAGCTCCTGCCCACCTGCCTGCTCACCATAGCGTCTTTCGTTGCCCAGGCTTGCAGGCTAGTGTCCCCTACAGCAAATTAGCGGAGTGGGGCTCAATAGATGGATCCAGACACATCATCCAGTGCCCACATTTTCCAAAATATTCCAACTGCTTCAGGTCACTCTGTCTCTTCCAGCCTTGGAAGCTCCCAGTGTTGATTCTTTGCTCCCAAAAAGCAAAAATGAGCAAAGCAAAGCAGAGTTCACTTGGTTGCATTTATCTTGTGCTAGAAAAGAAACCAACCACTTTATTGTTCTTATTTCCTTGCAAAGGCTAACTCTATCCTGGTTTCAGATACAAGAAATTAGAAATTAAGAGTAGTCATGGAAAGGTTTAACTATACTAAATAGTTAAAAGAGAGATGGGAATTTACCTGATTAAAAATAACTCTCTCTCATGTACACACCCACATCTGACCTCGCAGCCCTGATCTGCCAAGGGAGATCTCACTCACGGAGGCAGTGGACTTCAGTATGTGATTCAGATGTCCAGCACTGGCCATGTGAATGACACTAAGCTCATGCAGTCAACCCAGGTGACCGAAAACATCATCGTTGTAGCTGTCTAAAATTAAAGAAGATGCATTCCACTTAAAGATGTCCAAAATATTGCCATTAAGGTACTAACTAGCTCTTGAAGAGATTCTTGCACCCATACAGGGTAGGAATCTTGCAGGCAGGTACAAGGCAGGGAGCAATAGTTTTCTGTGTAGGTCCATGATATCTACAAGGTCATTATTCACTTGGGCCTAATAATCACTCTGTGATTATGAAATTTATGTTTTGTACTTTCTTACTCTCCATTTTGTGATCTAGACTTCCCATCACAGTGAAGGCCCCAACAGTTAATAACAGATAAATATGTTGAGCCATGGAAAGCTCACCTGGGGGAACTCATGGCAGGAGGTTTGCTGCTTAGCTCCTTTTAAAAACCAGTTGTCCCATTAAAGTCCTTCTGAAATATTTCACATGGCAACTGCCACGCTGCTGTCAACAGCACATACTACAATCTGATGACTTTCCGTGGGCTAACAGAAGTTTTGCCTGCAAAGTGGAAAAAAGTCTATAGGAATTGATAAATTGTGTCTCTGTAAAGTCCTCAGCCTGGTCACACATGACCAATGGTGGCAACAGCACATGCAGCAGACAATGCCTGCATGTCCACACAAGGATGTCTCACGTGTGACTTATCACGTGGCGGCAGCATCCTCTGAAGGTTTTGAGCACTGGATGTTACTGGTGTCCTTCTTTCCTGCCAGGGGTTAGCCACGCTGATGCTCGGCAGCCTGGAAAATCTCCCAGCTTCAGTGTGAACTGGATTGTGGGGAATGGCGACCTGGAGGTGATCAACGCCATGACAGGGAAGAGGACCTGCGGGAGACCCTCACGGCTCTGCAAGCACATGTTCTTTACTCGGTGGGCAAAGCTTCACGGCAAGGTAGGTCTGAGGCACTGACGAGACACTGCCACAAGCCCTAGGTGGGCTAGTCCTTGCCCCAGAGTCATGGAATGGTAGGGGTTGGAAGGGACCTCTAGAGAACATCTAGTCAATACTGTTTTAGTAATATCATGATAAAGCTGAAGCCTCTGCAGGTGCCCTCTGTCCCTCCTGGTAGGGCTTGGAAGAGGATCAGGAGCTGAGAGCCTGCAGGGTCAGCTATGGGAGCTAATAGTCCAGAGAAAGACAAGAGCAGAAACCCAGGTGGGTTTGGAGGGGAGATGGGTGTTCTGGCTGTCCTTGGCAATGGAGCCATGCTCAGTGTGCAGTGAGAAGCCAAGAGAGTGTTAAGCATTCATACAAGCAGAGCTGGATAAGTTTTATGCATCTCACCCCAAGTATCCCTCAACTCACTTAGAGACCCGAGGGAAGTATTTCTAATTGCCTTGGAGGCATCTGCATCATTCCATTGTTGCACAGGGGTTTAGACTCACAAGCTAAACCTCTCCCAGTATCACCCAAGTCAGCTGACTAAAGCAGGTGTGAATTGCCCATTCCCCTCCTCTTCACCACTCTCCCAGGTGTGCTGATAAATCAATGCAAGGATACAGCTGCTCCTTTCATGGTGAGTGGCCAGGAGCTGAAGGGTCTCAGATTTCATTGCACTCATCAGCAGTATGATTTAATGGCATTAAAACTACAGGTTGTACTTGATTAAAATGGCCACCACCCCTTGACAGCCTTGCTTCTATAGGGAAGACAGCCATGAACCCTCCTTATTTGAAATGGCACTGAACTTGCCTTCATGCTTTTGTTACTTGCCATAGACAGGAGACAGTATCAGAACAGATTAAACGGATGGCCAAAAGCTACAGGCCTACAGACATAGTTCATATAGGAAGAAGCTTGATCTGGAATAAGGAGATTTTCCTTCCATTATTCTTAGTTCTGGAGTCACCATTTCTCTCTTGTCCAACCCTTCAATGAAATGCTGGGGGAGAGAAGGACAGAGATAGTCAGGTGGTGAGCTTTACCCCACCGCTTCCAGGAGGCGCAGCAAGGGCGATGCAAAGTACCTTTTCAGCCCACCTGCTTTCACTGCTATAGTATTCATTTGCTATAAGGAGGCTTGTCAAGAATCGTCCTGCAATCCATGTAGAGAAGATGGAGACAGGAAAAAATAATCTTATGTGGCAAAACCCTGTTGGAAAATGAGTGGAAAAGAACAAGGCAGAGTGATGGCAGAGAAGTCTGGAGCTACTTCCACCACTGAAGTCATTCAGGAAAGCGAAGGGACAGGCAGGGTGAGGAGGGATGAGGACAAGCTCAAAGAGATTGTTCTGCTCTGCAGGACACCTCAGGGAAGGAGGCTAGTGGGACTCATCCCATCCAGGCAGTGGCATGACCTGTCCTGCAGGGACCCTGAGCCTGGGGTGAGGCAGAAGTGACCAATGCAGGCTTTGTGCCCAGGGCTTGATCACAGTTTGGTGGCACAGGTCCAGACTATTTCTTACACAGCAAGTGACATGGGAAGAAGGGTGAGGAGCACTCCTTCTGTCCCCAGAACAGAGAGATTCTCATGGGAACAAAACCTGAGGCAAGTTGGGCCCCAGAGCATACTATGACTGGGTCTAATGGCCAGGAGAGCTGGTTTGCACTAGGGATGGGGCTGGGGTGAGCAGGAAGGTGTAACTCGTGGCTGAGAAGGGTACTTGCTTTTGACAAAAAGCAGCATTTAACTTAGACTCATATTTGATAATGTCATTGGTGTCCACCTCTGGGGAGCCAAGGGGCACCAGGAGGGGACCCATGGCGGGCCAGGCCAGCTTGTGGCCCATGCACCCTGGGCTGGCAGCGTCATCCTCCCTGTCTGGCTGAGCCAAAATACCCCTGGCCAGGAAGCCCCTTCGTGTGCTGGCACCAGGCAGACTGGAGCAGCTCATTTCTGACTGCACATTCACATTTTCCTTTAATCTGCCTTTCAACATCTCTCCTTTTCAGACAGAGGAAAAGTGTTATTTGCTCATCAGGCTGTGCTTTCAGGGTGTGTTTTCCTACAGGGTGCTCTTTCCCTGGCTTGTAAGCTTTGAACTTTCACTCATTTGCTTGCTCTAAGGGATTTTCCAGTCTTCAGTTTTCTTTCATAGAATGTCAGTGCCTCACTGCTGTTTTGGCACCTCTAAGACTTGGGCAAGTCAGGGGAGGTCGTTTATTTAGATCTTGTGCAAAGTGAAGGGTGCTCAGTCCCACGTTGTGTGCTCCAGGTGGTGAGGACACGTGGCCTTGCCTCCTGAGACTGCTCCCACACCAGCACAAATCCTAACACCTGATTTCTGCCCTTTCCCGGGGAGGTTTCACATTATTTATAACAACAGATTAGAGGAAAGAGGAGAGAGTGTGCGAGAGGACTCTCTTGTGTCGCTTGACATTACTTGGAAGCACTGAGGTGCTCTGTTTCCCAGACTAAACTGAGCATGTTCCTTAAAGAGCCTCAGAAAGGATTTTTCTCTTTTTTTTTTTTTTGTGTCCCTAAAAATCATCTTAACTGAGTGGAGTTTTGCCTTTATAAAACACATCAAGATTGCCACTGTCTATGCCCACTCCAAGTCAAAGCTGTTTACCCGGTTCCTCTTTGTAACAGCTTGAAACCATGTCACAGGCATTTATTGCTTCCCTGTTTTTCTGTTGTTAAACCAAAAGCAAACACACAAAGTGCAGTGATAGTTTGTTTGTTGCTTATGAAATGTAGACAGAAAGATTATACAGCTACTGAAGCCTCCTGTTTCTTTTGGCTCGACAGTTGATTTTTTTCTTATTATTTTATTTTTTCCCCTTCCCTGATTTTTGTTCTGCAGCTGAGCACACGAACACCGAGCCATGGAGACATGCCATCAGTGTACAGCGAGGCAAAGCTGGTGGCTCAGACGTACCAGTCTGTCAAGCAGCAGCTGTTTAAAGCGTTTCAGAAAGCCGGTCTGGGCACCTGGGTGAAGAAACCCCCAGAGCAAGATCAGTTCCTACTAACTGTGTAAATCACTTGACACCTTTCCTACGTGGCTGGATCAAATCAGCTGGAGAGAAGGCTAAGCAGGATGCGTGAGCCCAGAGAACTGAAGCTGTTTGAGATTTAATAGCAACCTCCATGGGAATATTTGCTTTTAATTCTGTACTGGAAACACATAAATAGAAACGTGTCTGATGCACTGAAACTGACTTTAGAAAACCCCCTTTTTCATGATCCCTCCCCAAGAATGTACCTGCTCATATTATAATGCCACCCCTACAAAGATTCTGCCTTTCATTGTTTACTGCTATTGCTTATTACTGATTTGAGGCATTAGCAGGTCACCTGTCTGATCCAAAACAAAGTTTGTTTTCCCTCACACAATCAGTGCAGGAGTCATCACTGAATAATGGAAAATAGTGAGCAAAGACGGAAGTACCCCAGGCACGCAGCGTGACAGCAGGTCTCAGAGCATCCATAATCATACACAAAACAGGTCTAACTTCTATGCAAAAATCATCCTATTAGCTGCCTAAATCTGTGAGAAATAATTTGGACCTCAAAGATATGCAGCATTTTTAACCTCCATTTTCTGCTAGCTCTGAGCACAAAGCCAGGCATCAGGATTCCCTTGGTTTTCACACTTCTTCTCTCTGGCACCTTTCACAAACCACTTCCCACCGAATTTCAAAATCTGGCCATAAGTTTTGCATGCTCAAAATTTTAATTATTTGGGCCTAGTACATCACAAATACCCTCTAGAGTCCAGCCAGGATGCAAATGCTTGTCAAGAGGGCAATGCAACCCTTCGCTGCCTGTGGAGGTGCACAGCTCTGTAGGGGCTGCTGGTGATGACCAGTGTGATTATATTCCTAGCTCTGGAGCTTCAGGTAGCTTCCTAAAGTCAGGCAGGCTGGAGCCAACACCCAGAGCCTCAGACTTACAGCTTCTGATAATCCACGCTCTAGATTAGTTGGATGTGAGCTTAGGATGCTTCATACTTCTGAAAAATGGTTAGGTAGCCACAACTGTGACATCCCAAAGGAGAGAGAATATTTGATACTTGGCATTTTCCTGCCTCAATTTCTCCACCTGTCAAATGGGAATAATAATACCTGCTTCACACCTAAGGAATTTGGTAGGATCAAAGTACTTGCGTCATATGCAACAATATAAATCAGATCCTGTCACTCTTCCACTGAGTTTTACTTCCCCACATAGTCCAATTGACATAGAAGCAGCAGATCCAACTACATGCATGGGTAAGGTCTTACTCAATGTCAGAGCTTTCAGATTCTATCTCCGTGTTAAAGCCAGGTATTATTATTATTATTAATGTTCTTCTGCAGGCTGAAAACAGGTGAAGTGTTTCTGTTAAGAGACAAATAGCACCCAACAGTTAACTATAATCTCATCTTTGAACCATCGCAATCTTCAGCATGCAGAAGATACAGTCATGGGAGACCTGAGCTTTGTGAGTCCCACTGCAGAACCAGCCTCCAAATGCCCTGTACATTTCTTTCTGGTTTTTTAAATGACAGGATTTGCGGGTATATAACTGCTGTTTTCTTTTTATTCCTGTGATTCTCTTTAAACCTGTATATAACACGCTGCTACTGATTTGTGATAATTGTCTTGGTATTTTCTCAGAACTGTCAAGCTGAGTTACTTTTCAAACACCACCAGGCTCATATATTTCCATGTAATTTCCTTTATACAGGAAACTGTTCCTAACAATAAAGGTAGATGCTCTTTCTATAGGGTTTATCATGTTTGGAGAGCCATATACAGTAAATACATTGTTTATTGATGCCCACAATAGAATAGCTACAGTATTTTGATGAGATTTTATTTTTAGATTATAAACTACAAGATGTATCTATAGTGTCTTGTATAAAAGCAATTGTGATAAACTAGAATTTTTAAATTAGATGAAACAAAGCTCTCCCTTTCCAGAAACCTTTTCAGCAAAATAAGACATTCCATATTAACTACCAAAAATATTTTAAAAACTATCCTTAGAGTAGAAATAGTTAAAAAAAAAAAAAAAAACACTAAACTGAGACATTTCAATAACAGAAATATTTTGTGCTAACCACTTTGTCAATACTTTGACCACTTTGTCAGCTCTTCTGATTAACCCTCAAGATTTTTTTGGCACCTTCTGGAGCTTCCTGGTATCTCCACGTGGTCCTGTCCTCTAACACAGCTGTCAGTGGTACAGACCTTCAGTGTGATCTGGGCAGCAAAGGTGCCTGTAGGGGCAGTGAGTGGGCCAGGAGCCAGGCCCATAACTAGAGGTGCAGGGGAAGCTATGGGTGACACTGGCAGTGGTGGTCCCAGGGACTCCAGCTGCTCCTACCAAGGGAGAGAAACCAGAGAGGACGACAAGGTTTCTCATACAGAGATCCACAGGGCAGGGGGAAGCAATGTCTTCTACTTTTCCTCTCCAAGTTAGTCTTTATCTAGCGCATAAGAGACCTCAATGGCTCCTCCTTACACCTCCCTGCCCTCCACCCTCCTCCAGCCCTGGCATGACATCAGCTCAACTAACGCATATAGCTCCATGGGTCGGTGTTGCAGCTACTGTGACAACCAAACACCGTGCCTGGTTATTTTTAAGGACAAAAAGAAAAGTGTGGTGGGACTGAATTACCCTTTGTTGCAAGAAATATATAAATGCAATCCTGGATTCAGCTGTCAGAATGAACTTAGTAGTGGGGAACAGAGCCCTCACTGCAAGTGGGCATCAGCTGATCTCATCGCAGGCAATGGAGATGCACCTGCTTGCACTAAGGTTGAATATGACCTTAAATGTCAGATTCTTCTCATTATGTGCAGCAGTAAAGTGCGATGAGGCCACATCCCAGAAGCACACATGACGTACAGACAGCATTTCCCGAAGCAAAGGAAAAATTACTCAGTAGTAATTCTTTAGTGAAGATCCTGTACATAACAAGCATGAGTGAATGGCAATACTGTATCAATGGATGTACATTTGTAATATTTGTAAAAAAATAAGAAAAGAAACAGAAAAGACAACAAAAGAGAATAAACCTGAATTTACATATGTGAATTTGCTGCTAAGTTCTGTAAATTGCACTTCAGTGATACCTGATAAGTGAATGTTTCTGTTAAGTGAATAAAATACCAAGTAAAATTGTTCTTTCGCTGTTTGTTGACCGTTTTTCACTGTGGCTTAGAGATCAATTTGAAAGTGCTCCAAAATACTAGTATATATTTTTACATGTGCCCACTGTAGATCTACAGACAACACGTTATTCAGTTTGGATTTGATGCAGTGTAGGAATCACACACTTGTACTGAGAGATGGACGTGCCCACTCATATAGAAGCCACGCAGAGACACAGTCTTATCCTGGAAGATGAGACTTGCCGTATAAAGCTGCTTAAGAAGACTAAATTGATGAACAAAAGGTCAGTATATCTCTGCAGATTTCTTCTTCATTGGTGGAGTGGCCTTGGTTTATTCTTGCTTTAAACTGTCAGTGTTCAGCTACAGCAGACTGAAGTCACATTGAGCCCAAATGACAACATCCAGACAAAGCTTTAATGTGCATTATTGTGTGAGCATCACCTGGTGTCTTCAGACAATTTCCCTTGGCTTGTCCTCAGAGAGGTCATTGATGTTACCAAAGCCTCCAAAGTCTTTTAGGAGCACCCACTGCCAAAGTATAAATACACTAACAGTGAAAATTGTCTAGAAAGAGATTCCCATGTCCCCCTCCTTGTGAAGATTTGGTTCTAAGACAAAATTGAGTCTGACAGCTCACAGGGAGCCCCATCAGCTTGCTGGTCCCACAGCTATTTGCTTACTCGTGTTGAAGAAGTCAGTACTGGACCCACACAGACTATCACATAGGTTTCATTCCCCAGCACAGCAGGGCTAGGAATAGCTTTATTTTCAAGATAAGACTTTGCTGCAGTTGCATTTCCTTAGCTTGAATCCATGGCATTAGGTATTTGGGCAGGATAAGGAGGAAGAGGAAAAAGAAAGCACTTCCAGAGTGAAGTTATCAGGGAAAAAAAGTCACTGTGGCTTGATCTGATTCCAAACCACTCACAGTGGATTTTTGCCTTGAGTAATAAAAGCAACAGATTCTTAGTATTTGTAAATTTCAAAGTGTATTGGCACACACAAATTTAACTGGATATAGGTAAAGCAAATCCTATAGACTCACCCTCACCACAGCCTTGGATGCAACAGTTCCTTCCCTACCATTAAAAATGGTCAAAGCAGCATAACACTGTCCTAAACAGAAAGGAAAGAAGTTATACAAGTAGAAAGGCAGTTGTGCCACTATCCACCCTCCAAGTGATGAGCTTATCAATATTTTGGTGTTAAACAAATTAAATACCCTCATTTTTAAGTCAGCAAAAGCTATATGCAGCATCACCTTTCCTCGCAGAGGGGCTCTGGAGGGGACATGCTGTGCACAGCCCAGTGCAGGCACAGGGAGTGAACACAGCTTAGGCCACAAAGGGCAAAGAGTGATGGTGAGGAGGTCCCCACGGGGATTTCTCAGCAGCCTGGCAGCCCCTCAGCCCACTCCTGGGCAGTTTGGCCACGGATGAGTTCACAGTAGGAGGCTCCAGCCTGTTTTCTCATCCAAAAGTAGCTGCTACTGCCTGACCATGGCAGACACCATGACACGATTTGGCTGCCAAAAACATTACAAAGCAGTCATTAGGGTAAATTGCATGGATGGATTCTGTGTTTAATCTCATTAAGTTTAAAGGTTAAATACCAGAACTGCATTTAAAACTTTACAGTCGTCCACCCCAGCTTCATCAGGCACAGTTATTTCTTTTCCAACCGTATATTGGAAAAACAACAACATAAAACATGAACAAGCTGATATATTGACTAATAGAGGGCTTCAGAGAAGTGCCTGCTTCTCAAATAAAATAAATAAGTCCTTCTGCTGCAGTTAAACCTTGATAGCCATGCTGGTGTGTTGAAGAATGAAATAGCACTTCAAGAGCTTTTTAAGCCTTTTGATTCATTATTCTTGTGCCCACTTACCAGCCCTGAGACTTGATGACATTGGCTGCTTTCAGCCTGACCCTGTGGATACACCAGTTTGGCTGGAAATCTGGGTGAAGACAGAGAAAATCTGAATTTTAAGAAGGTAGTGACCCAAAAACCATAAACCCAAACCCAAAACATCACAACGACATTCAAGCACATGTACACATACAGACACACACGTGGTTCCTTAGTACTCCAAGGCCTCCTGAATAAATAATATGGCCTTGGAGAAAGTGGATTAATAATCATTGCCTTTACAGCAATGAAATAGTTCTGCTCAAATGCTTCATTTTTCCTGGTAATTAAATCCTCTATTAGAGAAGTTTATGTTCTATTTTATCAACTTCCTTTGCAATACAGAATTACTTCCACTAGACCATTAAAGTCTCACTCTGTCGTGGAGAGGAAAAGATCGTGCTCATTCTCCTCTGGCCCTGAACAGATGCCTTCACAGCCCATATTACTATGAAACGATGCAAGCCAAGAGGCAACTCTTTTAAACCCAGTGTAAAGGGTAAAAACAACCTCCCTCAAAGCAAAATAAAGAATGGTGCATACTGTTGGGTCTGACCGGTTTCTCTGATAGACTAACAGGTGGCTACCTCTCCTTCTCCTGTGACCTCAAAGTCATGCTCAGACATTAGCACAGGCTGTATTTGACATATCGGGAAGGAGGTGGTTTACCTGTACCTTCTCTCCCAGCACACCATCCTAACACCCAGCTCTGCCTCCCACAGCACTCTTTGTTATGGAGTGCTTTTATTTAATTTGATTTTAAAAAGCAAATTGAGTTGTTTATGTGCTTGAGAGACACATTTTTAGTGTAGACTATGATGTTAGAGGTTTTTCCTAAAGCAAAGTGTTTGTTCATATCCTGGTCTTAGTGATTAAAGGAAGTATTGTCAGGAGTAATAGGTGCCAGCATCCTCTTCACACCACACACTCCTAAAATCCTGTCACACAGGACTGTGGGACTTAGAATTATATAATCATAGAATCGTTTTGGTTAGAAAAGACCTTTAAGATCAAGTCCAGCCACTAACCTAACACTGCCAAACCCACCACTAAACCTCCCTCAGTACCTCATCTGCATATCTTTTAAATATCTCCAGGGATGGTGACTCCACCACCTCCCAGGGCAGCCTGTGCCAGTGTTTAACAACCCTCTCAGTGAAAAAGTTCTTCCTAATCTCCAATCTAAACTTCACTCAGCACAACTTCAGGCTATTTCCTCCTGTCTTATCACTCATTAGTTGGGAGACTGACCCCACCTCACTGCAATCTCCTTTCAGGTAGTTGTAGAGAATGATCATGTCTCCTCTCAGCCTCCTTCAGACTAAACAATCCCAGGTTCCTCAGCTGCTCCTCATAAGACTTGTTCTCCAGACATTTCACCAGCTTTGCTGCCCATCTCTGAACAAGCTCCGGCACCTCAGTGTCCTTGTAGTGAGGGGCCCAGAACTGGACACAATATTAGAGATGCAGCCTAGTACAGGGGAACAATCACTTCCCTGGTCCTGCTGGCCGTGCTACGTCTGGTATAAGCTAGGATGTCATTGCCCTTCTTGGCCACCTGGGCACACTGCTGGCTCATGTTCAGCCAGAGGTCAGTCAACACCCTCAGGTCCTTTCGGGCTTCTAAATCTCAGGTTTCAGTGGGAGATGAGGCGATATTTGAAATGAACTTGTTAACCTGCTTCTCATTGTCAACAGCTAAACTCCACGTTGTTGGGTACCAAACCCTTGCTCAGTTTCCAGCATTAAATATCCTGTAGAGCCTAAATATCTTCTTCCAGTCATGCCTTGTCTTGGCTGCCTGATCTGTGGCCCAGTGCTGATCACAATGCTTTCACCTGTCCAGATTCATGAGCCTCACCTACATGTCCTACTCGTGGTCCTCTCAAAGCCTTTACTAGACCATGTCCCATCAGAATTGTTGGGTCTTTTTTCATTGAGTGATTCAACTGCTAAGCCCCTCAGGCTTCTGACTAAAGGGACAGGCAAGTACCATAATCACCAGGAAGGCACTCAAGAATACAAGTATGGAGAGGATGTGTCTTGTGTTTATATCGTTTCACAATATAAGAAGGAGCTAAATTCATTATAATTGAATATCCTTTTGGCATGAGAGAGAATAAAAAGCATTTGATAATGTCGCTGGGTTTGGGATCCTTACCTGGAAAGGAGCAGACCTGAGTTCTTGTCTTGGTTTTACCCTCTGAAGTGAGGAAGAGACAAACAGGTGAAGACAGACACAGGAGAGAACTCCCACCTTCCAGGACTTCACAACACCAGAAAAACCTTCTTTGTTCAAGGGCTATCTTCACCTTAACCACTTCATCCACCCACAGGATAGGTGTTTAGCTTGAATTCATTTTCTAAGGTTTCTAATAGAGAAAAGTTCTTCCATAAAATTACTCATGCCACTTAACACAGTGTCTAAGAGACACAGAGAACTTGCCTTCTCAAGTGTCTGGCCTCTCCCCACTGTTGTGAAAGGGAATATGGATTCCTGCATTCAGAGGTTGCTCCCAGTCAAAGTCTGCAAGCCACAGGACTGTCTATTTCTCCATTTTAAAAAACAGTGACTATTACTTGACACAGGGAACTGAGTCTTAAGCATTAATACTATTAGGCTGTAAGAAAAGAATACAGTACATATGTGTGTATATATATATATTTACACATAAAACAGATTGATCTGCTTTTAAAGTTAAATGTGAACATTTTCAAACTCTGGAAAGAAGGCATTGCAGCCATAAGTTTTGGTAGCTGATGAAATTAACATGTGCTGTACATATTTAGAGGTTTGTTGGGGGAGTTTATTCTCAACACAACTCTGCTGCCACTGAAATCACTGAAAGGGTCATTTACTGGCAGCAAGCAACAGGGTCAGGTTGATATCAAATTCATGTTTCAACTTGAGAGCTAAGAGAAATAATTCCACACAAACTTTTCATTTTTTGTGCCAAAACTTGGCTCCTAGCCTTGACACAACTGTACTCACTGGAAAACCAAAACCATCCATCACTGCCACGCGAGCCTTTGCATTAGGATTTCCTTGTTGTGCCTCAGCATTTCCCAGATCTACTTTTCTCATGTCTGACCCAGTAACTCTTTGACCCTCTAACAAGTGGAAGTATATTTGAAGAACCCTTCCCGTTATTTGAAACATTTGCTGTACAAGTTGAACTCTGTTTTCTGTGTGTGGCTTTCCTAAATTATTCTTTTTTCTTCTTGTTTGGTTACTTAAGGAACAAGATAGAGATCAGAAGTATTTGTCCATCTATCTCATCACCTACTGGTCTCTCTGGAAGAATTGTGGCAATAGTGAAGACCGAATCACACTGAAAATCACCTCTTTTTCACTTAAAGGGTGATGCAGAGATTACTTGTCTAAAAAGTCTCAGTGAAACATATAAAAAACTAATTTTGGTTCATGCTACTATGGGATTCCCCAGTTAAGGTAAAACTGACACTTTAATGCAAATCTATTGACTTGAAAAGACTCAGACTAGTGTAACTGAGCAGAATTCAGTTTATGAAGGGAATTGGGAGGTTAAGGTCACATGAAAAAGGTACATGAAAACACTTCATCATCCCCCCTCCTTGTCCTTTCAGAGTGCAACTCAATGATTTGCACCACTGAGCACCGAAGCAGCCTGCTAGTGTCTCTAGACGAGCCTGGCTGAAGATTACCCTGTGAAATGACATTAAACTGGTGAAGCATTTTAGTGCATATGGGATTGGCCATGGAATGCCATACTTTACTTCTGCTGCTAATTTCTCTCCTCTTTTGTCATCCTTCCTCTAGTTTTGATGGGGGAAAAGCTCTATTCAGCCATTGCAAGTAAGATTACACAGACCAATGTGGGAAGATGGAAAGGACAATTTAGTGTGGTCCTCACCTAGCACAGCATTTTAGTACCTCTGCCCCAGCATGAGGTCCATGATGTCATTTTAAACACACTCAGTTTCTGTGTCTTTCTCCCTGTCAACTCTTGCTACAACACTCCCTGACAGAAAGCTACACAGTCGTGTTCCAAACCAACTGTTTTCAGTGTCACAGTGCCACAGAGGTCAGATGCTTTTGGATTCCCCTACTTGCACTGCCAAGTATCTGCTGCTAATATGGACAAATGTAAGACAACACATGGGGAAACAGCAAACCAAACTTTAAAAAAGTCTTAAATGAAGCAGCTCTCTATCTTTCACAGGGAGGGTTGCAATAGCTCCTGACTTCACTGTTATTACTGACTGAAAGGTTTGATAGTCTTTCTATCCTCTAACCTGTCTTTTTTACTACTAAAGCAGTAGTAAACCACACAAGGATAAGTTGCTGCAGAGATGCTGGGTGTGGAAATCAACTGGGTTGCCCCATGCTTGTTGTCTTGTGCCTGCAGCAGCTGAGAACTGCACATGGTCCCTCACCCAGTCCTGTATGTCTGCTCCACCCATCTGCAAAAGGGCTGTGGGAGCCTCCATCAGAAGTGATTAATGTATTATTGCACTGATGATAAGATAAATCATGCTTGTGAGTCATACTGGCCTTTAATATCTGCAAGCCACAGAAAAGAAAACTGCATTAATTTATATTCATTAAAGTAAATTAACAGACTAGAGCCCTTCAGTCCTCTGCATCCTTCTCACCCAGCAGTGGCAGTGGCAGCTTGCTCTGGGGAATGGCAGGGGCTGCCCAGCAACAGCAAGCAAACAGCCACCTCCAGCATGGCAGGGATGGCTTTCACTTTGCTTTCCAAAGGAAAAAGCCCTCCACGTATCCAAGGAGATGCTGCAGCCCATAGGCATATCTGTACATTTGTGTGTGTGTGTGTGTGTGTGTGTGTGTGTGTGTGTGTATACATATTTAAATATATACCTGCTTAAGGACTCCACCCTACCAGCTGAACAAAGTTGTTGATGCTCAAAGGCCTGTCAGTTGGCCAGTGCATTCCCTAACATAAAAGGAGGAGTACAAGGCTGTATGTCTTGCTGTTTAAGCAGTAGTTTTACCTGCATTTAAGCCAGGTCTGCCTCTGAAAAAAACACTGCTCCTTGTCATTCCCCATCAAAGTGCTCAGTCTAGTTTAGAACAGCACTACACAGTGCAGGGTGCAAAAAGGAAAGCAGGGGAAGGGACTGCTCTCTGCAGTGATGGTGACAGTGATGCTGCAGATGCAGGTCCCCTTACACCCTCATACCTACACTCAGACCACCAGCCCTCAGCTCCCCCTGAACACATACCTGAAAATTGCTCACAAACAACACTGGAAAAACACACATGTACACTTGCGATGTCTTTGTATTTGTTGGAGCTCCTGACCAGAGAAATTGCTGTTCTCACTGGCTCATTATTCTCCTTTTCTTGGAGAAAACTCATTACATGTGCAAATACCTCACGCAATAAGAGCACCACTTACAGGCTAAGAGCTGATAGTATATTGAGAGAAGCTCGAAAGTCTGCACATGACAGCCCACTGGCAGTCTATAAAGCATTCACCTAGGGCACAGAGCAGGGGGGAGGCATGTTGATATGTGGATGGAGGTCTCTTGCTGCCTGTTCTCACTTGAAATGTAATGGAGTGATTCTTCATGACATGAGCACCTGCGTTTAATACATTTGTGTCAGCTGGAGAATTGTGTGTATTCATGGATGTGAACACTTAATGTATTTCGGTTCTTTTTGAGGTTTCTCACCTCTCAGCATCACTCACTGCCTGCTCCCATCCTGCTGCCTTCTGCAAAGCTGGAGTAGGCATAGGTTGCAGGGAAGGACAGGTCGTTTATAACCCAGGAGAAAGCAAGGGGTGAGGTAAGGCCTATTCCCATGTGCGTCTTTCCAGGCTTCAGCAAAGCCACACGAACCTCCCTTTTCCTCCATATGGACAATAAACACAGAACTGTTGATGAAGTCTCTTTACAAATGCACTAGGACTAGGACTGTAAGGATTAGACTAGCAAACAGAAAAACTGTTTTCTCCACACCTGAAATTAAGTAAATACCTGACATCAATCAACAAAACAGAAAAATGACTCAGTCTTCTCTGCCTCTGTGTACATTCCCAAAGACCACAGCCACACAATATAGATTCAGCCAACCTTGCTGCCCCAAAAAGGAGAGATCCCCTTTTCTGTCTCCCCCCACCTTCCTTTTACTCCTCCTGCCTGCACCTCCTGCCCTCTCCCTGCCATCCTCCTAAACCACTTCAAATCACTAAATGGGCAGAAACTGAAACAGAAAATGTGCACTGTGCACTTGCAGCCCAGAAAGCTGACCCTATCCAGAGCTGCATCTAAAGCAGTGTGATCAGCAGGTCAAGGCAGGTGATTCTGCCCCTCTACTTTGCTCTTGTGAAACTTCACCTGCAGTACTGTGTCCATCTCTGAGGCCACCAACATTAGGACATCATGCTGCTTGAGTGAGCCCAGGGGAAGGCCATGAAGACAATCAAGGGGCTCGAGCATGTCTCCTATGAAGACAGGCTGAGAGTGGAGTTGTACAGCCTGGAGAAGAGAAGACTGCGAAGACTATAAAGCAGCTTTCCAATAACTAAAGGGCTAACAAGAAAGCTGGAGAGGGATATTTTACAAGGGCATTTAGTGATAGGACAAGGGGTAATGGCTTCAAATTGAAAGAGGGTGATTTAGATTAGATATAAGGAAGACATTCTGTACTGTGATGGTGGTGAGTCACTGGCATAAGCTGCCCAGAGAGGCTGTGACTGCCTCATCCCTGCAAGTGTTCACGGGCAGGTTGGAGGAGCTTTGAGCAACCTGCTCTTGTGAAAAGTATCCCTGTCCATGGTAGGGGGATTGGAACTAGATGATCTTTAATGTCATCTTCCAATCCAAACCATTCTATGACCTTTATACATAAGCAAGTTGTTTATTGTTCCTAACAGACCCACATTAGCTGTAGTACATCTAATCCATGTCTTTCCTTGACAGAGTAGTGAATGGCACAGTTTTTATGCTGACCCATTAATGATGGGAAATACGGACAGAGTGTCAACGTGGCAATGGCAAAGTCCTGCAGATAAGAAGTGTCTCTGCCAAGCCATGCACCCCCTGGGTAAACACCTTGCTCCTCTGTGAGCCTTTCTGTCCTCCAGCACAGAGCCTGATGAGGGGAAAAGCTCTGCCCTAGTGAGGCAGGGATGATGTGCAGCAGGAGTACAGTAATTTCTTTAACTGTCCTCAGTGGCCTCTTGCCTGGGAAGACCAGGGAAGCTTGTTTTGCCAGACTTTCAGCATAACCTGGACAAAAACCTATGAGGAGCACAACACACGTGTCTGACTCAGCCCAGTGGCAAGACCACTCCAGGTCATTTGGACTGGTACCCTGAGTCACCTGAGCTAATGCATCAAAAAGTTTCCTTTCCTTACAAATCAATCTGTGAAAGAAAGATCACAGCTAGTCAGAGAGAGTTAGAAATAAAACACATCAGACTACATTATGGAATCGTAGCATGGTAGGGGTTGGAAGGGACCTTTAGAGATCATCTAGTCCAACCCCCCTGCAGAAGCAGGTTCACTATTTAAATGTAAAATGTGTCATATTGTGGTATGATGTGCAAGTGATAGCCACAGTACGTTAGTAAAATGGATATTATCAACATACACACATATATTTTACAGTAGGTAAAATTAATAACATAAGATGCACCATCTGAAGTGATTCATTTCTTGGCACATCAAAAATAAGACTAAAAACCCACAAAGATAAAATTCCATGGAGTTTCTTAGCACTACATAACTATATCATAGAATCATAGAATGGTAGGGTTTGGACCTTTAGAGATGATCTAGTCCAGCCCCCCTGCAGAAGCAGGTTCATCTAGAGCAGGTTGCATAGGAACATATCCAGGCGGGTCTTGAACACCTCCAAGGAAGGAGCCTCCACAACCTCTCTGGGCAGCCTGTGCCAGGGCTCCCTCACCCTGAAATAGTTTTTTCTTATATTTAAGTGGAACTTTTTGTATTCCAGCTTCATCCCATCACCCCTTGTCCTGTTGCTGGCTACTATAGAAAAAAGGGATATCCCAACCTGATATCCCCCATTTAGATATTAATAAATGTTAATAAGATCTCCCCTCAGTCTCCTCTTTTCTAGACTAAACAGCCCCAGTTCCCACATATATGTATTTGTGTATAGATACACAAGAAAAGAAGCTAAGAAACGTGTCGGTTTCTTCCCTGTAGTGGTTCAGCCCTTTGGTCATCCTCAAAGCAGATGAGTCACAGTATCCAAGCATCCAAGGTGGTGGGAGCTGGTCTTGACTCTGGCGGGTTCCTCAATAGTTCTGTGCCCAAGTGATCCAAAGTGAAGCTTCCAGGTGTACGTCTCTCTCTGCCTGCCAGCAGCTAGCTGGTATCCTCTGTGTTTCTCTGCTGGTGTATCTAGGTGCAACATGTGTTTTTTCAAAACTTTCCATCCATTTCCCATAATGTATAGCTGAAGTGTTTGGATCCAGTACATTTACATGGTAATCAAATCATTAGCCTGGGGGAGGCATAACACATTAATGACTTTAGAAATGTTGTTTAAACTCCAGTCCTGATCAAAGAGATGAAAATTTATTGTCATTTCTCTAATAGCCATGTGGTAACCAAAATGAAATCAATTTGATGAAGATAATTAGGTTCCCATCTCCATCACCACATGCTTAGTACAATTAGGTGGAATGAGCTTCCACTGCTAGCAATGTGATACTATTAGCACAGGCTAAAATAGCACAGCACCAGCAAGGAAACACTGAAACAACTGTATTCTAAAGTAGAAACTGATGATTCATCAGCATCTGAATACTCCAAGGAGTCTCCATGCCACATTTATGGGTCTTGGACAAAGCTTACAGGCAGATGCTAGCAAACATCTCCCTTAGAATGGAGGGCATCATTTCAGGACCTTTCCTGGGCTGTTGTACATGCACAGTTAGGCCCTGGATCTGTCTGAGGAGTCTCCTCCTGTTCTTATGGGGCTTAGGAGATGATGCCCACCCCAGGTGCACTGCTGGTCCCTCCCTGCTGAGCCATGAGCAGCTATTGCAGGGAGCAGGGTCAGTGGATTTTTGGTGACCACACTCACTGTGTCCAAGCCAGGTGCAGGAGGATGCTGAGGCGAAGCTCTGCTCAGAGGTTTGGTGGCAGGACGGTGGGCTGCTTCCACCAAGGATGAGGCTGGGGAGCTGGATCCTCTCCAGGCATTAGCCTCTCCCACAAGATGGGATCTTTGCACTCTGCACCCCATGTCTCCATATGCCAAGCTCTAAGCATAATTACTTTTCTCACCGAGAGGCCTTTACATTGGCTTGATGCTGAGCAGAAAAAGCAAATTAAGTCTTTGCAGAATAAGAAAACCTTCTGCCATCTCTGAACTGACTAAGCTCAGTATTCCTCTTTGCATCAGCTTCATAGGCAGAATATATTAGTGTCCATGATAATCAAACATTGAGAAACGTGATTTGTTCACAGTTTTCTAAAAATAAGCACTCCATTTGTGAATATTCAGCTGATATTATTAATTCCAAACATTTGAAAACGTCAAGAATTGCATGGATTTCAGCAGAAACAACCCATATCTTTTCAGTGCAGACTTGTAGCTACTCTGTTGCCAGCACTTTGAAACAGAGGTAAAGATTGAGTGACTTAGCAACTTTAAGACAGATTTTTGGTCAAAGCTTTTGAAAACAGCGCTCAACATTTCATTTCCTGGCGTTTAATAAGATATAATGTCCCTGACATTATCCTGCCACTTGGAAATAACAGTCTTCGTATTTCCTCAGATTTTAAGATTCTACACAGTGTCCATGTCTTAAAAGCCAATCTTCCAATAGAAAATTATTACAATATTCCTGTGCAATTTCTCACTTCAGATTCTTCTTTTAAAAAAAGAAATCCTTTACAGAGTCATGGTCCTGTGTGGTGTAGGACACTTGACACGCGTTTTCCAACAGCATCCACTGATATCATAGTGAGAAGGATTTTACACATGCAGGAAAGAGAGTCTTATAGAAGATATTTGTCTAAAAATAATGTTATTTCATGTCCTTTTCTCTTCAGGCATGTCCTTCTGTTGCACTCAAGAGTCCTCCTGTAGTGGTTTTGCCTAGGACAGATTTTGGTAGCAAGTGGGGCTACAAGGCTGGCTTCTTTAAACAAAGATGTGCCAAAGCTTTCCCTGTAGCTGACAGGGCTAATGCCAGTCAGTTCTAAGATGGACCCCAGAGCTGACCAAGGCCTGGCCAGTTAGTGACTGAGGTAACGCCTCTATGAACAACATGTTTGAGAAGGGGAAGAAGGTGCTGGGCAGTCGCTAAACTGGAGCAGCAACAGGGAGTGAAAATGTGAGAACATCTCTGCAGACACCAAGGTCAGTGGAGAAGGAGGAGGAGGAGGGTGCTTAGGCCCTGAAAGAAAGACTCCCCTGTGACCTGTGGTGCAGCCTGTGGTGAGGCAGTTGTGCCCCCGCAGTCCATGGAGGACACTGGGAAGCAGAGATCCAGTCGCAGCCCACTGAGGACCCCACATCAGAGCAGGTGGATGCCTGAAGGAGGCTGTGGCTCCATGGGAATCTCATGCTGGAGCAAGTTCCTGGCAGGACCTGGGAGCCTGTGAGGAGAGAGGAGCCCACGCCAGAGCAGGTTTGCTGTCAGGACTTGTGATCATGAGGGACTCAGGCTGGAGCAGTCGGTGCCTGAAGGACTGTTCTCCTAGTGGATTACCCACACTGGGGCAGGGTGTGAGGAGCTGCCCTCGTGGGAGGTCCCATCTGGAGCAGTTCGTGACGGACTGTCTCCCGTGGGGAGGGACCTCACAGTGTAGCAGTGGGAAGTGTGAGGAGGCCTCCCCCAGAGAAGCAGCAGCAGCAAAGTCCATCTGTAATGAATCAGTGCCTGATTGTCCTGGTCTTGCACTCTTTTTTAGGGTATTCTTTGTCAAAAACAGTGGGGTAACTAGAGAGATGGTGGCCCAATGAAGCCATTGTGTAATGTTTTTACATTAATCTTATGGATCAGGATCAAAGCAGTTATCCCTTTGGGCTTATTCTGGCTTGTTTTTGGTTCCCATAATATTTTATTAGACCTTGCTAGACCTTGAGGCTGTTGCTCTGAGATTTTTTCCAGGTGGAGCTACTGATCTGTGCTACAAGCAGAAAATAACTTCACCCAGAAGTTGAGGAGCATAGTTTATCTTCAAGGTGCAGTGCCTATCCACCACAAGTACATTAGGAATGAAGGCTGTAAAATAGTTAGACCTCAAAAAGGTGATAGAAATCTCAAAGAAGAAACTACATGAATTATTCCTGTGGTTAATCACAGTCTCTGGTATCCTCAGAGGAAAAGGTATGATGAATAAGCAGAGCAAATGATCAAAATTCTTGTGTAATGAGCCCTGTGTTAATTGCCCCACTGTCCATTGAAACACAAAAGGTACTAATGAAGCATGCAGCCTCATCATCCCCTGACTGACTTTCCTTAGGCCTCTGTCTAAAAGTTATATATCCAGGAGTAACTGTGAGATACAGGGAACACCAGTAAAGGGAATCATCTCTCACCTGGAAGTGAAATGCCCTTCACTGGGATCTGACTCTGAACAGGCTGTATCAGCTAAACTGAACAGTTTGCATACTGTTGGCTGACAGACAGAGGTGTGAAACAATCTTCAATTCTTTCCCTCATTAAAAGCTGGTGCTCAATGCCCCCAGGCCCTCTCCAGCCATCACTCCTTTGCCACCTTATGGGCCACCAACCTTCAAGATTTCACAGCAGCAGGAGGGACAAATGATGGATTTTTTTTCTGTTTCAGCAGGACAAGTCGTTATCACTGGAGATCCAGGAGAGCTTCTACTGACTGTCAGCCTACGGGATTTGGGAGAAACTCATTCTACTGAGTAAATTAGTTGTAACACATACCCCCGCTCCCCTGTGTGAAGCTCACCAGGGTTACCACAACCAAAGACCAAGGCAGGTGACGAACATGTACCTTCAGAGAAGAGGATGGGCAACAGAGTGGTTCTGACAATGATGAGCATTTGCTATTTATTTACTTTTCAGGGGAGGGGAAGGGGGGGTGCATCTGGAGTTTCTCCAAACCTGTATGAGTTACTTTGCTCATGTGAACTGAATCTCACTCTAACTCAGATTTCTGTAATAAACCAATCGTTATTTTGACATTGCACCTCTGATTCTCCAGCCAAATGCTCCAAAACATCCAACAAAACCTTTGTACTTTTCCCAGTCATGGATCCAAGCTGCAGTGATAGTTCAGAGTGGGGAGGAGGAAGAGGAAGGCAGATGTGGCTATCCTGTGCATACACCAGGTCATAGGATGGACATACCAAACCCATTCGCTCAACCCACACTGCACTGGAATGGGGTCTGGAGGAGCTGCCGTGAAAGACTGAGCTGTCTGCTCTCAGTTGGTAACAGGCCCTAACAAGTTATCCTTCCCCCTTCCTCTAAAACATCATGAGATCCCTAGATGAAAAAGTACTTCAAGTGTAAAGTATTTTTGCTCATAAAGTATTTAAGGCACATCAGTCTGACTCATAGAACTCATTTCAAACAAATGAACAACCTTTGAAAACATTTTATGGACATTATTTCCTCTCCAGCTAAACTTCACCTCTTGAATTTAGTCTTATGTTATGGTCTGATTATTCTCAAAGAGAATTAAATTGAAGGAGGGAAGAAATGAAGGTATTCCCCGGAAATCCTTTCATTTTATTAAAGCCTCTGTTATTGCTTGTGTTGTGTTTGTCCAAACCACTTGTCAAGATTTCATTATCCCAATTTCAAACAGCAGCACTATGTCTTAATGTGGTTATGGCTGAAAATGAAGGTACTCTGCAATATTCCTGGAGAGAGCTCAACATGCTGCTTTTCTGGCTGAGCTTCAAGAAAACGGTACAGATAACACACATTAATCCACCAAATATCACGCTACAAAACAGTGCTAATGTGCTAAAAGAGAATAACAGCCCCAGCACATTAATGAGTTACCCCCTCTTAAGCCAGTAACAAACAACACTAATCAGTACAGAGCTGAAAACATGCTATTGATTGCTAAGGGCCAAGAGTGAGATGGGCCCTCTACAAGATTATTCTTAGCAGCATCTTCTCCTAAAAAGTTTGTAAAGATCAACTCAGTAAGAAATCTGCTCCAAAATGCACCAAGCCAACAAGTCACACCACCTGCCTGTTGACATCACTGGGCACAGAACACATGCAGAAATGAGGCTTGGGCTTCAAGGGACTCATAAAGAAAGGTACAGCACAATTAATACAATAGAAGAGCTGAGCATGCACAAAAACTGCAATATTTAATAGCAGAGAGCAAGCTGTGTGCCCAGAGCTGGCTTTCAGGAGCTGTGGCCTGCACCTTTCCCCAGTGTGACCACTTGCTTGAGATCCACAACGGGGAGGCTCAAGCAAAGCCTGTCATGTTGGGGTCAGGGGCTGAGTAGAGCTGTGGGTGCCCCATACCGACCCCAGGACAACACACATGGAGATACCATGCTACAAACTTCATCATGGTCTAGCTCTCTGCTCTAAGAGTTCCTCATGCTGTCACTGTTATCACTGTGTGAGATCCTGCGTGAGAAGTTTTGGAACTCAAAAACTGGGCAAACAACATTTCAGAGAGACAGTTTGAAAAGCTCTTCAACTTAGTTACAGCAGGTGGTCAGTCTGAGATAAGAACATGGCACAGTTTTCAAGATACACTGGATATTCATACTTGATCTCTACAAGACAAAGTTTATATTTCTGTAATAATCACTTGCTTCAAGATAAACGCTAGCTTAGATTTGACACACGTGCACAAAGTTAAGCTACAGCTTGGGATGATGCATATTTCAGTGTTCTTATTAATCTATAGCAACTGCAGGGGGGTTGGACTAGATGATCTCTAAAGGTCCCTTCCAACCCCTACCATTCTATGATTCTATGTTTCTATGTGTTCTTGGTATCAATCAAAAGCAAAATTCGTGACTGAATTCTACTGTGCCCATGTAGTTTGCCAAGTGTAATTCCCATTCCCCATAATTACTGAACTTATCTTTCTTTCTCTGTAGGAAAGAAATTAATATCATCTATATTAACCACTTACTAGAACTGTATATATAATTACTACAGTTATTTCAAATATACTGAAAATATGTGCCAGCATGAAGTTAGATACTGTGAAATTGTGAACAATATACAATATCAGAGCACTTTCAAGTGTTTCATTCCCACCTAGTGACTTAAACATGCATGCTTCTACATTTTGTCATAGTCTTTGTTATTGAAATTAGCTGGAGTCTGGTGTCAATTTCAATTAGGAAAGTTTCAAATCCCAAATCACCTGAATTCATAAAGTCAGCCCTGCTTAACACATAGTCAAACTGATATCTGAATGCTGGTTGTTGAAATTTAATAGTTTATAGGCTCCTGGTGGCAAAATCATGGGATTTAGATAAAACTAAGAAACAAAATTCTTGAGAGCAATGATGCTGAGATTACACCACAAGTCACAGGCTGCCCAGGGAGGGTGTGGAGTCTCCTTCTCTGGACATTTCCAAAACCTACCTGGATGCATTCCTGTGTGACCTGATCACTGTGAACCTGCTTTAACAAGGGGGATAGGACTAGATGATCTCTAAAGGCCCCTTCCAATCCTTACCATTTTGTGATTCTGTGACCTTTGAGGCAGGGCTGAAGGCGAAGATGGCAGGCAGGAATCCCACTGGTAAGGGCATAGGCCCACCCTCCCTAAGCAAGGGGAGTCAAGCAGCTCTGCTGATGGAAAGCAGACAGCCTGAGCACAGCAACTGCTGGGTCAGCTCATGGTGACGAGACAGGTCCATGGTCAAATCAGAAAGACAAGTCTTTGGATGGGGTCAAGTAAAGATCAAGGGTGAGGGATTGAGTTTAATGCAGCTCCTGACCCAACAAATGCATCATTTATGGATCAGCTTCTCATGGTTCTTTCTCACACAGCTTTTTCTCACCACTGTGCCAATTTTCAGAGACACTTCATCTAAAATCATCTCGGCACCACGCCCAAGCTGTCCCTGAGCAGACAGAACCTGTGGGTGCAGGAAGAGGCTGCCTACTTATTACACATCCACCTGACTAGGCTCTAGTGGTCATGGTCACTGTGTCTGTACACACAGCTGGGAGGTTGGTAAAGCTACATCTGCTCTTTTTTAAAATAGACTAATGTTCAGAAATCAGCATTTAGAGATGGGCATCCAATGGAGGACATGCACCACGTGCCTCTGGCCACCTTCCTCAGGCCCTGCCAGCATACTGATTCCCACTTCTCTACATCCAGCTGCAAATTTGTGTGTTTTCAAACAGCATGATCCTTATAAAACAAAAGGTCAGAATATCATTTACTCATCCTGTCTTCTCTGCCTCAAATCAGGAAAAGGAATAGCTGATCCCTGCCCTGAACAGGCATTTTCAGCACAAGGTGTGTCAACATTTAAACCCTCATCCACTTGGTGTCCAGGACAGGTAGGAAAGGAGGTTTCATTCTGGAAGGCAACAGAGATCCACAGACCCCCTCTGAGAACCAGCAATGGCCCTATCCTTTGGACTTTAAAAGCATGTCTTTCTGAAGGCTGAGAAGCTATTTACAAGTGACTGCTTGTGATCTACTAGCTTACATTTTTTCTCTTTTTAGGAGCTTTGCCAGTTAGAGGAGCACAAAGTGGCCTAAGACTGTATTCCAGGTTTTCTAAGGCATCTCTGAGGTCTGTAATCTATAAAGAATACACAGTAAGTTAATAGCATAATGTGGCTGTCACTAGCCTAGGACTAAGTTGTGATAAACACAGACCCAGCTCACAGAGAATAAAATAAGTCTACAAAGGGTGGGTGGAAAGAAGGAGATAATTATAGGCAGATATTTTGCTTTTTTAACAACCTCCCTTATGCTAGGAAAAGCATGATAGCTTCCTATACTTTAGAACTGACGATTTGCTGAATAGATATATTTTACTACAACAAAAAGACATAATAACTATGAGAGGCTTTTGAATTTAACTTTGTGATTTTGTAAATACAAAATACAAATACAGTCTTCCCAGTTGCTCTTCACTCACTGGGCACAATACACCAACATAAAACTTTGCATGTATACCTATAAAGAGTATATGGGAATTTATCTCCCATTACACTTCCCTTCCACAAGCCACACACTCAGTGTAAGTTGGGTGCAGGTACCTATGGCCATCACAACACCTCCCTTTTGGAGGGAGGGAAGTGAGATGAACTCTCTCTGGTAACACAGCACCCACACAATCCCTCACTGGTGTGTGCTGCCAGCCCCAGCAAGGTCCCAGGTACCCAGTGCCAGACCAGAGGCATCCTGCTGGTCTGGGGCATGCAGTGAACTCCCAGCAGACACACACAGGCAGCAACACAGGCTATTTCCCTGATTACTCCATTGATTACAGTGATCACTTAAAGCAGAGATCGAGGCAAGCTGCAGGCATGGCAGCGAGCGGGGCGATGGGACTGCTGGTTATGCTCAGCTGCTGCTCCTCTTGCTGCTGGCTGAATGTTTAGGAGTTTATCCTGTTTAGGGAATTACAGAGCAAGAACTTGGCAGAGTAGACAGCGTGAGACAAAATTGGTCCATAAGTTTACAGGGCAAGGTTTAATGAACTCTTAGAGTCCGCGGAGGGTTCCAGTGCCTTAGGTGCTAAACATGTTTGTTTATTGCTCCAACATTTCTCTGTTAGTTAGAGTTTATACATGTTTTGGCCAACCAAAACAAGGGTTTTGAGGATTTTTTTTCTTCTTGCGGTAATTCAGGAGAAGGCTTTTATTGGGAGATTGATTGGGTACCAAAGGCAGTATTGGAAATATTACTGTATCTATATTAAAGAAATCTTCTCATAAAGTGCCTGATGTTTTCCACATACACTTTGCTTTTACAAGCATAGTTTCGACTATCCAGATATAGCCAAGTGCCATATTATTACCTTTCTGAAGGGAAAAATTACAAATTTTCAGTTGGATGGAAAAAGATGCTTTCTTTGACTTCAAACTCATTATTTCGTTTGGGGATCGTTTTGCTGCTTATCTAAAAGAATCAAAGACTGCTGAGTTACTTTGAAAAATCACATGTCGCTTCAAAGCAGTGTAACTTTTCAGGGGTAGAAATTACTTGATGGATTTGCAAATTATGTGGGTCAACCATAACCACAATATGCAGTTTTGGGTGCCAAAGTATTGCTCAAAGAAATGCTACCTAAAAAGCCAGCAAGGCAAAGACTTCACACCATCCTTGCAGTAAATCCTAAGCGAGCAACAGCAAACACCCTGGAGCTACTTTTACTCACAGCATGTGTCAATAACCTCTAACTCAACAACAAAAAAACCCAACCCATGTATTGTATTGGTTTTGTGTGGCAGGGTTTTTGGTAGCAAGAGAGAGGCTGCAGCGCTGGTCCCTGTGAGAAGCTGCTTGAAGCTCCCCCAGTTCCAAGTCAAATCTATCTCTAGCCAAGGCCAAGCCAATCAGACATCTATTTAAGAAGGGAAAACCTTCAACGGAGAGAAGTGAGATGAGAGAGAAACAGCCACGCAGACCCCAAGGTCTGTGAAGAAGGAGGGGAGGAGGTGTGCTGGAGCAGAGACTCCCTGCAGCCCATGGTGGGACAGCAGGTTGTCCCCCTGCAACGCATGGAGGGTAGTGATGGAGCCGAGATCCACCTGCAGCAGCCCAAGGAGGACCCCACACCAGAGCAGGTGCTTGAGCCTGAAGAAGGCTCTGAAAATGTGGGAAGCCACACTAGAGCAGTCTGTTTCTAAAAACTGCAACCCACAGAAGGGACTAATGCTGGAAGAGTTTGTGAGGAGTTGCAGCCCACAGGAAGGACTCACATTGGACAGGTTCATGGAGGACTATCTCCTGTGGGAGGGACCCCACACTGGAGCAGGAGAAGAGTGTAAGGAGTCCTCCCCTGAGGAGGAAGAAGCACCAGACACAATCTGTGATGAACTGAGCCCAATCCCCACCCCCTGTCCCCTCGCAACACTGTGGAGGAAGAGGCAGAGAAATTAGGAGCAAAGCCAAGCCCAGGAAGAAAGGAGGGGTGAAGGAAAGGTGTTTATAAGATCTGGTTGTATTTTCTCACCATTCTACTCTGGTTTTGATTTGTAACAGATTAAATTTATTTTGTTTTCTTCCCTCAGACTATTGTGCCCATGGCCATAACTGATGAGTGACCCCTCCCCATCCTTGTTTCATCCCTTTGTTATCCTTTCTCTTCCCCATCCCACCACGGATGGGAACTGAGCACGCAGCTGTGTCAGGCTTTGTTGCCATCTAGGCTTAACCCACAACAAGGAGTAACTAGTGCTGTGCCCTTTGTGTGCCCCCATGCCCAGGCCATGTGCAGGCTGAGTTACCTGTTTGCAGGTTTATAACTGCAATGGTTCCTGCAGTAAAGTGACCGATTCAATGCCATGACAGCCAAAGACAGATGGTTACCAGCTCTTGAAGGAGCTTTGGAGTTGGACCAGTTGTCTCCAGCTGACTCCAGGTGTCCGTCTGAGCATGCAAGACTCTCTGGGTGGAGCAATCTCGCCTCACTCCATCATGAACATGTAAAAGTAATATTTCTTTCAATGAGGCTCTTCCCGTCTAAATCAAGATGGTTTCAGTCAACTGCTTTTTGCCTAGAGCCCAAAACACAGGAGTATAAGGCAAAGAGAGAGATAGTACACATTTCCACCCAGTAAGGAGTTTTAACTATGTAGGGAGCTTATAGAAAACATGTTTCTTGAGGGAATTTGAATTTTTTTACCTGATCCATTCTTGCCCTTAGGAAAGCCCCATACTAAATACAACTCCCTTTAATGAGCTCCAGATACTTAATGAGACAGATACTTAATAGTAAATACTTAAAAAACAAACTTATATTTTTCTTTTTTAGATACTACAGGTTTTCCATTCCCATCTCCATCCACAGTGAGCACCAGCAGCCTTACGCTGGGGTTGATCTGGGCCTTGGAGTCACCTTAGCACTCATCTCCCCAACCCCTGGTCCCATCACCACCTCATCCCACTACCACCTTGTCCTGCCAGCAGCAGTGGAAGTGCAGCATGTAGCAAGCACCAGTCTAGAGCCTCCAACCCATGGATACAGTGTCCAGAGAACACCTTGGACTTGATGGCTTTCCATGGGGGGTCCTCTGGATAGAGCCATCAATTGCATGGTTTAAAATTACAGCCAATGAATCAACATTGATTTTGGAAGTGGTTGTATATTGTTACTAGCTAGCTGTTTGCTTCTGCTGTTGGATAGATGTCTAGGGGATGTTCTATTTTCCAGGAAGATTCACATTTGGACATTGAATGTGCACAGTCCCACTCAGAGTAGCATATCTTGCTGTAAAACATCTCACATCACTGTGTTGGTTTTGGCTGGGGAAGAGTTAATTTTCCTCACAGTAGCTATTATGGAGGCATGTTTTGGATTTGTGCTGAAAACCATGTTGATAACACAAATAACAGGGAAGTTTTTGTTACTGCTGAGCCATGCTTGCACAGTGTCAAGGCCTTTTCTCCTCCTCAGCCCAGCCCACCAGTGAGTGGGCTAGGGGTGCAGAAGCTGTGAGGGGACACAGCCAGCTCAGCTGACCCCAACTGACCCCAAGGATATGCAGACCAGGGGGATGGCTGAACATCTGCCTGCCTATGACAAGCGGGGAATAAATTCCTTGTTACTCTTTCTTGTGAGTGTGGCTTTTGCTTTACCTGTCCTTATCTCAACCCAGGAATTTTCTCACTTTTACCCTTCCAATTCTCCTCCCCTTGCCCCTGGGGGGAAGTGAGCAGGTGGCTGTGTGGGGCTGAGCTGCTGGCCAGGGTTAAACCACGACAGCCACAAACCTACATACTGTAAACGTAGCCCTGAAGAGCTACAGAAGCCAGTCTAATTTAAATGATATTTAAAAAATGAAATATGTACTTATTAAAAACCAAAACAGCTTCTCTCATTTTAAAACAGTAAACCTCTGCTTGCACTATTACCTATTTTCTGACTGCTGTGAAGGAAAGGTTAATGGAACAGGACCAGGTGAGCCAGGGGAAGGGAGGTTTTTTTCTTTCCCTCAGCACATCTAAAATCATTTTACATCCATAGATATTTTAAGATATTTTGCTGACAGCATTTTTCAAAGTAAAATATCATCATTTCCATGACAGGCCAATTATATTCCCTTATAATGTCTTACAGACGCATGAATTATGAACCATCAGAGTTTTGTCTAACTCCTTCGACAAAGAGAAAATGGCCATGTTTATTTTTCCCCGTCTGCATATCTTGGCGTGCCCTCTGCTGGCAGTTATTCCTAACGACACATCGCTGTGTGCTCAAACCCTCCTCCCTGGGAACTACCTTGGGCCCGCAGATCTGCTCACCCAGGCGGAGGTTTCGGTAAATGCACGACAGGGAAATCCTAGGGAAAAAAAGAAGAAAAAATAAGGCAGGTGTGTTAGGAGCAGAGCAGAACTTGGGTAAAGCTGTTGGATGAAGGCACATCTCATGTGGATGATGAAATTGCTCTCCCCAGCCCTAAGGCAGAGGCTCCAGGATGGGTCAGTGAGGGTGGTGATCTCAAGTGTGCCTACTCAACGGCTCATCCACAAGCCTTTGGCACAGGTAGGTGAGGTGGTTTGACTGCTGCCAGGCACTCACAGACACCGTCTTCTGGCACAAATCAAACACATACCTGCTGTCCCTGTGCAGTCAGAATGTTTCTTTCCTTCCTGCCCAAAGTTTTTTACATAGCTTGGTGTTGAATTACTCCTTGAAGAGATGAGAGAAATTGAGAGGAACAAAAGATAAGTATCAAAAGTTAAGAAATCAGCCTTTACTAAATGATGTAGCTCTCGAGGCAGTGTCAGAGATTTCCTCATTTAATAGCTTTTAAAGGTATGTACATCCCTGAAGAATTGGTCATTTTTAAAACAGTGAGAGCTTTCCATCAAAAGGAGCAGGCAGCATACAGGCAGGAAACTGCAATCTTTTCCCTGCAGAGCCATTCCTAATGAAGGAGAAAAGATTTGTTTTTTTCCCCAGTCAGAAAAAGGACCCATCTGTGCTCTTGGATACCTCGTGTAAGGCTGATGTTGTTAATGGACCTACAGCACTGTGAAATTTGTCACAGAGAAGAGGTGGGCTCTCGTATGGGGGAAAATGGTGCAACTCTAGAGCAGCACACCTGACACACAGCCCTTGTTAGGGGTACACTGAGCTCAGCTGGACTCGCCCAATGGTTCAACTCACAGGATCATTGTCTCCATCTGCATCTTGACATTGTTTATTTCCAGCAAGAGCTCTGTTACTTGTTGGCAAGATTGACTGCATTTAGAGGTCATTTGTTCTGTTGCATCTGGAGAAGGGGAGATAACTTTAAATACCTGTAATCAGCTTATTAACAAAGTGAATCAAAAGTTAGATACCATTTCTCCTATGATTTTATACTTGTAAACTTTGGGAAAACAAGTGAGAGGAAAAATCAAAAGGATATTAACTAAAGATCAAGATCAAATTAAGCTGGATTAAAATAGCTTTACATGTTATCAAATGGAACACAAGGCTGTGTTGCAAGGTGGAGTGGACGCCCAGATAAATTAATCTTTGGCCTTCAGTATGGGAAAATAAATATAAAGCCTATTGACAGAAGCTGCTTAGGAAAAAGCCTGACTTGGACTTGTTCAACATTTTTGGCTTTACCTTTATCTGCCCCTTTAAGTCACTTTGAGACATGAAAACACTGAAGGGGGAGAAAAAGAAAAAAAATCCTTTTCCAGTGAGGAGGAGAGGGCAGTGGAAGGGCACATCTCAGTGGCTGTGGCTTTCTAGTGAGAGAGCAGGAATATGTTGTATTTCAAAAGACAGTGGTAGGTCATTTAAGATAAAAACTCAAATGAGCAGATGAGACTCTTGCAAAGCATTTGATTGCTGAAGGCTTGTTGAGACCAACAGCACTGCATGGAGGGATGGGGTTTGGAAGAACTGGAGTGCATTTGGATATTTCAGATCCCGAGAAAGAAGATACTAATATAACACTAAACACAGTGTTGCTGGAGCACTCAGGGTAATGCACAGCAGGGCTGCAAACACATTTCATGTCTTGCTGGGCGAGACCTGATCCACAGAGAGATTACTAGAACGATGTTCACCCTTCTGGCAAAGCTTCTTGTAATTAATAACAGAAACTGTCATTTCTTTGGGAAGGAAAATATTATTTCAGTCTTTCGTAAACTTCAGTTGCAAGACAAACCTTCCAGGAGTTTGAGGAAGTGTCCTTCCTTGTTCTTAGTCATTATCTTCAGAGTTTAGTTCTGGAAATGTTAATTACTTTTTTTTTTGCCCCACCAGGGCACGACCACCTTTCCCTGTTCAGCCATTCTAAAACAAAGGCTCTGGTCACACCCCAACATGATGCAGCTGCAAGTATCATTCTCCTCTGACCATATCAAACGTCTTTTTAAAAGTTCAGCAACATCAAACGTTTGATTTCTATTTTTCTTAAAGGCTGCACATTTTCACAAGGTACTTGTTTTCACTGCAAAGACCCTTTGCAGCAGCTTCCTTCCACGTCTCTCAGCTGTCTAGTTGCCTACGCTGACCAGTCCCTGGCAATTACACTCATTACTTTTCCAAACAAGCAGTTTTGTTTAGCATCTTCTACTACCAACACTCTTTGCAAATTCCTCGCAATTCTCCACCATCCTCACATCTCCCACGTAGGCCAGCACAGTGCAAAGAGACAGTATGAAGGTGGAATGGGAAAGAGGGAGCTTGTCAAGTCCTGAGCAGAAGCCTCTGATATCCGTGTGTCTCTGCAAGCACTCACTTGCTGTCTAACATTTTCCATTGCAGAGCATGATCAACTGTTATCAAGTTATGCTGGCAGAACATTTCACCAGTACTCCCTTACTGGCTTTACACATAGTTAAGACTTATGTATATTATGATAATAATTATGATATTGGTATAAATAACCCTGAATTTCTGTATGTTTTTCTCCAAAATTATCTCTATTTGTCTCTATTCCCAGCAGTGCAAAATGCAAGGATTTGGGATAGTCTTTCCTGTTGATATTCATATTTTTCTCATGAATGCTGGCTTTATGTAGACCCCAGCTAATCCCTGCAGGGATATAGCTCTTGGTCTTAAACTTTCCTTTAATGCACTGTTTACAGTTGAGCTGTTTATAGCTGCTTCTTTTAGGACCTTGCCAGTATATTTTTCAAAATAATATACTAGTTTGACAACATAAATAATTAAAAATACTACTGCAAATACACATCTGCATGAATGTAAGGGAGATACTACAGCTGAACAAGAGAAGAAGGAAAAAATCACGGCTTGAAAGGTAAAGAGAATAACCAGGCTGGAAGTAACCTCTAATTGCAAAATCAGACCTTGCAACAAGGGCTGCCATGATGCCCTAAGCACCCCATCCACATCACCAAGGTTTTAACATGGGTAAATAATGTCTGAGTATGAAGTGCTGGACTTGATAATCCTTACGGGTTCCTTCAAAGAAGAGAGATTCTATGACTGACTAGGAAAGACTGTGTAAATCCTTGAAGGCACTCTTCAACACACCTCTCCCCAAAAGAGGGACTTCCGGTCAAGAAGACCTGGGGAGGAATGGTGCACTACCAGCTCCGCACACAGCTTCTCAGAGCCCCATTTCTTTCACCAGTCTGGTGTGGAAAACAGGCTCTTTCCTCCCGGTTTCTGCCGCCTGGTTCTTATCTGGCCTGAGGCACTGTGAAAGGCCACTTCACCTCTGTGTCGCTCCATCTCTTGATGGCCCAGAAAGCTACAGTCAAGGTTCACTTTATGCCATTTCAGATACAGTAATTGACATTCAAGGTCAAGACCTTGTACTGCACCAAGGTAAATAAATGCTGTACTCTTGCCCACTTCAGAGAAGCTGTATTTTCTGGTGAAAACTCATTTGGAGACAGAAGTCTGTACCTCCTCCCCATCTTTGCCTGCTTTTACACTTGTTTTTAGACCCAGAAGACCCTCCCCTTAGTAGCTAATCTACAGATGGGCATCCTCAGGTTAAGCACAGGAGACATCTAACTGTAACAACGTGGTTTCACAGAAATATAGCATCAGTTTGAATGGTCACAGCCCCAAATATATATATATATATATATATATATATATATATATACACACACACACATTCAGGTTTGATTTCCCCAGTTTTGCTCATAATCACAGAATTGTTGGAGAGTTTATATATATATATATATATATACACACCTTTAGTTAAACCTGCAGTTTCCTTTGCTATGGAAAATGTATGCTGACTTCTGCTCAGGTTAAAAGACTTTTGCAAGAGGAGCAATGAGCATCTGAAAGAATTTCTTCACTGACCAGTAAGTAGTTACATCTGGAACCGACACAATGTAGCTTCAGTTTTCTAACAGTAAACTGCAATAAGCCTTATATAATTTGGGAGGGCAAATCACCTCTCTGTTTCTCTTATATTCCAGTAAATTGTGCATCTGTGTTCAAGAACTTTTCAGTACACTAATTCAGCAACAACATAAAATATATACAAAATTAGGGTATCATTTTCAAAAAGCAAGCATTAAAATGAAGTTTCTGGATCTATACAATCATGAATTTGATTTTCCATGCTACCAATCACCCTCCAGACTGCACAGAACGTGGATGGGAGCTGAGCACTTCTGAAGGTTGCACCGCTTAATGGCAGCATCCAACTTTTTGTCATCCTTATGGAGGATGAAAGGCCAAAACATGTCCTGCAATTACCCACACTGAAAAACAACCTTCACCAATAACAAAATCATCGCTACTCCCTCTACCGTTAAACTGCAGCTGAAAAGTTTTGCTTTTCCTTCATGTCTCTCCCTTTTCTTTAATACTTTAATCCCATACTTTTTTTATCACAGTATCAACCCAATTTCAGTGGTGTTTGTTGTCTGCTGTGTCAGGTTTTACTCTTTCTTATTGTTAGGATTATTCACCTTACTACACACCTAGCAATTACAGCCTCAGAGGACACACATTGTTCCACTGAATACTCGGGTTCCATTTTGCATCTGCACAAGGCTGATCTCAGTGACATTGCAAAGATTTAGATAAGGTTTCAAAAACTAACAATAAAATTAAAATCAGATTTCTGCCTTTATCTAAATTAAGTACTTAGAGAAAAAAATACGTTCAAAGTATCAAATACTAAACACAACTAAGTTTAGAACATGGACTTGATGAAGTTAGCCAGTTACCTGTTCTCCATTCCGTCAGGTAATGGTTTGGATGAAGGGACAAAATGCCCCCTTTGTGTGAGACTGATACTGTCTGTATTCTTAGGTGTATATCTTGACCAGGTGTCAGTGGGGCAAGCTAGAGTCAGAAGTTTTATCACTGAAGCTGAATCTTTTACTGTACTTGGATTTGTGAGGGAAGGTGTCAAATTTTGACATCTCGACAACATGCAAATTTGAAGGAAAGGCCAGTTTCACCTTTCCCAGGAGTAAGATCCTACTGACAATACACAGTATCTCCCTGATTGTAATCTATACACTCGGATGCCTCTATTCTGACTTGGCTAAAGAGATTCCCTAGTCAATTCAGACTAAATTGAATTAAGCAGAATTAAGGCAAGTGTTCAGAGCGTTTTCCTCTGAGGTCACGCTCATGTTTAAAATGCTGAACCTTTCTTTCTAGACTGGCCATATATTCTCAAAGTGATGATGTAAAAGAGCATCTCCTCCTTCCAAATCAATTGTTCGCTCCAGAGATTTCCAGTCCAGGAGTGACTCCTTATAAGCCACATACCCTGCTGTAATACCTGGAGTTTGTAGGATAGAGCTTGTTTGTATGTCACATTTGTAATCCTCTGCTAAGATTACAAATCCTCAGAGTGAATGCATCCGCTACTCGAGTAATCTCCGCACCATTGCAACACTTGAAATAGGGAACTGAACATATAAAATTAAAATTGGGCCCATGTAAGAAAGCTTTTCCCCAAAACAAGGACTGAAATCGACAAGTCTATTCTTTGACAAAAAAATCATGTTTCCATACCAGGCTCTGGTCATAAGCACATCCCGATATCTGCCTTTCCCAGCGAGCTCAGTCCCCGCTCTACACACGCTCTCCCTGCCCGTCTCTCCATTCCTTTCTCCTTTGTCAAGTCAGAGGCTGACACTAAACTCTGGCTTCCTGGCAAAGTTTATCCCCAATACGACCAGTCAGTTTCATCTGTAGGACATGCACCTCCTGCTAATCTCTCTGCATTCTTGTTCCCACTGGCTCCAGCAGCTGTCCCATTTGTACTCCCGTTTCTCACACCCCTTCATTATTCTTCCCTTGTGTTCCTCACCTGCAATCCAAACACTTCTATTATAAATTTGCAGATTTAGGTTTCTCATACAATCTTATTTTCTTTTCAAATGCTGGGTCACCATTCCCACACACAGACTCCTTTATCCTTACTTTGGACTTTTTTTCTCTGAAATCTTTTATAGAATTTGAAATCATAGTCTGCTCCTGATGCTTTAAGTCACCCACAGCACCACTACAAATCTAGCTTCTCTCATCAGTAACGGTGCAAAGACTTCATTCGGCCTTCAGTAAACCCAGACCATTAATGCATGAAGTCTTCAAGAAATTTCATTATTAAAAAATTGCATCTGACCAATTAAAAAGAAATAAACCATAAAGATGTCAAAATGCACACAGATATCCAAGCCAGCTCCAAGCATCCAGTCCCAGCACAAGACTGCTAGATGGTCTTGTTTCACAGAGTCAGGCACAACTGTTTCTTTTCACTGCTATCATAGAATTGTTTCAGCTGGAAGAGACCTTTAAGATCAAGTCCAGCCTTTGTCACAGCCCTATCAACCACTAGACCATTTCCCTAAGTGCAACATCCACCCGTCTCAAACACCTCCAGGGATGGTGACTCCATCATCTCCCTGGGCAGCCGTTCCAATGCCTGACAACCCTTTCAGTAACGAAATTCCTCCTCATATCCAGCCCGAACCTCCCCTGGCGCAACTTGAGGCCATTTCCTCTTGTCGTATTGTTTGTTACCAGGGAGAACAGATCGACCCCCACCTCGCTACAACATCCTATCAAATAGTTGTAGTGAGGCAGTGGTTGGTCTGTTGATGCCAGTGAAAAGAAACCCTTTGAAATCATGCTTTGAAATAAACACATAACTGAATTTGTTCTACTCTGGGGAGAAGAGGATGATGATAAATACACATAGGGGAGGTGAACCACACAAAATTAAACTCCAAAGTAAATCCCAAGTATGGCAAGTTTTGGTAGTAGCAAGTGGAGTTGTGGGGTAAGCAGCAGCTGGACATGGGCAGAATAGCTGTGCCACAGAGCAGGCAACAGACCAAAAAACTGTTCCCCCTTCCAAAATAGTTCGAGTTTTTTTATCTACTTTTAACTCCCTTCCACTGCCCATGCCATCACTGTCACTTTGCACCATTTTCATTTTCCAGCAGAAAGTATGACTGCCTAAATGGTAAACTTCCACGGGTCATATTGACCCCAACTGACAGAAACTCCTCAAAATTATACACAGCACTGAAGTTGCTAAATCAGGCCCTTGGGTCAGACTCTGGAAATGCTCCCCAGCCTCACCCCGGACTACCAAGAAACAGCACCTCCTGGTACCAACGAATATTCTCACTCGGAGGACTACAAAAAGCAGCATCCACAGCACATCTGCAAAAAAACCTCACATTTCAGGATGATGCCTCTCCCAGGCACCAGGATTTACAGTTCGAATTAAACAGGATTTCCTCTGTAAGCTCCTGCAAATTACTTATGTTCTGAAAACTATGACCTGTGGGAATTAGAAAAGGTAACAACACTACTTAAAAATAAAATATCACAAGGCTGAATAATTTTTCAGTGACATACTTTGGTCTCGGTGGAGCATTAAATAAAATTTCTATGCCAGTCTAAAGAGCAAGCTGTGATGCATGACAGAGTGGTTCTCCTGTTGCTCATCTTCAGGTTAGAACGCAGACATCCTCCTGAAACCACTGATTTGTGTGTGCTATTTACTCACAGGCTTAAAAAAAGAAAATCTAGGCTTCAACACATACTCATCTTCAAATGCCCTCCTCCCAAAATATGAACAGAAACGGCCTTGGTAAAAGGTATGTAACTTAGGTCAGTAGAAGGTTTAAGGAGGTTATAAGCATCACAAGTTTAAATCAGTTGCAATAAGCCCTGACTTGATTTAAATCCCTCAGCTAAAATCAACTAAAGCCCAGGGTTTGGTATTCTATCTCAAACCAGTCCTCGCATCAGTTGTGCCACTTTACTCTTTCGTTTCTGCTCCATATCACCAGGGACACTGATGAATAGCAGTTTTCCAGAGCACTGGCTCTTGAAGGATTCAAAATGTGGCAACAAGGGATCCTAAAGCACACTGAAAAAAAAAAATAGGGTATGCACACAGCCATGCTCTGCACTCAGGCACTGCCAAGGCTGCATCTGCCTAGGCATCCACACCCAAAGGCAGGGCTCATTACCACACAGAGCTTGGGGGGACTGATCTCAACATTGCAAAGCTTTCTGTTTAACAATACGGGCGTCACAAGCAGGTAACATTTATTTTAACATACAAAAGAATTGGTGGCAAGATTCCCCAATCAGATCTGTATTACAGAATCTTAAGGGTTGGAAGGGACCTCGAGAGATCATCTAGTCCAATCTGGGTTAGATAAATATCAATTTATAGAGCACTGTGAAAAGTCACAGAGGAACCTTTGCATAATCTGCGTAACAATTCATAATTACAATTTTTTTCCATACAAAACTGGAGAAGACAGTACAAACCCAGGTCTGACCACCTCTTCAGTCTATATGCTTTACTGGTAGATCATTTGCACTACAGAAAGTCCTATTGTAGGGACTGCCTTGGCCTTCTTCCAGAAGAACTGTGTCCATCAATGCTCTCAAAATGAACCATCTGAGTAGAAAAGAGTGGAAAGTGGGGAAGAAGATCCTTTGGCTACTAACAAAGTGAAGTATTATGGTTAACAGTGACCTTAAGGCAACACCAACAGCAACTTGCAAAAAAAAAAAAAAAGTTGAATTTTTTAATGCATTTTGAATCATAATGAAGAAAACCATTTTACATCTAAAAACAAATCAGCAGAATAATAAGAAGTGGTTCCACATAACTTATAAATTCTTTTTCCAAAAAGGTAGTTTTCACAGATTTAGGCAACAAATCAGATGCTTCACTCCAGATCTTTCTGACTGTAAAGGTTATACAAACTTTGTGAAAACCCATGTGCATTGCTCAAGACATAAAAGCTTGATTTTGACCAGTGATGAGTTCCTGTGAAATTCCACTGAAATTTCAAATACTGAAACTGTAACTTCAACTTGCTTCCATTTTATGAAATGCTGGACATTGTTCAGTGCTGAAAAGCACTCTGTAGAACACTGAAGGCCATGAAATGTTTCCCACATATTCTGTCAATGCAGTGTTATTCACCACTGTCAATGCAGTGTGATTTGCTTCAAGGGGAATAGCAGCCTCAGTTTCACCTTCAGTACAGCATAGAAAATTAAGCTGATAGCTAAGTGTTTCACTGATTCAAATAGCAGCCTGCTCATAAGAACGTGGCTCTAGCACCTTGTTTGGTTGATTTTTTTTTAAAGTGAAAGCGTGTAGACACCCCATTACTGGTGCCAGAGGATGGTCCCTCTGGTGATATAAAAAGTTTGCAGCAGTGATGATTAAACTGCAGAGTCTCGTGGCCCTGTATTACTTATGTATTGGAGAAGCTTACACAGACAATTTAGTTTAGCAGGACCAAAACCAGTGACCCTCTCACCCATCTCAGGTAACAAAGAAACAGTCATCGCTCAAGATCCTACATGCAGGCTGTGCTGGAGAGACAATTTTTCTCTCTTTTAAACAGCGTCATGTGTAAAGTTCTCTCTGCTCTGAACTAAAAGAAAAGGTGAGCCTCTTTTTAACTCAAAGAATAAAATCTGCAACCCAACATCAAATGGCTTTCCTCAAGAGTTAGAAATGCAGGGGGAAAAATAAGGTAGTGAAAATAAACTTTGACACCATCCTTCAACCTTTGTTATCAGAAGACTTAAAATTTAGCAGCTGCTCTCTCCAGCCTCCCTTAGTATTTTAATATTGGTTTTGGTACTTTAGAATTACCTCAGTACAACTCTGTATGTGTCCTGTTATCTCAAAATAAAAAAAGAGGGGAAAAAACAAAACCAAAAGAAAAATTAAGGTATCAAGCCACTACGATGACCTGTACTATAAATATACTACATACATTCTCCATTGAATACCTTGAGCTTCCTTAACACTATGCTCCATATCTAGGTCTCCAGTTTCACTATAATTGCTCAATGATGTGTTCATCACCCCATCCCATTGCACTCCAATGCCATCATTTGTTTGTTAACAGTTGACACGTCTGTCTAATGTCATCATAAACAGTGCTGTAGAGGACATGAGCACAGCTATAGTTTCACAAAATCATGATAGTGAGATAAAGAAGTTCCTAATACCACCATAAAGGCCAAGATTCACATAGTAAGGGAGTACTCTTGGCTTTCCTTCACCTTTCATCTTGTATGGTGATATGTCAGACAGTTGGACTCTCTCTCCCATTAGCTAAAATAAAGTGTCTGTCTGAAGCAGCCTTTTTGTTCTCTCAAAGACTTATGGTGTTGTTCCATTAGCTTTAATCGTTAACTATCTTAAGGATCACATTTAGTTATGATTGTCTTTCTTCTCATGTTAGAGAGAGTACTTGAGCCAGAGACCAAAAGTGCTTTTTTTCTAGGCTACAGAGAGATTCAACACATCTTGACCAACATTCATTCGTGAGGTAGTACTCATTTACTTTGTATTGCTGGCTCAAAATAAAAACAGGGGAAGTGAACACAACTCCAACTATGTTCACCGTAGGTATATTTTAAAAAATCAAAACAAAACAAAAAAACAACCCCAAAAAAACTAGTTCCTTTCTGGGCAGATGACCAAAAAGAAGCAATCCTTCTTACAAAGGTCAGCTCACATTCACTGGTAAAGTCAAACTTTCATAAATGGTTTATAACAATAGCTATAAACTAAAGTGCTTCAAAATTTGCTTGACCAGATTTCAGTTATTTGAATCATAATGTTCTGAATTTTTTACTAGTATGAAATGCCATGAGATTTTAGAATCACTTGATATAGGAAGGGCAGAATGAATATTTTTCTTTTTCAAAAGACAAGTACAAAAAGCATTCCAAACCTGGCAGTTTATACTCACTACAAGTTGCCTGCATTTTTCTTCTCAAATCTACTACTTCTTCAATAACTGGAATAAAAATGGAGTTGAAGTTGCACTATACTGCAGAACTAGAAAAAGTATTCCAAATCAGATGCAAACAGGAAAATGTGTACAATCATACAACTAGTGAAATTCACACTTTGTTTCAAAGTTTCGGCCCTGCAGATTCTCTTCAACACAAGGCAGATATGTAAAATAATGGAAAAACATAACAGACCTCTATATACTCTCTACATTAATTACATAAGTTTCACATTTATGTCACAAATGTAATGCCCTACTGTGTATCTGTTAAATGCTAAATAACTTATGGACATTTCTGTGCTCTATGCAACAGTGAACATATTGACCAGTGGATGCCAAAGTATAAAAGTTCATACACAAGACAAACTAATTTAAAAAAGAAAACAACTCACGTTCTCTGTACAATTCATGCAAACTGTGCACACTGTGGTAACAAGAACAACATTTGCTAAAGTCTCCACTTAAGGAAGAGGTTTTACAGCGATGGCAGACCAGTGTTCAAAAAAGTCTGCAAAACTGTAGAAGTCCATGGCAACATAAACTGCAAAAATTCTTCCAGCATTTCATTTTTCTTGTAACAAAGCAGGGATGTTGATGTTCCAACCAATGGCCTGACGATCAAAGCCACAGGTGAAGAGGTTACATATTGGATGGTCCTCACTCCACGCTGAGCAGCACACCATTCTTCTGTGGCCCTGAGATAGTCCAGGAGATAGCAATATTACTTATGATGTATTTCCAAAGCTTCTATGATCACAAGTCAGTGTGAATCAAAATACAAACTTGCTAATGCTCACATTAGTTTTTACAACCAGTACTTGAGAATTCTAAAGGTTGTGGTTACTTTAATCTGCATGGTAAAAATCTTTATAATAATGAGACTCATTAACACAAGACCCAGAGGCCTAACAACAGAAACATACAAACAGATGCATTAAAACCTCTGAGTTTCCCAAGGAATGGTTGCTATCTAATTCTGTTTTATTTACAAAAGCTAATCAAATTTTGTTTTTAGCATTTATTTACAAAAGCAATCTTAAAATACAGAACTACTTGCTGGCAACTACTGTTGGAGACCCTCAAGATTAAGTGTTCATCACATCCATAATTCAGAAAAGATAATACTACAACAGGAGGAATGTCATGCTGAGGAAAAGCAATGCCTTGTCTATTGTTCAAGTCCAATAGCAACAGAAACAACCCAAGGAGGACTATGACCAACATTCCAGTTCCAAAAAAAACCCATTTGCCATAATTTCAGTAGCATCAGTGTAAATGGAACGACTAAAGGAGAAGAAAAAAAAAATAAGATCTGACAATAGACAAAACACCCTAAACTAAAAAGAAAATACTAAAAAACCCTCTTAAAACCCCTTCCTAAATTCTGTCAAGAGCTGCGGAATCCATCCAAAAAAGCCTACTGAAGTGGTGTAATCCAATTAATATGACTAAGTCTAATTTGTTCCATTGATGATGCCTGCAATGGTTGGACTCGATGATCTTAAAGGTCTTTTCCCATCAAACTAATTCTATAAAATGCACAAAGCCTGGAGGCTGCAGAAAGGATGGGGATGGTTTATTACATGGTACCAAATATGAAGAACGTATGTGCATAAGCACAAAAGGAAAACAATAAAACAAAACATGAACTCCCACTTTTTTCATGTTTCTTTATATAATAAACTAAACACTGTGTAATTAAAAAAACCTACCAGATACTAACTTCATAGTGAGTCAGTTTTTTGACACGATTCACATCAAGACATGAAAATGCACTCGAAATGCTCCTTTCGTGGAGGCAGACATTAGTTCCACTTAAGCAAGGAGAAAAATTATGATGAAATCCACTTGAAACACCGTTTCCAATTCCAATTAAAAAAAACCCCAAACACTTATTTGCATGTTGGTCATGCTCAATATCCTACTTCTAACCTCCAATGAAAAAGGAGCAGGCAGAGGTGAAGGCAGCAGCGGGCAGTTACCTGTCTGTTGCTGCGAGGCAGGCGCGCCAGCCGCACCCCTGACATGTCGAACAAGCGAACCTGCCGGTTGTCGTGAGGAAGGGCGATGATCCTTTGACCAACACAGACGTTGATCCTGCACAGAAGAGCCAAATGCAGGTTACGTACAGAACGCTGAGCCTGGCAAACAGAACTTGACAGTACAAGTTTAAGCTTGTGGGAAGTGACACAGATGGATTTTTCCCGATTAGAATCCACAAGTGACAAAAATAGTATTAAATCACTAATGTGTTGTGTTGTACGAGATGCTCAAACAGCATCTGCATCCCACATGAAACTCCCAGAAAAGCAGAACTGTATACTGACTGAAAATTAATGTTGACAACACCTGCATCATACAAAACCACTCCAGACCTTTTTCATAATCCCACAAATCTCAACTTTAATGACTATACATCAACATATATTCAGTACATTAATAGAACACACTATTTCAGTTGGAAGGGACCTACAACAGTCACCTAGTCCAACTGTCCAGCCACTTCAGTTAAAGCATGTTGTTCAGGGCATTGTTCAAATGTCTCTTGAACACTGACAGGCTCAGGGCATCAACCATCCCTCTAGGAAGCCTATTCCAGTGTTTGACCACTCTCTTGGTAAAGAAATCCTTCTTAATGTCCAGTCTAAACCTCCTCAGCACAGCTTTAAACCATCACAAAATTAATAACTAACTGAGAAAACAAGAATTAAGAAAAACAGTAGCTCAGAGATGTGCTTACCTGTTGACTGCAGAATCTGTACGGATCGTTGCAATAGGAGATCTCATGTTTTTCAAATCCCAAACTTTTACAGTACGGTCATCACTTCCAGAAACAACATTGTCTCCCACTGTGAAAACTGCAGATGTCACAGTGCTAAACAAACAGGAGTAAAAAGAAAGATATCAATTTCTAAAGTTCTCTGTTAAACCAGCATCTGATTTAAAAGTCTGTTTGCTGTTCCTGTGTTTCCTTTATGTCATGGTTTAGCAAGGAGCTGTTTTTCGCTTGGTTAACTAGGGGAGCGGGTTGCAGTGAAGACCCGGTAAAGAGTTTGCGGACTCTCCCCCAGCTTCTGGGTTCAGACCCACCTCCAGCCTGGCTGGGCCAATCTGGCACCTCTGTCATCACTATTTAGGGATGGGAATTTGAAGTGCTGGTAGGAGGTGTACGAGTGATACAAGATGGAGGTGACCACATGGACCCCACAGTCAAAGAAGGAAGGAGAAACACCAGACCAGAGACCGCTCTGCAAGCCGTGGCGAGAATGCAGCTGTACCCCTGCAGCCCATGCAGGGCCTTGGCAGGACTGAGAGCCACCAGCAGCTCCATGTGAGTGCACCCGGACGGGCGAGGGACTGTGCAGGGAGGCGGCCATGGCGCAGGCCGTGCTGGAGCCTGTGCGCTGCAGAGCAGCCTCACACGAGAGGCAGAGAGGAGCTGCAGCCTTTGGGATAAATGTGCATCGGAGCAGCCCGTGCAGGGCTGCTGTGTGTGTGAGGTACCCCACGGACTTGCAGGGAGGACTGGTGCAGAGCCCACCTGTCCTGAGGAGGGACAAACGGCAGAAGCTGTCAGGAACAGACTGACTGAAATCCCCACTCCCTGCCCCCCTGAGCCATTCATGGAGGGAGGAGGTAAAAACACCGGTAAAAAATATGTAACTGGAGTTTTCTAAAAAGATTTAAATAAAAAAAATAAAAGTAACCTTAACTATTAAAAACTCCAACTGGGTATTCTACAGTAAAAAAAACAATTCTTACAAGAAGCTGTGTCACTTAAGGTATACAGAGCTTGACTGGCCCAGTGCTTAGACAAGCAGCTCAACTTGGGAGAGTCATTCTGGAGGCATCTCCCACATTCCACTGATCCTAACAGAAGCTTAACATATCCAGGCCTGAAACTTTAATTCACTTTTGAAGGTCTTTATTGTCTACTGTATGTCCAGTAGGCTTAGGATACAGCAGAATTGTTCCTCTCTGAAGTGTTTGAGACTACTAGTCAAGTTCTTTCACTTTCCATCCAAAGACTTCTGTAGAACAACCTCAGGCATTTGTCATTCACAGCTAAGACACCGAGGAGACCCATAACACCTATCAGACATACACCTAAAGCTATTTTTTATACACCCCCAAACACGCTGTAATACATCTACAGACTTTCCAGTTTAACTCCCCCAGCTATGTCAAACTAATAGCTATGTCAAACTAATAATTTCTAATTGTGATTTCTGTTCCTGTTTTACAAGGAGCTAAAATCTGAGAGTCAGATAAATGGCAAGTAGTAGCAGTAGGAAGCAGCATGACCAGACAGTTCTTCAAATTTTATCCATTATGTCTATAAATGCACAAGGGCAGCCAGACAAAGACTCCCAAGAATATTTCTAGCAATCAAAAGTGCAAACTTTCAGAAGAGATTCTATACAGAATTTTATTTTAGTGTGTGATTCTCTTTGTATTTTGTACTTTCAGAGAACAGTATACTGCTGAGCTCAAATGAACAGTCCTCACAACTATGAGCTTTTCAAACATCTTTTACCTATTATTTCATACTAACCAATTAAAGTTTTTGTATTACAATTTTCCTTTCAACACTGTGTGAATTCTCAACTCAAAGCCAGTTACTTCCTGCCCACACGATGTACTAACAAAGCATTTTGTCTCTCCCCAGAATCATGAGGGAATGCTTCCCAACTCTGCTTCTACAGATTTGATTTAATGACCTATCCTGTAACTTGGGTCAGGCACATCAATTTCTTAGAATTTATTAATTTTCATTAAAGTTGTCAGTTGTTACTGTCACTTTGGTTGTTCAGCAGAAATTTGAATTCATGCCCTACTCAAGTTGCTGATTACGATTAGCACTGGCCAGGTCACAATGGACTAGTTTATGCAAGCCTCTAAATTTAAATTGACACCAAATTAAGTTTTAATTAGGACAAAGGCCCATTTTATTCATGACACCAAGTTTCCTAATGCATTATTGTCTAATAATGCAGCTAAGCTAGCAGGGAAATGATTACAATAAGAGCCAAGAGGTCTTCACCTCATTTTCCCGACTTTATGCACCAAAAGTCAAAAAGTTAAAACATACATGAAGGCCAAAACTGATGAGTCTCTTTCATCAGACACCTTCACATTTGGGAAGAAAACTCATTCACATAGTCAAGTTACTGCAAGATAGGGTTGGTACGTTCTTAGCACCAAACGTACCTTCCACCAGCTTGACCTCCATTAACCTCAGCAACCTCTCCATTTCTCTCCTCACTAGTTCTTTATACAACCTGAAAAATATCTCAGTAAAATGTTTCAGACTTGGACTGAATTCTATCCTGCTGTAACACATTTGAAACAATACGTTTAAAATTCACTATTAAATGTACATCCTTTGCATATATACTGGGAAACTTCCTTGTACACAAGAGTATAAGGAATGCAAGCCATAGGAAGGCTGCAGGCGAGTGAATACACAGAGTTTAGTAGTCCGCTGCCAACACACAAAGTCAATTTGGTTTTCTGTCATATCTTTTATTGCAATTATAGCTTGAATATGTTGTGAAAATGTCTTAAAATAACCCCAATTTTGTGTGCTTTTCTTCACAACTCTGAAGAGTTTTACAGTTTCTCTGATCTCATATTGGTTCTTCTTTATCACTTATCACTGTCAAACACTGACAGTTAAGTTATTTTGCCCACATAACTTTATCTTATTCTTAGATTTATCATTTTTGAAGTGAAAGCACATTCAAAACTATCATCATGTAAACAGATTGCCATCTCTAGGTTAGCTCGACCCTCACTGCTCCCATATAAACAAAAAGACTCTCAAAAGAAAACAAACTCCTTTTCTGTACTGTTTTCAGTTTAACTATTCACTCAGATCTTTCTAGGTACACTAAGAAAAAGTCTGTAAAATAAAAATGCAATGAAGTTCTGCTGTAGTTGTCTCTGAACACTGGGTAAGTGACAGAACGCCAAAGGAAAGGCTATCACAGCATTTCCAGTGACATTTTTGAAGGTGTTTAGTGGTCTTAGTCCTCTGCCCACCCTCCAAAAAGTCCATCCCTGCAAAGGCATTGCAGGCTGGTATATACACTATTTTTGAACAAATGTGACTATGAAAACTGCCTTTTTCATAAGGAGCTTTGAATTCAAAGGCTAAACATAAAATCACTTTTTACTGAACACATTGTTTATGATCAAGAATTTTCATCACAGTTTCAAAGCAAACGGTATGTGGGTATACTGAGTAATAGTCAAGGTATTATGCTCTAGGAAAAGAAACATTACTCTTACAGTAAGAGTAATATAACACTCCTAAGTGTACCACTAGGTGCACTTGATTTGATTCCCAGAGATGCCTCATTTTTAAAATAAGACTGCAAGATGCCAAGATTTAAGTAACTTAATACCAAGTCTAGAAAGGTCAAGAGCAGTATCATTCTAATAAACTTGACAGCTCAGGGGACAGTTACCAGCATGATTCTCATCTCAGTAAAGATCAGGTGGGTTTTGGGGGTTCGTTTGGTGTTTTTTTTCCTCAAGCGGAATATATAGAGTTAAAGAAAAAGCAACATATATTTAAACTAACAAAAACATGAGGAAGTGCTCTGCTCATAGGTTTTCTTATGAACCACAGGCCACGCTTTGTCTCCTCTGCTATTCCAAACTGGGGCATCTCTTAAGGTGAGACAGATGTATCTCCTGTTAGTTGTAAGGTGTTTTAATTAAGACAAAATAGTAACCAGAAGAAAGTATTTATACACTACAATAGGATTTCAGCTCAACTAAAGGGGGAAGGTGAGAAGCAAAGCCCGTGTGCAAGAACGAATTTGTCAGAGCAGCCAATATATCAATAACCTTTCAAAAGCATTGCCTAACCCCACCCATATACCACAAAAATTAAGATTTTTCCCTGTATTTTCATGTGGCTAGTATTACTTTGTTTATACTAGTCTTCAGTTTGTTCTAACCCTGCTAAAATTGTGGTTAACACCCCCTTGGCTAAATTAATAAAAATTGTCAAGGAAAGATCATCAGCCCCCATGTTAATGGAATGCCAGAAGACATTAGGTTTTTAATAACTCAAAAAAGATGACAGGTATTGTAAGACACGAAAAAAAAAAGCCCAACAACCTGGCAAAGCGGAAGCAGTCTTATGACACTTCAAACTCTGGGTCCCACAGGGAGTTTGGTGTGCTACAACTATTCTCCAGAAAAGCTTCAGCCTCCGCAAAACCCCAGTAAAACTCATTTATCTTGTCACAGGAAGCAGCCGAGCGTGTACTTCCAGCTGACAGCGTGGCACCTCCTCACCACACACCACTGCCCAGCCTCCAACATCCTGCTCCCTCCGTGGGTCTCAATCAACAGAAATACTGTAGTGCTAGCACTCCTCATTAGGCCCAACAGCTGTCTCCCCAGTCACACTGAGACACAGAACTGTTTTGCATAACAATCTGCTGAAATTTCACACATAGGGGAAGGCAGAAAAAGAAAAAAAAAAATGTTGAAAATGTTGGACCATGAAATGCTGATGCAGAACCCTGACTGGCAATTCACCAAAGAGAAAAAAGTTAACGTTGCTCTTTCCATTTCCCTTTGCAAACTGTACTGGGATTTACCATTGAACACTGGGAGACAAGAAGCTGTCATGCCTGTGAAAAGGCATCTACTCATAAGCATTAATTTGTGTGAGGGCTGAAGTTCTGGAGAAAACACACCAAATCAGAGCTTTCTGCTAAAAATATTTAGCGTACAACAAGCTGTAGTTAAACAGCAAAATTTGAGTGCTCAAATACGTCTGTCACGTTTGAAGTAGTAAAATTCAGGAAGTAAAGCTAAAGGAAGCTCTGTCTGGGACAGCATTTCCTGAACACCAGTTGCTTTTCTTTTAGGGGAAATGTATCCTCACACAGAGCAGCCTGCAGCCTAGGGGAAGCCGTGACTTGGGTTTAAAACTTCTAGATATGGACAAGAGTGTGCCCATCTCAAAGGGCAACAGCACTGGCCACAAGAGTCCCAGGTAAGAAGCACAACACCTCCACCTTTCATTACACACTCCAGTTTCAGAGGTGCTAAAGGCACCTGATTCTAGGAAGAGCTACACACGCAAAGTATGTTTGTGGATTTATCTCCAAATACCAGGAGAGTTTTTTCCTCTAACTTGAGAAATGCTAAGAACAAAGCATGAAGGAATTAACACAGAAGCAGGAAGGAGCAATTCTGAGATGACTTAGCACTGAAAAGTCATTTTTTAAGAGTTTAAATCAACATCTATTCCAGAGATAGGCATTTCATGACATTTAGAGAAAATTGCCAGTATCTCCTTTTCTCGCTATCTTTAAACAATAAAATGATACAGGCATAAGAACAATAACTAGTTTTCATGAGAATCACCCAACAGCAAGTTAGCAAATTAGTTAAGGTGCAGATCTTTTAAAAATCAATTCCATTATATTCACAATGGAATAAAAGAGTCCCTTTATCCCTGCAGTATTGCTACACGTGTTACATAAGCTTTAGAGTAACACTACACTGTAAAGCATTATGCTCTACTCAACAAGACACAAAGAAAAGGCCTTTGGCTGTGCTCTTCTGTGGGTCATTTGGAAAAAAAAAAAAATCATAGCATCTTTTTAGTGCACATATTCAAGAATGGAATTAAAATTCTATTCACCTGCTCCAGTGAAGCTTAAAGCACTCACAAGCAACTGGATACAGATTTATTGCCTACATCTTGTTTTTAATAACTGACAAAACTCTAATGGCTAAATTAAATACAGTCAAACTTTCTAACTTACATATCCCATTCCCCAAACTAAATCACTTAGATTTTTTATCTTTTAGCAACAGGCCTTTTTGTTTTAACGACTTACTCCTACAACTTTAGGAATAATTTCTTCAATTTTTTGTATCTCTTTATTAATTAGGAAGCAATTTTTACCACAAGGAAGTTCACAAACGACAACAGAAAAGATTCAAGAACATAAAGGAAACAAAACTATCAGAGAATACAATCTTTCAAATTGCTTTTACAGCACTTCAACAACTCCATGACAGTATTGAGTTGGAGGAAGGTAGAAAACAGGGTATACAAGCTGTGCAAGAGAGCAGAGTCAGGTAACTAGGATGAGCTGAGGGCATCCAAATCATGCTGACCCCTGTCTGTCCAGAAACAGATTCACACAGAAGCTAACAAGCATTTGTCTGAGCTACTTAGTAATATAAGGCAGCTAACAACAAAAACTGTTGAAACCTAACATGCTCTGTCACAAGTACGCAATAAATATAAACCAAAAAGGTTTTTATATGTACGTTTAGAAGCACAAAATTTTAAAAAGCTAACTCTAGAGCTTCAAGTCCGGGTCATAAACGTTATTTAGAGAATATGCAACATGCAAATCTGAGAACCAGAACAGTGTTTGAAAGGCAAGTTCTTCAATGAAATGCAAGAGAATTTTTTTTAAAAAACCCAGCAGACAGAACAAGGTAGGGATAGTAAAGTAACATCGGAATCTTGTGGTGAGTCAGTAAGGCTTGGAGAGAGAATAAAAAATTTCTTCAGAAAAATTTTGCATTTCTTAGAGAAGCTGGATTGCAAGCTCCACACATGGCAAATGCCTAAGGCATTCTTTGATTAGAAACAACAGAGAAACGGTAGACAAAGCATCGGTGATGTCATTAATAGCTGAAGAATAAATAGCATTATCCTGAAAAGAACAGATGCTTTAAATTGGTCAGACTGCACTGACAGCATCTAAATTGTGACATTGTTTGGCACAAAAGTCTCCCTCTCCTAGTTCATCTTTTGGCAAAATGTAGAACATTTGCATTTTTAGAAGTACCTCTAGATATGCTTTAGCTTCACCAAAGAAAATATGGCTGAATAAGAATAACCTAACAGGGACCTTGTAAGGCTGAGGATACCTAGAACAAGGCTACTTTCCAACAGTGATGTCTAACTATAGATTGCTGACCGAAGAGAAAGCATTTCACTCCTGCTACGACTTGGCCTTTCAAGAACAAGAGACACACATACCAGGAAATCTTGCAGAATAAAGAATCTGGGAAGGCCATCTGACCTTAGCAAACTTGAGTGTCCACGAAACTAAAGCAATTATTAGTCTCTTGACACAGAATGCCATTTTGACATTAATTCCTAATTCACTAAATGTCAGAATTCAGCCCAGCATCCTAATCAGCTGCTGCTTAAGTATTTTTACATTATTTAGTTCACATTTTCACACAAAGCATAGGAGTGTGAAGATGAAGAGTCAGAGAACTGCAAATATTTCTTGCTGCTTAATTTCAAAAGCTCTCGGGATGAAGCACAACTCATCATCTAGCTCCATATTCAGAGACATACAGGCAGCAAATGAACAGGAACTTTCCCTTCAAATCTATAGCCACAAAACCAGTGAAAGAAGGCGTATGCTGTATTCTGAAAGTTCTAAAAGCTGCTTTGTTCAGCTCTGTCAACAGCAACCTGAGATCCGCTTTTAGCAATTTCTTCTCCAAGTTTGCCCAGAAAGTAACACAAAGATACAGATTCAACAGCCAATGCACATTCACATTTGATGCACCAGCTACACCTAACTACAAAGATCAGTAAGTCTGAGAAGTCAAACAAATTTTGCAACTTTCTTCTGTTTAGCTCAAAAGTATCTGCTCACAATTTTTTTTTTTTAAGCCAAAAATGCATCTAATTGCCATGACAAGCCAGTGCACAACTTTACACTAAACAATCAGGAAACATTAACAAAGCATATTCATTTAAGGATGGTAATCGAAAGTTGCTTCTGAAGACATTTTATTCTTTGAAGAATTGATATTATGAAGTCCAGACTTGTGAGTTCTGCACATTTTCATTCAAGCATTTCAGTAGATATGTGCCCAACCAATGTGTACCTTTGATGGGCACAAAACAAAAAACTTCAGTATTTACTGAGCAACTTTTCAGCTGCATATAAGCACCAACATACTACAAATATATTCCAAAAGTAGCATATGGTTTAAAAGATATATATGAATCCACTAACCAATAAGCATTCTGTTGCCAACGAGGTGTTCATTTATTTACTGAACTGTCAGAACGTATAAAATCTATACAGACTGATTATTTTTTTTAGCTACAAATGGTAAAGACTTCCAACATGAACATTTTTGAAGGCTCCACACACTGTGATAATCTACAGCACGTGCAAAGTACTTGAAAAGACAAAAAAGCTCATCAAGTACCTATGCAAGAGCACATCAATGACAGAGTTGTTCAGCTAGGTCACCACCTTGGAAAGACAGCTGTGCAGAGGTCAGCAAATAAAAGCTGGAATGAGAATTACCAAGTATATGCCAGAAGCATTTTGCTGTTCAGAGCACTACCTTAGATCAACTTGAGTTCTAATCAATCTAAATTCAGTCTTTTCTCAACACAAGAACAGCTGGTACTATGTATTATCAAATATGTATTTTTAAAGCAGTATCTCCTGGGAAAAAAGTGCTGGAATTTGTATCCCCTGCATAATTTTGGAGGCTCTAACTCAGAAAGTTGATTTAATGAACATGCTGCAAGAAACATTCCACTTTTAATAAGGCAAGCATTTACAGAATCACAAAATCATAGATCTTTTTCAGCTGTAAGAGACTTAAAATCATTGAGCCCAGCCTTTGCATATGCTCAGAGCATCAGAATAATGGGTGATTTCTTAGCCCGCTTACCTAAGATACTGAACAAGGCAATGCACATAAACTGTTCTCCATTTTTGCATGTCAAATTTATAAAATCTCTGTATATAACAGGATCTTTTAGTCTCTCAAGACACCAGCATCATTCTGTTGTATTGCTACAACATAACATGCGGTTTTGACAAGACTACTGAAGAGAAGCCTCAAATTACACTGTCCATATGTCTTTAGTACACAGACACAAAGCGTAACACCGCCAGAGTCGAAAAATCTGCACTGCCGAGCAGTTTAATGCCTCCATCCATCTGCCTCCCTCGCACTTCCACCGCGACACCCCGCGCAGGCCCCGCGGCCAGAAGCCCCGGCGGCTGCAAGAGCCGCAGAAGCCGGCGCCCGCCGCCCGCTTCCGGCCGAGCGCCGTGCCGCGCTGGGCGGCGGGGGCGGGCGGCGCTGCCCCCTGCTGGCGCGGAGGTCGCGCCCGCGCTGTCGGGCCGCTCGCTCAGCGCCCCCGCGCTCGGCGGCTCCGCTTTGGTTCCCGGCCGCGGGACGGCGGGACTGGCCGCGGTCTGCGGCTCTTCAGACGTGGAGTATCGCGATGGAATCGGATGTGGGGGTTACGGCACAATATACAACGTATGTTCGCCTCAGGATTGAGATGTTTGGCATCTCACTGTTTTAACGCATCAGGAGTTGTTCTGGTGACATACACAGGAAAACACAAAGCTGCACTGTGAGCTCTAGACAGCGATTCATCAGGTACTGCTTAGCCAGAGGCTCTTAACACTTCGGTTGAGAACCTCAAATCATCGGCGTTAATGACTAACATCCAGTTTACAGAACTAATTCCAAGAGCTTATCAAAATACAAAAAACTTGGCAAATTATTCAAATAGATATTCGGGAAAGCCAAAAAATGTCTTGTGTGTATGTATTTTACAGTCAACAGATGAAACAGTTTCTTCTCTGTTGCATTATGTTAAGACTGTTTCAGTGTTATTTGAGAGCAATTTAAAAATATTTTGCTAATACGCAGTACAATAACAGACTAAAAGTTAAATCAGACAAAGCACATCTTGACTGCAAAATTCTGGAGTTCACTGCATTCCTCAGTGAAACACTCATTTTCCTAACACAATCATCACCAAAACAGAGGGCAAAACAACCTTTGCCACTGCAGTCAGCTTTGAGACTCTTAGAAGCCAGAGTGTATTTGGTGAAAAAGTCTATGAAAAGCCTCACACATGTAAAGAAGAAAATGGAGACAGACAATACAATGGACAAACACAAATATGAAGACAATTATAAGAGTGACTTCAGAAGATGATCAAAGCCTCTTCTTTTTTTTCACAAACAATAAACTCACTCATAGTTTATAGATCTCAGTGACAGAGGCCAAAATACCAGCTAACAGCTTTACAGTATGCACTATTGCCCTGACCAACATCATCTAGCCTCAGCACGCACATGGAAAAAACACTATCAATCATCTTCCTCTCAAAAAATTCCCTGGGACAAAGCAGTGCATTATCTCAGGGGAAAAAAAAAATGCAAGTACCAATGGACAGAAAACACTTTTACAAGTCATCCTAGAAAGAGAGAGAGAAGGGTATGAAAATAATGACGTGACACAACTCTATGATGTAGACCACAAAATTAAGTTTACTCTTGTATCAGTAGAAGAAAGTTACTTATGTGGGATGATTTTCACACACCAAATAATTTATCTAGCTGAGGAGTCCAGTGCACAGGGGTTTAAAGAGGTTTTACTTGATACATAAACTAGCCAACAGCTGGGAAAATGAGAAAGTGGATACTGAAACTCAGATAGAATGTAAAATACACCTTGGGGAAAAAAAAAAGAAACGTGAATAAATATTTGTAGGGTTTGTGTTGAACTAGGACCAACAGTCATCTTTTCTTCTGAAGACAGGATGTGAAATTTGTTCCTGAAACAGTCAGTTTCAAACACTCCAATATCTTTAAAAATTATTAACTTCCTTGGGTAAAGTATTTGAAAGTTGCTCTCACATTTTCCATGTATCCAAGCTTTGATTAAGAGAAAGGTAAGTAAATATCATGATGCAGACTCTCAGGACCATACTCAACAGTAGCCAGTATAAAAACTTCAAGCCTAAACTGGCAACCAAAAATGTTCCACTAAAATGTTCCACTGTTTTGACAGAACATGGTAACCAGAACACTTAATTTAATTTCTTATTTTATGTACAAATTAGAAGCTTTAGCTTAAAGTGTAAAAATAAATCCTGCCTTTGTTTTCTCCCCTCCACTGAGGGAACACAAAGAAGGAGGAGGAAAAACAAAGCGTATGGTATCAACTCAAGAGGAACTGATCCTCCACAGATGTCAGCACAAAAAAACTCAAACAAATAGCTTTCTGTTCAGGAAAGTCTATTTGAAGTTCAAAAAGCGAGGACCTATTAGGTGGTGCTACTTTTCGCATCTAAAAACTGCTCTTGGACTCTGCCAACTAACTTAATATTTTAACTTGGAAGAAATTATAATTTAGATTGTCTCCAAATCTGATTTTAATGCACAAAAGTGCTCCCTTGAGTATAAAACACTGCATGATTGTACTGATGTAATAGCTCCAGATTACTCCTAGTAGTTGAGATGACAGTCCTGTTCTTCCTTGGAAAGAAGAATATGCTTCTCAATGCTGCTGCTTGCTAGGAATCCTAACAGAATGATTACTTAAAACTTTAGCCTTTCAAATAAACCTGTAACTTATTCGAAAGACTTACCAGTAGGAGATTGGGAGTTTTGGATATTATTTGGACATCTTCCTAAATATTCTAAATACACTGCCTTAAAAGTCCAAACAGCCTCTACTAACCTTTCATAATGGAAGTCATCTTCAAAGGTTGACGTCATCACATAACTCAGTGAGCACATTCATTGACAAGAGTTGTTCTGCTCATTTACATACATTTGCCTACTGTCACTGCCTTTCTTCCAGGATTGTCTTTTTCATCTTTTCTTTACTGCTCACAGAACATATGCACTTATATGTACAGACTAACATCAAAGAGAATGACTTGTTTACACAAAATATCAGCTTGAACAGTTTTGTTGCAGTCCAACACTTCCCCTTTCCAGTCGAAAGTTATCTCAGGCTTTTGAAAACAGATACTTATGCAACTGAGCTATACATTCCTTTTAACAGAAGATCAGCGCACAAGCATTGTGCACTGGAAGTGTTCAAGGCCAGGCTGGATGGGGCTTTGAGAAACCTACTTTAGTGGAAGGTGTCCCTGCCCATGGCAGGGATGTTGGAACTAAAAGATCTTTAGGGTCCCTTCCAATCCCACCCATTCTATGGTTCCAAAGAAGTCGTCTTTATTTCACACTCAATACCATGAGAAGCAGAGGTAATCTGCTTGATCAGCTGCATTACAGCAGTATCCCTAAACTACAGGCCTAACTGGTGCCAAAAGCAACCTCATACCTTAAATTACTTTTAATCATAAGGAGTTTCACCATATAAGTAATATCATATTCAAGAGCCCTGGCTGCTGTTTTGGAAATTAAGTATTGCTGTTACATTTGAAAGAGGAAATCAGTGAAAAAATGTGAAAATCAGTCTCATAAAACAGGGGAATTAACTCAGTACCTCAAAAACAGCACAGGAACAATTTTGTTCAGATAGCAACTGAATACATTTATACTTTTGGAACTTGTAAAAACCTGAAAAGCAACTGTCACTTACTCTGTGTGGCCCTGAAAGACATTCACAGAATGGATAGAAGGATCTCGAAAATCCCAGAGACGGAAGGTTGTATCACGTGACGATGTCACCACAAGACGTTGGGTGGGATGTGTACAACAATGTGTTAGCTCTTGGTCATGCCCTACAATCACAAGTGAAAACATGTAAGGTAATGAAAATAAGAATTTTCATTTCCACATACACTTGGAATGAAATGCTGATGATTTTTCCTTCCCCCCCTCAAATAGAAAAGAATAATAATCATCATTCTGAACTTGAATGTTACTACTGCTGTAAAAGTTGAAACTGTATTTAAAAGCAAAAAAACTACTCATTTCACATTACTATTAAGTAGCAATAGGATATTGCTACTTAATATGCCATGAACACAGCAAAACCATTTTACAAGAACTAGAATTTGGCTACATTCAGTTTGAAACAACTACTTTCACAGGTTAAATCACAAGGTCAAAAGAACACTAATTCCTGCTCGGAGGATTTTCAAGATTGGGATTTCAGAAATCATTAAAACAACGAGCAGCAGCTAAATTCTTGTACACCCTCATATTGTACTCCAGGGAACCTACTTGTGTTTCCCACTGCTCTAGTAGCTACAAGAAAAATCTCACGTATAAAAATATACCACCAATTTATCTTTTTGTGAGTGAACAAATACCTGTAAGAGAATGGACAAGTTCAGAAGTCTCCACATCATACAGATTTGCTGTCCTATCCCACGATGCTGTCACAGCTTGTTTCCCCCCAACAAGCCAGTCAGCTGCTATGACCACTCCTTGATGGCTTTTGAGTGAAGTCAGTGGGGCTCTGACAGTGGGACAATCACTAGAACCATCTCCATCTCCTTCAGGTTCATCTTTATCTGAGAACTCAACTTCATCTTCTCCAGACATTTGCTATAAAATGTAAGAGGAAAAAAGACTTATAATAAAAGGGAAGGAATGTCTCAAGGCCATGTTTTGCAGTATAAATATTTCCCTGTCTCCTTAACGTGAATGTGGGTGATTCTGTAGAATCTCACCTATTAGGTACTCACTATCAAAACCTCAGTGGGAGGAATAATACCAGTGAGTTAAATGCAGCTTTACTAACTACTTCAATTTAAGATCTCTTCCAAACTGTTTAGCTCTTAGTATCTCTTTACTATCTGGTAAGTCTTTTTATATTCCCTTAATGTATTACCCTTGAGTTTTGTTGCAGAACATGTACCAAGGGCCTGTTTTCAATTTTGAAGGGTAGAAGGCATCTAACACTATTTTAATCTTTGGGAAGACAATGATTTACAGTCATGTTTTTATCCATTAGAATCAAAATCATGACATTAATATTTGCCTGACAGTCAATTCATCGTGGTCATGCACTGCAGATGCAAACTGGATGCAAAATAAATTTGTTAACCCTGAAGCATCAATCTCTGAACCCTATTTCACTTATGCAAGACAAATATACTTTTCTTTCATGATATTTGGATGTGAAAAAGATAACATTTGCACTGCTCTATCAAAACAGAAATGCCAAATCAAATAAACCGAACCAAACCTCTTCCATTCAGAAATCTCTCTCATACAACTATCTCTTGCCCCTACTCGGCTTACTGTGGAGCTCATGCTACAAACCATGTTTGTCTTGACAATTCAGTAAGAGTGCACTGAAGTCAAATACAGCAGTTGACAGTCTACAGTAAATGCTGACTAAATAAAAGCCTGAGGACAACATCAGATAGTGTGATGAGTGCTGGCAGGGGTCGATTAGACATCAATAAAAGTACAATTAAATAAATCTCAGAAATACAGGTCTTTAGCATCAGTTTCCAATTCTTAACAACAACAGCTAGTACAGGTAGGTCAAGCTACAAGGATAACTAGTTTTTGAACATTATTATTTATTATTTGAATTAATGCCAAAAAAATTACTTGACGGTTCAGTTACTTACACAAGTATTACCTTGAACAATTAATGTACTTGAAGCTGCATATTCTATTCTGCAGCATATATCTTTGAAAACATGAAGTGAGCCTTTCTTGAAAGAAAGGCTGAAATTTGCATGTTAAACTAAAAACCTTAAAATTCCACCTTTTGCAATCCTGAAATCACATAACGCTTTAATTATGTATACATTAAGCATTCAGTCTTATCATAAAACCCATATCTGATGAAATTGCTGTGCAATTACTTTAGTTGCAGTAAGATGACTGCTTACATTGCAGTCTGCAGTTGGCTGAGGTGTAGGCAACTGTACTATGTATCTCCAGATGTGAGCTGTCTGGTCTCCAGATGCTGCACAGGGACAAGAGAGGTAAAAAGAGAGAGACTTAATAAGAGCATTTCCAGAGACAACAAACACAAGCTTTAACATTACCTTTGGCAATACTGAGTGGTATCTTTTTCTAACAGATACCATTGTGACCTTTTTGGTAAGCAAGACTCAACATCAACAGTTACTTTCCTGACTTCAAAACAACAATGATCATCTTAGTCCAACTGTTTGATCAATTCAAAGCTCACCAAAAGTTAAAGCGTATTATTAAGGGCACTGTCCATATGCCTCTAAAACACTGACAAGCTCAGGGCATGTCTACCTTTCTAGAAAGACTGCTCCAGTGTTTGACCGCTTTCTTGGTAAAGAAATGGTTCCTAATATTCAGCCTAAACCTTCCCTGGCACAGATTTAAACTTTTCCCACCCATCATATCACAGTATACCATGGAAAAGAGACCAGCACCTCCATCTCCATGACTGCTCCTCAAGAGGCTGCAGAGAGTCCCTCAGTCTCCTTTTCTCCAAATTAGACAAACCTGAAGTCCTCAGCTGCTCCTCATAGGACATGCCTTCCAGTCCTTTCACCAGCTGTGTTGCCCTCCTCTGGATGCATTCGAGGACAGACCTTCACATCCTTCTTTAACTGTGGTGCCCAGGGCTGCACACAGCACTCGGGGTGAGGCCACATAAACACTGAATACAGCAGGATAATCGCCTCTTTTGACTGGCTGGTTACATGGTGCCCTCTTGGCTGCCAGGGCACACTGATGGCTCCTATTGAGCCTGCTGTCAACCAGCACCTCCAGATCCCTTTCTGCAGGGCTGCTCTCCAGCTACTTCTCTCCTGATTTGCATTACTCTGTCCTAGGTGCAAATTCCAGCATTTGGACTAGTTAAAAATCATCCCATTAATCACTTCTCAATGCTCCAATATATCTAGATCCTTCTGCAAGGCATCTTGTCCCTCAAGAAAGTCAACAGCACCTCCCAGTTTGGTATCACTGGCAAACCTGATAATGGTGCATTCAATTCTTTCATCCAGATTGTTGATAAATACACTGAACAAGATTGGCCTTAGAATTGAATCCTGAGCAATACCACTGCTGATGGTTGCCAGATAGATGTAGTCCCACTCACTACAATCCTTGGAGCTCTGCCCTTCAGCCATTCTTCACTCTGCAGACCACAAATCTGCATATCCCAGAGGGGCAACTTGTCCAGAAGGATGCTATGAGGGACAGTATCAAAACCCTTACCAAACCCACAAAAACTGTATCCAGTGATTGCATGGGACTTTCCCTTTGTGAACCCATGTTGACTGTGCTTGATTACTGCATTATTCTTTAAATGCCTTCCAACAATACCAAGTATAATCTCCTCTGGATTTTTTCCAGGAACTGAGGTGGGACTAACAGGTCTGTATTTCCCTGGGTCTTCCATCACACCCATCTTGTAAAGTAAAATGACACTGTCTAGCTTCCAGTTGTCAGGGGCCTCTCCCCAGACTCCCAGGACCTTTGGTAGATGAACAGGAAGGGTCCTGCCGTAACATCCACTAGCTCCTTCAGTACTCTCAAAACGGAATCCAATCAGGCCCCATGGACTTGTAAACATTCAGCTGATGTTCGATTCCAAGTGTCTGGTTTGGAGCAGGTAAGCACAATGACAACAATATGACAAACACGGGTAGGAAGATCTAGATCTGATCTGTTACATCTTAAAATATAAAGATAGTTCAATCAACAAGGATTATTGACAAAGCAGTAGAGAGAGAAGCTATGACCAAAAAGACACTAGTAAATGACATTTGTTTACCCATCATGATTAACATACTCAACACATGAAAAAACTTTACATACCTGTAAGAGCCACTTGTTCAGTTGGATGAAACTTTATGGAATTCACTGTGTGAAACAAAGTACAGCTTTAAGCTAGTATAGTAAAAAAATTCTTTCAGAATGTTTTATTATTAAAAGCACAGAAAAAAACAAGAAGACTTCAGTTTTAAGTAGTTTTTGTAGTGTAGCAATCTTTTAGGTGAGATAAAGCACATAAATCTATGTCGTATCAAGGACAGCAGCTGCAGTTATACAATAACACATTTTCTAGTAAGTTGTTTTCTGAATACAACTGTTTCATGTTATAGAGGATAATCAAACCACATTGAAATAATCATGTGTCAGGAGATAATGCTCTGGATTTCCATAAGGAGAATCTATGTATTTGTAACTATTTTTAATATAATGAAAAATTACTATATATGGCCATCAACTTTCTGCTTATAATTTAAGATTGCAAGAACAAATACCTAAGAGCCTAATGCAAATATTACAAATTATATTTCAGTTCTGCAACCATATACAAAATCAACATGATTGCTTTAAAGTAGTCCTGCAAGAATTCTATTGGCCTACAAAGCTACTCTTCATTTGTATTTCAGTGCCTAACATTCAATTACTTGTCATCACTGAGCACTTTCATTTGCAAAATCCGTATGCTCTTCTTCAACACTTCATCAAGAAAGAACTTAGAAATCAGTTCCATCCATCATACAAGTAAAAGGGATGTTTATGTTGTCAGGAGAATGTGTTATAATGAGCCTAACAGGATATTCTCTAAATTGTTCACACTGAACTAATCCAACAGTGAACCAACTGCTGGCACCCAACACCTTTGTTCTATTTCAAATCAATTGTCAGACATGCAAAGGCAAATTTTAGTAAAATATACTATTTTTATATGTGTAAATATTTTTATTAAGTATAGTTGTCTAATGGTTTTTAATTTTGTTTACACACTACCGTTAAGTACAGGTTAGAACTTTTATTATTTTCATGGTTATCCAAATAGCAATTTAAAAACAAAATAGTTATCAGCACGAAAATGTAAGTGATTAAAGGTTTTAAATGTGATTTTCTGGAAGCTAAAGGTGTCCTCTCCACACAGCAAGCAACTCAAGATATCTGAACAAATTAAAGTGTTACCTGCTGTTTCTATGCATCTATTAGTATCTTTGTGCTGTAGAAGCTAGTAGTCATATAGCAGGCAAAAAAAAGTAGAAACTATGACTGAAGCAGCAGACCACTCTCTGGAGAACTTAATTCTATCTCTATCTTTGCCTCATTTTCTGGGTGCATCACTCCAGGGTATGATCAAAGTGCTACACTCTCAACAGCAAATTAAAGCTATGCAAAACTTCTCTACCTTTGGTCTATAAAACCCTATACTGCAACCCATTATGAGACAGAAAACACCTAATGAGGTGCTTGTCAAATTGAACATCAAAAATTAAGATAAAAAACACTCACTGAATTGTACCTCTACACGCAAGAAGGGGTTTAAAAACACCATGTCCAAAATGTTCATGTTGGTATAGAGGAAGACAAATGCCTATTTTGAATTGCCTTCAAAACAAAACTTTAATATTTTGCAATAAATTATATACAGGATTGTGTACTAAACAAAGAAGTGCAAACAGATATTCACCCAGCATCTGTACTTTGTATCCCAAATATAACACAGATCTTGCAATTTCTAATTATATAAGTTTCTCTGCTGCATATGCATGAGACCTCAATGAGTTCTGATATTTAACTTCTGAGTGTCTTAATTGTGCCTGCAGATTTCTTTCTATGGACTTGGTTACTCATTTTACATTTAGAGAACTGTCTTAATATGTCCCTCCAAGGAAGAATCATATTACAAAACATTCTCTGTAAGAAGGTTAGTGGAACTTCACAATTGACTTGTTAATAGTGTTGGCAAGCCTGCAAACAAAACTGCAGTAAACATTTTTGTAGCTGTCCAAAACACATTTCCCCCTCCCATACAACATTTCCAGTTTTCACAATATGCCCTTGTCTTACCTGATCCAACATGCCCTACATACTTGACAAGGCACTTCCCTGTTTCTATGCTCCACAGCAAAGCAGTGTGATCTACAAAGATGAAAAGTAGCTGTAAATACTGTTACAAATGGTTCTCACTTTTACATGATTCAACAATCAAGTTATCTTTGACTGTAATGCATACCATACAGAATACATTTCAAACACAGAACAAGCTAAACCCTCTTGATTAACACCTTATATATAAAATACAAAAGCTTCCTATCATTACAATTTAATACACATACCCCTCAAAAAGGCAAAGGTGCTGTCCCAAACACATTCATTCACAGGAAATACTGAAAGGAAATTCTACTTTTGATCTTTTTCCTGACTTGATTACACACTTATGTATAACTGTGTATCACAAGATTCAGAAAGAACAGGGCATTCAGTGGTGAAAAACTCAGGAAGTCACTACAAACAAGAGTTCTACACACAGACTATTTACTTCCTGCATGAGTCTCAAATGCATGGAGCTCACTGCAGAGCACTACAGAAACTTCTTTAAAAAGGAAATCACTCCAAATGCCACTCCTTTATCCTGACACACCTCAAAATAAATAATTAATGCAAGTACTTGTTAGTGGGGAGAACCTTAATACTCAATTGGAGAATGGCTGTTTCCAAGATACATCACAAAAAAGACAAAATGTCCCACACAAAGACAAAATTGTAACAGTTCAGTTTATGAAGCAGAGGTTTCTGATCCTTATTATTTATGTCCAGTAAGTATCTTCAGATTCTGTTCCAGCTTCAAAGTCCTGTCCTTTCAAACTGACAAATTCTAACTGCTTATGGTTTATTTCCCTAATAATTTTCCAAAACTTTTGGAAAAACTTTTCAATTATAATAGATTTAGTGATTTATTTCTTAGTATCTGTTCCCTCTCAACTGGGAAGGAAGGAATCTAGTAAGTTAGTAGGAACTGAAAATTAAGTGCTGCCTCTCTCAGGCAAAAGCCAGACTAATGTAAGAATACAAGAATATGCAAACTATGATTACAGCTTTTATAAAACAAAGGCTAAACAATATTATGATACAAAGTCTGCAGGGATCTCTGCATACAGTCAAATAGCATTTTGTGCAAGACCTCTCCAAGTAAGCAGCTCCCTCATCCACCCATTTGTACCATCCAACAGGCTAGAGTTGATTCTTAAGGACAGCGTGACCTTCATGGAAGTGGCACATACTTTAGAAAGATCAACAAAGACACCTGAAGTTTCTGAAGGTTACATGTTTCAAGAAAACTCCAATTTAAGAATTTTTCAGCTACTGAACTTCTTTAAATCCACCCTTTCAGCTACATTTGCCGTAGCTTAGAGAGAAAAACAGAGTTTTTTAAAGATTCAAGCAACACAAAACTTTACCAGCAGATGCAGTTCCCAACACCACTGGTTGAGTTTTCGCGACACTGACATCCCAAATACCATCCCTGTGGCCAACATATTCCTTTACCAGTTGACAGATTGCCCTTGATGTTGTAGTTTTAAAACTGGAAACAATCTGAAATAGCAGAGAGACCAACATTTTTTTTCCACATTGACCCAAGATTAGGCAATTATCTCACAAATACAGATACTAACTTTTTCATAGCGATTCTTTACTGTTCTGACAGTTCACTAGTATAAAAAAAAATGACATTTGATGGCAGAAAATTGAGTTTGGATACAAACATACCTCAGTTTCTTTTTTCTTTTTCTTTTTTTAATAACAACTCTTTCTTTCCCAGAATGCAAGATAATCTGTTCTGTACTACAGTAATACAATCCCATTGGAGTAATGAGTTGTAAAAATGCAACATGCACTTTCTATTCTGTTTGGTAAAGGGTTACAGTGTTAAAAACAAACAAACAAACAAAAACCCCCAAAAAACCCCAAGATAACTTTCCTTGCCTATTCCCAAACAAACACATCTGATAACTTAAAGATGGTGTATGTCATCCAGTCTGAAAAAAAAGTACTTATTTCATAATTCTAATAAAATCCAGAAACATTTCCATTTAAAACACTTACTGCTGTTTTACTTCAAAACTGTACACAGCTAATCAAAAATGAACCCGACAGCACATGTCAGTTTATTTGTGTAATAAAGGGGTTTTTTACAGATATGTCAGACTCATCTAAACATTTGATAACCTTCATTTCCTCAAAGCAAATGCTATTAGGGAAAACAGAGAAGACTCGTTAAATCCAAATAAGTATGTGTGCAAGTTATATCAGATGAAGAAAAAGTCTAGCTAAAATAGTAAAACTACAAGGCATTACAGTATAGGAAGGCTGAAAACACTCAGTACTCAGTGTCTACAGAAACAAATTAAATTGGAGAAATTCTACATTTTCAGATATAGGGGAGTGCATTTTTTTTTTAAGTTTGTCCTGCTGGAACACTTTCAGTCACAACTGAAATCAAGAGTGGTAAAAGATGATTTCAGAAAGTAATATCTAATTTTTACCTCACAATTCCCGAAACTCGTAACTCTTCTTTGAGAAATGCTGTCTGAAAAGCTTTGTTAAAATTGAGCCAAAAATAGACTTCAATTTATCAGTGTTTTCATCTACGTGTATTTATGGGCAGGTATCTATCTGACCAGTTAAGTTAAAACCTTTAACTGCTTCAGCACAAATCATATTAAGACCTATCTACAGCTTAGTAGGTTAGAAAACTAATTAAGTCTACATTTCAGACACAATAAACTAAGGTTGAAATCCCATTAGTTTTTGGTACCCAAAAAGATGGTCTTAAGTATGTCATTAAAGCAAATTACTTCTAAAAAGGTTTTCAAAAGTTAGAGGATATCAGCAAGAGTATTCCAAATCCTGAGCATGTCAACTTTCCAATGATGGTAGTGCCTTATTTGAATTCCAAATTAACAGCTAATATGCATTTCAGTTTCACAGAAGCAAGAACAATCACTAAGGATCCACTGAAAAGAAAACAGGCTAATAGTAAATATGAGTAGGTTCAACCATACTACAGTTTCATAGGCTTTGAATATAATCCTACAGATGCAACTTTCACATTGAATATAGTCCTTAAACTAAATGAAGTCCTGTATGACAAGCAGTAGGGCAGAATTAAGTAAACAGTTAGGGACCAACATAGCACTCAGCTCAAATCCCAAACTTGACATCTTTCAAGTCTCAACCCCACACTCATAATATGCCTGCATACTGTCTTTCTACTGTTGAGTCAAATCCTCATGAAGAAGTTTTTTAGTAGAAACTCCTACTCATAAAGCAGCACAGAGCTTCCAAAACCGCTGGACAGTGGTTTCAGGGATCATTTAATGACAAGGCTGTAAAACCCCTTTTGGAGTATTAGCAGTCTTGAATGATCACACAGAAGAGTTCAAGGACATTATCTAACACTAAATATCCTGATAGAGATATTTCTTTTAAGCACACTTTTTCTACACATTCTTTTTCTTTCTTTTTTCTTGTCCCTTACCTCACATACCAGGAACTGGATAAACTAGATAGTGCCTTGATTACTTCCTAGGTCCTTAACCATATATAAACAGTTTTCCAAGAAAAGAAAGGAAATACTTAACATGTAACTTGCTAAAAAGATGGTTCTGTACTGCAGAAAATCTTTACAATCACTTCCACAGCATATTATCATATACAAACACAAATAAGTGGGCAATTTTATCTTGAGTGTGTTCCACCTTTGTCTGTCCTCTTACTTATATCCATATAGGTTCATGTACTTCCTCCTATACAGAAAATTGTTAAGGAAACAATTGTCTGCCATGTAAACAATCAAAAATTGCAAATTTAAACACTATGAAAACAATTGTTTACCATGTAAAACAACTGAAAACTGAATCTGAATTGAAACAATCACATGGTAAGAAAATTCAAAGACCTATAAAAATGACTCTTAAGAACACATTAGAAATAAGAATGAAAACTTGGTCAACTCAGGACCAGTACAACAGCATTACACTGAGAATGAATGAATATAATTTCCTGTGGAGCAGCATTGAGCAGTGAGGTCAGAAACTACATCTTCCAAAAACTTTTACTCTCTCTAAGAGTCCTTTTCCTGATAAAGGAGAATCAGAGATCTTGGGAGGTTAATTTATGATGGAGCGAGTTATATGATTTCAGTTTATTTTAGGACTCTGAATAAACTATTAATGCTTTCCTGATGCCTGCAGGTAAATTACAGGATCTTGTCCATTAACGTATACAAAAATTATCTTTTAGAGCACCAAGCACTAAATCTACTCTTATCTCTCCAGGAGAAGGCACTGATAGCTAACCCCTGCTGTTAAAAACATCCCTTTAATATCAGTTTTGCCAGCTTCATATTCAGAGTCCTAACTCAGCTAAGGGAGAAGAATGTCCAGGTATGGGAATTTTCCATGAAGCACGAGAATTTAGCATGTTTACCTCAGCATTTTGTCCAAGAAAATTAAGAAATTGCTTTATTCTTAGCATGTTTTACCAATACTAAAGCAGTCTAGGATCAGCTTTCTCATTAAAACCAGTAAATATCAAAAGCTTTTTTCAGAACCCCAAACTCTTTATAAGAAGAACGGAATCATGCACAATGACACCAAACAACTGGTTTGTAAAACTTAAGTCTCTTCTAATTTCCCACGGGGGAAAAAACTTCCAAAATTTAAAAGGTATTTGTGATGAGTTTTAAATTAGGCTTACAGTATCACTATAAAGATGGGCTGAAACCACCAAGTTTCAAATGCAACCAATTTTTGGTCAATGATATTGTTCACTCAATGCTCATAAGACAGATATAAGAATTTCAAAGCTGTGGAACAGATGGAAAAATCATAGTTTGTTAGAACCTTAGTCTCATGACTTTTGGCTGTAGTGTCTTTTTGGGTCAAGAGACAAAAGGTTACAGCTCAGACTCTTCTGTGTAGGAAGGAAAAAGAGGTCAAATTAACTTCACTAAGTGCAGAAAGGTTTCAAAGAATATACTTCATCATTCCCCTCAGTCGTCCTCTGTCTTCCCCAGTAAATTCTGATTCAAATTTGTGGGGAAAAAAAAATATATCAGCACATTCAAACATCTGCTGGTTATCAACTGGTGTAATAGATATGCACAGTGTCTATAATAAGGTATTAAACTCTTCCTGTTCCATCACTCATGACTGCTGCGCATGCATATCAGAACAGTGGGAAGCAATGCAGTCACCCAGGAGTTTCCACTCCATACTTCCCAGCTTCCCACACTGAATGCACCTGCCTTGCCCAGGAAAGAACATTGAGTACTACATCGCAAGCAAGTAGAAGAACACAAGTACTTAACACCAGCTTTAAAAAAAACCCAATCAGAAACAAAACAACAAAAGCTCCCAACACTACACTAGAGAAAGTACTAATTGGTAAGTACACAGCTGGTGTACTAATACTGTATTTTCCCTATTAATATCAGATTGCTCCTGCTTAAGTGGCTTCATTAAAGAATTCATAAGTTGTGAACTTTTAAGAAAAAAGAAGAGGCTCCTCTGTGGATCCAATTGGCAAGAATAAAGAAGAAAGTACAAAAAAAAGCCAATAAAGTAAAAAGGAGACCACATAAAACACAGTAACTTAGATCTATTTCACCACACTATTCTCACTCTTTCTCTCAAACTTTCAGACTACTTAATAAATGGTATTTCAAAGACACCACCAGTCATTCCATAACCACTCACTGGCCTGCAACACAAGTCACCACAAAGCTTCTTATATAGTTACTTCATGCACCAGATGCCACTGATTTTCTCATCTCTCATTTACTTTAAATAATGTATCATGAAATGACCATGAGATATGGCAAAAAGAGCATCAGATAAACTCTCTATGAAAACTTACAAAGGGGAGTGAAACAGGGAAACAAAAATATCCGATAGATGTAGATGTGAAAAACTAAAGTTAAAAACACCAGACAGGGCAACTGTGCTAAGAGACCAGGTGAAAAAAAGATCACTAGCTACTAATTTGCAGGGCTTCTTGGAACATGAAGGAAACAAACCATTCTAGTCTCATTGCTAAGAAAGAAAAGTAACTTTAAGAAAACCACCACAACCTTAATCATACCCATCTAGATGCCTACTTACGTCCTCGTTTCAACTGCAGTACCGAAACATTTATTCAGAAATTCACTATCTCATGAAATTGAATTTTTGTCTTAGTTCTCTTTACAAAAGAGTAATTCCACATACACAGGTGTGCACACACTCTCTCCCCTCCAACATCCCTTCTTTAAAAAAGGTCAGCAAATATTGTAAAAAAGTCATATAACATGGTTGATGTAATGGGTAATTGATGAATGCCAGATAAACATACTGTTCCTCATGAGGGAGATTTACTTAAAAAGAACAGCACTACTCGGCTTAAAGAAATCACAATTCACAACTGAAAGACAGTCATGTTAGTCCCATTAGTACACATTGATGAGTAGAGGTTTAATTTGTCTCATACCTTGCTAGTAGATGCCTTGTAAGTTGTCTTTAATTTCTGAGAAAGCTGACTGGTACTATGACTGGCTGTTGAGACAAATAAATTCAAAGGAAGATATTTCAAATACAGCATTAGCTTATTTGTATAAGTAACTAGTATTCATTCCCTTCAATAAAATCCAAGTTTTGGCCAGCAAAGTATAAAGAGAAATAAAAAATAGTAGTCTAGGATTCTTTGCGGTTCTCTTACCTTTTGTTTTCAGTTGTCCTTTGCTCAGTTCAGCTCCATCAATTGTCTGTCCTTCGCCTGCTAAACGCTCATTCAGTGTATCAATCTCTCTACGTACTAAAGAAAAACAAAAATTCACATTAATACAAAAAATTGAGTATCAGTATCAACATCATTAACACACTATGTAAGAGTTGTTATGGTTAGTAGGTAATCTATTTTATGCTAAGGACAGGAAAAGTGATCAACTGTGATTTTATAAAAGCAGGTCTCACCAAGACATAAACCAAGACTCATGATGAATTTTCCAGAGATCAACTTTGACCCAGATTCCAAGGAAAGTATTGACAGCTTCCAATTACTGTTACTTTTACTAATACATGTGGCTAAGGATTAAGAAAACAGCTTCTGGGAAATACATGGCACACCTGTATTGAATTAAATCCAACAGAAGACAAAAAACTTGCAGCATCATAAATATTTTAGCGACAGAATTAGTATGTCATTTCTTGACAAAGATATGAAAACATGAAATATTATTCTTCCCTTGAATATCTGTCCACTGTGAGAGTTTCATCAAGAAAGGTAGTACAGCAAGTGTGTATTTTTTATGCTTTGAAATACATTTTAAAATGCATAATGACATACATTTTACATACAACTGTTTTAGGAGCACTAAATACAATTGCAATGATTTCACTGCATGTCAGACAAAGCATGTATTCATAACAAGAATAATCTTTTTGGAAATTTTTTCATAACTGTCCACATTTCAACACAAGACAGAGTGATGGCACAGCTGAAACAAGCCAGATACTCCTAAATGATTTCCAGTGGCAGGGCTGGTTTAAAGTTGTTCACCATTTTATAAAGAACATTTTCAGTGCCCTGTATTTTTTCCCCAAAATCTGGGTTGATACTCCTTAAGTGCTTTCCTGAGCTGAAACTTTATTGAGAGGCTTTAATCAAACAGGTCTTTGTGGTCTTGAGAATAACTCTTAAGTTTGTCCTTCCACAAACTCTTAGCATATGAAAAAAAGTAATTCGCTCACAGGCTTTAAAATGTGGGAGAAACTGACACATGAGAAGTATAATCCTTGACAATTTTTAGTGTCATGGGTTTGTGTGGAGCCACTTTTTGCTTGATAAGAGGGGGAGGGGGCTGCAGTGCTGGTCCCCATAAGCAGTTCTCAAAATATACCTCGGCTCTGAGGTAAACTCACCTCCAACCCATCTGGGCCAATCTGGTGCCTCTGCCATCATTATTTAAGAAGGGAAATCTGCAGTGGAAGAGGAGGTGGAGGAGTGGTACAAGATGGAGGAGACCACACAGACACCACAGTCAGAGAAGGAAGGAAGGAGCACTGGACTGGAGACCCCCCTGCAGCCCATAGCGAGAACACAGCTGTACCCCTGCAACCCATGGAGGGCAACGGCAGGACTGAGAGCCACCAGTAGCTCCGTGTGAGTGTTCCTGAACAGGCAGGAGACTGTGTGAGGAGGCAGCCATGGCGTAGGCCTTGCTGGAGAGCCTGCAGCCCCAGAGACACACACAGGAGGCAGAGAGGAGCTGCAGCCCTTGGGATGAACACACGTCAGAGCAGCCAGTGCAGGGCTGCTGGGTGTGGGAGGGACCCTGTGCTGGAGCAGGGAGGACTGATGAGGAGCCCGCCTGCTCTGAGGAGAGACAAGCAACAGGAGCCATTGGGAATAAACTGACTGAAACCCCCACTACCTGTCCCCTTGAGCCATTCATGGGAGGGGAAGGTACAGGGCTCTGATCCTGGGAAGAGGGGATGTGTGGGGGGAAGGTAGTCCTAAAGGGCTGGTTGTGCTCTTCATCATTGTATCACTTTGTGTTGTTTTCTGATCGTTATGTTTTGGGGTTTTATTTTTTTTGGTTGGTGGTGGATTAAATTAATTTCATTTTCTTCTCCAAGTTGAGTAGTTTTGTCTGTTTTGCCTGGGACTATAAGTGGCAATTGAACTGTCCTTGTCCTTAGCAGGTTCCAAAGGCCCTCGGGTACTTATGGATGATCATTGTCCTTCATTCCTAGAAATTCACTGAAGTTTCAATTCTAAGTACTAAAAAATTTAGTTTACACTTCCATACCCCATCCAAGTGCTTGAAATAAGCAAAGCAAGATTCTCTTTCCTGTCTTCTCAGTCACGTAAACCTAAACTTTTATAGAACACATGCAATACAAAAGAGAAATAAACAAAGAGACAGGCTTGTAGTAACAGATAACTGAAACAATCAAGCCAGGCAGATATAAGAATTGCCTGGGAGGGATAGGAAAAAGGAGTATATGAAAAGACAGAAAGGAAAAAATCTGAGACTGTCTACATACAGTAGCTACAACACTAGCATAGGAATGAGAACAAGAACAAAAAAGTAACAGACTGAGCATCGGAAGAGAAAAATTTAGAAATTGTGAGGAAAGTGGAAAGAGATCACAAAGGCCAGGAGTGAACTAGAACTTTGAGGTGAAGAAGATGAAGAAGAAATAGAAATGGAACAGAAGGAGAAAAATTACACTCTGAAGGGTACAGATAAATTCACCACTTGTTTTTTGACCAACATTTTTTAAGCCTGGGAAGGGAAACCCTACTTTTGTTCCTACCAGTCAACTTCTCAGCAGGAGATCAAGAACGCAGTTGTGCAAGTTGTCACTAAAAAATGTGTAGTGTTGATAACAGCCTTTAGCCAACACAATCTTGTGTCTCCAGAAAATAAAACCCAGCACATTCTCAAAATGCACAGAAGAATGGTTTTTTAATATAAGTGTTTGGTTTAACTGTGGGAACAGATTAGGTTTGGAAAAAAAAATTTGACTTGGCACCAAAGAAGATTCCAAAATTCAGAAGTCAAGCCACGTAACACAGATCCCGAAATCCAGCAAGGAAAATTGAGCAGCGGTTCTACTGTATGACTGCCTGGGTTACTTACTTTGGATTCTCTCTTGTCACCTTTGATAACCTACATGAATGACTGCCGTGTCATTAAAGTCATAACATTTTTAGCAGATAACACCTGTAATTTTTACCTGAGCACTCAACTTCAAAATTCCTGAACAACTGCAGGTTGTTTACTAATATTGTATCATTAAAATTGAACCTGTAAATATACAACAAAGCCACAGATGTCAATGGCTGAACAGAATTACTGCAAGAGTAACACCGTGATACTCCAGAGCCTACAATGACAAGGAGATAGTCGAGGATGACATATACCAGTTCTCACTTTATGACAAAAAAACTAAGAAAGTGGTTTTTTTCTGAAAAGGTACAAACCCCATCTCTGGCTATAAGTTCAAGACAATTCTTAAGACTCCTCACAGAAAAGCTACACTAATTACACTTCAGTTTCCAAAGTAAGCATTTCAATTAGCACGACTATATCATGAACCCGAACAATCCATAAATTGCCAGAAAGAAACAAATACTCACATTCCAAGTTTTCAATGTACAGGTTTTCAAACTCTCGCTCTATTTGTCCAAAAAGTTCAAGGAGTGTATTCCGGACAGAAGATGGTAGTTTAGAATCCTAGGAGGCAAAATATGGGGTTTACTCTTTTTTTTCACATGTATTTTTACATAGTTACCCTTCAATCTTAAATTTATTTTAACAATTCTCTATTGCCCAGCAATGAAGGAAATGAAAACTACTACTAATCTAGAACATAAAACAAAAAGCTCTGTGCATCACTAAATACTCATTTTACATACTCTTTCTCTTCCAAGGGTCAGAATTTAAATCCCTTGTGAGGTTTTTTATTTTTACTAGAGAAAAAATATAAAATCAAGATACATGGACAACTCATTAAAGAAAAAAGGTGGTGAAAAATATTAAGATGCTCCCAGTTTAAGAAGGAGGAATCCCTTTGGTTGACAAAGTAATTCAGAAGGTAACTATGCATTAGGTTGGGAAGTTATCACAAAGCACTCTATTACTAAAGTTTGAGACAAACTAAATTTTTAACATTTACTTCTTTTGTCACTAACCATACCTAAGTGTGAAGGAAACTACATTCTCTAATCCTTCCCTCCCCAGACATTACTCAAGTATCTTCTCTTCAATGAAAGTATTTTGAAGCAAATTCACAGAGAAGGGCTGAATGTTTTCTCCAGCATACTCAACATGGCAATTGAAGGCATAAAAGCAAGAACATAATAAAACTGCTAACACGGGTTTTATATGATCTGAGCTCAACACACAGCTTGACCATAAGTTTCTGTTGGCAAGTTATTTAAATTTTATTAATCTGTCTATAAAACAGAGATCCCTGAACAAGAGCATACCATGCCCAAAACAATAAGTACTGATTTCTGTTGAGCATTGAGGTTCCCAACATATCAATGATTCTGTTATCAAACACTGCTGAGCAGACAGTGCATAAAGCAGATGACTGCAGTACAATAAGAACCTAGTACCAACAAACATCATACACTTTAAAGCACAGTATGCTACTAAAAATAGCAAATTAGAAAACAGAAAATACTGTAATTAGTCTAATAACTATAATCAATTAAATCACTACAAGTATGGATCAAAGGATGAACCATCTTTGCTCACCATGCAAGTAAATGCTACTAAACCTGTTCTATTCTTCAGTTGCTGGTGGACCACAATATGTTCACTACTTATCTAGCTGGCCACCTATAAACTTTTAAGAGAAGTTTCCATTTAACTGAATCTTAACCTAACAACAAAAAAAGCTCAGCTACTACTTTGGAGCATATCTAATCCAGAATTCATCTCAGAATTCATTAGGACAACATATTATTACTGGACAAATGTGTAAATAATGCAGCTTTATTTAAAAACTGAGAAATATTTATGCAAGGAAACAAGATACCAAATTTCAAAGTGAAAGGAATATGGTACCATGAGTATCATATGATCAATATATCATTGTTCACCTATCAAGTGTACAGGGAATGTGCCCATCAGCAACATCTCCTTTTGATAAACAAAGTATGCAATTTCAAGGTCTTGAAATCATCAGCTATATGCAAGAAAAATTGAGTCTGCTTCTGCCACAGCACAAACCACTATTTCAGGACAAAAGTACAGAAGAAACATTACTAGAATGCAAATATAAATGTTAGTACAGGACATCACCTGAACCCCTGTGAACTTCATTATTCAATGCAAGTCGAGGATGACTACAGCTTGTTTGTTCTTAAGAGTTCCAGCAAACCCAAAGAAATAGGTTCCATTCCTATAAAGAGACTGAACTAGGCAGAATTATGTGCACATTTGCCATCAGAGGGCAGCATGTGCCTTCCACAAGTCAGCATCTAAACAACTACACTTAAATCTCACATTTTTGTTCCTCCACCTTTTAGGTATTTGTAAATATTAATGAGATTCCCCCTCAGTCTCCTCCAGGCTAAACAGCCTCAGTTCCCACAGCCTTTCTTCATAAGGGAGATGCTCCAGTACCCTGATCATCCTGGTGGCCCTGCGCTGGACTCTCCAGAAGTTCCCACATAATAAGGTTATCTGTTTATCACAGAATCATAGAATGGTAGGGGTTGGAAGGGACCTTTAGAGATCATCTAGTCCAACCTCCCTGCAGAAGCAGGTTCACCTAGATCAGGTTGCGTAGGAACACGTCCAGGCGGGTCTTGAAGACTTCCAAGGAAGGAGACTCCACAACCCCTCTGGGCAGCCTGTGCCAGGGCTCCCTCACCTGAACAGTGAAACAGTTTTCTCAAGTGGAACTTTTTGTGTTCCAGATTCATCCCATTACCCCTTGTCCTGTTGCTAGCTACAACAGGAAAAAGGGATGTCCCAACCTCCTGACACTCACTATTTAGATATTTGTAAATCAAGATTGCATGTGGTTTACAGCTTCACTGTGAAGGGGCACGAACACCCTTGTGCCACTGGCTATACAAGATTAAAGGTCAACAAAATCAAATAAGATGACACATAAAACCTTTACAACATTAACATATTACAGCACAACATACAGTTTAACAGAAATCACTGAAACCCCTTAAAATTTTGGTTTACTCATGGAAGTGACAGCATGCCTTGACCTCCCAGCTGCCTTTCGCTCCTTTCCTGACATAAGGCTGTAATAGTCCAAATACGTGAAGAGTTTTCTGTTCAAGGACTTACATTCTCTATTTTCCAGATGAACAGAAACAACTACTTTGTCTCTGTTAGTTCCAAGAAAACTAATACTGTAATTAATTGAATAATAGATTCATTTTTTAAAAATTAATGTCAGAACACTGAGAAACCACCAGGTTTTCCCTTCAGAGTATCTGCAGAGCCCCAGAGGCAAGGTTTCTCATAGCCAAAAACAATTAGGATTTCAAATCAAGTTTTGCATCACCTTTGCCAGGCCTGCATTACTATTGCATAGGCAATCTGAAAGTAACAACTTTTCAAACTGCTACTAACTTATCTTTGGCAGTACCATTTCAAATACTTTCAACAGGAGCCTTACCTACAGTTAATCTCAATATTGTTAGGTGAAGCGCTCCAAGTGGCTCCAGAATGCGTCCACTACACTGACATGACTAAGAGAATTACAGAAGTTTGTGGCTGCTGCTCTTTCCTTTAACACACAGAAGATCACATCTTCATTTGAGACAAATTGGAAAAAATAAAACAAAAATAAAACAAAGAACAAAGCCAGAAATGAAAATTTAAGTTAGCTCATGCTTCTGTCAAGAGGGCGACGTTTGTTTACTTTATGGAAACAAATGCAGCGCAGCATTTTCAACTATTCAACATTCCCTGTCAGGGTTGTAATAAATATTTCCATTGATTCATATTCCTGGGTCACTAATACTCCAAATTCAAACTTATGAACTTAAAAAAAATTCATCTTCAACACAGGCGGGGGTGTGTGTATGAAGCAAAACAAATAAGCTTTTTCCTTGTATTTATTAATGTGTTTATCATTCATTAAGAATATACAAAAGTCAATTAAAAAGCTCCACAGGTCTGACTACAACCTGAAATGCTGACAACTTCCATGTCAATAGTTTCCAAAGAGAGTCAGCACTTACAAGCAAGAAAGTCTGCTGTCCCTGCATCTTTACTGGACATATTTCATTACTTATTTAACTTCTTTGCGTAGATAACACTCCTCAAAGAAGTTACAGAAGTTACCCAAACGGCAGTGTATTATCTTACCTGTCCTTCCAACATGTCTCTCTGCAGTCCTGCTCGTTCCTGCTCGGAACTGTTGGTTCTTCGGATTGAAAGGCTGTGTGATTTACGTTTCTGCTTTGCTTGGCGAGCAGATGCACAACTTCCACTTTCTATTGGCATTACTTCAAAAAACCAGCTTCACAGAGGCTCCTACGATAAACTAGGGACAAGCATTACACGTCACAAATTGCTTTGCCAAACTAAAAAGAGTTTATTTTTTTCTTCTCAAAATAGGAATATCTAGTTCTATTAATTTTTGAGTTGTTTGGGTTATAATTTAAAAGAAGGGATTCCTATTACTTACAGCTATTCTTCAAACAACGTTAAGTTCAAAAACACATATACATAAACAAAGTAGAATCATCTCTGCATTACTTATTCATTAGCTAACAAACCTCCACAAAAGGAAAATCCAATTCAACTGCATTGCTCATTTTGGAGAACACTAGCAGAGACAGCCCCAAAATGTTTCCAGGAAACAATTATCATGGATACTATATTTCACTGAAATGCATGCAAAATTAAAACCCAGCTGGAAAATGAAAGCAAACAGACATGATAATTTAGGGACACTGTCAGGTTAGAAATGCATTATGCAATTTTAAGCATTAATATATAGAATTTAATAGATTATTTATATATAAGCAGAAATTCATTTTAATGACAGATGTTCTAAAAACTACTTGCCATCATTTTTGAGAGCTCATACTTTCACTTTCTTGATAGTAAAAGTGCCCATGAACTTAAGAAAAGAACAAAAGTGCACCTGACTTACTAGGCTGTTGTTAATTTTTGTCAACTTGTTAAAGCCAAATATACATTTTAAGATCCCTAAAAACACCTGACAGTATCACAAATTAATATTACCATGCATGATCTTCTGCTTTCCCCTGTTTAAGAAAAATCAAATTATTTTTGATTTCTGGCATAAACATGGAGAAAATGCTCTTCACTATCAAAATCTGATTTTGTACAAACATGTAATTACTGGATTTTCTTTTTAAGTTAAACCTGATATTCAACAGAAATTATTTTTAGTTTCATGGGGGTACCAGTTGTTAGACATTTCAAATATTTTACAATTACTTGAAATTTTTCAATTGAGAACAAAATAAAAATTCATTCTCCAGCATTAATGATTTCTGAAACAACAGTTACAACTTAAAACAGCTGCAACAGTCTGCAGAGAAATAGGAGAGCAGAGTTGGCAAAGCTAACAAGGCAACTGAGCTTCCTTTTAAAAAAGTTGATCAGAGAAAATGTAAACCAAACCCAGGGCCACTTCCAATTTAATATCTACCAACACATGAGATCTCAAGCTAGAAATGAGCACCATTGCTATCAACAAGACGAGGCATCAACCAGTTCGGGGAGGTTGACACTGTATTTTCAGCTTTTTATCATATCATAAAGCCAAGGAAAAGCATACCTTACCAAAACACAGTATGCTCCATGAACAAAAGCAGTCTCAATTTTGCTCTGTTTTTTATACCACAAAATGAAAACACAAAGATACATAAATTTCTATCAAAGTGAGACTAAATTAAGGTTTTGATGTCCAACCATCCTCAAGGTCCCATATTAAAAAACTGCCTATTTTAATTAGCTTTTGAAACATCTGAGTTCCAGTAAGCTGACACCAATTTTACAGTGAATCTAAAATAAAATTCAGGTTGCACTGGGGTCTTGTACTGCACTGAAATCATTTTGTTCATTTCCTCTGGAGTCTGCACAGTCTTTCCCTGCACCTAATCCCATGAGAGCTTTTTATGTGTGATTAATCAGTAGTAACTAATCAGTTCTATTCACAAATTAAAGAAGAAAGAAGAGAAAGAACTACCATTGTACAGTTTTTGTTTAGTTTTGTTTTAGTTCAGTTTAGTTTAGTTTTGATGAGATTTCTCTACCATGGAAAGACAGGAGTGAAATTTAGTCATAAAAAGCCCATCTCACAAACAAGTTATTGTCGATTTTCTGGGCTTCACTAAGAATCTTCCTATTCTTGGACATATGGTCAAGAATTAGGAACAGGTTTTCAGTGCTCATCACGTTTCTTTTTAAAATAGGATAAGATCACGAACACATGTATACTTTCCTCTCTTCCACTCTCCTTTCTATCCCCCCCGAGAAGCACTCTTTCCATGTCTTTCAGTTTACCAGTACCTGTAGTGTTTGGGAGTACTTTTTAAGGTGAGAAGCGCACACAGAGATGTGTTAGTTTTAGATCTATAAATACACAGTTACAGATGATCACATAAATCATGTAACAGTTTAATTTGAACTCTGTGAAAGAAAAATCTAAATTCTAATTCTTGCCAGATATTACTCCTGAGTTGTAACTATGTACCAAAATATTAGTATAGCTTATGCCTTACCAGGCATCATTTTAATTATGTTAAATTCCACTTGCCCTCTGCCGCCAAGGTACTTCAGTTTCAAAGAAACTTTGCCAAGAAACATCCCTTTGTGGATTGATTCATAAAATCATGGAATGGTTTAGGCTGGAAAGGTAGTCTAGTCCCTCTGCAATGACCAGGGACATAATCTAATCCAACCTGATCTCAAATGTTTCTAGACACGGGCCACCTACCACCTCTCTGGGCAACCTCTTCCAGTGTTTTTCTACCCTTATTGTAAAAAAAAAATTCCTTATATGTAGTCTGAATCTACACTCTTAGTTTAAAACCATGACACCTTGTCCTTTCACTATATCAGGTGCTGGTAAAAAGTCTCTCTCCATCTTTCTTACAAGTCCCCTGTAAATATTGAAAGGCCACCATAAGGTCTCCCTAGAGACTCCTCCAGGCTGAACAACCCCAACTCTCTCAATCTTTCTTTACAGGAGAGGTATCCATCCCTCAGATCATTTTCCTGGCTTTCCTCTGGACCTGCTCCAACAAGTCCACATGTCTTGTACCACTGGCTTTCTGGGCTGCAAGCATACATTGCTGCTCATCCACTGGTATCCTCAAGTCCTCTGTAGAGCTAAATCCCTTCACCCCCCAGTCTATACTGATATTAGGGATTGCTCCAACCCATGTACAGGACTTTTCACTTGGCTTTGTCAAACTTCATGAGGTTCATGTGAGCCCACTCCTCAAGTTTGTCAAGGACCCTCTGGATGGTATCTTTTCCCTCAAGCCAATCAACTGCACCACTCACTATCAGTACATATGGATTTGGCCATCTATACACTCTAGCATGTAGAATTTAAAGGGACACAATCAAATAAATGAGATTACATTTTTACATAGTGAAATTCTCATATTAACCACATAAAAGTTCTTAGTTTCACAGCTCATAAGCAAACAGAAAAAACGAGGTAAGAAACACCTCCAAGATTTGGCAGCAGCACTTCACCTGCAGCCCGTGTCACTGCCAGTAACCGCACTCTCCCCATGCACCAGCATGACCAGTCACTCATGCATGTTCTGGAGAGAGCAACATGCACACTCCTCCCCAGGCACACAGCCAGAGCAAAGCTGCAACCAAAGAGGCAACAAGCAACCATGTGCATACAGAGGACAAGCCAAGGAGGACTAGCTTCACCATCTTCAGTATCGGTCTGAATTCCACTAGATTTCCTTTAAAACTTTCAGTAAGGGAGTAATAATTAAATAGGTTTTAGAACCAGGATGTAAATTCAGTTTTAAAAAGTGATGTGTCCCTTTAAATATTGACTTTGCTTTGACAATTTCAGAACCATTTTGAGGCTAATTGCAACAGTAAGCAGCTATAGGTTTTGCAAGAGTAGATTGGACAAAATAGATCCTTGGCAATATGATGTTAAAAAAATAAATAAGGTGCTCATTTCTAGCAGTTACCTGATTCCCCTTATTACATAAGGTTTTCAAACAATGAAAGTTACCTGTCCAGAATATCAGAGTCATGTTACATATCCTATGAAAACCATATTAAATATTGATTAGTGAAACAGTCAGTAGTATACAAACCAGTCAAAGTCTTTCACATTTTTGAAACTTCCGCAGTTAAAATACACCAGACTACAAGAACAGGTATGCAGGAAAACATCAATACAAGTCAAGGCTAAGTACCAAATCCCAGTCAAATAAAGTAAGAAAAGAAAGGCTTCAAAACAACCCATTATGTATTGCTAGTCAGATGTAGTTAATCATAACTTTCAAGTGTTGCAAATGGGTGCTGAAAAGATAAATTCATTAAATTTACCTTCCTTCTACTAGTAATATTTCTATTAGGATGAAAAATCACCAAGAAGTATGGGACTCTTGCTTCCTGAAGTAAATGAAGCTGAATTTACAACAGTTAACAATTAGCAAGAGTTTAAAAATGCTGAACTTTACAGGAAAAAAAAAAACAACAAAAAAACAACAAAAAAAATACAAAAAAAAGGAGGGGAAGAGTGTTGTGTTACTAAATTATCCTCATTAAGGGTGGCAGTTCACAAGTACTGTATTATTAAAAAGTGAGCTTATGAGACATATTGAGCTTTTCAATTGACCAATCATTTTGCAAAATGTTATGTTTGCAAAGTGCTCGTCACACAATGATCTGTCAAAGCCTCAATAGAAAAGTACCAAATGAATTTCTGACCAAGTCAATAAGCAGAAGTAGAGAGAAAAAGATGTCCTGGAAAATATCTAGACTGCAGCTAATAACTACTTTCTGAATGCAAAGACACTTCAGTATTCCAGTTATGCTGTTTAATTAAACCCACAGCCTATTTTACGGTGCGTTAAATTAAAGTTCTGCCACCTACCTTTCTGTAACAGATGTTACCATGTATTCAGTCACTGGAAATACTTTGCCAGAGTAACAGTAAAGAGCAGATGTGTAAGCAATTACTGGTTTATTCAGCTACAAGAGAGAAATGGCAACAAAGTGCACACACTGTTCTTACTAGACTTAAAAATCCACAGCAGAAATCAACTAATTCTGTTTTATGACTGCTTCAACTCTGGAACACAGAACAAGCAGACTGCTGAAAGGAAAGAGCTCCTGGGGTACGCCTGATGCTGGAGTCAAGGAGAAAATCTGTTTTAAGAAGTGTCAGAGCACAGACAGAATGGCTGCAGTATTGCATTTCCTTTTTTGTTCATTCAAAACAATGCACCAGTATGTAAAAGGGAAAGCATCAGGAAGTTTCAGTAACATCTCTTACCCACGATTACCCTGTTCCATTTTGTTTAGAGTTTAGAAACAGTAATATTTACTGGATGGTGTCAAAAAAAAAGAAAAACCTCAACAAAATGAAACAAAAAAGTAACAAAAAAACCCACAAAATAAAACACAGAAACAAAGTTACTGTATTTGTGTATGCTCTTAAATCTCTTAGTCTCCCGTCTCTCATTTTCAAACATGGTTAACAAAAAGATCTCAGCATATACTACATAAGATACACAGGCGTTTTTAAGGTAGTAAATATTGTCCTGTGCAACATTAAAGCCTTATAATACAAGGATGTCAATTAACATGTTTGGGGTTTGGGTTTTTTCCCACAAAGCAGGGAAGGAAAGAATAAAGAGGAGAATTATTAAGTTGTTAATCACATGTAACTTGGTTTGACAGCACTACTCGTGAATTAAAGGAATTTAAGTATTGATGTATGCCACTACAATCTTTATTAATATGCAAAGAAATAAAATTTAAAGGAGTAAAATTTCCATGTTGAGGTCTTTCAGTGAATTATTTGTTTCAAGAATATTGTACATTGAAGTGCCATTAATTAAATGCAAGTGCCAAGAACATAGCACACCTGAGAAAGATCAGGCTAAACAGACATCTTTGTAAGACTAGCTGTCTCGCTAAAGACAAAATATTTAGGAAACAAAACCATTCTTGATCATCACAGATGATGCTAGAACTGCTGCTAAGTGTACTGAAACCTTATGAAACCCACTTCAGCATTACAACTTTTATTTCTTCCTAAATTTAGTGCAGCATATTTTCAAATAAAACTGAATGTTCCTTGAAATGTAAAAGGGGAAAGCATCCACCACTGAAACGGTAACAATCTGCCTTCAACAGAAAGCATAGCAAAGAAGCTGTATCAATGAATTTTAAGTATCCTATAGGGCTGGAAATCAACGATAAAAGCTTTAACACTTTACCGAGTGCCTACTCTAAGCAAGCTCCTAACACCAACATCCAAGCATAAACCAGTCCGGTTCTGCTGCCAGCAATCTTTGATCTTGCAAATTCAACTACGTCAGCAAATGCTGCAATCACACCAAAACGCAGTGCAGATCCACCCTGAGAAAAAGCTGACTAAGAAGCAATACTCTCAACCATACAGGTCTATTTTAACCAATATTAAAAACCAATAATTATAAAACTTGGATTTTTTTTTTTCATTTAGAATATGGAAGAAATCTGCCTGGGTCCACTAATAATCATCAGACCAAAACCTGTTAAGTGAAATTGCTGATATCTTGAAAGCATACTACTTTCCTTTGAGATCTGTGCCACCTAAGCTCAACAAGTGTGCTCACTATTTCAACTAGTTTAAATGCACAGGGTACAATATAGTCTTACATTTAACACGTTAGTTACCTATAAGCAGATACTGCAGCTTGGTTTATTAATAGGTATGGGTTAGCTGACTTTATTGAAGAGTTCAACAGACAGCATCAGGTCCTGTTGAATTTCTTACTGCTAGTTAAATCCTAAAGTATGTTTGAAAGCTACTCTACTTCTTTAGCTGTTTCACAGACATGGTAGCTTCCATTCCTGTATTAGCAAATCCCTAATAGCCTAGAATTAGTCTGCATGCATGCTCAGGTATGCAAATCCAAGACCTGAGGGCAAGGAATCCTAAGGAAGTTCAAAAGCAAAGGTGGTTTAACCAGGTATTTAAGGAAGCACTGAATCGCATTCAGAGGACAGACCGTTATTGTGCTAGTCTCTAAGCAAACTTAGGTACTTATTACCAATGTACTAGATAAATTGCTATTATGCTTTCATGCAAGTGGAGTGCCCTCTAATACCATTGCTTTTCATTTGCGAATATACAACTTGCTAATAAATTAGAAGCTTTCACTGCTTAAGGCTTCAACAAAAGCAAGTAACTTTGATGCTGTAATACATTCAGCAAGCTTTTTTGAAGCAATAAACCTTTGCACAGCACATTACTGAAACATTTCCTCATACGGCCTACCACAGAGAATGACCAAATCTTTCAATATGACGTGTAACAGCAACACAAGTACCCAGTCCTTCCATCTTGAAACACCAACAGTCTCAAAATGATCAGTATCACTCAAGGCTGAGAAAATAACAAATCATTCTGGCTTCTAAGGAAACCATCACAATTCCTGTCCTTTCCTCAGTGGTCATGTAGAGAGTACTAACAAACATTCCCCGCAGAAGTCTGAAGCTGTGGCCTCCAGAACAAGCCCTTTACCCCTGCCTTCACCTTGCAAGACAAGCTACTAGTCTTAGCTACAAAATTTAAAAATTCCATGATTTTAAATGATCTCTATCTCCTCTCAAACACATAAAATGCAATACCACTTCATTTCTCCTTACTTGTCACATACTAGTTCTGGCTTGCAATTTCTGGCTTTTGTAAAAGTGCCACTATCAGCACTTAGAATATTTCTCCCATGACTGTACTAACACTCTCAAGCATTTCAGTTCACACAAGAAAATGCATCCTTTAAACAAGTGCTAAATTTAAGAGAAAGGTGGTGGAAGGGCACGTCTAAGATGAGACAGCCTCATCTTAAGAGTTACCTTTAGATTTCATGCAATAAATGTAGTTTAGAGACAAAGGCTAAAAAAAACAACTGGCATTTAAAACAAAAAACACAACAACAAACAAAAACAACATCACAGTGGCCTCTGCCTTAAATTCTAACGTTTGGTGCAAAGAGACACATTAGGGTTGACACATAGGAATACAAGATCTTATCTAATGTAAACTACTTATTAGAAAATACATTTGAGGATCCTAGAGGTTACCAACTCACTTTCAAAAACACAAGCAAGCAAGTTTGCTTGGAAAACAGAAGAATAATACTGTGAAGTTGCAAAATTGGTGCCTGAACAATAAGTGTTTGTATAATTTCAAGGTGTACTCAATGACACTGAATCACTTCAAAGAGCTGCTCCACCAGTTCTTTATGTAAGTCTTCCATGGATTACTGTTACAGAACACATACTTTAACATGCTATAACGAAACAAACTTTGACAGGCAGGAAGATGTAGCAAGAGGGATTAAGGCATATATAGATGTCTCTTTTCTCACAAACACCAAGATGTCCTTGAATAAGGGTTCAAGGCTTAAAAAGTTTTCCTTGTCTCTGCATAAACACAATCTTTTAATTTCCTTCTACAACTGGAATCCAACATCAATGCAACCTCTGAATATATTAAGCTCATTAGTTCTTCCCTCAAATTTGTTTTCACCGTTTGTAGGTCAGGAAAGAGAGACACACTACAAATGGCTCTTTACAGACATAACTCTTACCAATCTCAGATGGCACCAAGTCATCCTCCCACTGCCAAAGGCCAGATCTACCCCATCCCATCTCAAGCACTTCCTTTCCTCATGCAATTGTGAACCACTTCAGGGAACCTACGTGTTTCATTTTTACTCCATTTCAACACGTATCAGAGGATCTGAACTCAATCTGTGAGCTAAAGAGGTACTGCACTTCGCTTGTCGTTAGGATATGCAGTAGCACACAAAGTTAGGGAGCAGGCTCCTCCGCAGCCACCCTTGGATTCAGTCTGCAGACCGGAGCCATCCCTACAGCCTCGGGCTGGAAGTGGTAAAAGAAAAATAAAATATCACTTTAAAAAAAAAAAATCTCAAGAGATAGGAGAGGGAAAAGGGCTTATTTTGGGTTATTACGTTTTTAAAGACAGAACGTGCAAGTCATTTCCCGCGGAAACACAGCGGAATGGGTCTGGGAAGGGTGCGGAGGCAGGAGCCCCGCTTCTCGCCAGGGCCGTGAGGTTGCGGCGGAGCGGTGTCGGGAGCGCCCGCTGCCCGCGCCGCCCTCGCTCCCCCCGCCTCTGCCGCCCCCGCAGCCCCTCGGGGGAGCCGCTGCCGCCGCCGGCGGGCCAGGGGCGGGAGGGTCGCCGGGCAGAAAGATGGCGGAGGGTCTCCGCTGAAGAGAGCGGGGATGGGGGGGCGCCACGGCCCCCCGCACTCACCTGTCAGCCACAGCCGGGGCGGCGGGCGGGAAGGGGCAGGGCCGCGGGCGCCGGGGAGAAGGAGGGGAGGGAGAAGGAGGGGAAGAAGGAGGAGGAGAAGGGCGGGAGGGGCAACGACGGCAGCGACGAGCCCCGCGCTGCGCTTCGGCCGCGCGCGCCTCCCTGCTGAGGAGCCCTCACTGCCACATCCGGCGGCGGGCGGAAGCACCGCGCGGCCCCCGCTGGCCGCTATGGCGACGGCCCGGGCCCAGCAGAGCCGCGCGCCGCCGCCAGGCACGGGCCGCCAGGCACGGGCCGCCAGCCCGCTGGCCCCAGCCTCGCGCGGCCTGTGCCCGCGGGCGCAGGGAGGCCACCAGAGACGGGCTCGCTGGGGGCGGATGCCGCAAACCCTGGAAGATGAGCACCTGAGCCCACATCTCGCGTGTGCCGCCTTTCACCTGAGCAGTGGCAAGGAGCATAGAGCGTATCAGGCGGCCGCGACGGGGGCGAACGGCTGCACAACCCCGCCACGCTCCTCCGCGCTGTTAGTGTAGTGCTCATCTTTAGAAAGCGGCCCGAGTGAACCCCTGGGGACTCAGAAGGGAGGATTAACCTTTCCAGAAACACCACTGAAATTCGGAATACGGAATGGCTGGAAAACACCGAATCTGGACTTCTACTGCATCCGCAGGCGATGTGACAGAAACAGTGGATCAAAGCTAACCACTACATTCTGCAAGTAGGCTGTTCGCTTTGAAGTTTACAAGACATAATTGAAATGTGATTAATCCCTTTGCTGATTAACACTTAGAAGAAACCTTCACCTAAAATTCATTGTAAGAGATTGTGAAAGTCAAAAGAGGTCGTTGCCTAATTATTTTCTCTCTTCCGGCAGATTATCTGGCTGCCTCAGAAGAGGTCTGTGAGAAGGCCAGATGAACATGTGCCTCAGAGTAAGGGCTTTTTTTCTTTTCATGTGCTTCCCAGCTACAAGTATGCCTGCTGTTCTCTTTTGTCTTCACTTTCCTTTCTACCTCCTTCTGTGTAGTCATGTCTTAATTGCAGCTCTGTTAACATTGACAAAAGTAGTGTTTTATACTTAATCACTACCATCTTTTTCATCACTGGAGGTCATTCCACAAAGTAACCAGCCTACCTGGTTGAGAAGTTCCTCTAATTTTAGTCTATTTCCTTCTTCAAAGCCACCAAGAGGAAGGGAGCTAAAGAGTTTTAAGAAGAGGAAAAGGACGGAGACTTAACAGGCAAAAGAAGATGGACAAGAAGTAGAACAGAGTTGCCTGAGAGGAAGCCTGAACACAACCTCACCAAATGCCACTGCTTGATGCTTTGAATTCTCTTTATAGCTGGAGTTCTCTCAGCCCTCTCAGTCAAGTCCAAACTCGAGTCCTCAGCTATTCAGTTCCTAACTAAACAGTTTTTTTCAGCTTCTATTCCTACCAAAATTGCTTCACCCTAATATAATTGTACTGTACCATAACAATTTTAGCTACAAGTATGAAATAAAAAATGTCCAGTTAGAGCACAAGGATCCAGTTTGAGATGTCCCAGGTAACTCAGCCTCTGGAGCAGCTCACTGTCTGGCCTTTTTTCTTTGTCCTGAAGAAATGTAAAATACTGCAATATGAAAAGACAGAGGCTTGAAGAGCTCTGTATTTGATACAGGGTGACTCTGACCTGAAAGTTAATGGGTGCAGTTGCTTTTTCATGAGCAAAGAAAGTGGCCTGTTGCACTCTAGCCCTGTTACTGGTTTGGTTTTGTCATGGAGTTGCAGGCACTGTGTAATGTAAAGGAATGAGTACAGAACAAAAATCTGTTCCTGCTTTTCACAAAGTAGTATAGATAGCTATACAGGAGCCTAGAGCAACAGGGGCAGTACTAGTTACCATCAACAGCTAAGAAGCTTTTTTTAATGGGCATTACAGTAAACAGAGTGGCCAATGCTTGATTGTCCTGGACATCACTTTCCAGATCTACTTCTGTGGCCATGGCTAGACTTGAGAAAACAAGATACAGGGCTTAGGAAACCAGTAACAGAATAGAATAATAGCTGAAACTCTCAATCAAGATTTTCCAGACCTGTAAAAGTAGCAGGAAGAGCCAGTGCTTCCTGTCCAGAGCTCGAACAAAAATAAAGGAAACAGAAAAGCAGTTCTAGAGGAGAAAAGCACTCCAGCGTTATTTCTTCCTTCATATAGGAAACCTGCTAATAACTCCTTCCCAAAAGAGCAGTTTCCTACATCATTAGTAATCACATTGTGCTGTACAAAAACATTTGGAAGTCATCCATCACAGCACTTTTTCCATCATAATTGAGACAGCAAATGTAAATGCAAATACAGCATCCTCCTTCTATAGCATACATGTATTACATTTTTACTACAAAAAGTCTTCTCTGAAGTGAGCTGGACCCAACCCACTCTCCTGAAACAGGCCTTTTAAGAAAGAAGAATCAAGCAAACAACAGCAGATTAGTTAGGACTGGGAGGTATTTATCTTCCAATTCGGATAAAGCCCTGGCTGTTATTTCTTCTGCACATAAGCGTTATCACTTAGACAAATGTTTCCTGAAGAGCTCTGACTCAGAGCAGACCTTCAAGAAGGATCCTCCAGGGAGACCAGGAATGACGATAGCTGTATGGCTCAGGAAAGTGAACTGGAAGTCTTAAACATTAGAAGTGAACAGGAAGCTTAAAAAGAGGCAGGTTAGATGTAAAGGGTGGGAAAAACCCTTATTTTTCCTTGGCAAAGCTGAAAACTGCGTAGAGGCATGTCTCAAGAGCCTATGCATTCTAGGCTGGGATCAGGTCCCATCTTTGGTCAGCACTTACTTCATTCTCACTTAACTTACTGGAGAACTAAGATCTTCTCCTCCAATTAGGTGATGGTTGCATTTCCCTTTATCTTAGTAGACAGCAAAATTGTGTCAGTGATTTGCAGCTGTTTTCAGGTGAAGTGAGAGACTTTCCAATGATGACAAGAAACTGCTTTTCCCTCATTTGGTAGAGCGTCTGGAAACTGTCAGCAGACTTCAAGAGATGCACAAATGAAATCAATTCTCAAAGGAATGTGTATGTCACTTCAGGCATGCTTCTGTTTATATGAGATGGGAGTCAAAGTTCTGAGGTTTCAGTGAAATATATACCAGTACAAAAATGAGGGTGTTTTGTTTTCAACACAAATGGCTTGTTTGAATGTACAGGGCAAGCCTAGAGGGGAGAGAAAGAGGATACAGGTGACACAAAACACCTGATCCTGAAAGTGTCTTCAGTTAAAAGGCTTGGCAGGTCTCTCTCTTGTCTGTTCTATGGAAAGGGTTCATTTTGGTGCTCTCATCTTTTTTGGCTGCTTTTTTACCATTGTCCACCAGGACTTGTCAGGACGGTGCACAGCAACATTGCTCCAGGTGAAGGGCTTTGTTTGTCTGCATAAGACAGGAACTGTAGTTGTTTCTTACAGTTAGGTTCTGAAATGCCTGTGCAATAGTTCTCAGTTATTATTAGAGAAAAAAAATCTGATTTCTTTCCCCATTGTCCACAGGGACATTTTTCTGGTATCCCTCCCCTGTGTAGCCTGAACGTCACGGTGTACATTTGCTCCCTGGGATATGTCATACATCAGCTGTGCCCCACGTAGAGCCCATCTCTGTTTTTTAGGATAGAAGCCTCTATTCTAACAGAACACCACTCTCAGGAGGGCTGGTTGTTAACTCTTGTCTTCATACGAGATGCTGGTTTGTGTGGCCATCTCAGTAGTTAAAGACTGTTTTTGATTGATTTGTGTAGCCTGTATTTGGTTACATGAGGAGAATGACAGCATAACAAAAATTGACAGATTTTTTTCATCTGCAACAACAAAATTACCAAGTGATTGATAAGGTGAAGGATGTTCTCAGTATTTCTACAAAGTTCAATCTCCAGTTACTACATTTTCATCCTGAAGAGTGACTCAGGACAAAAAATAATCTCTGTATGTTTCAGTCTGAGAGTGCATATTAATGATTATTGTACTTGTGTTAACAGATATTACATTTGTAATGTGTTAATGAATAGCACAGTATTAACATTAAATTTGTGTTTTCTGTAGTTGAAGGGACACGGAGCAGCTGGCACAATCTTAAATATATCTACATTTTTTTTTTACTTCTATGCTCTCCAGCACTCAAACCACTTCCTACCCTTTATCTCCCTTCAGCTCTGCACAGAGGAACCCCTGTAAGATATCCCCCTTCTAACATATTAACCATCAGTTTGAACAGTTTGTTCTGCTAATGATATCTCCAAAGGCCATCTGTCCTCTTCACAAGCAAAATCAAACCAGACTCAAACGCTGGAACATGAGCTGAGAGGCAATCAGAAAGAGTGATGCCTCCAAGACATGTGAAATGTCATTTCTAGGGCTTTTATGGGATCTTAACCATAACATAACTACAGGCAGGTGATACACCAGCAAAAGAAGTCTTGCTTGGAAGATACTCAGCTATAGTGGTATGGAGTTTCTCTGCCTTTGGACTGTGTGTGCACATCTAGAAATACTCTGAACAGTTCATCTTGACATCTGGACTATGCTTGATTCCTATCCAGAAACTGGGTGTTTCTCTGACTTTTAAAGAGCTTAACGAGTTGTGCAGTGTCAGAGCTTAACTAAGACTGTAACTGTCTTCTACAAACTGTAGCTGTCAGTGAAGAAGGGAAGACAACCGACCAGTATTCCCCATCTGGGAGTGCCACAGGCTGTGATCTGTATGGCACACACTGATCCTCTTTAATTCAAGGGCAAATACAGAGCAAATAAGAACGTTCAAGATTTATGTGCTAGGCTGCCAAAAAGGCCTGCAACTGTATAGCTTCTCAGTTATAGCATCTACCTTAGAGAACGCTCCCAGACCTGATCAGAAATCCAATCCTGGAACGGTTTGCCCCAGACACGGGCAGTGCAGGAGCTGCCACTTTGGTGCGATCCTTCAGTTTTCCTGCGGGGGCGAAAAGACAAAAAGCAAGGCTTAACGTTAGCAATACTCGACCCTCCCAAGCGCGGGTATAAGGCGCCTGTCATAGTTGCAAGTCACAGCAACTGCAGTCGCTCCGCAGATGACGGCCTGGCGGCCGCGCACCCCACGACCCGCCCCGCGCCGCGCCGCGCCAGCTGCCGCCGCTCGGCCGTGCGCCCCGGCACATCCCCGCAGCCACGGTGCCGTGAGGCAGCGCCTCGCCGCTGCTGCGCAGCCGGAGCGCGGGCCGCTGCCGGGGCGGCCACCGCAGCGCTGCCCGGACCGCGCCCTGCCGCAACGCCGGCGCGCCGGGGGCGGGGCCGCGGCCTGTCCCGCGCTCCCGTTGGCCGTCCCGCCGCCACTCGCGCTCCGCATTGGCCGGCGCTGCCGCCAGCGGTGGGTGCCGCCCCCGGCAGCCGCCGTCCCCGGCCGCCGCGCGGCGGTGGGGCGATCGGGCGATGCTCTGACGTCGGCGTCCCGCGGCGCTGCCATTGGCGGCGGCGGCGTGACGGGCGATGTGGCGCGTGCTGCGGCGGGCCGCGCCGGGGGGCGGCCGCGGAGCTGCCGTCCTTCAGGGCCTGCGCCGGTGCCGCCTCTGCCGCGCGTGGGGCAGCCGCCAGCCGCTCGCCGGCAACGCCTGGGCCCGCAGGTGAGGCGCGGCGCGGGACCGAACGGAGGGGCCGCGGCCGCCTCGCGACGGGGAGACGGCTGCCGAGGGGCCGGGCTGCGGAGAGGGGGAGCGGGGCTCGGCGGCCGCGGAGGGCTCGGGCGGCGGGCAGAGGCAGCGGCGCGAACGCTGGGCCCGGGTGCTGTTGCAGAGGTGCCGTGCGCTGGCCGGGGAAGCCGCGGTGCTGACGGAGGGCGAAAACTCGTGCACGTGGTGACTGGCGTTGTCAGTGTAACCCCGCGTTAGGGTCTGGCATGGTCAGATGTGTCCCGGGTGACACGGGGAATGGCATTTGCTGTACACTAACTAGCCTGTGGAAACGTGCCGTTGGGCGCAGCTGTCCTGCGGCAGCCGCTGCGTGGGCTTTCGGAGAAACACAGAACTTGTAAGCACCTACCAAATGTTGCTACATGGTTTGTGTCGTGGACAGGATATTTCAGAAATCCTAAGGCATGTCACACGCACATAAACGGGTGCACAGTTCACACAGTCGTAACAGGTGACGGGCCGGGAGCACAGTCTTATGAGGAGTGGCTGAGGGAGCTGGGGATATTTGGTCTGGAGAAGAAGAGGCTGAGAGGAGCCGTGATCACTTTCTACAGCTACATGAAAGAGGGCTGTAGTGACACAGGGGTCAGTCTCTTCACTCCAGTAATGAATGACAGGACATGAGGGAACGGGCTCAAGTTACACCAGGGCAGGTTTAGATTGGATATTGGGAAGAGCTTTTCCACCCACCGTGTTATCAGACACTGGCACAGGCTACCCAGGGAGGTGGTAGAGTCACCATCACTGGAGAAATTTAACGGATGTGTAGACGAGGTGCTGAGGGACATGGTTTAGTGATGGGCTTGACAGTGTTAAGTTAGTAGTTGGACTTAAAGGTATTTTCCAACCAGAACGATTCTATGATTATACACCATGTTAGAAGACTAGCCATTTGATTATTTCTTGCACTCTGCCCAAAACCTCATAGATGTTATTGTTACTGAATGTCTTTTCATTGTGGTTTTTTTTCAGTGGAACATTTGGTACCATCACGATGCCTGAGGTAAACACAGATCACCTGGATGAGCAGCAGGTGCAGCTCTTGGCAGAGATGTGCATCCTTATCGATGAAAATGATAATAAGATTGGAGCAGATACCAAGAAAAACTGTCACTTGAATGAAAACATTGATAAAGGTACAGCTTGCTTTCCTTCTGTTTGAACTGTTAAGTTGATGGAAGATTTTCAGAAATCTAGTCATGATTTTCAGGAATTCCTGTATGACTTGATCACAATGAACCTGTTTTAGCAAGGCGCTTGGACTACTTGATCTCTAAAGCCCCTTCTAACTCCTGCCATTCTGTGATGAAATGAAAACCTTGATGTCAAGCGGGTGTTGATCCAACCAGAGCAAGTACTTTCCCATACCCCGCTCCTCCCCCAGCTTACAATGTCTAATTGTAATAATATTGCAATTCGGAGGAACACACAGCTGGAGGCAGTAGCAAAGGAGAGAAATGTGTGATTGATAATCAATTTTTAGTCACATTTTTATGACAGAATAGCATGATTTTCTTATTAAAGACACCTGAATTCATGTACCTTTTCCTAAAGAATGACACTTGTTTCTTTACCACGTTCTTTTCAAGTAGAAAAGACTTTGACATTTTTCCCACTGAGTTCTACTTCACATAATGCTAACAGGAAAAGCCTTTTAAACAATTATTGTCACTGTAATGGCTCGTGGGTTTTATTTGAGGTTTGTTAGATTGATGAATCTCAGTAGTTTTGTGACCTCCTCCTGCGTAGTCAGGGGAAGCGTTTTCGTGATGAGTGAGGAGTAACAACTGAGTTACAGAAAACAGCAGTTGCACCGTTTTGGACTAAGTTTGTACTTTTGCAATTCCTGAAGCTTCCTGAAACGCCAGACAGTTTTCATGGGGGTTTTGAGTCATCTTTTTGTGATGGTGAGTTTGTGGATGCTGAGTCCTCCTTAGGAGTTTGCTCAAATGTGCATCTTGTGAATGGTGAATGAACCGAGCTTCTATTCAATTGTTGTTCTAAACACTTTCCAAGTTTTGGAATCAGCATAAGCTGACAGAGAAACCTAAATAATAGCCCTTGAGGTTTTTATCGAATCCTTGCTTCCTAATGTGTATCATTTCTGTTACCCAAAAATGATGGTGTTCTAAGCTCTTCAACTGTGTCTTCCTGGGGTTTTTTTCTCCTCTTAAATAGCTTTTTTCTTCTTGTTGTTTTTAGGTTTACTGCACCGAGCTTTCAGTGTTTTCTTATTTAACACAGAAAATAAACTGTTGCTTCAGCAGAGATCAAATGCAAAAATTACCTTTCCAGGTGAGTACTGAAATATGTTGTATTTATCAAAATGTTTTCTTGAAATCAATGTTTCGAAAAGGTGCCAGTCTTAATGCTGCAGTGTAACTAATTCTGAGCTTTTACAATTTACTTCGTTGGAGAAGAGACACTTTTAAGAGTTCGAGGTGTATTTGTCTGGTGGGTGAATTAAGATAATGGGAACACAAGCAGTGTTGCCCATCAAAATATGTGTGATCCTGTTTGCACAAGCGAAGAGTGTGTGGTGTTCACCTCCTCCACTGCAAGAGCCACTCACTGGGGTCGAAGCAGTTGCTCTGGGAGGTGTGGACAGTGTTGTCATTCCACTGTTAGACACGTAGCTGTTACATGGCAGAGCCCCGCCGCTTGGAAGCAGTTGCACTGTTTCAGTGAGATCTGGAGACCTTGATCTGTGTGTGTCTTAACACTTTTTTAAATACAGAAAAAGCGAGAGTGTGTAGCCAAAGTATGTAGTGCCTAATTTTTGGAGGCTCCTAAACTCTGTCAAATGTAAATGGAGAGGCATAAAAATAACGAATGAAAGGAGAAAAAGTTTACATGAGACGTGTTGGAGGAAACACGTATCTGTCTGTTGCAGAACTTTGGATGGAAAGCAAATTCTAGTGTTTCTAACTCTCTTGAACTTGAGGAGGAAAGACCTTTTTGTTCCTTCCAAGGGAATCTTTAGTTTAGAGGTTGCTTTTTTATTTTTTCCTTGACTGCAAACTAATCAAAGTGCTTGAGTGTGGTTTGTAGGAAATCTGACTCTGTTTTAGATGCTTTTGAGGTAGACTTCTACAGGGAAAAGGTTGGCTAATCACAGTTATTTCACATACCTGAGAAGTCATTTTTAAAACACTTGAAACATAGCATCGAGGATCTGTGCTTTAAACACAAGCATAAACTGCTTATTTACTTCTGCTCACTGTCAGATGGTCTTGAAGCACTGGGAATATTTTCAATGTTCTGTTGGTGTATAAACTCTCAAAAGTGATGCTTGTTAGCATTTGCAGGACAAACAAGGTCTTTATGAACTGGCTAAGTAGATGCTATCTTGGGTATGATAGTATGTGCAATGCAGTACTTGGTACAGGCAACTGGAAATTATAAAGAGGTGAAAAGACCTTCCTTGCTCTGAGACGCTTCTCTGCAAAGGATGTTGTGTTAATAACTGTCTTATGCCTGGTGGGGGCTTGATGGTGGGAGTTTTGGGGTTTTTTTTTCCCCAATGCTTTATACATATAAAAAATGTACCGACCCAAACTTCTTGCAGATTGTTTTACCAACACCTGTTGCAGTCATCCTCTGAGCCATCCACTAGAACTGGAAGAAAACAACGCTATGGGTGTTCGGAGAGCTGCACAGAGACGGCTGAAGGCAGAGCTGGGAATTCCCATGGAGCAGGTAAAGGAAGGAAGGAAGGAAGCAGAAATGGGAATTCTTGCCAGCGTTTGCCACTTTACAGGCAAACTGCATGTGGCAGGCAGGATCAGCCTGAAAGCTGAAAGTGCAGTCTAACTTTGCAGATGTGGAGAACTTGGTGAAGTTTGAGACTTCTTTGTATTTGAGTCGCAAAAGCAGATATTGTTAATTTGTTTTTAGAACATTGCACTCCTCAAAGTATCTCTGAGTCCAAGAGCAAGCCTGAAGGGTTGTGTTGCTGCAGGTGTGAGCGTGGGTGGGTGCATGCGTGTTTCCTAAACATGGGTGGGCAAGCAAGGTTGGCACCACACGTCCTTCCTGCAGCCCATCTCCCCACTTGAAGCTCTTCTTTACGAAGTAGTGCATTGCAGTTGTACATTTAGGGGGGAAAAGAGTGTTTAAGGAAGAGGGCAGTAGCTGGCAATTCCTCTGTAACACCTAGCAGTGCAGTTGTTCTGGTTTGGCACTGGTTCTGACAGGTGTTCTGGTTGTAGGTAACTCCAGAGGAGATCTCCTACCTGACACGAATCCACTACAAGGCCAAGTCGGATGGCATCTGGGGCGAACATGAGATCGACTATATCTTATTTGTACAGAAGGATGTCACGCTGAATCCCGACCCCAATGAGATCCAAAGCTACTGCTACGTCACACAGAAAGAACTCAAACAGCTCTTGGACAAAGCCTCCAAGAAGGAAGTTAAGATTACTCCCTGGTTTAAACTAATTGCAGAGACCTTTCTTTTTAAGTGGTGGGATAACTTATCCAACTTAAACAAATTTGTTGATCATGAAAAAATACACCGAATGTAAATAGCTGAGGTAAAACGATGCTGAAGGCTGGCAACCACGTGCTGGCTCATCCATGCTGTGGTAACTCCTGCCTCTTGAGTAGAAGCAGAAAATTGATTCACCTGGAGCAGATCTAACAAAAAACTGCATACAGAGATGCATATAGCTGATGTTTTTTCTTCTTTCTTCACCTCCTCTTCCCTCCAGCTTCTTCCTCTTGGGCAAGTTAGGCTTTATGTAGAACAGACAACTAACATTAAGTACCTGCCTGGGTTCACCCTTCTGTGTTACATGGTGTGACAGGGGGATGGCTCAGCCTGGCTTGCCCAGGGGGTAGGTACATCCTGACATAGCTCCATGGGCACAGGGGAGCTGGTGCCTCTTGCCCAGCCCCCCCAACCATACACCATGACACCTTCTAAAAGAGGGAGCACAAAAGAATTTGAGTTCTCTGTTGATGTTGAAAAGACTAGTTACCCAAAGGAAAACATCATTACTTCCATGCAATGGGGATGATTTGCATTGCAGAAAGCAAACCTCTTCAGCCACTGTACTCTCTAATTAACCAAACCCATACAAGCTTAAGTAATGGGATTGGCTGCATGGACTGAGTTTCACTTTGAAGTGCTGCAGTATGCATTACAGCTGTAGATAATGAACTTTGGGAGGGTGGCTTATTAAAAGAAAAAAGAGGTTAATTCTACCAGATGGCAGTGGCACCTGTTGAATATAGGAAGCAGCCCATCGTTGGAGAAGGGGAATGTATTCAGTGGCTCTTCTCAATCTTCCAGAAAACAAAGGAATCTCCAGACAACTGTTTTTCCCTGCAGTATATCTTCTTAACAGTCATTCCCACACAACTGAAACCCCTTGAAGTCCAGAATTCAAGATTTATGGGCTTACACCAGGTCTTAATTTCAATCAATCACAACAGAAGGCAGGAGCAAATCCTTTCTGATCTTGCAGTCAGTTGCTAGTGATAAGAGTGAAATGGAAGGGGCTTTTCATAAGAAGTAATCCAAGGGTATCTCCATTTGAATTAAATGTTTTTGGAGTTGTGTTTTTTTTCCCCAAAAATGGCTTAATGTGGTTTGTTAGCAGAGCACCTCACTTAGTTCTTAACTTCTCCCAGAGGTATCTTGAAGAAACAGGATGTTTCTAATAGCACTTCTTGCTTGTAAAACATGGTTGTAATTAGTCCGTGTCTGCTTTCAAGGAGAAACAAATCTTTCCCAGTGGTGAACACATTTCTCTTCCTCATGGCAGCGGTGACTACAGCACTGATACTTCCCTGCACCGACATCTCTGGGGGTTCAACGCTAACTTCTGCAGGCTTTAGAGACAGGTTAGATGTGTGCTGACCTGAACTGAGGTGTGTTATTGTGAAGCAAATGACTGTGGGTGAGGGAATAGTGATTCAACTTAACTGTAACAACTCTCTGGAATTCAGTGCAATTGGCCATGTGATCTAAGTAATGTATTGGAGAACTTTTCAAATACTTAAAATACTTCTTAAATAAAAGATCATGATTAAAATACCCAACCTAAAACCTTGGACTGTTGCTTTCTTTCCAGACTTTGAGCCACAGAGAGGAATATCTGCCATTGCTACACTATAAACAAACAGCAACATGCCCAGGGAACGTCACTGATACAGTGTCATGGGAGTAGCAGGGCAAAAATTTGTTTTACCAAAGCTCTACTTTTCCCGTTCCAAGGGCCAGCTTGGAGCAAAAGTTGACAAAACACATCGTGAAGTGGAAATAATGTGTTTAAGGAAACAGAAAACAAAACTTTGCCACATAAAAACCCTTACAAGTTTTGCCGTTAAAGTTTTTCTTGACATTGAATTTCTTTGCAGGATTAGTTCCGCTTTTTAGTAGTGAATTTGCTACACAAAGTAGGTGCAGGAAACAATGTGGATTTACACATGATGCTCCAATATGCTAAAGTTGACATCTGAACACTCTTCTTACCCTGCTGTTTGTTTTTTAGAACTATTTTTAATCATGTAAGGATTCCTCACCCTTTCTGGCTTCTTGTCTGTTTTTAGCACATATATTTATTTCATTGGATTCCAGATTGATGATGAAAACTATGCGTTTTCCCTGTATTGTTCAAGCAACACCTTTATAATGCATACATTTTACTAACCTCTAATCATCCCTACCTTGTTCCTGACCAACTAGGGACAAAAAGGGAGCATTTCCCATGTGACAGTCTATTTTGCCTTGAATAGATCTGAATTTTTGCCTATTGGCAGCTGAAGAGAATGTGTCTTCCTAAGTAGAGGATGAGTAACATTACATACATCAGTTCGGGACATTTCAGTCTGATCCTCATTTTCTGCCTATATGAAATGTGAACAGGTGTAAGTTGCAACCTTCCATGGCCCCTGCTGCTCCAGCTTCTGGCAGAGGGCAGGGCTTCAGTCACCCTTTTGCTCTCTGCACTGGCAGCATGTCTCCCACTCCTTCCCAACTGGTTCAGCACATCAACACAAACTTTGTGCAGTACTTGTCAGTCTCCTACTACTTCCCCACCCAGTTCAGCCTCCACTTACAACATACACTCATCACTTACTACACAACAAAGAACCAACTTGTACCCAGAGAACTGAGCCTTGCTGATGTGGAACCTCAGGAAGCTACATTTTAAATTACGACCCACTTTGTTGACAAATACTTTGCATTTCCAGATTTAACCTCATTTCAGACATTTAAATGCTGTGCTGATACATTAAAGTCAGGAGTAAGAAAACAATGGAGTATTTTTCACGCCTATTTACAAAAGGCCTCTGCCACTGGTTTTGACAAACTTCTCATGCTGTTACTTGGAACTGCAAGATCACAGTATCAGAACTTTCTAAGCTTCGGGTATCTTAACCCCCAACACAAACCACATACTTCTTAAACACTCTGTAAGACTGAAAAGGAAAACAGGACTAGAAATAACTTTCAATAAGCTTTGCTTTAGTTAATTTTAATTCAGGAGACTGCTTATCTTCTCTGTGTTTTACCAGACTTTCTCTTTCCAGCCAGCAGATGTTTTGGCTTCAGATCAAATATGTGTCTGTCTGCCTCTCCTTTCCTGCCGAGGCGATTCATCTTCTTCTGAGCTTTCTTTGCCATAGTCTTGACCTTCTTCACCATCTATTTAAAAACAAACATGCAGAGTAACCTCCTTGGTAACTCAGGTAAATAGTTTTACCCTTTAAAACCCCACTAAGCTCAATGATTTTAACAGGGATGTGACCTAACAATGTAATCTGCCACCCTAACTGGCTGCTGGTGACACTGATCCTCCTTAGCACAACTCCTTGTTTGCCAGGACACTAACAATACAATGGTGCTATCCCTGCAATTCCTGACTTCCTGAAAGTGCAGCTGCACACTTTGTGGAACTCGTCCTTCACACTTGCCTTTGGAGACAAAAATTTGAAGTGTACTTCCTTAGTCTATCAAGTTATTTGTAAGAAGGAACTAGGCATTTTTGAAGTACAGAGTTCAAATGAACAGAAGATGAAGCTGCAAAGATGAACTCTAGACAGGCTGGGCTCCTCAGCTCAAGCGGGACAGAGAACTTCTGGAGAGAGTCCAGCACGGGGCCATCAAGATGATCAGGGGACTGGAACATCTTTCATATGAGGAAAGGCTGCGGGAACTGGGGCTGTTTAGTCTAGAGGAGACTGAGGGGGGAATCTTATTAATATTTATAAATATCTAAAAGGCGAGTGTCAGGAGGTTGGGACATCCTTTTTTTCTAGAGTAGCTAGCAACAGGCCAAGAGGTAATGGGATGAAGCTGGAACACAAAAAGTTCCGTTTAAACATAAGAAAAAACTATTTCACTGTGACAGTGAGGGAGCCCTGGCACAGGCTGCCCAGGGAAGGTGTGGAGTCTACTTCCTTGGAGATCTTCAAAACCCACTTGGACACATTCCTATGCGACCTGATCTAGGTGAACCTGCTTCTGCAGGGGGGTTGGACTAGATGATCTCTAAAGGTCTCTTCCAACCCCTACCATTCTATGATTCTAACCAGCCTGGTGTGAAGTTTCCCAGAAGCTGCCTTAAGTACTGTCATGCTGTTTTAATTGCTGTGAAGGTAAATAACTTGAACAAACCTTTTCATCACGAAGACCAGAAACATCCCGCGGTGTGCGAGAGCAGCTGCGGCTGCGTGTCACGGATCTGGGGGTTTCAGACTCATCCCGTTTGCGCTTCCTTGTCTCACTACGGGACCTTCTCGCATAATGTGCCTGAAATTCAAAACATGCCCCTGACCATTAAAACCAGAACCAATCGTGTCAGACGTGCTCTGATTCTGATGAGGCTAATTGGAAAAAACAGCAGGTGGGCTGCTGTGATATGTTGTACCAGTGATTCCAGTCATCTAGAGACCTTGTCAACCGCTGGTTGCTGCCTCTCTGTCCTACAGTAGTATCCACATTCCAGTGAATATTAGTGTATTCTTTTCATAATTAATTCCAGCTTTCTGATTTTTTTTCTGAGCACATTTGTAAGTAATGCTTAAAAATACACAAGGTAACGGTTAGCAATACTGAAGCTATTTTGCAACAGCAAAAGAGCACCAAAGAAACTTGTCCTGATCGGTGTCCCTTTTACAGGACAAAGCCCTAGAAAATTTCAGACTTCTTGAAGACTTATCCTACAGCACAAGTTTGATATTCCTCCCCACTGAGATGGCTCCTCAATCAATGTGGCAGGTCAGAGGGAGAATCACTTTCTTCAGGTGTGTAGTGTTCACATTCCTTGTTTGCCTCCCAACTCATTGTTTAGTGACAGGATCTGAGGTTTCCAGATCGAGATGGTAGTGATACTGCTGGATTTGCTGAACGCAAAGTGGACTTTAAACAAAATTTCCAATGAAATGTCTCCTGAAGGCAAATGTTAAGTATTTTAGCTGCCTTACATGGAAAGCTGCCAATTGCCCTCAAAAACCTGAATTACAACTCAAGGAATTAATGAACAAGATAAGCCTCAGCTGTCATTATTACTATTTCTGACCAAGCAGACTTGAAAACAAAAAAGTATGTTTGGCCAAAGCCTGTTCTTGAATCCAATACAAATTCCAAGAGTTCTAGCAGAAAGCAAAGCATCTCTCTGTCATTCTTGATAAATGTTAGTTTATTTTTTTAAGCCTACCCAATTTGTTTTGATCATGTCACTCAAAAATTCCAGTGCTGGCTGCCTCACCTGGGTTTCCTATCTTCTCCTTAACAGATGCCCCCTCTCTCTTGTGCCAACTGCAATGGACATACCACATGTGCTCAAAGAATTCAGCATGTAACCAGACTGATGTCTGTTGGAGAAACATTGTGCTTAATCAGCAAGAACTTACATCATCTTTGTTAGTCATGTCGAGTCCAAGGTCAGTCATTTCTTTCTCTAGCACCTTCCGCTGGACCTGTGAAAAAAGAGTTAGGAAAACACGTTTCTTTCCAGAAAGTGTGGTTCTATCTTATTTTTTGTCTTAATATACCAGCATAAGCCCATCACATCCACTACATCAGCAGACATCTGCAGAGCATGAAAGCCAGAACTTTACATTTTGTTTATTGCAACTTAATTCTCTTCACCCATAAATCCTTCTTCATAGGATTGCAACATCTCAGCAATCCCCAAAGAGCTGGCAAATAGTTTGCCTTTCCAGGGGCAAAAGGTGACAGAGAGGGGGACTTCAGTCAGAAATGTTTCCTTCTCTCCCCAAAAGCACACACTTTGGGGAAGATAAGGAATAACACTAGACTGATTTTCTCAAGCTGTTTAGTTAGTTATTATTATATTTATTTACTGCTTTGTGGCCTGGACTGGTCACAAGAGATGCTGACATTAGGAAGAGTGCTAACTGAAACAGAAACCTACCATCTTTTCCAGCACAGGGCGCCATAACAAATTTTACATGGTTGTGATTTTAAGAAGTGACAGAATTATCCTAACTATTTAAATTTAAACCCAACAACAACATACAATGCATCAACCCAATTCATGGAGCTGAACTGTATTCCTCAAAACTTTTTCTGTGATAGATATGGAATTTTATGAAAGACTCACTTGTGTGACAAAACCAAAGGGCTACTACTGCTAATATTGTTTGGCCTCCACAACTGAGTAGTGACCCAAACTCCTCATGGGACAGAAGGAAGCAAGCAGCAAGGGACAAACAGGACAAAAAGGGATCACTTACTTCCACTACCTGGTAAGGTTTTACATTTTCAGAAAGTTATCACACGTCAGCAAGACTTTACTACAGATTATGTTCTATACTTGCCTTTTTAGCTGTTCTGGGCATCCTTGGGCCTCCAATGTCTTTCTCCTTTGACTGCAGGATCTTCAGTTTCTTCTTCTCTCGGATCTGCCCTGCCAACCGTCGGATTTCCATCATTTCTTCATCTTCACTTTCGGATTCACTGTCATATTCTCCAGCAGCTTCTCTCAGCTCTTCCTCTTTCTCCAATTCTTCTAGTTTCTTAGATTTTGAAGAGATGAAAAGAAAATAAAATCCTTGACTTGACAATCCTCAATATGACAGTTTTGTATGGCCCAGGGCCATGACAGAATGCACACCTTCAAAGAAGGAACTATGTTACTTGATAACAACTCCTCCAGACACACCGAATGCAGCTGGTACCTGAGGTTACTGCTGCCCACTGTTTGGTTGCTGCTGTGCTACACTGTGGCCTGTGCTAGTTGTGTCATCCCTGGAAACGCTCTTGAAAATACCTTCTGTTTGTACATGCATCTGGAAGAGCAGCTGCTCCATGAAGCCAACCACGTAACTGGCTGGCGCCACACTCTGCGCTCACTGCTCCTTAACAACCAGCAACAAGAACACTGCTTTTTCTTAAATCAAAATATAAATTTAGGTCAGTCCATTTCTTTTAACATCCAGCTGACATACATTTGATGGGAGAATTTAATGTGATTAATAATAGATAAAAAGTTTTACGGCTACGTTCCTTCTGGCTGTAGCCAAAGGAACAAAGAAGAAATACAACTTTTCCTGCAAAGCTCGTATTTTAGGACAGAAAAGATAAGATCACCATCATTCTGACAAGATAAAGCAGTTCTCTGTTTCTCTGAAAGTCTCTCCTTGATGATTCAGAAAATGGTACCTTTTCTTGTGGCAAGTGCAGACAACGTACAAGAACTTATGACATATTGGCTTTAATCTACAAATACACTAATTTACACTAAACAAATAAAGAGATAAAGAGGCAAGAAAACTGTAAAAAAGAGAATGGAAAAACTCACTCTCATTATATCGGGATCAATGTAGTCAAGTATATTATGACCTTCCCATATCTCTGGTATCTTGTCATATTTCTCAGATGAATTCATTAGGTCCCAGTATTCTGAAAAATATAACAGAAGTTAATGAAGAGAGTAACTTCAAAGAATGTTAAATGGCAAAAAACATCAGTCAGATCACAATTAAAAAAAAAGAGAAAAGCCATATCCCTAAGCTGCAAGAATTTGGCATCATCTCTGACTTACTCACAAATACTGATCTCCTTTCTACCTCCAGCTATTGGCCAATATCAACCTGATCCACTGCCAAGCCCAATAAGCAGCTGAAACAGAATATATGCAGTCTCTCTCATATTGATACTTTCTCAACAAAAAGAGCAAGAATTAATGAGGTATTACAATACAAAATGGAAAAGAAAAACCACTTGGATCATCAGACCAGTCATTACATGTCTGTGACACTACAATGAGAAACAACTGAGTGATGTTACAAAACAAAGAACAGCCACTGAGGATCACCACTTCTGGAACAGAAGGATAGAACACAACAAAATGGTGACACTGGAACTTAGTTGAAAAGGAGTCAGGTTCTGGTATTGTCCCAGAGACTGAAATAGCCAAATTTTACTGATTCTTATATAATACTTACTCTGAAGATCCAAAATGTAGTCGTCTCCCATTTCAATTTCCAGATCTCTCTCCTGCAAAGATGTACATGGCTTTATATAGCATCTAATTTAAAATCTATGGGCAAATACAGCAAATTTAAAATCCATCTGCTCATTTCCTAATTTGAGAGATGCTACTCACCGTTTTCCTCCTGGGTGTGTCGACTTCCATGCGCTTCTTACGTGCTACTGCTCCCTCAGGTATAAAAGGCAGCCGCTCCTGAAAGACATGAAACAATCCACCCCAATAAAAAGGGGAAAAAAAGAGAAAAATAAGTTGGCATCAGTTTTGTGGGTTTTTTTATAATGCAGTGAATCACTACTGCAGAGTAATGTGTTTCTGAAGAACACAGAATCCCAGGCTGACTCTTCCACCAGTACAAGCAGTTAAGAGACAAAAAGTAAGCGAATTTCACCATATTAATCTGTTCATGTTAAGATGAGGCAATTCTTGCTCTACTTAATCAGTACTAGGAAATACATTAAAAAGTGTAAACATGTAGCCTACCTTGTTATCTCTTTTGGTTGGCATGGCCAAGTGTAATCTATTCAATACTTCGTTCACTTTATTTCCTTTCATTTTAGTATCAACACGATGGGCCAACAGTCTGTCACAGGCCTGAAAGTGCACATGACAACATGAGGTAAGGAATGAAGTCTTCCTGATACAACAGTTGACACAGTAGGCTTTCAATCTCAAACATCTAGCTTCACATCTCAGCTTCTGTATTAGTTTTTAGCACTCTAGCTCCCAAGAAAGCACTGAACTACTTTATATAAGAAGTACCATGGGCAGATGCATACAATCCTTTTTGGTTTTTCACAACAAGAGAAAGCAACAGGACTCTGAAAAAACCCTATTTTTTTAAAGTCATGAAGTATATTAGACATACTTTTCAATATGCATCCAAATCCACTGAGGCTCAATAAGCCATAAAGGGTAACATGCTTAATGTTCAACACTCTAATACACAGTTTAACTGAGACTAAATCCATCCGAATGAGGAAAAACGTCAGCTGTTCCCTTGGAATGAAATTGAGAGAAGAGACCTACCTCTGTTTTAACTTGGATTACACCTTCTTCTGTCAGAGTACTTGTCTCTATTACAGAAAATCCTTCTGCTTCAAAAGCTTCAAATATTTTCTATAACAGAAACATTATCCAAAGAATGACATTCTGACCATTTCTTACTGTAGCAATACATTAAGGACAGAAATCCTAACCCAGTATCAATACATGCAACTTGCTACTACTTTATTAGAATGTATTTCTAAAAAGATGACAGAAGCTTTACAACTACAGTTTGATTTAACCTGTTTCTTGTTTTATAAGCAAATAACTACGCCCTAGAAGGCTCCAGCCCTGCATAAACACAACATATTGCCCAGTGAAGCCTTCTACCGCAACTGCTCAGCAGCACCTCCCAGCCTGGTGCTCACTGTCTCTTAACTACTAAAATCACACAGAAACACAGAATCCCAAGGGTTGGAAGGGACCTTAAAAGATCATCGAGTCCAACCTCTCTGCCAGAGCAGGAACTGAACAAGGCTACATTAGCAGGGACTCTGCTGGCTTTTACTGCCATATGAGACATGTATGTGTACATACATGTGTACACTTGCACAAGGGGAAGAAGCAAAAAACAGTAAAGCAGCACTGTTTTCAGTGAGAATGGCAGAGTGGCATTCCTGGCTCTAGGGATAACTTTAGGGGTATGAAGGGCTTTGCTATTGTATGTGCTTCCTGCAGCACAAGTTTTCCCCTAAGAGCACATGTGTCCAGACTGCGCTTCTGTATTATACTTGTGAGACTTGTTAGTCCAATGGATATTTATATTTGAATTTTGAAGTCTGGGAAAGGTCATTAATGTTTAGTCTTTCAACCATAGTAGTAATTGAAAGTTCTCACAGCCCCAGAGATTTCTGAAACCACAAAGGACTTGCTTCTGTTTGGCACTTAGGATTTACAGGCAAGGATACATGTCAGGCAGTATTTAAGAAAGACAAGTGCCAAGACATGGAAAGCTACTTTCCATTACACTGTGAAACAGTTAGATGAAGATATGGTCATGTCTTAAGTTTTTGCCCAATACAAACAAGAGCTGTCCACAACACATGCAAATAATATTCTTGTAAAGGTCAGAAGACTCTCAAGAGAGGTGGGAGGAGTAGTAGTCTAACCTGACTCTCTTCAGGAAGTTCTGCAATCCTCTTCACATCACATTTGTTTGCAACAATTATAAGTGGCTAATGAAGAGGAAAAAAAAGAATAATCATAATTCCAGTTACGATGTTACAAAAGCCTGGGGTTTATTAGTAGTGGAAATCAAATCTACCTTGTTGGCAAACAGTGGCTTAATGTTTCGGAAGAGCTCTACTTGCTCCTCTAGGCTGTGCCCACACTGCTCAGAGACATCCATCACGTACAGCACAGCAGCACGAAGGTGTGCAAGTGCAGTTATAGCCTGCATCTCAATGGTGTTCCTGTCCTCCAAAGGATGATCCAAAATACCAGGAGTATCTACTACCTAAAAGTAAACATAACTAAGTCAGGCCTTAGTACTGGATAACCAATATGCCATTTCAGGACACACACTTGATTTCTAGTCAATAGTGTCTTCTTTAAGACAGCAATATTTTTCTTTCAGTCATAAAGAAGACTGCAACCTCAGACAAACAGAGAATGTGAAAATGGAGTAATACAAGAAGAATGAAGTTTCAGGATAGCCACCACTCCAAGTATTGGGCAAGTAGGGAAAGCCCTGACCCAGAACATGGGCCAGTGATAAAAGGTGAGCTGGCTTTAGTCAGTAATTCCATTTCCATTCTTCCCTCAATTGAGAACCCACCCAAACATGTCCATTTTTCAAACAGCTTGACTGCTGCCCTCATTTAGCACACCATACCTTGCACAGCAGCTCTCAGACATGGTGTGTCTCATCAAGACACAAAAATGCAACTCACATTGCAAAACGGTAAATCAGATTACAACCACTTCATTCTTTAAAGAAAATGTAAAATAGTAACAGTTCTTACCTGCCAACGTAGATACTTATAATCCATGTGTCCCACAAAGAGAGACTTTGTGGTAAAGGCGTAAGGCTGCACTTCCACATCTGCTCTCGTGACCTTAAAGCAAGATTTATTCACATATATTACTGAAAAGTTCCTGAAGTTGCCTGCAGTACATTGCAACTATAAAACACTTCCTTTGCTACAGAAAAGCTAAAAATAAAAGGTTATTCTGCCTTCTCTGCCAGCATTTATCTGACAGAAAATACAAATGAGATACGTGCTAGTTTGGCAAAGATAATGATTTTTAAGAGTGAAATCTATCATAACTTTCCATTTGCCTCTCCAGGAATTTCATTCAGACTCTACTCACACATCTGAATTTGCCACAGCCCACATCAGACAGAGCCATACTGGTATCAAATCATTTCAGTGTTACTTCACTTGAATTAAATGATATTTCAGTGTTGCAAAACAGCCATTCACGTACCTTATTTATGAAGCTAGATTTGCCAACGTTCGGGTAGCCGCACAACAGCAGAGTCCGTGTATTGGGATCGATGGTTGGCAAACGAGACAAATGCTGTCGCACTGAAACGTTAAAAAACACTGTTAAAATACCTGCCACACCTCAAGCCTTAATGAAATGGAGCAAACATTCCTATGCTGAGTTGTTTCTATATAAATTATTCCTTTTCAGACATAATTTGATTGCTCGTTTATGAAAGCATGTAACTTAGACTGTAAATAGCACAAGTATGTACTTAGAGCAAAAAAAGAACAGCAAGAAATGTTTTAAAAATTAAGACCACTGTCTTTTAGCTAGAACAACCTCACCAAATACCTAAGCTGAAGGAATAAGCCCCAAGTAAGGAGTAATGTTTGAAAAATGTTCAGCATTATTTTTCAGATATATGCTAGTGAAAATAAGGATAAAAGTATGGCCAGTACATCCCAGAGGGCTGACAACTGGCACAGGTGCTCGCCCTGACCCAGGAAATTACAGGCCTGTCAGTTTGACTTGAGTGCCCTGGAAGCTGATGGAGCAGATCATCTGAAGTTCTATTATGCAGCACATGCAGGACAACCAGGTGATCAGGCCCAATCAGCATGGGTTTATGGAGGGCAGGTCCTGTTTAACAAACTTGATATTCTTCTATGACAGGGTGACTCACTTGTTGGATGAAGGAAAGGCTGTGGATGTTGTGGGAAACAGTGTCAAATGCCTTACTAAAGTCAAGGTAGACAACATCCACAGCCTTTCTTAGGGAAATCAGCTCTCTTGGCTTGGATGGGCAGACACTTTCCTGCGTGAAAAACTGGTTAGATGGTCAGGTCCAAAGAGTTGTGGTCAGTGGAGTTAAATCCAGTTGGCAGTCAGTCACGAGTGGTGTCCCCTAGGGCTCAGTACTGGGGCCACTCCTGTTTAATATCTTTATTAATGATCTGGATGAGGGGATAGAATGCATCCTTAGTGAGTTTGCAGGTGACATCAAGCTGGGTGGAAGTGTCATTCTGCTTGAGGGTAGGGAAGCTCTACAGAGATCTAGATAGGCTGGATGGCTTGGCCAAGGTCAATACCATGAGTTTTAATAAGGCCAAGTGCCAAGTCCTTGCACTTGAGCCACAACAACCCCCAGCAGCACTACAGGCTTGGGAAGGTCTGGCTGGAAAGCTACCAGGCAGAGAGGGACCTGGGAGTGTTGGTTGACAGCAGCTGAACACGACTCAGCAGTGTGCCCAGGTGGCCAAGAAGGCCAATGGCATTCTGGCCTGTATCAGGAACAGTGTTGTCAGCAGGAGGGAGGTGATCATTGCCCTGTACTTTGGTGAGGCTGCACCTCTAAGACTGTGTCTAGTTTTGAGCCCCTCTCTACAAGTATGACATGGAGGTGCTGGAGAAGATCCAGAGGCGGGCTACCAAGCTAGTGAAAAGTATGGAGCACACCTCATATGAGGAACAGCTGAGGGATCTGGGGCTGTCTGGAGAAAAGAAGGCTCAGGAGACCTTATCCCTCTCTACAACTACCTGAAAGGAAGCTGTAGTGAGTTGGGGGTCAGTCTGTTCTCCCTAATGACAAGCAAGAGAACAAGAGGAAACAGCCTCAAGTTGCACCAGGGGAGCTTCAGGCTGGATATGAGGAGGAATTTCGTTACTGAAAGGGTTGTCAGGCATTGGAACAGGCTGCCCAGGGAGGTGGTGGAGTCGCTGTACCTGGAGGTGTTTCAGAGACAGTTGGATGTTGCACTTAAGGAAATGGTCTAGTGGTGGCTAGGGCTGGGACAAAGGCTGTACTCAATGACCTTAAAGGTCTCTCCCAGACTAAATGATTCTATGATTTATGATTCCATAAAGCTATTTAGTTAAAAACAAAGTCTAAGTATCTGGGGATTTTGAAACTATTTCTATTTTCCCTCCATTATTATTCCCTACAGAATATTCCCTATATTCTGTATTAAACACATTTTTCCAACTGTTAATAAGTGCAAGAACAAATTTCACACCCAATTCACCTATTTTAACCTATTTCTAATACCAACCTTGCTCCAAATATTCCAGGCTTTGTTTCTGCCTTTTGATGATGGTGCACATCCGCCCCAGGGCAGCGCGCTTCAGCTGCTTGCAGCGGTAAAGAGAGTCCCCGTATTTCATCAGCCGCACATAATCTTTAGCAACACTGTGGGCACAAGAAAGAGGAGTTTAGTCAACAATCAACCAGGTAGGTACAAAATCAAAGAAACTCGTGGCCCTTACTTGTCAATCAGATTCTTGGCAATATTAATCTGTCCCAAAGCCAGTTTATAGTGGTCTTTGTCATAGAGGATGTTCATCAAATCTGCATAAAAAGGGTGAATATCCTAAAACAAAAAGATACAATAAAATTAAGCCAAACGTTTTCCTTCCTTAAGACAACTATTTCCTGGCAACTATGTTCAGCAAAATAAATGAGGACAAAATCCAAACAGTATCCATCACTGTCTTATGCAAGAAAAATAATCTGCTTGGAAATTCAGGAGACTGGGGGGGTGTCTCATTAGTATTTACAAATACCTAAATGGTGTTTGTCAGAAGGTTGGGGCATCACTTTTTTCTGTTCTATCTGGTGACAAGACGGGGGGTAATGGAAAGAAGCTGGAACACAGAAAGTTCCATTTAAATATAAGGAGAAACTATTTCACTGTTCAGATGAGGGAGCCCTGGCACAGACTGCCCAAGGAGGGTGTGGAATCTCCTTCTCTGGAGGTTTTCAAAACCCGCCTGGATGTGTTCCTGTGTAACCTGCTGCTTTAGCAAGGGGATTGGATTAGAAGATCTCTAAAGATCCCTTCCAACCCCTGCCATTCTGTGATTCTATGATTAAATGCACAGATCTTAATTGCTCTGAATTTCTTCTTTCGTTTCATTCCTAAGCCCAAGACTTTTGCTTTCTAAAATACTTCGTATTACAACTTTGAACACTTTTTTTTTTAAAATAAGAAACTGCAAGAAGCCTGCAGAAGCAGTCTCCAAAACCACACTCATATTATACCAGAAACACAGCAACAATATTAATTCCTCCCTTTTTCTGAGTGCTACACTAAATTCCGTGCCAGGCTGGATAAGGTTTTCTTCAATGCCTCAGCTTTTCAAGGAAGCATCATCTGTGATTCCAATCTTCTAAACAAAATATTTCAATCGCTTGTGTATTTATTTGCAGAAATATCATCCCATCATGTTAAACAAACCACAGAAAATAGCTGCCAGAATTCCAAGTAAGATGGGATACAAAAGCAAGAGGAAAAAACATGGTCATAGGTTAACCAATTAAGCATAAGCAGAAACCTGCCTATAAAAAAGCCTCACTGGACACCTGGATCCAGTTGAAGTTGTGGGAAGTTAAGACCATGTCTATCTTGTCCAAGTTTATTTCCAACACTACCCCTTATGGGGCCAAAAACAATGTTGTCCACATAACTTCTGAAGACAGAAAGCAATATGATATATTACCACATTTCTTACTTCCTGCAAATATTTTCTAGGGAAGACTAACCATAAGTACCATTTTCATATACAAAGAAATAAGCAGGCACACCATTCTTAAAAAGCTCCATGTTTTCTTTCTCTTCACTCAACAGCAGCTTCTGGGAAACACACTTTTATCAGCTAGAAGCTTGTAAAACCCATCCTCCAATGATCATCCATGGGCACGGTTTAGACCTCCTTTCTTAGTATAAAGATACAAATTTCACAGAACAGGTCTGTCTAAAATGACTCCCAGTAAAACCCACCGGGAATCAGTCCAAATTGTCTACACAGCGGATCAGAAAGATATCGCTAAGGTCAAAATAAACTGAAATACAGTCAATATGCTGTTGAATAAGCAAGCATTCCTGATGCTGCAAAAGCAAAGTTCCTTTATGATTAAATGACAAACACTTACATCTAACTTGGGGAAATCTGTTAAGATCTGAGTGAGTCTATCATGGTAGTTTTGTTGAGTATATTTGACTTTTCGCATGTAAAAGTGCCGAATCCGATGGATTTGATAATGTTTATGAATGACAGTTGGTGTCTTCCGCTGAGTCTTTGACAATGTAAGATCTATGAAGTCCTGCAACCAAGGAAACATGATTAATAATACAAATTGCCAAGTTCTTACAAAGCCAAACATTTTATCTTGGTGGAGGAGCACGTAAGCCAGTTAAAAACATCCACACTGTACGTGGCTTGCAACGTGTGTTGTAGGGCAGGTTCACATCATGTAAGACGTGTAGTAACCAGCAGTTTGTACGTCCCCTCTCTGGTTTTCATTCCAAGCAGCAGAGGGCTGTGTCTCGGGAAGCGACCCCGGCTCTGCCGAAGCCCGAGGGCCGGGGGGAGCGCGGCCGCAGGCGCGTCCCGGCCGCCCTGCCGTTCCGAGCGCTGAAGCGTAGCAGGCCCGAACCCGGCGCGGTGCTCGGCGCACGGTACTTTGACCTGAAGCCCTGTCGTTAGGACTCGAGACGGCTTCATCTGGAATGGGCGCGCTGCGATGAGGCCACACGGTGTGGAACACGCGTGGGGGCCGCTCCAACGCCCCGCGGCGCTGAAGAGCGGCCCCGGCGTCTCTCCTCAGGCCGCAGCCAGCGTTTCGCACAGGAGGCCGGCTCTCCATCCTCCACCCGCACGGCACTGGCCGCCGCGCCCAGGAGCACAGGCCCAGGGCGAGCCCACGGGTCCCGCGGGGGGAGGGGAAGAGGCGAAGGCCGCGGCCACGGCGGCAGCGCGCGCGGGGCGGGAAGCGCAGCGCTCTCCACGAGGCGCAGCGCTGGGAGCGGCCGCCGCACGCAGCGCCTCGGCCGGCGCACAGGGACGTACCTTGGCGGACGGCACCACCGTAATCTTCTTGAAGTTGTAGAGCGCCATGTCTGCCGCGCCACGCCGCCCGGCCGCACGCCGCCGGAAGAGCCGGCGCCGCCCGCCCTCTCGCGAGAGCCCGTGCCGGGCCGCGCGGTGTCACCGGGACAGGGAGCGCTCTGCTCCGCACCGCCGAGGCGCTGGGCAGCGCCTTCGCTCCGCCGAACCTGCACACTGGAAAAGGGGAACACTCTCCCTATGTACATTACAGAGAAATGGATCCGTTTGCTTATTTTGAACGCTGTGGCCTTGCTGAAACTGCTTTGAGGTTGTTTGCCTGCTCGGTCCCACAATGTATAGCCAAAACATAACAGCTGCTGCCACGGTCCCTTTCTCAGCCTCCTCTCAGGCTGGCTACTGGCACTGTTAAGCACTTTAACTCTTTGCTTGCAATTCTCTAGTCATTCAACCCAAAGTTCAAATCGTGCTTGTATAAAACAGCAAGCAAGGGCTGAGATTTGGGGTCTATAAATGACAGATCTCTGAAATCTGGTATCAGGAGGGCTCTGCTGTGAGGAGCCCACACTGGAGTTAAGTCGGGGTCTTGCTGGAGAAAGACTAAACCATGATCAGAGCTTCAAGCAACGGCCTCTTGGCATGAATTACAGCAGTCACGTTTTGTGCCTAGCAGCACCATGAAGGCAAAACACATCCTGACCGTGTTGGGTTGTGTGATTAAAAGCTAACTGCCATTTGCACAAAGGAGCAGAGGGTCAGGTCGGGGAAGGGAATCCAGTGCCAAGGAGCCTACCTTGTCTGGTGGCTGACACAGCAAGTCATCAGCCCAGTGACCCAGGAGTGCCACCCACCAGATGGATCAACAGGAGCAGCTCTGTGGATCATCCCGCAGGTCAAAGGGGCCGTTGCCTGCAGGGGTGTGAGAAAAGCATCTTGGGATTTTTTAGAGAAAGGAACAAAGCTGGGAAAAGGGAGGGATTAAGGTAGATAAGGGAGGAAAAAAGTGAGTGAAAATGGAGAGAAAAGAGGCAAGTAAGTAGCTCATCGACAGGCTGGTCCATATACACATAGCCTGCACACCTAGTCACCACAGGCTATTCTGCCTTAAGAAACTCTACTTCTAACCATTTTCCTGGGTGAACCAGCTGTTTGTTCGGTGTGTTTGGAGCCAAGTACTTGGCATAGGAAAAGGGGCAAAGATTCAGAGCAGCCAGGTGTCTGTGGTGACAGGAACTGGAGGGACTGCAGTGCAGTGTGTACTGTATGTGTACATGCATATATATACCGTATATGTATATGCATACATCAGAGTGCGTGTATGTATGCAACTGGTAGAGCACAGGCTGCAGTGGCCAGCTACTGGGTAATCTGAGCATCGAGGGTCTGTGTCTCTGGCCACGTGCACAAGCTCATCTGCAGGGTGCTACACACACACCCACACGCTTTTACTTCCATTTTTGTTTCCCTGTTGTTTGGGGGTTTTTTAACAACAACTTCCAGTGATTTTTCTCCTATTAAATCCTTTCAGATAAAGGCAAAGCCTGAGTGAATCCTGCAGCAGTGTATTGTCTTGAGTATACCCTGTGCTCTATTCTGTTTTACATATCTCCGGAAATCATGAGATACAACGGAAGCCTAAGACAATAAGTTTGGAAGCTCCCTGAATGCAGGCATGTACATTTTTCTACAATACTAGAAATTTTAACACCCAACTCTTTCCACATTTCCTTTATTTCTTTGCATTCCCACTTTTGCAAAATGTTCCAAACAGCTGCCCAATGTACTACAGAAATTGTAAGGTATTTGAAAAGTACGAATTCTTCTACACAGCAAGCCAGTAGCTAATCCTTTCCAGACATTAATTTCAGTAATGACTATATGAGCACTGTTCAATCATAAACATGCTGTCAGAGCCCTCCTGGTTGCCATAGCCTCTCAACAATGCTGCAGCTGCCCTGTTACAAAGCGACGTGCTGCTTCCTAAAAACTGTGGTACAACCACTTTGGGCTGCTTTGTTCAGGCCTTCTTGAGCAGCAAGAGTTGATTCACCCTTTATTTATATTGTTTTACCTGCAAAAATGTTGTTTATTTATAGAGTAGAAGGAGCTCTCTGCTAAGCATATCCCTGCATCTCCCCAGTTTCTGGAAAGATCCTTCCAGCAGCTGGTCTGGGATGCTGCCCAGCATGCCCAGGCCCCCCAGTCTCTGGCACTTTGGCGTATGAGCCTCCAAGGCCTGCAGCCTGTTGCTGGTACTCAGAATTCTCTTACATGCAGACGTGCCCTGCTCACCCTTCTGTGTATCTGACCCTCAACAGTCTCATTATCTAGTGGTTGGCCTTTATGTACACTGCGTGTACATTACTACTTTCTTAAACAGTTTTCAAGGGAACTAGTTCCTTCGAAGACAGAATCTGGGAGCTCTTCTTGGTAGTGTGTGCTCTGCAGAACTATCCCAGGAGACCACATCAGGTTGTTTCTTTTGGTCCACACAGTTCCTTATCCCAACTGGCTTTCAGCACTCTTCAGGACATCTTCATTTACGTTTATGACAAACTCCAGACATGTGACACCTATTCTCCATTTCATATTTTTATAATACCATTCCAATAGACTATAACTCACATCACTTTAAAATTAACACAAAGTTATTCTTGTGCCTTGTACAAGAGCAACTAATGGCACCCAGCAAGACTTGGACCATGGGCTATTCTGACCATCCAGAGAGGTTCTTGGAAAAATGGTCACCAGAAAGGACATTGCCCAGGGAGCAATTGCCACTGTAACAACTGCTTCTGCAGGATACATGTGGCAGTTGTGTTATGCCTAGATGTGGCATTGGCTTAATAGTTCTTATAAAGTGTTAGCTGAGAACACTAGCCCTAGATTTGGGACATCAAGTGTGAACCTGATTTGCTTAAGGGTTAATGGAGTTGGACATTCTTAGCAAACTTGTGTATTTCAGTTAGGTAGATAAAATCATTGATGTGTAGTCCCACAAACCAAGAAGACCTGTTTATGTAGGATTCTTCCATCTGTAAGTACATTCACTCTGTAGACATTCAAATTCAGCTGAAGTCTAACTCGAGTGTCATCCTTTTCAACACCCTGCTGCTGTAAAGCTGTTTTTACTACTCATTCTTATGTACATATCTGCTAAAATTTTAAAGCTAACTTATCAAGCAAACACTGCACACAATGAACCTTGCCTGTGTGAAAAGTTCATATTCCTGTTTCCTTTACAGAAAGTGCTTTTGTAGGGAATTTTCTTGATAATCTGTTGGTCTGGCAGCATTATATGTTCCCTCTCACCTTTTGATTTCAGCAGCTGAACTATAACTAACAGGCTGGTCAGAAAAATTGTACTTCTGGAGGCAATTTTGCTTCTGTTTGGTTTCTTGGCTTTAAAAAGCTGCTCCATGTCAGTAGCTAAGTTGCAGAAAAATAGTACCATTCTAGTCATCACAATGAGGAGACATGAGCCTGAACAAGCCCAGCAACTTCCCTAACCTCTTGCTCTGAAGGTTGGATGCGAAAGGTCAGGGCCAATGGACACTAGTAAGTGGCAGTTTTTGGAGGTACTGCTTCTTCTCTAGCAGCTCCTCTGGACTTCATCTGGGAGCATCAATGTCTGAACTGCCAACCCAGCAGTATCACATTAATTAAACATAGACAATAAAGCTATAAACAGGTAGTAGTGCTTACGGATATCTACAGCACCTGAAATATCAAGAGCATGATTTTATTTTGAAATCAACACATAAAAGGCAGATAAGGGGAAGTTCCAACAGTGAACTATTAAGTATCAGACTCTCTTTCTAAATTATCATTACAAGGAGCACATATGGTGATGGATCAAAGAGCTTTGGAGAGCAACAATACTGCTACAGATGAGTAATGCCTTCTAATCTGCCTTAGTAACATGGCTGAGGCACACTTAGGAACACTCTCAGGAATGCAATATATGCACGTTAATAGTTGTAGTTACCATATAATTCTGGGAAAACTTTCAAGTAGTTAAAGGAAGTACAAAAAAGACACACTGAGTTATGTCTTTCCCAGCTACTCTTTGTGGTTGAGGAAGAAGACAGCTGTATGGAAACATAGATGGGGGAGTATGTCCTTTTGTTACATGATTTGCCATCACAGTGTTACAGAACAGTGATGAAAAGTGGAGGATTCTCTCTGTGTCAGGCAGCAGTCTCTGCTGGAGTCTGGGGCCAGGGTGGCCTTATGGAATGAGCCCCTCACCCTCAGCATCAGGATAAGCAGGAGCATGTCTGTGCTACTAGGGTCAAGTCAGAGTCACACAGGCAAGGGAGGGTTCTCAACAAGCTGCCTTCTCATATGTCTCTTCCTCTGCAGGCACTGAACCAAGAATACAGTCTGGGAGAGTCCTGAAAGCACTGAACAGCCCCAGATGGAGCTTCTGAAACATCTTGTCTCTCCCACCTTCCCCAAAGACTCAGCAGCCAACCTTAAGAGCAGAGAGCCTCAGCAGATCACTTACTGACACTTTACCACACCACATGTTTCTGATCTTTAAAAGAAAAAATCAGTAGGAATCATCTGAGGTCTGATGACTATTATGGTCACAAAAGTGTTGCTTTGCTAATCGTTCTGAATATGGACACTCAGGGCTGGCAGAGTTTCATCATGCTTCCAAGAACAGATGATTCCTCTACAAAAACAGTGCCTCATGTCAGCCTTGTCAATGCTCTGCCCCATCAGAGTGGTGTGAGTGGATTCCATTTTCAAAAGCAGCCACATCCAGCCTTCCTTTGCTGGACCAAGCTGCTTGCCATGCCCAGCACAACACAGCGTGCCCTGGGCAGCTCTCCAGACACCTGAAGGGCACGGTAGGCTATTGCCTGTCTCTTAGGTCCAAAAGAAGGGTTTTTATTCTCCACAAACTCACTTTGTTATAGTGAATTTTCACCCTAAGTTATTTTACATCCTAGGTTACTGACCTGTCCGTGACTCACTGTAGCTCCATGGAAAATGGCACGTGGCAGAGACTGCACTGAGACTGTTTGTGATCAAAGGCCCTTGACAGAGAAGCCGAAGGCATGGAATTCACTGGCACTAACATTTAAAACTGCATTCACAAAATGCTGATCGTTTCTGCAAGCCTTCCCTGAATAATGACAGGAGGAATCAACCTAGGAGAATTTTCCATGTACGAGAGAGAGAGGAAAAGGAGAGAAATGGAAAGGGAATACAAAAGAACCAACAGTAACAGCAGTATTTTGAAGTAACACAGAGGAGGATCATATTAATGTTATTTAAATAGGATTTTGTCTTTGTTTAAAACTTAAAAGCCTTTAAGATCCAGAAACAGAAGGATCAGAAGGATCCAAGGTTACTGAGTGGGTATTCCTTAAAGTTCAAAAGCAGGGTGTGCTTTGTAGTCAGAACTTTTTTTTTCAGACTTTACGCTTTTGGAAATTATTTCAGGTGGCCTTAGATGTTTGCACTTAACATCTGCAGGTGTAATTTTGGCACATATGATTGCAATTCTATTGTACTTAGATACCTATTTTGTTTTGTCTGCTAAGTGAGCAGTTTGACATAAACTCTATCTATCTACAGTTGTGTTTTTGACATAAAATTGGAAATGAAGTCAATGTCTTTTCCTTAAGTAATGCCTTCACCCTCACATGGCTAGACTAAAGACAGTAGGCTTCATATTTCACAATAATACTAAGTCTTTGTGAGCATATGGCTATGAGGTGTTAGCAATGACATTTGAAAAATATCACCTTGGTATTGCTAAATCCATTGAAATAGCCAAATAGCTGCAAGCATGTAAAACAAAATTTGGGGAAGATGGGAGCTGGGAAAGCTCTGCTGCTGTGTGGAGTCAGCAGGTGGTGCTTTTGAGTCACAGCGTAGTCACACTGCCAAAAGCAGCACAGCACAGCTCTCACGTGAGTTTCAAAGATGTGTGGCATTCTGCGGCGTTTTTTGGTCATAGCGTAAGGCACAGTAGTACTATTTGAGCCAAGTATTATATTTTGATCTACTGATATTGTTACAGTTTTCCCTAATCACTCTCTCTGCATTGACCTAACTTCTGTAGGGGCCCCAGCATCTCATGTGCTTGTAACCTCTGTGTATCTGGGTAGCAAGTGCTAATTATCCAAGTACTGGAACAGTCAGTTGTGTTCCCTTGTGCAGATCCAACCAAAGGATCATCAGAACATCTGCCAGCACCACAGGCTTTGGCCCCTGCAAGTCAGCCTACCCTGTCAGGCCACCTGAAGGTGGCCTTGGTCTGAAGACCAAGCTTAGCTGCTGTAACCAAGAACACAAAGGTGGGTGGCAGCCTGGTTTTTAGCTAGGTGGCAGTATTTGCTGCAGTTCGCTGTTCTTGCAGCCACAGAGGTGAGACAAAATATGGAACATTTTTCCTGAGACGAAACAGAGACTTCCTTGAATGACAGGAGCTTCCCAATCTCAGAACGCAAGGCCACCAAAGGAGTCTGCATTTCACAACTTGAATTTTGATTTTTCTTTACTTTCTGCTCACTGACCTCCCTCTCCCACAGCCCTTCAGCTGCCAGTCTCTCAACCCATCACAAACCCCTTCTTTCCACATCTTTCACTCCTGGCTGTACAGATCCATTTGTCATTCACACCAGCATTGTCCTTGTCAATCACCTGAATGCTGACTGGCATTCTTTCTGAAGAAAACCTAAAAATATCTGCTATGTGGCTGTAGAGACACTCATTGTTTTATCAATTAATTTCTTTTTCATTTTTTAAACCTTTCATCGATTCTTGTTCAATGAGAATGTCCTTGCAGTACTTTTTTGTAGCCATTAAATCATCAGAACTGCCCGAGATACAAACGTGAATTGCTACTGAGCATTTTGGCATTTCCTTTGCTGTTGTTTTTCCTGTATTTGCATACATTGTACTGTGGAAAGATGGCAGTTGTATCACAGCAGGGTAAAGGAGAGGAAAAATCCTTCCTTATTAGTTTCTGTCTGGGTTTTTATAAGATGATCGTGTCACTCTGCTTTTAAAAGGCCTTTTGGAAGTACTTCAATGTCCTCACCGCTTCTTTAAATAATAGTGGGCTAAATTCAGGAGGGCCTTCAGTAGCAAACTGATTTAATGGGTATAATTTACTAGCTAATCTCATATTTGCTATGTATCATTGCTACTAAGGTAATGTTAGAAACAGCAGTTGTGGACCTAAAGGGATCTGCATGGGGAATGTATTACTGCATTGGGGAATGTAATACTGCAGCATCATCTGTGAAGAATTACTAAACCTTCCCTTTATCATGTTGTTCCTATACACTCATACATATGAACATGCATACATGCATACCTGTTTGTAATACATAGGTATGTGGGTGTGTAAATATGTACACACTCTCACCCATCAATATCTGGTCTATTTTCTATGTTCTATAATATATATAAAAATATTAAAATTCATTTAGATTTTAATCTAATGACAAAACAGTAGTTTTCTGCACAATTTACTTCACACATTTTTAGGGAGTTATCATTTGGCACATGGACCAATACTGGTGACTGAAATTTGTGTGGTACAAGATAGGAAGTCAAAGGTGCAAAGAAATATCAGAAAAAACCCCAAGGTTATGAACCAGTGCTCTATAATACTTGGTAATGCTTAGGAATGCTTATATAGCACTTTTCATTTTCCCAATTAAAAAAAAAATATCCAACTAATTAATTAATCTTTGGAACTTTCCTGAATTGTAAATGCTGTTCTCAAATAATAGCACATATACAAATAGCCCAAAAGGAGACAGGACAGAGGGCTCCAGAGACGAGCTCCTTAGATGGAGCTGTAAAGTTGCACAGCACTGCTGCTGTTTGCCCATGATCTGCCCCAGAGCATGTGCTCCCCTAGGCTACAATGTGCAAACAGAAGGGTAATTGGTGTTCAATTACCCCAATTTTCAGTGTATCAGCACTAACACTTGGGAAGGATCCTGCGCATGTGACACAGAGAAATGGTCTTGAAACATTCAGTCAGTGTCATTTTGTTGGAAATGAGACAACTGAAGTGCACACAGCAGCTCTTCCCCTTAGTCTGTGGGTGAGCTCCATGCCACTGCTCCCAGACCTGCTGCTCTGTGAGCAATGTTACAAAGTCCGGCTTGCCATCTGCTCCCAATTGGTTTTCACACAGCATTTCCAGAGGTTTTCCACATGCCTTGTCCTCCACATTCCAGGCACAGGGTATTTCTCTCCTTTTCACCTCCTAGCTTCAGCTGTGCGAGAAGTGATGTGGCACCTTTTGAGCTCCACCAGATGCTGGTCTGTGCCGACACCAAGCAGGCCAAGCTCAGCAGGTAGGTGTTGAGCAGACCCTCCCTTCTCCTTTTACCCACTGCTTCTTGTTGCTTGTAGGAATTGAGCTTCTGCAGGAACAGAGCCCACTGGCAAATTCACTTTAAGCTCAACAACAGACCTTGATCACTGGAGGGTCTAGAAGAGACAGAGAGGCAGCAGTATCTTTATGAAACTACTAGCTTTATGAAACCATGCTAAAATGTGGTTTTTATAGGGATTCAGCTTAGCTTCCTCTCTCTGCCTCAGTTTCCACTTTGTTCTCCTCAGCAGTACAAGAACAATCCTACTAGTTGATAATGTTGCACACTCAAGCCAGGTATCACCCACAATGCCACGGAAGGTGCAGTAGATGGATACTATGGCAGTCAGAGTAACAGCATCTTCAAACACTCAAGGTGAGAAGAACTTGGAGCCTTGTGTGAAGCCCTCATTCTCTGACCCACTCCATGTCCTCCCAGGAACTGAGGCTATGATTAAGGCAAAACCAGACGGGATACATAAAAAGTAAATGGTGTGCTTTAGGGTGTGCATAAAGCCACATTACCTGCCTGTGTTCAGCACAGTGTTGGGTCCAGCTGCTTTCTGGGCAGACAGACCTGCAGTCACTCCCAGAAGGGCTCTGACAGCACCTGCACAGCCTGATGGTGATTCATGCTGCCTCTGAGTCCTTCTGTCAGTCTCAGGGTGACCTCTGGTACTTGGAAGACATGGCTTCTGGTACCACAAGCAGAAAGCTGTAACCTCAAAGAGGAGAACACAGAGCAAGGTTCAGCATCTTCCTCTAAAGAAAGCCCAGGTGCAAAGTGCTCCTCCCAAGTACAGTGCTTTTTCAGAGCTCCCAAAGAGTGAGCCAGGCTGTAATGATGGAAGTTAACCTCTAGTGTGCACAATAAGGTGTGCCAGACAACTAAAAGTCAGCTGACATTTCCATTAACCATAACAGTTTGCACTGGGATCATAATTAATAAGGTCAGCTCCCATGAGTGATGTGGTGATCATGGAAACTAAGACTCACCTGAACAGCAGGTGCTGTAAGGAAGTTAAAAGCAAGGTCATACATATATATATATATATATATATATATATATATATATATATATATACACACACACACACACGAGAAACAAAAATGTAGGTCACAGTTGTAGATTAGTACTTGGAAAAGAATTCTTTAGAAAATAATTGTGAAGGCCTGATGAGTCACTAAGATCACATGAGCTCCCAGTGTGTTCAGTATCCAAAAGGCAAAGTGTGAGGCATAAACAATGTCATTTCCACTGAAAGCAACAGTACTGATTGGAGGACTGGCTTTTCACTTCTCATTTCCATTTCTTAAAAGAATGTTGGCAAGTATAAAAGGGTTCAGAAAAAAGACCGTAATCATTATTTGAGATCTGGATAATTTCTTCCAATGACAAATCAAAGGAACCCAATCTCAACAAAGAGAAGATCCTATAAATTTCTGTACAAAGAGACACCTGGCAGTATAAAACTCTAAGCTAATAGGGAAGAGGCTGGAAGTTGCAAGTGTCAAATTCAGAGTAGAAGTAGAGTGCATTGAGGATATGTAATTAGAGATTTCAAGTTGAGGAATTCTCTCCAAATGCAATGAGTAATAAGTAACTTTTCATGAGATAATTTATCTCAGGAAGAAGTTGCAAGCCTGAGGAGGTGCTTGATGAAACTATGGTCCATGCTATGGAGAATGTTAGAGCAGATCACTGCAATGTCTGCTGGAGCATTTCCACCTCATGCAGTGTCAGCTTGCCAGATTGTCTAAACTGTGCATTTACTAAGTTGTCTCATGGCCAGGGAAATTCAGACATAGACCAGAGGACACTAAAGTCCCATCCTTGGAGCATATATCTAGTTCATCTTAGCTGCCATTGTGTTTTCCCACCTACAATATGCCACCTAATGTGAGTCTCATAGTGTCCCATGCCTCTTCATAATCTCATATATGCTGTGTCACTATGTACATGCTTCACATTCAGAGTTACACTGCAAAAAGCCACATCTGGCTGACGGGGAAACAGCTGTGTCTGTGGCCAACATCTGCAAGGACCATGCTAGTACCAACAGCTTCTTTGGCAAGATTTGCTAGCAGCAATATGAAGGAATAGCAGACACAAACAGCTATGTACAAACAGCTTTTTACAAGTCAGCAGGGCTGGCTTGCATTAAAGATGCTGGAAGCCATGTACAGCCATGGAAAGGTCTGAAGGCAGTCCTTGTCTGGAGCTGGAATGGCCAGATTCTACACTGAACTGCAGGTGGTACTTGGGAGACTGTGTTGGTACCTCATACTGTCAGCAGCCTTTTGTTGTTAGGGCTGCATGCCAGGGCTTGACAAATGAGAGACATCTTCAATTTTGACTCTTCACTCACAGAAAGACAGAGAGAGGGAGAAGAAGAGAGAGGACCAGTCAGGCCCTATCTCCCACCTCCTCACCATCCTTGGAAGCAGACTTGGAGAGATCAGCTAAGAGCACGTGTCCAGCTCATGAGCAGAAGCATCACTTCAGCACACTCTTGATGAGGATATTCTTGTTACTGTAGGAAAAGAGAGAGAGAACTGTGGCTAATTAGAGTATCTTGACATGTAGTTTGTAGCTCCTGTCAGCTGGAGAATGAGGATCAGCTGCATCTGGTGCCCCAAGGGTACCTTCCAAAAGTACATCAGCTTGTCCTGAACTTGCTATCACACAGAGAAGGGGAACTGCTGTCTGTTCGCAGGGGTGATCTCCTGCCTTGTTTGCTTGCAAAGAGTGGTAACAATTCAATGGCCTGCTGTTTGTTGGTTTTGCTCGTTTTTAACAGCTTCATAGCAAACTGAATTGAATGACTGTATCCTCCACCCTGGTCTTGCACCTCACAGCTACCACCAAATGAGAACAGACTTGCCATAATCTATACAATGACTTCTACCTTATGGGACATAGGACATGCACAGGAAGATTGTTGCTGTAAGGTTGCTTCTCACTCCAACCACAAACTTGGCAGATATTTCTCAGCATCCTGGAAGGGACAGGTATGATTTCCCATAACGTCCAGGATGAGAGGAGAGATCTGTTATCCAAAGGACCTCCTCACCCATCATGGATTTTTGTGTGCCATCTTGTGTGACAGGGGTCACACTAATTAAGCCAGCCTTCACTGCAGTGATAGCAGCACCAAGAGCTGGTACAATGTACAGTAGGTGCAAAGGAGAGGCTGGGAAGCTCCCTCAAGCCATGATTTCTATGTTGATCATGTTGGCCATAATCATGACAAGGCAGATGTCAAGGGCACAAGGCAAACATCCTTGTATTTGGCAAGTGCAATGTGTATAGACAGGTGTTTCACTACAGAGTACTCCTGATACAGAGACTATAGCTGTGCTGTGAAACTGAACATGCTCAGCACCGTTCCCAGGCATGGACTGGTCCACCTCCTTGTGGTTAAAAACCCCGTAATCCCCAGAACATGGACAGTCACATGCAGGCCATCTCTTTGGGAAGTATCTTGTCCCTGCTTCTGAACTTCAGCTGGGAATTGTCTGGGAAAGGACTGCTTTGCATGTCTAAACCCAGCTTTGGGCCACCCATCATACAGGATATGGGTACAGTCCCTGGGTATGCTCCCTGCACTGTTCAGTGTGGTACCCAGCGTGTGACTCCAGCAGGCCTCCGGACCTCGGCACCACGGCCACAGACAGGCCCACACATGGGCCTTGGCACTGCAGGATACATGTCATGGGCCCTCTAATAATATGGGCACAGACAAGGGATTCCTCTGGGCAGCCCAGGCTCTGTCTAAGTGCACAGGTGGAAACCAGGACACTGGGTTTAACCCCCAAAACCCTGATGGCTTTGGCTTTGCTTACCTGGGAAATGTCCTTCTACATGTGAGTGCAAGTACTGTGCAAGGAAGGCATTGCTGGTTGGCTGTGCTGTCTGAGGGGCTTGGACACAAGGCTTCACAGTCCTTTACCCACCTTCTTAGAGTTACCAGAGCTGAGACATGTAATTCTGTCTGCTTCAGTGTTTCTTCCTTTTCCAAACCAAATTGGGGAGTAGGCAGGTCAGGGATTCCTTTCTGTGAGAGCCAGCACAGAAAGTGCACTTGGGAACACCAGGCTCTCTTGTTAACCACAGACAAGTGCTTGCATTCTTGCCTACTATGCAGTAAAGCTGCTGGGCAGGAGATATTCTGTACTGGCTAGTACCTAGCTCAGCTTGGCTGGGTTCTCTGGAGCTCCACAGTGCAAGTAATCATAGCTTAGAAATGAACTACCTGGTGCTGGTGGCTGTATCAAGGGCTACATGCCTACTGGTTTTCTTTGTACATCTGGAGACATATAAATAAACTAAGGTACCTAAGGATAAAACCGCAGAGCACATAAGCCCCCTCAAGTTCACAATGGATCAGACCGTGTTGCCAGGGTCTGGAGATATCTGCTATGTCGCATCACCAGCAGCAACCCCCAAGGCAGCCAGACACACTGTTCTGTCTGTGAGGGATGATGGAGTCTGGTGTATAACAATACCATGTAAGATGAGCTTTGAAGAGCTGCTCTAGCAAACTCTGTGAAATTTTATTTTATTTTAAATAAAGGGAACTTTAGCATTGCACAAGTGTGAAGGAAACATCTGATGTTAATTCTTTCTTTGTATCATAAAAATTGAAAAAAAAGAAACTGAGCTTCACCAGCAAATAACTGAAATGGAGCAAAGATTATTATATGTCGAATTGCAACTTGCAGCAATCCCTCATGTCCACATTATGGATTCATAAAAGCAATTGCAGCATGTTTTTAATTATTAACTACCACACAGAGTAGGCAATACAATATACTAGAGTTGCTTTTTTTTTGTCCATATGGGAGGTATGAGATATCCTGAATTTAAATTCTGGATGCGGCTACAAGTTAAAGCAAATTCTCAAATTTCTGTCTCGCCTTTCCCTGTCCACGTGACAGAAGTCCAACTAAAAGGAGTTTCTCCGTTTTCAAGTGCAGATGAACAGATCCATGTGAAGGGATCTTGCACAATGCATTGCATATTGATGTCGGCGACGCCACATCGCTCATCCACAAAAAATAAAAGGAAATGCAATGACATCATTCATCTTCCCTGTCAAGTGACCCACAATGCCTGAATAAATGGATATTTCATAATGCATGTTTGTAACTAGCAATCAGAAACAGCTGGAGTGACGAGTACAATATTTTCCAGTCAGCAACACCAGATTCTAGTGGCTTTTTATTTTAAATTCTGTACAGGTTGAATACATCCCCTGCTCAATTACCTCTAAGTGAGATGGATGTTGGATGAGTATGACTATCAGTTAAGCTAAGGTGCTTTTTTATGACACTTGATTAGTCTAAAGGAATCTGGGTGTGAGTGAAAATGATGTTCCGTGATGCTGTCTGCTCCCAGGGCCTCCTGCAGCACAGGGAGGACCCACACCATCTGTGCTGCCAGCTTGTCCCACAGAGCTCATGTGTGGTTCAGAAGTGTGGTGTCACTGCCTGAGTGCACCATGAAGAGGCACAGTCCTCCACCCCTAAATCTAGTCCCTTGCGCCAGGCAGTAAAAGGCTGAGCTAACCATGCATTAGATGTCAGAGGCCTATCTGGTAATTTCATTATTGGAAAAGAAGGAAATGTTTGTTTTCCTTCTGTTCTTTTCTAGGTAAAATCTAGTTTGAGGGGTTTAGAGCAGTGGTGCTGAGTGTCTTTTCACATGTTATAATAGCAGAAAGGTAGAGATTGACACTGTCTCTACTGAAAAACAGAACGGAACAAGAGTAACCCAGCCTGCCCTCAACTCCCCTACCTTTAGCTGCTGGGATCTACTGTCTGGAGGGAGATTAATTTCTAATGATTACATCTCCTCTAAACAAAAGTGTGTCCAGGCCATATCCTTTATGTGAATCCAGACTTAGGAAGCAGAGCTGAGCACTTCAGCCTCAGCACTGAAAACCAGCAACCCGCAGGACTGCCTTTGAACTGAGTATAAGTCTGACTCTTCTGTCAGGAACTCATGGGGTGAAAATGGAACTTGGTGCAAGAATGGAAAAAGAAATACAACCAAAGTCCCATCAGTAAAAACTGTTACCTAACACTTCAGTTCTCATGGTGTATATACTACATCTGACAGACAAGTTTATTGCTTATAGGTGGGTGCAGATAGGATGAGACCAGTTGTATGGACCATAACAACTTACAGCCTGTGCCAGAAGAACGTACAGCCTGTGTCAGAAAATTATCTTCAACAGAAACAAAACAGTGACAAAATAATCTACTCTGATAACTACACAAATCTGCATAAATATCATAGTAGTGTCCTCTCAGCAATATCACAAAGCCCAGAGGTTGACTGTCACCATTCACTTTGCTTTTTGCATGCTAGGAAATAGATTTTAGGAGGACATTGCCTCGAGCTGCCCTCCCCCTTTGGCCTGACAAAACCATCATAAAAAACCCGTATTCTCAAGATTTAGGTAAAACATATATTAAGGGAAACTCATGGGGCACTACAAGTTAGGGTGAAATCCTGGTTTTACTGAATTCAAGGGGTAAGTCCTCTTTTAGAAGGGATTATTTATATCCACATATGTGATTAGGTGCTCCTGAGTGTTCTGGTAATAATAACAAAACAAATTTACTGTTTTCAGCTGTTTTCATCTCATTTCAACAGAGGAAAGATTTTACGTGACTTTCTATGTGCATTCATTCATTCATGAATATATCAACATGTATTGTATATTAGTACCAAGACATCAGTTTCTAGGAGTTTCCCTGAACAAAAGATATTTTCGGTAACAGAGCTAGAACTATCAGTAGACCCCACTTCTGTGGCAAAAAGGAATTAAAGATCTGTTTTAAAGTCTGGCATTAGAGATGGAAGAGTTATATGAAACAGCTCCTCATCGCCTTTGGGCACACAAGGGAAATCCTCATTGCATGAGTATCAGAGCTTTGTTGGGTGCAGCTGTAAGTGGTGCATAGAAAATGTCTTCCATGCATGCCCAGCATTCCCCAACTGTCCTGATCATTTCACTGTAAGAAAATTGTCCTGGATATCTCCCTGTTACTTTCCTTTACTTTGTCCTACCTTCTATCTATCTTACAGTGGAAACTTTGTCATTTGTTTTTGCCAATACACTCCTGTGAGTACTGCACTAGCTGAAGGGCTAATAGATGGCTCATGGGGGTCTCTAGCCATGGGTCTGTCCCCTTCAGAGAACAGACACACAGGTGTTCCCCTTTTCTTCACTTTGTGGAGACCAGAACTTGATTTAGGAAAAAAATGGAATTTGCTGCCTTGGCTTAGCATGGCTGTGATTTATCTCTGCTATTTGTGAGGAAGGCTAAATTCTGTATTAAATTTCCAGAGAACTGACACATCTCAAGGGCGTAAGTGTGAATCCCTCCAGTCATTTTCACTGTAGTTTATCAAGAAAGAGTTTTCCTTAATGAATTTTCGCTTGTGAACTTGTTATGCCCTGATGTAGCCAGTGAATTATTATCCTTCTTAATGGTAATTCTTGAAGGCTGCTTTGATATATTAGAGACTATGTCCAGGATCAGTTTTTTAAAAGGTGCTGTGATGTTACAGTGTACTACCATTTCTTTATTCTGGTTTTCTTGTGCATACTACATTTTATAGGATTTCTGAAGCACGAAGATGTGTTGTACAGTTTCAAACCTATCTAAAGTTGCACTCCAGTGCATAGGCAAGCCATACAGATTTTTATACAGGAAATATATTTGTTACCTGAACAGCTGAAATTTTACCCCATGCTTCAGAAGTTTGCTAGATGGGAAAGAAAAGTCCCCCCCTACACTCAGACTGAGGTCCTCAGAAGACTTTCTTCAGTACGGTATTAGTATGCTGCAAACAGCATCATGGTAGGACCTAAGCACATGTACGATCTGAGGACTGAGGGTATGGACTTCTCTCCAATCTGTGTGTGCTGAATTCTACCCAGAACATTGTTAGTTCAAACCAGAAACATATGCTATTCCTTTCAGTATGAGAAGTGGCTTTTATGTCTTGCTGACTACACTTCCTTACACGCACAGAGACTGAATGCAGAGACCGATACTAGCAGGTATGAAGGACTCAGAGAAGAAAGGGCCATAATGCGTACAGGACCTTCAGGTACAGCATTAATCTGAGTAAAAGCAGCATGTCTAGAGTGGCTCTTTTTTTCTTTTTTTTTTTAGTAAAACTGCCAGACAAAGCAATAAAGAATATTTCATGTATTTTATAACTCTATGAGATGGCATTGGCCTGGCTGTGCTGACATTGAGCCAGTGGTATGATGGGCTGGCTGGAATTCACCTCTTCAGGGTAGGAAGGTATTGGTGCTCCCCTGCTTCATCCAGCCTTCCGCCTCCAAGAGTCTGGTGGGGTCTGCAGCTGCCGTCAGCAGCACAGGGGTTAATGAAGGAATTTGCTTCCTTTGAAACAGAGTGCTGTCAAAAGTCAAAATTTAATAGAAGACCCTAATGCTAGAAGAAGAGAAAAAAATCTCATTGTGTCACTCTCATGCTCACTCAGAAGAACTGTCTGCTGGGGAGGGCAAAGGGAAAAGGAGACAAGGCTAGAGAGACAGCCCTCCAGGCCTGACTTTCCAGGAATAACCAAGGGTGCCAGGGATCAACCAGAAACACTAGCCTGAAATGGGAAGAAATATTTAATTCAGTTTTGTTCTTTTTGAATTTTCTGAAGCCAAGAAGCCCTGAGACTTGCTCCTTTAAAAGGTGAGAGCAGCTGATATTCAGACACAGTGTTGCAAGGGACAATAGTTATTAGGGATTTTCAGGGCTTGCAGGCTTGTCTGGAAGTGCAGCTGAAGGGCTGGATAAGGAGGATCTATAAAAGCTGTCAGTGCTCAGGAAAGGTACAGTCTGTGATGCTAAACCTATCTGAAGTGGGTTGCTGGTGTCCCAGGGCCCATCATTTGCACTGACTTGTGTCCCAACACCATCACACATCAGTGTAAAAGCAAATCTCTGCTGCGCACCCACATCTCAGACCTGAGCTGTGCGCAAGCCAGAGCAGCACAGAGTAACCCACAATAATTTACTCAGCCAGAAATAGTTACCTTTCCTTGCCTTTTTGCTCAGGAGGAGGGCAGAAGCCAGAGGCAGTGTAGGCCTGGAGGCTGGGTGCTGTGTTGCAGATTAGAACAGGGATAGGCAAGGTGTTTGTGCACTAAAATGGCAAACTGCCTCCACACACTCCTTTATCCTTTGTCTAGATTATATGCTGCTTCATTTGATGCCACAGAAACACTACAGTACAAAGTCACTTCTCTTGTCAAGGAAAAGGCCAGCCAGCTCGACAGCAGGAAGCAATTTTTGTAGGAAATACAGATTGGTTGCTCTACTGAGAGAAAACATTCAAAGAAAGGAAAATACACAGAGTGCAGGGTTTGTCAGTGAAGGCTGCTGTGCTTCACAGCACCAGCCACTACTGCCAAGCTCAGAAAGGAGCACATCTTCAGAGAAGTGAGATCTTTGGTAAATAAAGGATTTCTTCTCTTCAACCCAGAATAAATCATCAGGGAGGTGCTTCTCATCAAAAGGAGAGACAACCTCGTTCTCGTTCCCAGGGAGCTGGTGGAGTCACGATCCCTGGAGATATTTAAAAGACACATGGATGAGGTGCTGAGGGAGAAGGTTTAGTGGTGTGCTTGGCGGTATGAGGTGAATCATTGGACTTGATGATCTTAAAGGTCTTTTCCAACCAAAATAATTCTGTTTCTATGATTCCTGCCAGCAGTAAGATCTCTCCTGTCTCTCAGAGGAAACTGAGTTCACTATAAAGGGAAAGGACTCCCCTATGGAAGACCTGGGGTTGTGGCTTTCACTTTCCCACCTGAGAAGTGAGAAGGGCACTCCATGTTTCTCTGAGGAGGTGGAAACCTGAGATCAGTGCAATTGGAGTTTTTTTTTTTAAATTAAAGACTGTTTTAACGTTAGAGGGTAAAATCTCTGCACAGATTGAGTAGTGGAGGTTGGTTTCATCTTGCCAGATTCCCAGACTTTTTAACTGCCTTGTTGATCTTTTTTTCGATGAAAGAGGGTGTTTCCCCTGACACTGCTTTACAACCTCTCCTCTCTACTTCTCTTTGTTCCACATCCTCCCTCTGTCATCCCTGCATGAAGGATCTCTGCGTGAGAGCTTGCCCAAGTAGATCAAACTAGCAAGGTGTAGCTGTTACTGTTTTACTTAGATGCCATGCTAACTTCACAGACTAAATGGTGCAATGACTATTGCTGTGGGCAGCCTGTTCCTCACCCACTGTGGGCAACCTGAGATATACACCACGGATCCTCGCACCGTGCTGAAATAGCTTCACTCTAAATCCAGTCTAATTAAGTCAATAAAGTATTAATATTTCCAGTTTAGCACAAAATTCAACTTGCTTTGCCTTGGCTCCTAATATGTCTTGTGGGATGATACAAAGAGGAGATACTGAAGCTATACTTTACTAACCAAGCACCATGGCAAAGCTCTGCTATGGCACAAGCCTGTACAGCTCCAGTGACTCATGCTGATAATTATGGTGCACGTCAGAGCAGCAGCTGTGGCTCTGCATGCCTCTGAGGAACGTCACCTTGCATGTGCCTCAGCAGTGGGCTTCAGTCTGCTCCTTTGCAGAAACAGTATCAGGAGGGAGCTATTAAAGCCCACAAGGCTGGTCAGCAGGGGAGACCGAGAGCGTGAGGCTATGAGCTTTCTTCTGCCAGGCAATATGAACTGAGACTTCTGCCCACCAATGATTTGAGCAGCTGGATTCACACGGTGGATCTGAGTGCAAATAGGCAAGTCTGTCTTAGTTTATGCTCTCATTTCTTTCACTCATTGCCTAGATACAGCTGTGGCAGAGAAGGAAATTACCTCCAGCGTGAACCAGAAGTTAGGAGTGAAGAGTAATTACCCTTTGGCAGATAGGGACACCCTTCTCTAAAGCTGATCTCCCTTCATTGACACTAATTTATTGCCTCGATTCCTCTCAGCTGTCCCTGCTCTGTGACACTGAGGGTTATGGCTGGAACTTCATCATGCTGGAATGTCCCCACAGTTTGAGGAGTTCTATATTTTAAACTTGTTCCTTCTGTCTCAGTTTGGCACCCAGCAATGATAAATTCAGCGATGTTTCTGGGAAGGCAGCCAGTGTGGTCAAAGCCCAAGAAAAATCAATCTTCAACAAAGAAATAAATTAAATTCTGTCACTATCTATCAATATTTGCCTCTGACTCCACATAACAATTATATGAAAATGGACTGTTTGCTTTAAATATGGAGAAGAAGGGAACTACACACAGATACGTTTTGGAAAGAAAGAGCTCAGAGCTATAATAGCACAGAGCTATTGCCAACGTACCATATGATCTCCTTGTAATGGGCACTGCAGGAACAAAAACAAAGTCACCTGAGAAATATAGTACTATCACCTTTAAAGTCTCACACCTATAGAAATAATCCTCTCCATTTTTCAGTGCTGCATTTTATAAAAATTTCATATTGACTTTGTAGCCTAGATAAAGTGAAAATATATCACATGCCACTTAACCAGGACAGCAACACCAGTGGGGGCATCGCTTCGTGAGCTGGCACAGCTGCATGCTAGTGAATAAAGTGCATTTGTGCTCTGTGAGAACAGACCCAGTCGGGTATCCATAAGCAACTACTAAATATAAAGAAGCTACCTCTGGCTCAGGAAGTCCCTGACCTGTAGATTGCTGAAGGCTGGGCCATAATATATTCAAATTACATGTTGTCTTGTTATCATAAACTTTGCTGGAGATCTGCTCCAGAGAGTAAAAGACTGAAAGAGTACATAAAAGAGGCAGAGCACAAGGCTAGAAAGAGTTTTAGTCCAGCCCAGGCTGCCTACACTCATGTTCCTCATGGAGATACTGCACTTGAGGTGATTTATCCTGTACCAGCCAGGGAGAAGCTATGCTGTACAGATGCACCCAACTTCTGAAGGCTTCCTGCTGACTATACATATATTATCTCTACTACTGTTCATATTTGCATGTTTAAATTACATTTCCTCCATTAAATTGTGTATCTAAATTATTTCAAACCTTCTTCTTTTTAATACATATTGGGGTATATACTTGATCAATTACCTCATCTCCAAACTGAGAAAAATGCCTTGTTCTTTAGGAGACTAGGTTGACCTGTTTCTGCAGGGGGGTTGGACTAGATGATCTCTAAAGGTCCCTTCCAACCCCTACCATTCTATGATTCTTTGACATAGCACTAGGGATCAAGGGTGCCTATGGATGGATGTTCAATGAGCTTAAGAGGAGGGTTGGGTCTGAAGCTCAAGTGTTGTAATGGAGAGCACAGATCCATTTGTTCGCCCATAATTTATCCTTCTTCCAGAACAAATACAAATGCTGCCCTGATCTGTAATGTGATTTCACCGTAACAACTAGTTATACCTTTGCTACGGTTCAATTACTAAACACTTCAGCTGTCAGGAAAGAGAGGGATGGAGAGGGAACTGGTAAAGGTCTCATATCTCACACCTGTGACAGGTTCTGGCTTGTGTGAATTTCTTCTTCTTCACAGAACATCTGACAAAACGTGGCCTGAGGTAATCCTCATCTTTCTGTGTTTTGTAGCATCAGTTAGCATTTTCAATAGGATGGCTTTCCTTAACACCAGTCAGCATTACCTCCAAGACTGCTCCCTGTTACATTACAGAGTCTGGACAAGAGTGCAGAGCCAGGTATGTTTCTCCTATTCTTCCCAGTCCCCTGTTTATTGTATTATCATGGTTAATTAGGAAGTCTAGGTATAAAAGTAAATAATTTCTCACTGTTCAAAAACAGGTGAAGAAAACCACTGGGTGTCCATGAGAGCCAGCTTTAAAGCACTGGCTAAAAGTGATGAGCTTCTAAATTCATGCAGTTGTAATTCCTGATGCAAGCAATAGTGACAGTAATTACAAGCGCAGTCTTTTGAATGCAGTCAGGTCTCTGGGCTAGCCTGCCAGCATGCTCAGCCACTGGGCCTGCTTTTCTGCAGAATAGTTATTCAAATTCACAGTATCTTTTGACATGTCCACACTCCCCTCCTAAAGTAAGCCTCTCCAAATGAGGGGACAGTGGCTCCTCTATACTGCAGAGGGGAATTGTTCCACTCTAGGCGGGCTTACTTTGGGGCTACAAACTAGCTGAAACCATAATCCATCTGTTTTCATTTGTTATTTGACTATATGACTGTTACCCCTCCATCAGTAAACATTTAAACTGTGTTATTCCTCTTTTGCCCCTGAAGGTGAATGTGCACAGCTGAATCCCAGGAGCGCACACCAGGTACAGTCCCTTAGCAAGCTGTGCCCATTGCAGTCCCCCAAACTCCTGTCATGCCAAAGGCCACCGTTATCAGCAGCCAACGATTAGCAAAACATTAGCAATGCAACAATCACGTGTCGTGGTCGTTCGTGTTTGTACCAGATACAACAGGAGGCTGGGTGGTTTCAGTTGATGGCTCCAGGCTCCTTTGCAGTACACATGAAGTGCTCGTGGCTAACAACCACATTCGTGGGTATTGAGCTTGGTGGGACCAGCCACCAGGAGGAGCCAGTGTAATTTATTGCTAGGCTAATCAAGACGTGAGCTTTCAGGTCACAAAATGAATTTGAAGGAGGCGGAGCAGGGGGAGATGTTGTTTGGCTTCTACGTGCTTTTTCCCGTGGAGCACCTCACGGTTTGGTTGTGTTTTAAACAATTGCTGAGGGTTTCAATTTAGAGAGCTGTCATTACCCGAGGACAACGCTTCCCAGCTTCCTGAGCAAGGGCGCATCAGTTCTTGGGTACTGACTGTGGTCTGGGTGTTCACAAGTATTTGTCACACACAGTGGTGATGATGCATAGCAAGCTCAGGAGCTAGTGTTTGATGATGGACCAAGGCTGCCTAAATGAAGGTGTCTCAATCTTTTCCTTTGTGTATTCAAAGAAAAAATGAGTGCCTAAGTCTTGACTTAACCTCATTTTCTTCATATACTCCCAAAGAAAATTAATATAAGATTGTAGTGTGTGAGAACAGGAGAATGTTATTTTAAATAATTTGAGCATTCTAGAGATGACTTGTGCTATTTTAGGGGCTACCAGCAACCACCAGAGCAGTAGAATATGAACATATTTGCAGAATCATTTAAAACAGCATTTAAGGTCTAACCATGCTCTGCACCTCCTTTAAAATTTTGGTTGAAGAGAGAAAAATGTGTGACACTGATGAAGATAATTTCCCTGCTGCGTGTTATTTGTTGACAGCAAGTGAGTAAGTTTTCTTTGCTACAGGTGCAGCATTACAGCAGGGATGGCTCTGGTTCCCCGGCAGTGCTCTGGTGTTTGCTCTGAGCCCACTGCTGATGCCCTGCTCCTCTGTTAGCACACATGGGACTTCCACCAAAGGCCTCATTTTTTAAGAAGCAGATTTTTACCAGTTTAGTTGTTCTCAAGTGTTAAGCTTGTATGGGAAAACAATGGTAAGCGAGAGGTCAGCAAAGGCTGAAGTGTACTGGTGGGGCACTCATAGCTCCAGCACCTGTGGTCTGTGGGCAACAAGGAGCAGCTAGAACTTCCCAATCTTCATCCAGAGCCTTCTTCTCTCTCTGAATAACCTGATTTTGGTACGTGCTTTAAGGAACGAGAGCTTGCACTTATTTTTAAATATTTTGCTCTAGGGAACTTGTTGGATATTTTGCTTTCTAAAAACGTGTTTTATGACACTGTGGAGTAGCTGGAATGACTGAAATGCTGAAGAACAAGAGAATGTATGACTCCATGCGATTATTTTTAGATGCTAAGCTACATTAATTATTTTAAAGACAAAGATGCCACTTGTGGTTTAAGGAGACCTAAATTTCAGATGGCTTAAGGCTTGTAGATTGTATGGGTATGATGCTGTTGTGTAGCTCTTCCATACATTTGCTATTTGCCACTGTCAGGAAGGATACAAAAAAAACCACTGGTGTGTATTTATATACCTTTCTGTGTCAGGAATACCACTCTATAAGGAACTTCCTTTTCCCTGTGCTGTTGGATTGCCCTTTTGACCTACTAGGCAGGCTGGTTCTCTAAAGCCTATTTTTGTTGTGTTCCAGTCCTATCTAATGAAAATTCTGCATCTGGAAATTCCCCAGGACCTACACTCAAAACTGATCAGCCACAGATCCCAACCAAGCTGGTAGCCAGGAAGGAGGTGTAAATAATGCCTGGAGTGGTCATACCCTGCCTTACTGTCTATGGTAGAAGGAGGCAGAGAGGAGGAATCTCTGTACACACACCTGCCTAAATCCAGCATTGACTGTCCTGGGTCTCGGGATCCCGAGGCCACAGGGCAGGCAGGGGCAGTGTGGGCTGCCCCAGGCCCTGGGTGTCGGGCTCCTCTCCCTGGGAATGGGGCCAGGACAAGGCCAGGCTGGGCTGGGCCATCAACCCTGAGGCTGGGCCAGGATGTCAGCCTCAATGTGTGCAGGGCCACATTGTTGCTGTGGAGGGACACCACAACAGACTCAGCTGGCATCCCTCATCTTTTCATAGCCACCAGGATTTTACTGATATGATTACTGCAGCTTTTCTGTTTCACTATGCAACTAATGTGTGTATGTATATGGTTTTGTACAAACATAATAAAAAGCCTTCTAAATCACTGCAGAGGATTGATTCAATATCATATTCCCAAGAAATCCTGCTCTGGGGGCATTCTGTGCCATGCAAGGCTTATCCCCAAAGCATCACCTTGCAGAGTACCTGAGACGCACAGCAACCCCGTGCCTAGAGCTCACCTCCATCCTGGCCTGGCTAAGGGGCTCCAGTGCTGCCCACTGCATCTCTTTGAAGAAAAGAACAGGATTTCCTTAACTCTCATCTGAGACAAACCTTCTCTGTCCTGTCCTAATAATGTTATCTTAATCATACTGCCCTCTTCACCTTCTCCAATGCAGCAGAGGTTTTAATGAGCTCAAATGGAGTTGAGTGAATACTAAATGAAATGTTTGGCTTGTTCAGGTTAGTGCTTATTATTTGAAGTCTTTGAAATGAAAGTCTTGAAGTCTTTTAAATGAAACGTAGTGTGGTTTTGGTCTGTTGTGCTGTGTTGAAAAAGTAGATCTGTCCCTCTGTGAAAAATAACTCATGGGATCACTTCCCAGTATTAAAGATACCTGAATGGTGCATCCAACAGTGTAAGGGAGAAATCATCCTGGCTTTACAGCTAGGGGCAAAAGGAGTTTTTGACACCATGTTATCTTTACAGGTACTGTGTAAGCCCTGGTAGGAGTCTACCCAGAGGAGCAGGAAGATGTACTCTGACGTATAAAGTGATGCTGTGTTCCCCAATGCCACAAATACTCCTGTATGAGTGTGGCTGCATTGTACATACTTGTCATTTAGGAAGTCTTTGTTGCAGGCCAGTTCTGACACACATTCCTTTGTGAATGCAGAGTGCTCCAGCACAATTAGCAGCAGGATACCAGTTTTGGATCTGCCTTGCAAGGCAGTCAGTAGCTGGGGTTCGCATGCTGTTCCAGCAGTTTCCATGAGCTGCTTTCTCCTATATGACTGTGTCAATGTCTAAGTCCTCAACTGTGCTTGACCGTGGAAAGGCTCAGTAGTGGCCTAGTTGTGCTTTACTACAAGCCACTCTCCATTTCCTCTTAGAGCACAAAAGAAAATAGAAGTTGGCCCATATTTGGATAATATTCATTCATGACCCAACAGGTTTTGGTTGGGTCTGACGCCAGCAAAGAGTGAGAACACTCCCCACCTTCAGAGGGGACACAGTGTGAGACCACTGCATCTTTGCCCGAGATACTTGGTCTTTCACTCCAAGTCCCTCGGACTTCTTATATTTACAGTTGTTGTTATTGTTGCCATTTATCTAGGTTTCCAGGTGTTTCTTGTCAAATATTAAAGGTGAATAAGACAGATGGGAAAGAGTGGTGCAAGTCAAAGGTTTTTAGGAGCTAGTACAGAGGCCTGGTCTGTCTGGTCTCAAGATCCACTGCCTTTGAGCAACTGGTGCATAGCTTTGAAAGCCGTGCTGCAAAAGTTCTAACATCTTTAAAAATAGAATAAAGATGATATAATAATTAAAATACAATCATTTAAAATTGTCCTTTTCAACAAATTAACATTCTTTTATGGCTGGAAGATAGTTATCTTAAGTAATTACCCTGTTATCCTAGTGACAGACTGATGGTGACCTTTATAGTGCAAGTGAATTATGCAAATTGGTATTTTCATTAAACATTAAATAACTCCCTTGGGAGGAAAAAATGTTACTTACTGTTCATTGTCTATTAAAGTCTAATGATATGATTTACCACAACTTTGTTTTCTGCCTCCAAGGGCTTCAGAGGAGAAGGGATTAAAGCTTAGTTTGGAATTTGAGGCTTAGACGTGTGTAGACAGGTCAAATGAAGTGGAAAAAAAAAAGCAAACCAAATCCCAGTTACTATATCCCATGCTCACAGTGTATATTCTGTCTGACAGAACATCAGCATGACAGGAAGATGCCTCCAGTCCCACACTTTCTAGACCCCTCAACACCTCAAAGCCAAACGATAACCTTCCTATTAGCCTAATTCTCACCACCGATCCTTACTTCATACAGACTTGCCAGCAAGCCCCAAACTTTAAATCATGACTAGTTCTTTGTCTTTCACGGTTCATGTGAACCATGCATGTTCTCAAAAGCAGCCTTGTGCCACTCTGGCTGAATCAGGCTCAGAGGCAACAAAACCCTGGTAAGTAAAGGCTACGGGAAAATGAAATTCACCTGATGGACAGATGCAACGGGAACAGTGGGAACAAGCTTCCAGCACAGTGGTAGTGACAGAAGTTTACTAAGTTATGTCAAAAGTTATTAGGAATTAGGTTAATAATACAGGCTTTAGGAATAAGTATTACTCTACTTTCAATGATTCCCATTGTACAAAATGGCCCTCAGTAACAGCACAAGCTATATAGGAAGTGAAGTAGACTTTCTTGCCAATGGTACTGTAGACAGGATTGGTCCTCAAGTGTTGCCATTCCTACAGATTTCTGAAGTTTAAACATAGTTTTTAAAATTTATTAAAGATATCCCAAAATCCATACACAGAATCACAGGATGGTTGGGGTTGGAAGGGACCTCTATAGATCATCCAGTCCAATCCCCTGCTAAAGCAGATTCCTCTCAATCAGGGGAGGCACAGAAATGCATCCAGGCAGCTTTGAAAACCTCCAGAGAAGGAGACTCTCCCTGGGCAGCCTGTGCCAGTATTCCCTCACCCTCATAGGAAAGAGTTCTCTCCTAATGTTCAAGTGGAACTTCCTGTGTTCCAGCTTGTGCCTATTATCACTTGTCCTGTCACTAGACACTACAGAAAAAAGACTGACCCCATCCTCTCAACACCCACCCTTTAGGTACCTATAAGTATTGATAAGATCTCCTCTCTCTCAGTCTTCTCCAGGATAAACAGCCCCAGGTCCTGCAGCCTTTTCTTGTAAGAGAAGTGCTCCAGTCCCTCCATCATCTTTATAGCCCTCCACTGGACTCTGTCCAGCAGTTCTCTTATCCCTTTTCAGGGATAAGGCCTGGGTAGCTCAGAACTGGACACAGTGCTCCAGATGTGGCCTCATCACAGCAGAGTAGAGAGGGAGCAGAACCTCCCTTGACCTGCTGGACACACTCTTCTTAATACCCCCCAGAATGCCATTGGCCTTCTTGGCCACGAGGGCACATTGCTGGCTCAAGTTTAGTTTATTATCAACCAAGACTCCCAGGTCTCTCTCTGCAGAGCTGCTCTCCACCAGGTCAATCCCCAGCCTGTACTGGTGCATGGGGTTGTTTCTCCCCAGGTGCAGGACTCTGCACTTGTCCTTGTTGAACCTCATGAGGTTCCTCTCTGTCCAACTCTCCAGCTGGTCGAGATCCCGCTGAATGGCAGCACAGCCTTCTGGGGAATCAGCCAGTCCTCCCAGTTTGGTGTCATCAGGGAACTTTCTGAGGGTACACTCTGTTCCCTCATCCAGGTTGTTTATGAAGATGCCAAAGAAGAATGGTCTCAGAACTGATCCCTGTGGAACTCCACTGGCCACAGGCCTCCAACTGGATTCTGTGCCATTGATCACCACCCTCTGGGCTCTGTCATTCAGCCAGTACTTGATACACATCACACTGCCTGAGCTTTCTGATGAGGATGCTATGGGAGACAGTGTCAAAAGCCTTGCTGAAGTCAAGGTAGATGACATCCACTGCTCTCTCCTCATCTAGCCAGCCAGTTATGCCCTCGTAGAAGGCTATCAGGTTGGTCAAACAGGATTTCTCCTTGGTGAATCCATGTTGACTCCCCTAAGAACCATCTTTTCCTTCATGTATTTACAAATGACATCAAGCTTGAGTTGTTCCATCACCTTTCCAGGGATGGAGGTAAGGCTGACTGGCTCATAGTTTCCAGGGTCATCCTTCTTGCCCTTTTTGAGAAAATTAAGCAGATAGGCTTTTGGGAAGCACTAAAGCATTATGAACTGCACACAATGAGGGATACAGTTGTAATTGTATCCTGAAAGAGCTGACTTACTCCTCCCAGCACCAGTCTTGGGATATGTGAGACTGTATTGCTGTGCTTCACTTGAAAAAAAACAAGATTGTCTCCATGTTATTTGGTGTTCTATGGTGAAGATAAACCAATAAATAGATTTCTCTGAAACATTTCTATCAATACATTAATGATCTCATCCAAAGTGAGAGAATCTGTGTGACTGTGCATATGTGCAATGTATACGAACATTCAAAAGTTAATTTAATTTGCTTTTCAAAATATTAAAGTGTAAGATCAACAGTCTGAACAGCAGATGCTGAAGCAAAAGCTTTAGAAAGTATCATCAACTGTTAATCATTTTTTTATTTTGAAACAGCAAAATGTTCTGGCCCGTTGAACTACAGTTAATATGTCCTTTAAATAAAAAATCCCACAAGCATTTTTTTCATTACTTAACACCTCCCTAGAGGGTTATAGGAAAATTCCAATTTTTAAAATTTTGTGCCAGTTACTACAACCCATCATTAAAAAAGTTTCTTTCCAATGTATCAGGCTGTTAGTGCAGCGTTACTGCTGTGCACAGCCCCTTTAGAAGACTGAGCTAAGCAGATGGGGGCTGCACCCTTACCCATTGTACTGACAAGACAAATACTTGAAGCCTTGCTCACCAAAAGGGTATTTTTATTACAGTGGGATTCTGTCTACATGGTTTAGGGAAGTTCTTGTAGACACTACATCTTGGAAAAATCATTACTCATGTAAGTTAATCTAAAATACTGCTTATTTTCCTTTTAAAGCAAATGGAGAGAGAGACTAGCTTGATGGTGATTAGGGAGCTGTGTCAATTGAAGAGGAAAATTTGGTGCTCTGGTCTTTGCCCCAGGGCAGGTCTCCCACAGATCTCCCTCAGCTTGATGGAGTGGTCCAGATACAAGACTTGTACGGTAAAAATGTCACCATCATCTTGACATTCAGGTGCCACTTTTGAAGACAAAAAGTAATGGAGAAGACACCATTTTCATTGGGCGATCTGTTGTAATGTTATTTGCACACATTGTTAAAATAGTATTCATTGCTAATAAGGCTTTATCTTTTAGTTTTTCTTCTGTGTTATTCTTGTCTGTGCTAAATTAAACAACTGTCTTTTCAGTGTTTTGTTCCTCTGACAGTGCTTATATACTGTAATGAAGTAATCTCTCAAAGCAGGAACACACTAAAGAGATCTCTGTAAATCTCAGTATACTGAAATAGCTTGCAAGACAGGAATACGTGATGCAAGTGAAACTCATGTCTGTCTCACAATTAAAAAGAAAAAATGTAAAAATGAGCTTTTCCCATATTTTCAGATTTATTCAGGATCAAGAAAAGTTGTTTATTATTATTAAGCACACAGAATGATACTTTCTTGATTGAACCTATCAACCAGAACTGCAAGAGCTCATTCCAGAATAAATATCTTCTAGAAAATATTTTTTATCTGGAAATGCTAAAAAGCAGTCTTAAAATATAAACATGTGTTTTCCAAATAAATGTTCATTCATCATGTTCTCATGTAATGAAGTTGTACTTTAAAGAAGTAAGATTGCATTTTCCTAAATAACCTCATTTAACTTCAGCTTTCAGGCAAAGCTATATTAATCCTTTGTTGTTACTACATGTACAAAATTGGTAATAGAGGCAGAAGATTCCAATTGGTGCTTGGCACTTTGTCACAGTGCAGAGGCTGTCTAAGTTGAAACTCCAAGACCCAGAAAATGAAATGAGACTGTTCCTACCAGGGCTACTGTTGTTCCCACCAGACAGGTAATATCCTCTTGCCCACTAAGGGGGCACGAAACAAGCTGAGGGGACCTGTGCAGTGGCCACTGGGCTCTCCTAACAGTAGTAGAGTTTCAGGTAGTTCATTAGGAGGGGAAACAGATCGGCCCTGTGAACCAACCACTGCACCTCCAATACTCCCTCCATTCTCAGACTGCATGGTACACATCTCTACCCTTCCATTTCATGGTGTAGGAGGCTCTTTTTGAAAAATTTTCTCCAAGAATCAAGCCAATCTATTGCTCAGATTCAAGAGAATTAATTTTGAATTTAAGTAATTCTAACTGAAAGTTCTATAGTTTAAACACTTGTTTTTTTAAAGGTTCTGACATTGTGTTAGATCTGAGTAGGAATGCACTATATTAAAGATATGACAACAACTGTACTGAGAAAAGCAGAGTACTCATGCTTTTGGGAAGCACCATGAACTACACACAATGAGGAAGCTACAGGAATTGCACCTGAGTAACAACTGATTAAAGTAATTTTAATGTAAATCTACATGTGGGATGTGGTTTTACCTGGAAGTCATGTAAAGGACTAATTGGGCAGAGCCTTGTGTGGTAGCATACCTCATGTATGACCCATGGGCTTTATCCCTTCCATGAACAGAGGCACTACAGGGAGTCAGAGGGAAGGAGCATCACATGGTGAGCCGAGGCTTGTGGTGAGCTCATGGCCAGAGCTTCCCTGCTGCCAGCCTGACACTACCTTCCCATTCCTGTTTTCTGCTCAGTCCTATCCTCACCTCATTGCTGCACTTATGAATGCCAATTTAAATTAAATATCTGGGTTTTCAATATCACTTTTTGTGAAACATCTTCCATTTTTTAAAGGATTGAGTTTCAGGAGAAGTTACACCCAATAAAGCCAGCAGGGTGGAGCAGGCCTGGCAGCAGGTTCCTTGGCTGGGGTTGGTGATGGTATAAGTGGCCACACTAACATAACCTGTTAGCAAAGTGCCTAAGACCTAGGCATATGCCTAGTAAAAGTCTAGGATTCCAGAGGAGAAACATATAAATACAAAACTAAGCCAGAAAGGGTCAGAAAGGCAATATTCCTCACATGGCCTGGTGGTGAATCCCACAGATGACAGCTGCTGGAAGAGGTGCTGGCTACTAGAAATCTCTTCCTTGATCTAGAATAGCAGTTCAGTCATCATGCCCTCTTTCTTACCAGCAATGATGGCCTCCAGAGACGCTGACTTTCAGCCATGCAACCTGTAACACTCCGGAACAAAGTAGACATGCCAGCTCATGATGTGCCAACCATGGACAGATGGACCACGTTGCCATCCTTACACTGTATACTGTATGTCTCTGTGCTAAAACATCAATATGGAAATAGCATACAGGCTCTGTCACTACATGCACTGCTGCTGGGAGAACTCCTACAGACTGGCTTTTCCCCTTAGGACCAGTAGGCCCAGTACCTCCACCCAACTCCGCTTTGGATGACAGTAAAAAGAACAAGGCAAACCCAAATGATGTGTAAATGAGCTACTATGAACATGACTCTGACCTGCGGCTTTAGTTAGGCAACTATATTTTTTGAACAACTGCAATCTACAGCAGGCCTTTATCCCAGATCAACATTTGTGTAGTGGAGCATTTGTGTGGCTTTTTGAGCTAGTGCTGGGATGCTGCAAGCTCAAAGTACCAACTTCCTCCTTGCGGGGAACAATTCTTTAAGGTGAACAAGACACTGAGGATAACCTGAAACCTGCTTTGCTGCAAATGAAAAAGTAAAATCCCTTCTGCTCACCCCAAGAGACATCCAGGGCTTGATTCAGTTGCCTAGCACAAGTGTGTCATGCTGTTGGAGACACCTCTGGACACCTGAGAGACCCACACAGATATACCACAGAACCTATGATAGATCTCTGTCCTCGGGAAGTGACCTCCAGAGGGCAGGTCAGATACATGAGGTTATTACCAGAAAAGCACTGATTATATCCACCTGTTTGGTGAGTGAATTGTCAAATAGCTGGTTCATCTAGTAGCTAGTCAGCTGCATCACTCTCCATTAATTGTGTTGACTAGGGGATGTTGCCACCACAGAAATATGTGGAAGCATTTGAGCTTTAGAATAGCTGCCCTGAGTTACTCATTCAAATCAGTCTAGGTCTTTCATGAACTCTAGGAGTGTTGATCAAAAGGATTCTAGTCCAGCCTGAACATCCCAAGCCACAATTCATGGCCACTGTGTCCTGTTATATTACTTGATGTTAGTGAAGCTAAGAGAGGGAGAGCAACAATTCTGCTGTAACACTCCTTCTCCCTGGAGCAATGGCATAAGAGCAACAGCCTCTAGCAGACAGAGTGTGAAACCTCACGTAGCTCTCTTTGAACAGAGCACATGGACATTATATGTCATCTAAACTTTTTTTTTTGATGTGGTGGCTTAGGCTTAACAAATATAGTTACCTAAGCTACATTTAAAAAGTGCACCTAATACAACCATAAACTTCACAAACTGCTCTCCTCCTTTCAGCTTTGCCAGAAAGATTGAGGATTTATTCCATGATATTGTCTTCCCATAGCTATCATACCCTGCTGGAGACCAATGACACGAATCCCATCACTGCAGGAAATCCCCATGTTACCTGTACTGTCACGAAGGATAACAGGCAGTGCTGCATAGGTCCAAGAAGCTAAAAATGGCCACATAGGTCAGACCTACTGACCCATATGGTGCAGTATTTAATTTCTGATATGTGGCCAAAAGTGAATGCCTAGGGAAAAACTTCCAGAATACAGAAAAAAAATAAACAGTGGTGTTTTCTCAGAATAAACACCCAGTCTGCCAGTGCTGGTGGCCTGGGAACCTCCTGAGCCAGAGGAGCTATTTCTGGAGTTAATACTTGCACATTACTCTTGATGGACAGTTGACACATAAATCCATGCACATCTAGATGCCTTTGATCCAGGCTGGTCAGAGATGAAAAGTGCGATCTTGCAAGTCCCTGCCAAACTACTAAAAGCAATCTCTTCATCATTCTAGACAAACATTGAACCAGGGAGCATAAACAGATGTTAAGGTTCATAGCTCTGGGGAAAATGCAAGTAATGTCACATTCTTTGAACCCTGTCTCATACCTAGTCAACATACATTCCCAGATATTGAGGTGAGAATTAATCTGTAGATCATTCAAACCTGATTTCTGCTCTAAAAAATAACTGTATCTAATTATTGCACCCCTTTTTTGGAGCATGGAGCCAACTTAGAACCAGATTAGAACCCTTTAATACAGTTTTTTACACCTGATCTAAGTACCTAGTCATTGCTATAGTCATTGCCAATGCAGCTGGTGCACTCCAGGAGTCTGGGAGCTCTTCAGCTCACCCTGACGTAGAGACCTACATCTGCTGAGCTGAGTAGCTCTCCTGGCCCCACTGGTGACATGGGTGACATTGCCACTGCCAGGAATGGCAGCTTGGAAAACTGGCCCATATTTGGGAGTCTTGACATACAAGGTGAGCTGGCCTCCTTATGATTGATGAAATCAGCTCCCAGAATGACGTCTGAAACTGCCTGGACGTTCCTGCAGTTTTATGACCAGGTTTCAGCTCAGCCTGAAGTTTCAAACTCTACAGTTATTAACTTTAGAAAGATTGCTTTCCAAAGGGGTTAATGAGTCATATCACTAGCTGATAGAAATGCTAATCAACAGGGATAATCTGTAGAATAATTTGATGCAGAATGTGAGCATTAGGTATGCACAGAAGTTACAAAACCCAAGAGGATAGTGTAAAATTGTAGTTCCTAGGGAACTGAATCTCTAGAAACCCTTGGTCAAATTACCTTAAATTTGGATCACTTTCTTCTGCTTTCACAACAGATAACAGTCTTCAATATAATTCAAATTAGCTTATATATTTCTCAGTGTTTAGACCATTGCAATAGGCATCCAACTTTACTGTTAACACAGAATCTCTCAGTTGAAAATCATTTGATGACTGAATCTGGAAAACACATGGATTTCAGTGGCTGATAACATCTGCAATCACCTAGCAACGTATTTGTGACAGTGACCTGGCAAATCGTTGAATGACATGTTTAACTGTTTAGCCACTGGCTGAATAGGTTCTCCCCATTTCAGAAAGACCTGGTATTAGATTGCACGTATGGGGAAAAAGGGAATTATGTATTTAAACACAATGAGAGTGAATATTAGAATATTGGAAAAGTCATAGTGATTTTGGTAAAGTATTCTTGTGATTCCAAGGAAGTAATGCTGAGAAGTTTTCCCCACCTTCCTTTTTCCCTGTTTCCAAAAATGATTACGGCCACAGATCTACAATCCCCTCATTATGGAACAGCTTTCATTTGCCTTAGTAGCTTAAACTATGTCAGGTATATCGATTATCTGACTTTCAGTCTACTAAGGACCAAAAAAATCTATTAAAAAATAGACTTTAGTTTTGCATGCATTTGCTGTGCCTTAGAGAACAGCATTTATTGCTTGTGTTTTAACTAAATAACACTAACACAAAGCATATTAGCATGTAATATGATCTATTAATAGATCATATTTATGGATACAGGGCATGGCTTTTTTGCATGCCTCTATGCTGTATCACTTCAACCTTTTCCTGTTAAATATAGAATAAATTAAACAATGTACTAATCCTGGAAACAGGCATATGAAAAATTCACAAGTTATCACACCTTCTGAGGCATAGGTATAGCAGGTCTGCGCCTTTCACCCTAACCACAGGGAAATGACCTTTCAGCTATATAAAACATTATTTTCATCTTTTTATGGCCTGTGAGTATGCTTCTTTATAGTCTTGCTACAGTGAGCTCAGCAGCAGCAGAGATAAAACTTCCATAAGCACATTGTTTCTCCAACCTGCTGACAATACACAATGTCTAATGCACAGTTTGAGTTCAACTCATGTGCAGCTCTATCACTGAATGTATACATCCACTAACTCTGCTAGGTAGGGTGAGATTCAGCTCTCACCAAACTAGAGAACGGTGCTGGTCAGCTAGCTTGGGCTTTGTGGTCTACTGCCTGCACTGATTAAACTTCCATTGTCCAGAGTGTGTTAAGACACCTATGGTGTTTTTAGCAAAGGGGAAAGGATAATGAACGTTGAATCAAGCATGAATAATGAATTCATATACCTCCCCTGGTCTCTTTTACGCTTTATACAACATACAAAAGGGAAATGTCCCTTCCTGGTCAATGTCTTAAGGGATTGTTAAACCACAAGTTGGCTTGATGCACATTTCAACACACTGCAATCTGTGCATGAACATCCATTCCTTGTTGGAAAAGGAATTCACCCATGAAAAATTGTGAATCAACATGTAGAGACTGCAAGGTGAAATACTATTGCCAAAATCTAGCTCACTACTTAGTATCAGTGAAGGTAAAGCAGAGGTTAGTAGTTCAGATGCTCCAGAAACCATTGTAAGGAACTTGCATGGGCCTTCCCAGAACATCTCAATGAGGACTGGCATTAAAAAAAAAAAATAAAAAGTTTGCTTGTGAATGGCAGGTAATTCCATTGGCTAAAACTCACCACTTGCAATATGATTGATTCAGTGCTTGTATTTTCTAGACTTGAAAAGATCAGGTTTAATTTTGATTCAGTCTTGTATTGCACATAAAAAAGTATAAGTGGGAATGACTAAACTGAATTTGTGGCCAGGAGTCAGGGCCTTAGATAGGAGATGGCAGCACTCAATAAACAGACAGCACACTGTGAGAGTATATCCCAATGAATCACTGTTAGTCTACATTTCATCTCCTATAAACCCATATTCATGATTGGAAAAATCTTGTCCTGAAAGTAGTCATTACTTAATATCCCTATCATTTCTCTTTACAGTCATGCTGTCGTTGTAATGCCTATAAAACTACCTAACAATGGTTGGGCAGCTGGTGTCATTTGATTGATCCTCATTACACTAATTATAAGTGTCTCATCAGTGTCTATCTACTTCCTTACCATCAGCTGGGCCACACTCTTATTTTGTGACTGAAAGTGCTTTGAGGCAGGAACTAACTTATGGGGAAAACAGCCTGTCTTGCTCAACAGGAACTTGAGCTTTGACTGAAATCTCTGAACACTGTGGCTTATAGTCTTAAGAACACAAACAGCCTGTATATGCCTGGACAACGCCTCTGCTAAGAGAGAACATAGGAAAGAGCTCCCTCCTATGTGTCTGAAACCACCATGGTAAGAACAAACCATAAAGCAACTATGAACACACAGGAGTTGTGCTACTGCTCTTCATTGACATTTTTACCTGAATGCATCAAAAAGACAGGAAATCTTTACCCAGTAAAGTTAAAATTCACCTAAAAGAAAGGTTTATTGCCCTTCTCCAAAAGAAATTCAGGAGGAGAATATTCACAGAATCACAGAATGGTAAGGGTGGGAAGGGACCTCTAGTCCCACCCCCTGGCTAAAGCAAGTTCACCTAGATCAGGTCACACTGGAACGCATCCAAATGGGTTTTGAAAACCTCCAGAGAAGGAGACTCCACACCCTCTCTGGGCAGCCTGTGGCAGGGCTCCCTAACCTGAATAGTTAAACAGTTTTTCCTTATGTTTAAGTGGAACTTTTTGTGTTCCAGCTTCTTTCCATTACCCCTTGTCCTGTCACTGGACAATTCCAGACAAATCCTTTTCAATTTTGTTATTTCCTATCCACATATCTTGATCTGTCTAGCAACCACTCCTCCTACTTCCCCCCACTCCCCCACTCTTCCCTCTTTCAGCACTGCTTATTTACTTTGAGCTGATGCCTTGGCATCTTTTGCCCATTCACTTGCTGAAACCTCCATGAGGACTCCTCAGGATGTTCTCGCAACCAGCACAACGCACAGGGCTTCCAGCACTCCACCCCCGTTGGCAGCCGTGGGCCACAGCAGGCCTCACCTGCAGCTCTTCAGGAGTGCCTCATCCCAGCATGACTCACAAAAGGATGCTTTGGTGGTGCCAAAGAGCCCACACGCCCTGTGGCAGGAGCACAGCCCGGCTGCACCTCAGAAGTTGTGCAGAAACAGCTGGTGACATCCCACAGGGTCATGACTTTGAAAGGACACAGTACCAAACATCACCACAGTTATTAGGCACTAATGCTACCTGCAGCGCTAGTGGCAGTACCTGTAATACCAGACTTATGTCCTACTCAGCACTGCTGAGAGTGGCCCTGCTCTGAGCCACCTCAATGGCATGGTTCCTCCCTCTTGTGCTCCTCTCAGGGAACATGCAGACATTCCCTCCAACCCTTCCTGCTTCCCTACCAGCAGCATTCCTCCCTTTCTTTAATACATGAGGACTCAGAGGTGCCCAAAATTGTCCTGGGTCAGAATGACAGATGGATTTGGGTCCCCACACAAGGAAGCGAAGAGACATGGATCTCTCATGATATCCTGTACTACGGCTTGGCATGGTGGTCTCTAAGGAATAGACTGTGTGTCCTAGCAAGATGAGATTAGCTGAGGAGTGGAGGATTTGTTGAGGAAAGAGAGCTTTCTATCTGTGATCCAGCCCCAAAGGCTTACTAGCATTCACCACTATTAGTATCCCCACAATTAAAGATGCACAAATACATAGCTGCAATAGCAGCAGCAACCTTGTGGTGCTACTGACTTCAACAAAAAGCAGGATGAGCACAGGCATAGTGACAACTCATGGAGCATGAACAGAGATAGTGTCTGACTACATAAAATGCATGTGCCCCAAATCTGCTCCTGGTTCAGTTCTGCAGAAAATTTTATACATCCATCTAGGTGAATTGGAGCAAAATCTGAGCCAAAAAAACCCCACAGGACTGAACATTCCCAAACTCTGAGAGGTTCAGATAGTTTGCCCAGAACAGAAATCCCAAATCTGGTATTTTGTGAATTTTGGATCTGGAGATCAAGACCTGTGCTTCATGGCTTGGTCTCATCTTTAATATACAAAGTAAAAAATACGTCAGCCCTTCAAGCAATTCTTTTTTGTCTTGCATGACTGCCTTTCTGATTTTAGGACTTCAGTGATGACTAAAGACATGGTTGTTACTGACTTGACCTCTCCCAGCGGAGGCATCTTCTTACCTACGTGTTTCTTTGGGAGGCAATTATTTTCTTCCTGCTTCTGAGGTTTGCAATCTTAAAGCTAGTGCTTTCTTTCAAGCTTCCACAACCCTCTCAGGAACCTCTCCAGGTAAAAGCAAATGTTACCTCAAAGGGGTACTGAGGCTTTTATTATATCCTGACTTCACTCCTGTAATTCGTTATTTGCTGATCTGCCTGTCATTTCCCCAAGGCATCTGCAGCTCATGTTGAACTTCACTGTTGAAATCCAGATTTCTGACCATTCTGCTTCTTTGCTGACAGAACTTCTGCAATTTCATCCTGGTAAAGTAGTAGTTTCGGGCTGAAATTAATTTTCTACTTATCATCTTTCAATAGATCCTCTCCACTTCTCATCATTTTATTCTCCTGCTATTTCATTTGCTATGTCTCATTGAGTACTGATGACAGCTTTCTCCACCTGAGTTGCTTCTCATCTCCTCTTTCTTTCACAATCCGTTTTACTGGTGAACATCTAGAAAACGGCCAAAGCCCCATGGTATGTGCAGGCCTCACAGGGACTGTGTCCTCACTTACCAGCTCAGGTCACCCAGCGCAGAACTTTATACAGAGGAGAATCGACCAGGACTCGTTTCAGCCTCTCCTTCAACTCTCTGAAAGATTCATTTTGCCTTTTCTTTGTCTCTGATCAACATCTGGATAAAAGCCAAGCACATGGCTTACCTGACACATGGCTGGTATGATGGACAATTTCTGCTCATTGTCTCCAAAGGCACAGCTGTATGTAACAGACTGTGAAAGACATAAATGCTACGTTCATCACAGGGGTTCTCTGGCAATACCTGGAGAATCAAAGAAGCCTTATTTGGGGAATCAATACTTGCTTAAGGATAGTTGCTGTGTTGCACATGGAGAATTGCTACAAGGTAATGAGCAAAGTTTAGAAATCCCCTTAAAAGGCTGTAGCTTTCTGTGTAAGCTATACACATAAGGCCAAGACCTGCTCTCAGTTCCACCTCCTTTGTGCAGGTCCTCTCAAACAGTAAAGGGAAAAAAATCCACTTTTTTGGCTTCTCTAGGAAAATAGTCTCGTGGCATAAAACTGGTACTGCTTGCCACAGCCTCCACCATGCTGAGAAGGTAGGGGCATTTGATGGTGACCTTTGGCTGAGTCACTTCTCAGCTGGTGACCAAGGCTGCTCTGAAACTTTACTCTGTTCCTAGGGGTGAACAGTGATGGGAAATCAGCCGTGCCCTACTTTTTAAGCATGCTGAATTCACTTCAGCAGTGCTTACAGATGACTTAGCTTCTGGAAGGCATTCAAACAGTCCAGATATGTCTGCTCTCATATGTCTCCACCTGAGAGGCACAGCAGCTCTGCTGGCATGGAGCCAGACCCACACTACCCCCATTAAACAACATGGGGCACGTGAGCTCACCCACTGCGACCCAGCGGGGCATCCCCAGCCTGTGGCACCAGCACTAGGAACATGTTCCAGAGTCCTGGACAAAGACAGTGGAAGGGAGCAGGAAATCCCAGGATGCCATTCCTTAAGCGGGCATATCCACACCACTCTTCAAAGAGGCCTCAAGGGTTTCCAGCTGCTGCCCAGAAATCGGGCTCAGGGTAGTCAGACCTGCCATCTGCTCCAACTTGCTAGAATGCTAAACATGAGCATTTGGAAACCACAACAGTTTGCTTGTAACTCTATAGGCATCTGCTTCCCAAAACCACCCAGGCCATTGATTGTGCCTCCCCAGTGCAAACCCATCCTGCACTTGGCTGTGCCTTCACGCGTGCAGACGCCTACACCCTCCCTCAGGACTGCACAAGCTCCTGGTTTGTTCTGCCTCCACCTCCTGATAAATCTTGCCTACCTCTCCCTTTCCTCGCAGAACCCCAGACGTCTGATTTCGTTCCTCCTGTCTCATCCTTGTTGCCAGCACTGCTGAGTTCTGCTTTTTGCCATTACTCACTTCACAAATACAGGGGCAGCCTGTCCATGGAGACTGCACTGACTCAGTCTCCAGATCACAGACCTAAAGGCACAAGCAGGGGCATCTCTTCTGTTGCTCCCTAAGAAAAGCAAGGACCATGGCACACGGCGAGCATCTACCCTGGCATGACCTGACAGCCAAGCAGAGAAACTATGTGAGATGCTAATTCTGCACCAGGAGGCTGGCAGCACTCCTGAGCTGTATTTCCAGACTTCGTAACATTTGGATGGTTTAGCAAAGACAGTGGAAGTCTGATTTTAAAAACTGGATGGATTCCACAGGAAAATACTTTTAAAATTAGATCTTTCGAACAACACTTTCACATTTTAATAGCTGCTGTCCTGGTAGCAGCTGGGTTTAGCACCTAAATCCTGACTTGCTTTGAATAAACAGAATGCATGCCGATCAGTTCACTTTCTGTCTTTAGATGAAAGCACAATACAGAAAGGAATGGTAAAAGCTATATACAGAAGCTTTTGGGCTTTGCCTTGATGACAACAATGAGAGAGTCCATTTTTATTAATATTTTCAAGTTTTAGCACTTAAGCATAATACCAAAAAAAAAAAAGTAGGCCAGATCTGAGTCTCACCTGAAGTCAGGAGCAGCTTTTCTACTAGTTTTGATGAAATTCAGGTTTGATGTGTTATCACTTGTGTATCAGTATCTTCACACTTGTATCTAGCATTGGCATTGCTAATAATGTTATGGTGAATGTTATGATCTATAAAAGGATTTTTACATTCAACTTACTACCAGAATATGATATTTTAAAATGTTTCTAGCTGATACATGTACAGATAAGATCTTGAAAGTGTGAAGTCTCTATATTTTAATGCAGAATATAAATAACAATCCAAGGGTAATATCTTCACATCTCACTCCTTAATCCAGTCTTGTCCTATCTTGGGGTCCCATCCACAATTTTTAAAGTCCATATGTTGCAGAACAGCTGATCTTTGCTGTGGACAACTGGAATCATTATTCCAATAGCAGGATGTTGGTGTTCATTAGCTCAGACTTCTTTGGTTGATTTTTATTTTGTGGATTCCTGATGAAATGGTTTATGAAATGGGACACGGTTTAATGGTCGGCTTAGCAGCGAAAGGTTAGTGGTTGGACTCAATTATCTTAAAGGTCTTTTCCAACCAAAACAATTCTATGGCTATAAAAGGCCTTGATGACATATTAGTAATATTCTAAATTTTAGTCAGGACTGCCATTCTCTCCCAAAACCAGGCAGTTCAGTTGGTCAAACTTGCCCTCAACTCTCTTTTCCTTTTTCTGCTAGAGGCCAATTGCACAGCAGACATCTGCATTGGTGCCTACACTACCAGCTCATCCTTGTATACTCTGAGCTGGGCAAGACCTTGGATGGGTCTGACCCAGTTTCATCTATCATAGAAGAGACTATTAATCCCAACTACCAACAAAGAAAGAAGCAAGCAAACAAAAAATGCAGCCTGGAAAGGAAGCCCCTTGTAATGCTGCAGTTTTTACACCTATTCATGGACCATTTGTTGGTCACAACTGTACTAGAAGTATAGGCCAGCATTTCCTTCAGATGGGCCTGGAAAAGCAGAGCGGAGGGATAGTAAAGCAGCAGTGGAGAACATAGGCATAATTTTTTGCAGTGTGATGCAACAGCCACTCAATTTCTTACTGCATTTATTCATTCATTCACAGTAAGGGGAATTTTTCAGCTGTCTTTTCCTTCCTGTCTGCAGTGTGAAGCCCAGCACCGTTCTGCAGCCGTCTAATGAAAGCCATACAGATCTCACCATGGATACCCATTTAAATAGAGAAGTCACAGGACAGTTGCTATTTGTGTGCCTGAATGGAAGTCTATTGTGGGGTTTTTTTTTTGCTCCAGTGAAGCAGAACAAACCCTTCTTTTTCTTTGTTTATACAAGGTGAAAAACCATACTGGTACTGACTTTCAGATAAAAACTCTTAGTGGTAGTCAGTTCTTGCTCACTTTGAGAGCATCTGGGACTATAGAGACAGTCAGTCCATCTGTCCTGCTTCTACATGTAGGCAACATACCTGTGATGTTAAATACCCTTCTCATTTCCTTTGTTTGATTACACTTCATGCTATAGTCCCTTGTGGTCATGGATTGTTTCTTTTCCACACTTGCTTCCATCTAGAACAAGAAGCAACCTTTGGGCACTACCCAAATACCAATTTTTGATAGATGATATAATGCCTGAAAATTAATATGGATATTTTTACAGCTGACGTATTGAATCAAAACTCAGAAGACCTCAGTGTTGTCTCAGAGGCCCTGTGCCATCTCTGGTGCATAAACTCTCTCTACACTTTGGCTTAGTCTGTATTTTTAAGTTGTTTTGCTACAGTGTCCTTGTCAGAGACTAGATGCTCCTTGCATTTGTGTTGTATAAACATATGAACTAAAGATAGCTCTTACTGCAACACATTCACATACTCAGAACAAGATCTGGAGATGTATAACACATTTTCAGTAGCAACTGAGAAGACACCTTCTCTGTACAGCCTTCTGCACAAGTCAGTGCAAACACAAGGCCAGTCGTTCTGCATGTGACTTAACTCTGCCCTGCCACTTTGCACAGATGGTTAACGTGCCTGGCATGACATCAGCACCACCAGACTGCCTCTGGTGCTGAGCCAGCTCAGGTGTCCCTACACCATCTGTGCTGACCTGGGAGTTCTGGTGGACAGCAAACTAAGCATGAGCCAGCAATGTGCCCTCATGGCCAAGGCCAATGGTATTCTGGAATGCATCAAGAAGAGTGTGGCCAGCAGGTCAAGGAAGGTTCTCCTCCCTCTCTACTCTGCCCTGGTGAAGCTACAAGTGGAGTCCTGTGTCCAGTTCTAGGCTCCCCAGCTCAAGAGCGATAAGATAATTTCTAAAGAGAGTCCAGAGGAAGGCTACAAAGATGATGAAGGGACTGGAATGTCTCTCTTACAAGGAAAAATCACGAGACCTGTTTAGCCTGGAGAGGACTATGGGGTATCTTATCAACACTTATAAACACCTAAAGTGTGAGTGTTGAGAGGATGCGAACAGTTTTTTTCCTGTAGCACCCAGTGACAGGACAAGGGGTGATGGACACAAGTGGAACACAGGAAGTTCCACTTGAGGAGAAAATTGTTTACTGTGAAGGTGAGGTAATCCTAGCACAGGCTGCCCAGAGAAGGTGTGGGGTCTCCTCTGAAAGGTTCCAAAGCCACCTGGACACGTTCCTGCCTGACCTGATCGAGGTGAACCTGCTTTAGCAGGTGGATGGACTGGATGATCTATAAAGGTCCTTTCCAACCCCTACTGTTCTGTGATTCTGTGATTTACTTATCTGTTTGGAGCAGGCACATTTAGTCAGAGTAGATTTGATGCAACTGTGGCTCATTTTAAGACCTCTGGTTTTTAAAGGGAGGTTAAAGCACTTTCACATGTTTGCATCGATCTTAAAGGACACTACTGTAAGTCTTGTTTCAGGACACATCTTAAACAACACTAAGATTCACCTTGCAGATTACAGTTAGTAGAGTCCAGAGATTTGCCCACCTCACCCTAAAGTAGACCTCTTGGCACACAAACCAGTTGGGTAAGGTTAGATGTCGAATGCCAGCTTTGCCTGTGGTATCTAAGACGTTTACAAAGAACTGAAACATATTAAACAAAGGATGGGAAGTTTGGCCCCAAGTTCCAAATTAGCTCTTCCCCAGAGCATCTTTTTTTCCCAGAGAACATCATGAGGCTCACCCAGCTATTTGTGACTTTTCATTCCTCCAAGCAGCATCCAGCCTGCCTTTAGCTGATGCACTGACTTGGTTTTGTGTACTGTTAGAATTAATTTAGCTATAATGTAAGCCACTGGAAAGTTACAGTGTTTATCCAGGACTCAGCACCTCTCAGGCTTTCTCATTATTTACACGGTGTTTATATTGCTCAGTAATGTCAATCAGGGTAAGTATTTATTGTATTTATTGCTGCAGGGTGTTTACTGCTCCATATCTGCATATAGCTTCTGCCCTGAAGAGCTTACAATTTAATTATAAAACAAGATGCCAGGAGTTTAAAAGAAGAGAGAAAGTTGATGAGCAAAAAAGAGTAATGGTACTATTCACAAAGTCAGAAGAAGCAATTTTTTTTTTATCCCTCTGTTTATATTTTAAAATTAAATGCTTGTAATTAAAAAACAAACCACAAAAAAAACTCTGCATGCTTCTTTTCTGTTTTCTTCTTCCTGGTTTGCAATCTAATTTCTATTTCTCAGTAGAAAGATTGCACTTCAAATAATCTGAAGTTTCCATTTAATCCTACTTTAGATTCTTTTTCACGTTTATAACTTCCATCTTCTTACATATCATTGGTTCAGGTCTGTCTCTCACAAGCTCAAGGCAGGACTATCTGCAGAGATGTATAGGGCCTTTCTTTCCCTAGTGGTCTGTGAAGCAAAGGAGGTGACATTCATTTACTTTGCCTCACTTCCTCTTGGTTTATTTGCCTGCCATTCAGCCTCAAGGCTGGACAGTGACAATACGTAGGTTTCCCACTGGCCTCTCAAAAAGAACTCCTCTGGTCTTCCTGGGACTATTGGTCCTGCTGTGCCATCTTGGGACACCAGCTACCATTATCTCACATAGTCCTCCCCACTGAGTTCCAGCTCACCTCTACCTGCCACCCAACTCACTTCATAGGATCCAAGGACACACTTCCTCAGACACAAGATCACTTTTACCATTCATTTAGAAAGATACATTGTGTTATCTCTGCAGGATATACCCCACTTACTGCTAACCTTGCTGTAAATCAGAAATATATTACTACAAATATTAGCCTTTTTACCGCAGACACCAAAATTTGCTATCATTGTGCAATACATAGGAGAAAAGGTGCTAAAAGTACAAAAGGCATTAAAGGCAGCTTTAAGTTAAAAAAAAAAAAACACAACTGTGTATAGAAAATCAGGGTTTAGATGCACACTACATGCACTTACACAGTCTCTGTTCTATTCAAATGTCAGTGCCGTACTCTCAGAGCTCTCCTTTCTCCATACACAGAAAAGACACAGGTTGGAGCGAAACACTTTGCCTCTGTGCTGGAAACCTGGTTGTGAAGAAAACATCTCTTAGACATGTATGTCATACAGCATTTGTTGCACCTGGGCTTATGTTTTCACTACCAGGCATTGGCCTTTGCCAGGCAGCATAGCAGTAAGAAAGCATTTTCTGACACACATATTTGTTCAGTAAACACTGAACCACATGCAAATTTCACAGAAACTACCAGATATTCTCCCAGGCCCACAGACCTAACTCAGGACTGATCTAGTCATATCAAGGAGAGAAAAAAAAACAGTATAAATGTGTGTTTTTCAGTACTGGGTAGTTTTCATGGTGATTTTATCCATCTGTAGTAATACCAAAAGGATGAATGACGTTAAGTTTGTGTCCAAAGTCAGCATTAGCTGACCATGCCAGTAACAACAATCACGCTGCCTGTCACCAGGAGAGAAAAGCTGTTATTTCCCTGACACAGTGAATTTTCCATGTTATATTTAGCTTAGTGAACTGCCAGCTGGAGCATGCTATTCATGCTTCCTATAGTATAAATTGATTTTGCTTTTGCTCTTAAAACAGACTTCTATTTCCTCTCTTACACTGAAGAGGGTGTTAGAACTCACATTGCACAAAAACTCTGAAAAAAATTAATAGTCTTTATATGTATCTTGAGGTGCACAGTGGTTTCCACACAGAACCAAGTATACTCAGTTTAGATGTCTAATACACATGTCAGGAGCTTACAATGAGACATCTCTAGCAGTCACGATTCATGGGGGTTTCCTCCCCTCCTTTTAAAGGCCATTTCACTCCTGAAGTCAGGCACATGTGATCCACTTGGGTGGCCACAGCTTTCAGCCTGGTACACCCAGATAGATGTACTTTCATCTCAGTGTATCTCTTCTGGTTTATTTTAGTTCAATTTTGGTTTATCTTGATGCACTCAGATGAAAACTATATTGATAAAGAAACTCATTCTCTTAGAAGCAGATCTGATATCTTTGTTTCAGGGGCAGCAACAACTGTTAGGGCAGTCTGGGCATCAAGCGTAGCTTCAGCTCCAGAGTTAATCCATTGCACCAAGTCCTTGGTCCTGCTCAACCTGTGGATGATTTAAAAACCTTTATTTCTCAGTCTCAGTGATTCCATGAATTCGGCAGGAGCTACATATACCAATCAAACAGTGAGGGCTTCTTTCCACCTGCTTGGAGCTGTGTACTCTGATGAAGAATGACAGAGATGTAGCAGGGAGAAGTTAGGAGATGGATTAAAGAAATGGCCCATCAAGATGACTAGGAAACACTCACAAGATCCTATGAAGGGGGAAGCTTCTAGACTGGAAAGTCTAGATAGCAAGTTTTTAAATAAACCAGCTGCCATTAAGTGTTACCATCACAATTTGGAAGAGGAGAGAGCTGATGTTGATACCAGCATCACAGATGAGTCTAGGAAGCACTAGGAAGACAGCAGCAATAAACTCTAATTCCCTGCCTCCTTAGAGACGGTTGCTTTAGCAAGAGCTCTCTTCTCAAGAGTCTGAAACCAGGCAGCAGTCTGAGCAGAAGGCTCTGTTGCAGATGAGGAATCAGATCAGTCAGAAATTTTTATGAGCGCAACAGCAATTTATATAGGAAAACATTTCCTCTGAAAAATATCCTGAGGATCAAGGTCCTCTGGTTAGAAACATATTTTAGATGCCAAGACCTCTACCTGAAGCTTAAATCGAGAAGAAAGCATTGTGACTTCTCAAGTAAGATTTAACTGGGTATCCCTCTGAGCTTCAGAAAACAACAGGTGTGGAAACACTCCTTCGTACCAGAATCTTTCTGCTTGCTAAAAACCAGAAACTAATTCCTATGTCATGGAAAGGGCTCTGCAACAGGGAAAAGGAGTCATAAGGCAATATTGGATAGATCATCTCAACAGTTTCCAGGATTCAGCAGCACAAAGTGATTTTTCTACAAGCCTCCAGAGAGATATCATGTTCTCTAACTGAGGGGGAAGAAGTGTAAAGAACAACCAGACATGACTTTACAGAATATCAACAGCTAATGGTCTTTTCTTTTGGAATCATTGTTTCTTTCTCTGAGGGCCTGTCTGCTTTTGACAAGCACAAGAGACACACCAAAGAACCAAATTAGAGTGTGTCTATGTTATACTGTATCTGAAAATTATGGGCATAAAATATCTGAAGACAGGGCAGCAGAAGGTTCTCCAGAGGCTTTTCATAGATAAATCCTAAATAACTTTGATGAATGACAGTTTAGAAGTACTTACAGTAAGCAAAGCCAGTCAAATGCAAAACATAAAGACACCCTGCCCCTCCACTCTAGGTGACAAGGATAGGGTTCCTCTTAAAAAGGAGCTGAGAGACAAACAGCTCTGCTATGTCCCTTTGTTTCCACTTTTCCTTAGAATTATAGGGAACTTAGGAGCTGATTTATCAGAGAGCAGGCAGAGGCTGCTAATGGGCATGTCTGGATCAAAAAAAAAACCCCAAACCAACTTTCTTGAAATAGATGTGCAAGTGCAGGTAAAATTAATGGTAAAATAATTAAATATTCAAGGACTCAAATATTAAGTATTCAAGAACAATCTCTTGATTTTTAGGACTGGATATTATCAGATCCCATTAACTACAGACCTTCATGTCATGTGATTCATATTTGTGATGCATATGCTGCCACTATCTTTATTTATAGAGCAGAGTGCAGGTTATCTACAACAGAATTAGCTTTTAGACATTCCGGTATGTGAAGAATGACATTTTTTTTTTGACTTATCTAATAATCACCTTGAGCTCTGCAGCTTCAGGAGCAGTGAGCCTATAATTCAAAAGGATTTGTGAAAAGAAACAAACCAAAAAGGCCTGCAGTCCTGACTGAATACAACAACTGGGGTATTCCTAACACCTCTGTTGCTATCTTCCTTCCTAATCTGGCAAAAGCACTTTTTGTATTGCTAAGAAAGATGTAATCTCATAATCCAGCCAGAAGTTGGAAAACTCTTAAAGGAATCTCTTTTGTTGGATATGTTTAATTATAAATGATATGGTGGATCAGTTCTTGAAGCTGTGAAAAACATCCCAAGGCCAGGAATAATCAACTTAGGGGATGCCGAAATGAAGTGTCAGGCACTATACATCCAGTACTTTGAAAAAGGTGACATGGTCTCCTTGTTCAGACTGAGTTGTGGTGCATCTGGAGAAGAGTGTAGCTCAGCCACTGGGAGCTAATTCTCCCATTCAAGCATTCTTGGTGTGATCTGTGCAGTCCCTCCTCAACTGCACCAGCTGCCAGTGGTCTCTACGGACCACTGTGGACTCTGATAGCAGCTGGGAATCACTAGTGCTCAAAGGCTGTTTTGAATACACTCCTTTTTACCCTGAGCTGCAATGACCCTCAACTGCAGTAGTGTCAAAGAGATTACTGCATCCCACTATGCCCACAGGAACTCCTGAAGAAAAGAACTGCCCAGAATGCTGACACGGACATTAAAATATCTCTTAGAGCCTACAACTAGCCCACAGTACTTCAAAATACCATTAAAACTGGTAATAATCACTAGTTTATGGCATTTGAAACACTAAATTTCCTGTATGTTTACCACAGTCTCCATCAAGTACTTTTTATTTTAAACCTGAAACTTTTAGGCACTTCACTATAGATAACCTGTCTTGAATTCAATACACATGTGAAATAGCAGTCTGCACAAGTTTTCTTCTGTGATATTAGGGTATATTTACACCCTCAGCACCCTGCTGTTGTAGGTATTTGATGGAAGAGTAGAGGAGGGAGAACCCTGAAGCTGCACAGTCAAAGCAACACCACTCAGACTACACAGAGTGCACAAGAAATTCTGTGTCTGAAAAGTGAAAGACAATGTATCTCTGTCAGTATAGTCTTGCCTGTCTGGTAATGAACCAGACTGCAGTGTCACTGTATTGCAGGTATGACCTCTAAGAAATGATGAAGCCCAATCCTTAAACAGCTCTATTATGAAAATCACAGTATTCCATCTTAATAATCCATCCACAGCCCAATTCTCCTTCCGCCCTACACAGATACTTGTGTGTAAATATAGGTGTGAGTAGGATGCACATCCAGCACAGATTTAATGACTCGCCCATCATCTGAAAACATCCATTTCAGTAAAAGATAAGGTGAGGACTCCCATTTCCCTATCCTTCAACACTGTACAGTTGTTCATACAATGAAATGGAATATCTCTGTAACCAATTAGCACTACAATTTCCATATTCAAAAAAACATCCCAGAAAAGTGAGCACAGAATCTGGTAACTCGTCATTACTAAGTTTTACTATTTTCACATAGAACAATTTTTGTAAATAGTGTTTCACTTGGCCCAAATAAATTTCAAATAGGAGACTTGTTCTGACTTCCACAATTGGTGGTTTTGTACAAAATACAGTGTTGTGATAGGCAGGTCATATTAAAACATGATGCTAAATTGACCGATGGCAAAACAAAATGTTAATTTGAGTCGAGGTGTACATTTCTCATGAATAACTGCAAACAATATTTTTATGGAGAGTATTTGCTTATTTTTCAAGTCTTCAATATTTAAATTGTTATCTTTCAACTTTTTATCCCAGCTCATTATTATGCCTTATACAATATATGCCTCAGATAACCAGAAACATTTGACATCCACAGCTTTGCAGATTATTCAAGTGCCCTGAATTTTTTCTTGTAATGTTTTTCACACATCTCCAACAGAATCGAGAACGAGACAATCAAAATTGCATCAAAAACCAAAGTAAACAAATAAAAAAGGAAAATAATTTTATAATCTATGAGAACAAGAGTAGGCAATAGAATTAAAGATGCTCATGTTTGAAACAGGAAGTTTGGGGAATAAGAATGTATTCATATGTGGTCTCCACTGAATCTTATAGGACTCAAGAGGACAGAAATGCAAAATGATAATCGTTTTTCAGAGCAGACACAACTTTTGCACAGGACCAGCTAAAACACTGAGCTCAAGCATCTTCATGCTTCAGTTTGCCATCTATGGATTGGGAACAAATACATTTATACTTCACAGAACAGTTACAGTGATATTTAAAGAATGTTGTGAGTGCTTAGAAACAATAGTGATAGAATAACCAAAATAAGTACAAAGGCAAAAAATTGCTAACATGCTTACTGCCAAGAAAATGTGAGTTGACTTCAGAAAATTCTTACTCAGCCACAAAATTTATATAAATTATATGATTTTTCATTAAGGTTGAATTTGCTTTTAAAAATGGCTTCAGGGTAAAGAAACATTGTCACAAATGAATGATAACTAAATTTAAGACAGTATATTTCTCAAACTTGGAATGTGAGAAGTCTGATCTCAAGTCCTGGCTCTGCTGCAGACCTGCCACATATCAACAGAGTAAGACCTGGGTACTAGTCAGTTGGACCATGGAATCATAGAATTGTTTAGGTTGGAAAAGACCTTTAAGATCATAAAGCCCAGGAAGAGGAATTTTCAGACTGGTAATTAGGCCCAATTAACAGTAATTATTACTGTTAAACATCTCCTGAAGGTTTATAATCAGCTGCTGTTAACAACAGTTTTGATATTTATGGTACCGGCTACAGCTTAGCCTTTTTTTCACCGCATTAATGAAACCAAAGTTTCTGGCTGGCATCTACACCACAACCTTATCTTGAAATGGTCTCTGTGTCTTAAAGAACTGTGACTAACCTACTGAAGGGATAAGCCTAGAGGGAAAAATCTGCTAAGTGTGCTTATAGAATCTTTTTTTTTTCTTTTTTTTTGGTTCAAAAGGACCTTTAAGGTTATTGAGTTCAACCACTCACCTCACACTGCCAAGCCCATCACTAAACCATGTCCCTCAGCACCTCAGGTACATAGCTTTTAAATATCTCCAGGTATGGTGATTCCATCACCTCCCTGGGCAGCCTGTGCCAGTGTCTAACACCTATCTCAGGGAAAAAGTTCTTCCTCATCTCAAATCTAAACCTCCTGTAGTGCAACTTGAGGCCATTTACTTAGCACTGCTGTCTCTGCATTGGAATATCATTGCAGTCAAACCGAACTTTGGCACTGAATACCATTAGAACATTGTCACGAGAACCTCACACAAGGATTCTTCAACTAGGAAAGAAATGGATCCAAATTATCACATCTGTTTTTATCAGGATTGAATACTCTATATTACACATATGGACCTAGTTGTGAAAATGAAATCAAATAAGGAGAAAAGTTATACAGGACCATATCTCTGTCTACCTCACCTGATCCTGGATCATTCCTACAGTTAGAGATACATGAGTTAACAGGGGTCATAAATCTATGTGATCAAGAGTAGCCTTTGATCAACTTACTTGATAATTGCTATTTAGCTACAAAGGAAGCCTAAACATTTCACTGAACTATAGAATTACACACAGAACTGAGATTCAAATGTAGATATCCCTTGGCAGGCCACTTAATCTCTCTTACTTTCCCCTCCCTTCAGAAGCAGTATTTAGTCTCTCCTCATCTTTGCTTTGCCTGTTGAGATGTTAGTCTACTTGGAACAGGGACTGTCTTCTACACAGCCACCTATTTATTTGTGATCTATGAAAGATATGCAGAAATAATATGTATTTAAAATATATATTTAAAACGCATCAAATCCATGCAATGGAGTATGATCAATGGACTCTATTTAAGTTGCAGTTTTATGACAGGAATAGCCCATTGCATGGTATCATTTAGTATCTTACATTTGAAAAGGTCTCTCTCTTCCTACAATTCTGGGTAACAGCATCAAGAGTTGTAAAATATTACTTGGCTCATAAGATCTCACAAATTTTGAAGTATTGAGTGGTTTGTGGGTTTTGGCAAGTGTTCCAGGTCAGCAATTCTTAAATAATGATGATTCATGAAGCCTTAACTCATAGATCTGCAGGATAAAATGTTTTGGTAATGCAGGTAAAGGAGTGAAAAGGGAAAAACTCAAAAGGTAGCCCAAAATAGGAACTTCCTTACAAAGCAGAAATCTAGTCTTGTTTCAGTGGAGGTTTTTGTCATGTCACCTGAGTGCTTCACAAACTTCAAGGTATTAATCCTCTATGCTCTTATGAGGAAGGAAATAATATACTTTGTATTACGCTTAGAGGAAACCATATAGACTGTAAAGCGCAACCATTCCAGTATATTTAATGAATTTTAAGGGTTTGTACTTCTGACTCTTCAATTCTAGGTTTAGCTTCCAGGAATACTGTATTTTTTGCAGTTCCTCTTTGTTAAGAAGTTATGTTTTAAAGTAGACCAAATACCACATTATTTTTTTATTTGTTTGTTTGGGTTTTTTCTTCTGAACTAGGAATCCATAAAATTTTAACAATGTATCACCAATGTATTCAGAAGTAACTTACATTGTCCCTTCTACACATTTGATCACAGATCAAGAAAGAAGCAGCCTAATCTTGATTTTTGTAGACCAACAATCCTTCAGAGATGCATTCTCTCCCTAGACTGCTGTGAGATGTAGAAGAAAGCAGAGTTGTTTCTACGACCACACAGCATCCATTGTCCATTTGTAGCATTTTACTGATATCTGTGCACACACTCCTCAGTTTTCAGCATTCCAAGGAGAAACCTCAGATCTCTTCGATCTCAGCAGTGTGTCATTAAAAAATGGAGGCATTCAGAGAAGGGAATCATAAGTGGACCAGGCAAGTAGAAAATGTAATGAAAATGTGCACTACTTTGACTGCTACTCAATCACAATTAAACCTGACAACAAGGAAATAAAAATCCTAAATCCAGCACATACATACTGATGTCTATCAATATATAACACTCTTGTATCATCAGCCTTTTAAACAAGTTAGTCTCTGAGTACTTTTCTCCTTTAATAACACAGTTATCCTGCCTTGGGAAAATAAATCCAAAAGAAACAGAACAAACTATCCATGAAAGAAAACTCCTACCTACTATGAGGCTATCTCCATGTGCTGCTCTTTGACAGGATCGATCATTTCCTCTCATACTCTTTCAGTTACAGAAAGGGAGAAGATGAGTTCTGCAATCATAAACCCTGAGTTAGCAGAAGGAATGACACGATGCAGTTTTCTTATTGGTCTGATGTGTTTGGTTTGTGAGAAATGCTGATGTTGTTTTTGCAGAATTAGAAGAGAAATGAAGACAAATAATTGTTTTATTTCTGTTATCTGTTTCTGTATAGTATTAATCAGCGAACTGACCTTGTCCGTTTCTGTGTAGTGTAAATCAGTGAATTAACCTTGGGACTGTTATCTGTTTCTGTGTAGCAACTAACATCTGTTTGTTTGAAGTGTTAATTAGAGTTTAAATCTTAGGATTGTGGGGGGAATCCACGATAGGATATAAAAAACAGACATCCTCTGGGGAGGATTTTTAGGCACCTCAAGAAATTGTAAATCTTGGAGTACCTAATCAAGGGGGAAACGACCCTGTGGCCGGGATAGGGAATAAAAAGGCAAATATTGTACCTGTCAGGTGTGCCTACTAGCTAGGACACCCGCTCTTGCAAGAACGCTTAATAAAAGTGTTTCACTGCAGAGTCTGACCTGAGTCTTTCGTGAGAAAGCTTGTTTTGTTTCTCACAGGTTTTCTGCCTGAGTGTTGCATGGGGATACAATTCCAGGGACACGTGAAGACTGTATGTCTAAAGGGGTAAAGGTTTGAGGAATTCTGAGATCCTTCTAGAACAAGGACATAATGGGCTCACAATGTTTGAGAGCTTAAAATTAGACCAAGGAAACACTACCTGCACTCGCAGAAGTATTCATTTGGCCAAGAGTGAAGGCTGACACACTTCCCTCAGGTGAACAGTAAAGCTTCACGTCTGATACAACCTGACCTCATTTCAGGTGCTTCCATATGCTTTACTGCCTCTACTAGCTAGGGATTTGGAACAATACAGTAACCTCGAAAACCATTCCAAAGAGCACTTGGGTGTCCTCAGAATAGGTCTTCCAAGTTAAATGCAGTATTGTCTCTACGGGAGTTTCCAGCAGATACCCTGAAGGCAGGAATATTACTCTTATCAGTAAAGATTAAAAACAGGATCCAGAAGGCCCTATCTGGATTGATTTCTGAGATGCAAAGATAGACAGCAATGCATGGCATGGAAAGTACTGCCAGGTGGTTGTAAGGTGATATAGTTTGAGGTGTAAGCCAAGCTGAGGACTGAGAGCAGACTTTGGATGACGATTCTTTTTAGTCTTTTCTGTTCCCCAATTCCTGAGAAGAAGCCGTGTTTTCCATTTGCAGAACTGTAGTTAAAACCAAATTATGATCTGTACTAAATGACTAGAAGCGATAGACAAGACTTCTTTGGTCAATCAAAAGAATCCTTCAATCTCCTAGCATTCGTTGCAGTTTTATATAACTGAAGATATACTTTTATTCCCAACTTGGTAAACTTGAGGCCAGTAAGTCTGAAAAGTCTTTCTGAGAGAATAGCCTCCCGGCTTTCACGACCTACATGAAACAAAAGGTTCTTCCACGAAACACCCTTCTTCCAAAATCCTCCTATTTAACACTTCTTTTAAATCACAACTACACCACAGAAGCTGATGTATTAAGAGCTAAAATATTCAGTGACTGGGTCTGTAATTTTGGACAGGCATCTGGATCCTCCCATTTCTGTTGCAACAGCGTTTCAGAAGGCAAAAACATGCCCTAGGTCAAGGCAAAAGCCTGAAAGTGTTCCAGCCCTCAGCGAGGGTGCCCGAACGTCAAGCTGCTAACACGCTGTTTCCCAGGTCTGACAGGGAAATACTGCCCGAGCGCCTGCCGCGCGCCCCGGAAGGCCGCGAGGAAGGAGTAAGAGCTCCTGGGGGAAGCAGAACGGTCCCCTCAGCCATACGGCATCCACCAGGCCGGCAGGCACCACTTCCCTGTTACCGGGGAAGCGATCGATGCGAACCCGGGCCGGGCCGGGCTGGGATGCGATGGGATGCGATAGGACGTGCCGTGCCGTGCCGTGCCGTGCCGTGCCGTGCCGTGCCGTGCCGTGCCGTGCCGCGCCGCGCCGCGCCCCGCCCCAGCAGTGCGGGGAGACGCCGGCTGAGGCTGGGGCTGAGGCTGGGGCTGGGGCTGGGGCTGGGGCTGGGGCTGGGGCTGGGGCTGGGGCTGGGGCTGAGGCTCCGCCCCGGCGGCGCTACGGCAAGCGCGAGGCGATGCACAACCGCGGGCGGCGCCGTCCCGCCTCCGCGCGCTCATTCAGAGCGGGTGACGACAGGCGCGTCACGTGCCGCCGCGCGTCACGCCGCGCGCGGAGGCCGCTCCGCCAATCCGTGGGCAGCGGTGCCGGTCGAGCGCGCCGTTCCGCGCGGTGTCGCTGGCCAATCGCTTCCGCCGCCGGAGGAGGGACTTCCGCCGGGAGCCGGAAGCGGGTCTCTCATGCGAGCGGGTGGTTGAGTCTCGGCTCGGAGACGTTTCGGGCCCCGGAGCCGCCGCCGTTGCCTCGTCCTCCGCGACCCCCCCCTCCCCCTCCCCGCTGTGCTGCCGCCGCCTGCTCCTCCTCCCGGCCCCCGCCCCGCTCTCCGCTCTCCTCCTCGCGGCATCCGGCGGCGGCGAGGCCCCGGCGGCGGCGGCGCAGCGAGAGGCCCCGGCGCAAGCGGAAAGCCCGACAGGAGCAAAAGGCCCCGGTAGCCGGCGGAGACCACCCCCCCTCCCCGTGCCCGCCAGCCTTCTCCCCGCCGAGGCGCGGCCAGAGGGCGGCGGCGGCTGCTGGTGACAGGTGAGTGCGATCGGCCTCCCGGGCCCGCGCGTCTCCCGGCGGCGGCGGCGGCGCACGCTCGGGCCGCTCCCCGGTCACTCATCAGCCGGTGTGAGGGGGAACGCCGGAGCTGGAGTGGGAGAGACGCCCGCCGCGGCCCCCACCCCCCCCCCACACCGGGAAGGCGGCCGGAGCCGCCATCTTCCCACCCGAGGCGGTTCCCGGGGGAGAGGTAGGAGGGAGGAGGAGGGATCCCGGCTCGGATCCTCGATGGTGGCGGAGGAGAGGGCGAGCTGCCGGGCTGGGCCGCCGGGACCCACTCCCGCACTGCGGCCTCGCCGACCGAGGGAGCTCTGGCCCCACGCGAGTTTGGCCTTGCCAGCGGTGTCCGTGTGCAGCGGGTGCGAGCGCCTGTGCAGGCAGCGGGGAAGGGGCGAGTGAGGTGAGGGCATACCACAAGCACCGGTTTCGCAGCGCTTTCCCGCTCCCCTCCCTTGGCGCCGAGGAGCCGTGGCACTCTCACGAGCAGAACAGCCGGGGCCCGCAGCGGGTGCCGCTGCTGCTGGGAGCAACCCCTCACCGGTTGCCCCAGGCAGGTGTGGGGCAGCACTGACTTTTCACGAAAGCCATGTCACGAAGAGATCAACTGATAGTACAGGAGCTAGCGGACCAGCCGTGCCCGCAGCTTAGGAAGCAACGCTTTTAAAACCAGCCAGCACACAAACGGTGTTTTGTCCCTAGGATTGGCTGTCGTCAGGCCTTCACTGGCTGCTTCAGCTCGGGTGTTTTCACTCTCAGTTTGTGCAGATGCTCAAAATTACTATGTAGCTTTGTCCACAGTTTAACAGATGTATACTTGCCAAACAATGTTGTACATGGTTCCTATATGGCAGATAAGTATAATTATTTTTATTCTGCAGGTAAGGGAATTGAAGCAAAGTGGTTAAGACTTGCCTGTGGCCACAGAGAACAAGCTGGTTTCAAAAACTACTGTTTAAACTTGAGTCATGGTTGGGATAAAAACATGGGAATTCTGCCTTTTGATCCTGTATCTTGTTTCTAGCCTAGTTTTGTTGACCTCTGAATCCTTAGTAAAATTGGAGTAGGAATCTTTCTGCTGCCTCAGGACCACAGTTGAAAGGCTTTAACCTTTCATGTGGTTTAAGTTTCAAGTCAAACTTATCTGATTTTTACAGATTGGATAAATTGTCAAAGGTCAAAACATGTTGTGTTGTTTTTTAAGCTTACTAGGATTTCCCAACTCTAGGGTTTTGATTCTGGTCTGGTAACTGTTTTTTATCAGTTGAACTTTCACTTGTTTCCTGCTGACTTGTAAGCATTTCTTCAAGTTAATTCTTGAGATATGAAGCTGATCAGCTTAATCACTCTAGCTATTAGAACAACATTGGGATCTTCTCATTTTTTTAATTATTTTTTGTGGGAAATGAAAGGGAGGAGAAAACGAGGGTGAGTCCTGATAAAGTACATACATAAAAACCAGATGCTGTTTTCTGTACGTATGTAATGTTTATAGGAAATTTTTTTCTTATAGGTTTATATGTTTATACTATTTACACGGAAGTCAAAATGATATTATCTCTAATTGGTCTTGCATTTCGTGGAGAAAATATATCCTTATTAAAGCTGATTAAAAGGTTTGCAGAAGTGAATTAATAGAAAACATTTGACCTCTTGGATGTTACTAAATAAGTAGTGGTATATTTTCATGGTATATAATTGGGTCCTTAAGTGCATACAATGTTCTGGGTTAGGTTGAATTGTTTTCCTTGTAATTCTTTCTGTTACTTAAAGTGTTTACACACAAATGCCTTAAGGGAATAAAGGTGTTGGCGCAAGCATGCTCTGCTTTGGTTGGTTTTTGTGGCTTGCTCTAATGCAAATATACATACAGAAAGGTATGGATGACTGGTATGTACATATATGTATTATGTAGTTATGTATCTGGAACTTAGATCTGCTTCAGTGCAGAGCCAGATGGAAGATCTAGAACTAATGGCAGGTGTGGGGGCTTTGGGATTTTGTTTAGGTTTGTTTGGGCTTTTTTTGAGAAGTGTTGCCCATAGAGGCAATTTCTGTCTCTGATGTTTTACTTGTTTAGAGTGAAATTGACTACTTAGTTTATTTTACTGAAATGCAAAATAAATACAGTCAGGTTTGTCTAATCTACATATTCTGTGGAGATCTGTTGCTGTGTCCCTTACTAAGTCTCATATCTGTCAGTGGCTTTGGCTTTAAATCAGTTGTGAGCTCAATTGACATGGTAATATAAACTCTTTGTTAAATATTTATTACATTACCTCACAAAATGCACATGCTAGACACGGAAGAGGCATGTTTCTGGCCATAATGCATGACAAATCTAAAGTGACAGCTGAAAGGTAGCAAGAAAGGAGTTATAAAGACCAAAGCAGTTAGGTATAGATGTGTTTCATCAGTTTAATTTTTGTAAACTAGTTCGCTTTTTGTCCCTTAAGCGCTATTAATGTTTAATTCTTTGGTGTCTATATATATTCATCAGGCACTGACATTCACTTTCTTGTAAACTAAGAGATAAGGTTCACAAATAAGCATGTAGAGCACTTTTTTTTTTTTTTTTTTTTTTTTTTTTGGGTGCCTGTTTTGGAAGGAGCAGGTCTTGTTAAGGGCAGTGGCCTTATTGATCTCCTTAAACAGCATTCTTTTTTTGGAAGTACGCTGTGAAGGAAGGTGCAAAGGTGGATGTAGCTAAGAAACATGGTGTCCAGAAGGCTATCAGTGCCATAGAGGAAAAGACAAAAGACAACAGGTGAAGAAAGTAAAGAAACTGTAGTTTCGAGTCTGGAGGGAGTTTCAATGCTTTGGGAGCGTGATTTATATTTTTTGCATATGCATGTATATACACATGCACATGTGAGGAACTGTTGTGTGATGTAAGTTGTTGTAAAAAATGTGGCTTATGTAGTGTTCTGTTGCTCGAAGGATTTCCTAGCAAAATGCCCCTTTTAGACAAGAAGCTTGTGTAACTCTTAGAAATAACTCTGGAAAATAATCTTTGGCTGTATTTATTCCTGTACATAATCAGTGATATGAAGCTTATATGAGTACTGCAAGGCTTCTGTATTTGCATTCTGAATGAGCACACAGGTAAGAGTCAGAAAGGAAGGATGTTACAAAACAGGACGTTTTAAGGAAGAAAATTAACCCATCCCGCTGCAGTTTTGAAAGACACAATAGTATGTGTAGAACTGTATAGAAGGTATGAGTAAAAGCTACTCTTGTAGTAAAGGGCCTGGAGAGGTATTTGAGCAGTGTTGTTCCTAAAGCAAGGCACACATATCCTAAAACTAACACTATAATTTTAACACATATAAAAGATCATCTAGACAGGTAGATTTTGCTACATAAGCTAGTCATTAAACTAGGGAGGGAAAAGTAATGTAGAACTTCATGTTTAAAGTAATGCTAGTTTTATGTGATCTCTCAAAAAAGAGAGAACATGGACATACACAGACTTTTTCCTCTCTGAACTGTTAATGTGCTTTATCAAAGGTGCCAGTTGAAGATGTTGTAAAGGCAGTTCTAAGCTAATGCTTTGAGGAAGTTCTGTTTTCTTTTCCTATGTATTAACTGCTTAATCTCAAGGCAAGTGAGTGTGTCATAACTATCAAAAGTGAAAATAGGGTACCTCTGAAATAATTTCTCTAAATATGAAACTTGGTGACATTTTATTTGATAGTAGAAATAATTCAGTTTTGTAAATACTAGGTAATTGAAGAAGACCCACTGCTATTCCCACGATTTGTTTCTTTCTTTTTAAGGATATGCTGGCTTTGAGTTACGTTAAACAACAGTGTGTTTGAGGAATTTGTTGGAAACAGGAGACTAGAAGTTGATTTATGTGCCACCCACTCATTTAAGTTAATCTAGCCAAGTTCCTCAAAGTAGTGCAAGAGAGAAACAAATTCTATTAATCAGTTCATAGCTGATCCAAAGATTTATAATCCATTTTTTCTTTGATCTTTTATGTTTGCGTATCGTGTGTGTTGCTGTTATGTACCTCTTCTAAAAGGGGAGGTACTCTCCTCTATTAGGAAGCAGGTGCTACAGAGTAATACCTGCATACAACAGAAGTACTTTGGAGTACTTAAATTAGGTGTGACTATAATACAGCATAATTCTGTGATTAGGATAGCCATGAGAGTGTTCCCTCTGTGATGTGTGCTGCTGCAGGTATTTTGTGTCTGGGTATGTGTTTCAGGAACAGCAATTAACTCAAATTGGAAGTCTGGCAAGGGTTACTAATATATGGCTAGCTACTTGGCCTATAACATTGCAGGGAATTGGGGAAATGCTGTTTTGACACCCTGATGAATCACCAATTTCTTTGAGCCTTAGTATTTTCTAAAGCTGGTTTACTGTGGAGGGCTGGGCTATGCATATTCTGGATCCTGTCAGTCCAGCTCCTTAATGGGTAGTTGAATGATGTAATACAAAAGGAATCAGTTGTTCATAAGCTGAATAGATTGCCGCCTCTGCACTTCCAGCAGCTCTGTTGTTATTCGCATAAGGCTGTCGGCATGTAAGGAGCTTGTGTCAGGAGAGTCTATACACAGTAAAAGTTTATTCTGGATAGCCTTCATGGCCATCTAGAGTTCAGTGTACAAGTACGTAAGGTAGTAGCTGTACACAGATTTTAGTTCTGGACTGTTGTACATATAGATAAAGCCATAGATGCCCCTAGATATCTGTAGGCATCTCTCTGTTACGGTAGCTTATGGTCAATTAGACCCAGAATTGCTTTATCGTTAGGGACTCCTTCCTACAATGCATGTGTCACTTTCACTATTGAAAACACCAAACACTGGTGATACAGACTTTGGAAGTTACACCTTCAGATGCTCTCAGTAGTTCACATGACACTTATTCAGGAATATACTGAACAAGTTGTGAGTGTAGTTGTAGAACATGCAGTTAATTTATCTAAAGCTTGCACCGGGCTTTTTGGACATCTGAATACCACGTCACTTAACATTGCTTTTAGATTTCCTGTGTTTTCTTTCACAAGTATCACAACAGTATTTTCCCTTTACTTAGGTTAATTCTTCAACTTTATAGTGGTCCTTTTCTGCTAACTTCTGAAAATAAGCAATAATGATGACTATTAGTACTTTATTGACTGTATTCAGAAGGCAGATCCACATCTGTCTTGGTAATGGAGTTACAAACTTGCTTAAAAAATATGGTAGAATTCTGTTATTCTATTAAAGTGATTCTGTGTATTTCTCAGCAAGCCCAATGTTCTGTAATCTATTTTCAAGTATTTGGTAATCACAGGATGCCAATGATCTGACGGGGAATCTTGAGAAACAGAATACTAGCTAAATATTAATTAAGCTGAGGAAAAAATATTTAACCGTTTGCTAAATCTCCCTTGTCAGAAACTTAATGAAATGTTTGAGAAGATTTACAGTGATGTCTCTTGGCAGCTTTATGGTTTTGTTTTTGATCAGTATTGGTATCCATAAGCATATTTCTACAGGTTGTGATACTGTCTCAAGTTGCCCCACAACAGTCTGACTCTGACGTTGTTCAAACAAGGAACTGATGAATCAACAGGCCAATGTCCAAAGTAGCTTGCTTTTTCATACCCTAGTGCTGAAGCTTTATGCGCAAACTTTTGTATATGTCCTACTGGGTGCTGAATCTTATTCTAGGAGTTAGAAATGCAGAGCAGAAGTGAAGAGTGCACTGGGGCATGGTTACTTTAAGTGCTGACCTACCTATATGTACAGAATTTGCAGTCTTATCTCGGTTTCATTCCCATTCAGTGTTGTTGGTGACCTACAGATAGGGATAGAAAATGGTCAATACGTTGCTGTTTGAAGCAGAAAGACGAACGATTTGGGCCTTCATTGGCATGTCTCCAAGACCTTGTGCTTGTGTTCCTGTTAAAAGCTTGTGGTCCAATTCTTTCTAATAAATGTCTAAAAGATATTATAAAGAAGGGAAGGGGATCCTTCTTTTAGTGAGTATGTTGCAGCTTAGTGCATTATCTCTTTTGTTGTGATTATATTTTTGTTTCTTAATTAACATGTCTTTTAACTGCCTGGATTCAAGGAAACAGTGGAATTTTTAGGAGAGTCTGTACTTAATATACTGACTTCAAGGAGAAATTATGGTCATTAAGTCAAAGCTTAAATACTGGAAGTGTGTATCCTTTCAGTGAGACAAAACCTGAATTACTGGTAGTTTTGATCCCAGTGATAGTCTAAAAAGGTGAGGTGTTCTAAGTGTGAACAAATGTGTACCAAGTAGGTGATGGTCTTTCATACAGTGTTCTAAACAAGTTGGCTTTTATTCCAGTGGAGCTTGTAATGGAGGATGATGGCTTTTGTCAAAAGAGGAAGTAATACTAAAATGACTGGATTATTTGGGTGAAATTCTATTTTTGGCAAAGAGGTTAATTAAATAAATTGTTGGCAAAAAACAATAGCTACCTCTTACTACATAACCTTAAAGTTAAATGACACTTTCGTAAGTTGCTTAATTTTGCTTTAGATTTGGTCCTGAACATATTTCAAAACTTGAACTAATGTATTTTAGGTAAATGAATGCCTTTCAAATTCTCTGGAAAAAAAAAAACCAACCTCAAACCACAGAGTCTGATGGGAATTCATCCTAGGCTCTTTGTTTTGCAGACCAGATGTTTAGTAAAGTAGTCTTTGCATAGTCAAGAAGTATTGTATGTATTTCTGTTGGGAGACTTGTCATTGTACTTTTTCACTTACCATTCTAATTATCAACATCTTATTTGGTTCCATATGTGCTTCTCATCTGAGCTTTAGGTATCCATAAGCATATTTCTATAGGTTGTAGACCCTTCCCTCTCACTTTTCTCAGACTGAAGATGTATGCTAGAAGCACTCAAACAACTGTCTCATCAGTCTGCATCTTTTCCAGAATTCTAGTCCTTCAGGCATTGGAATTGGATTTTGATATCTTTATTGTAAGGTTTCTGCTTGTCGTGTGATATGAGAATGTGATGATAAAGGATTCAGCAAATCGTCTTTGAAGCTATGTGTGTATGTGTCTTAAAGAATAATTCAAAACACTAAAACTGTTAAGTGTCCTAGAAGTTCCTAATACAGTTTTTTACCTCCTCTTGCTTAAATACAGCACTGATTGCATACTTAAAAGATGGAATCCAAATAATAGTAATATTCTAAGATGATAAGCCTATTAAGACCCGTTAAAGAATATCAGGCTCCTCACCACACCCTTGAAGCTACCCTAAATATTAACCTTATAGCTTCAAGTAATGTTTTCAGTCTTATCCCTTCATCATGAAATAATGCATCCTCATCTGTCAGTGTCTGAGTTTCTCCGGAGAAGGTGCTGTCTATAAAATCCTGCCCAGCAGAGCTGGGTTAGTTCCTTTATCTTTATGAAGTGTACTGCTTAGAGTCACAGGCAGCATCATGTGTGTGCACTGGGCATTTCTGGGTAGCGGTGTAATGAAGTATGCAAAAAACATAAAGATAGTGTTGGTAAATCAGGAGGAGAAACATTGGGTAATCGAAACAAGGAAGTTCGTTGTTCCCGGCATTGCTGAGCTTCATACACATTTAACTTGGTTCCCTCTAAGCAAATACTAAAGCTGCTAGCACTTTGTCATGTGTCATGTCATTTGAAGTCTCGGTGTTTCTTTGAATGGCAAAATAGACCATCAATTGCTGCATCTTAGCTTTAAAAATTTGAAGTGGCTAATGAAGCACTGTAGAACTTGAAATTGTGTTGTGAAGCAAACAACTGTGAATCTGACACCTGAGATGCTGGTGAGTCCATTAGCCAGCAACATTTAGGGTTTTTTTTTCTAGTTTGTACTCAAGTGAGGAATGTATTTCAATCTTGAAAATGAAAACTGCCTGTCATCATGAAAGTGCAATAGTTTCCGGAAACTTTACTACTCCGTGTGAGTTTATAGCGTACTTAATTATTGCTTCCTTCAGCAGTGGAATAGGAAGATTAATCTCTCTATCTTCATTGAATAGCTACTTTAAAGAAAAGTAACCTACCCAGTGCCCCTTGATTAAGTGAGAGCAAGGCAGCTACATGAGGAGGGAAACAAAGAAAAGGAATTATTGTGCAAGGATAGTGTCTTGCATAATAATTCCTGATGTGTGCATGAGTTCAGAGAAGATAGGATAGAATGAGACAGGCGTAGTACCCAGAGTGCCAAAATCAACTCACCTGCTGGAAATAAGATGCATGTGAAAACGAAGAACTGCAGTTTATGGGAAAAAGAATCTGACAAGTATTTCACATCTTTTTCTGATAGCCTTGTTAATCTCTTCATGTGGCATCTCGGTTGACTGTGGGAAGGAGTAATGCAGGCCGGAGGTATGTGGAAGTTTTTAAAAATAAGTCGGAGTCTAAGTTACCATCTAGTGTTCTGAAAATGTCTGTTTAAAAATAGCACAGAAATGAACAAGATTTTGTGAAATCTGTAGTCATTAGCGCTAAAAGGTATCAGCTCCTGCCCTGTCCATTCCAGGACAGGCTTTAATTTTCTTTCCAATTCAATTTACTGCTGCTAGTCAGTTGTGTCTTGGTTTTCTGCTTTCTGTGTACACAGAGGTGTTTTGCAGTTAACTGGTGTGACCTTAGTGCAGACAAGCAACATGGATGATGGCAGTTGATGAGCTAGATGAGGTTTTGCATTTGATTGTGCTAAACTTCAGAAACAAGTTTTTGCAATGCTTTCCTAACTTTTACAATAAATGAGAAAATTAATTTCTGCATCAATGAACAGTATTTGATGTTAAATATTGGTATTACATTAAAAGTGTGGAATAGTGTTCTAGCTAATTTGTAGCCATAAATATATCTGAAGTTATGGAGAAGCTTTGACTTTGAGAGAAGAATGTAATGAGCCTATCAAAGATCACACCAAAGCCTCTAGAGTTAATATTGGTGTAGTAGGTAAACAATTTTAGCAGTTAAAATTATATATATTAGTAAAAATACCAACAGTTTTGTTGTCATTGCCTCAGCTGTGACTTTAATTTCTAGACCAGAATCCCACTGCACTGAAGACTGTGCAAGCAGAGTGTTGCCTTGTAGCTTAGTCAAGTGTAACAGGTAAATGCAGGTAGATGGGAGAGTTACAAGAAACGAGCGTGAGCAGTGGCTTAGTGTTATATATGGTGCTGTGCTCTGAAAACCTCATCCGTTTTTAAAAGATATTAATTTTTAAAAAATCTTGTAACGTGATGGAGCTTTCATCATACATCAGTTTCTGTTAACCCATGTTAGGCATAAACTTGTTTTTTTAATACCTGGCCATTATTTAGACTGACTAGTTTTAGAAGATTATGTAAAAATTTAGTCTCCCTCTATGCTTAGAGGCATTTAACAAATGTATTCTTTATTGTATAGCTTGGAAGCAGAGGCAGATGTGTAATGCTGTGCAGAATGTGGGGTCTGGAACTCCCAGACTTGTCCTTCTGTAGATACTTTGAAGCATCGTTGCCCTGTGTTCAAGCTTAATTGGTTTTCTGGTTTGGGGTTTTTTTTAATGCAGAAGAGCATTTTAAAAAACAGGTTTGCATGACCTGTTCTTTCACTCTTTAATTCAGCACAGACATTCTGCTGGGATTTCTCTTGTGAAAGGTATGTTGCTATCTTCTTTTCTTTCCTTTTTTTTTCCCCTTGTAGTATGAACTGCCTGTGGTGCTTTGTAGGCAAAAGTAATAGTAGCGACAGGGTGATGTGGACTTGACCTGTTAAGTTTTACTCAGAACTGCAGTACTTGGTTGTTGCTGGTGATGTTTTCTGTCCTGGAGAAGTAAAAAGAGACACCAGGACTGAGAGGTAGGGAGGAGGTCAAACCTAATGGAGGGCAAGTGATGGAATATTTTAGTGGAAAATCATCATACTTTGAGGGAGATACTTGACTCATGTGCTTGAGTGGCAAATTCCCAGTCTCCTTCTTGGGGAAGATAAAAGACCTTTCTCCTCCAATGTGACATGTTTTCTGCTTTTTGTAGGCCTTGGTAACAAATGTAGAATCTTTCATTCTGAATTCAACTAGATAAAGAAAAACTTCTCAAGAGAGGATGAGTTTGTGGAGAATTATGGTGTCATTGATGCTTCAGATTAACATCCACCTTTCATTTCAGAATTGTCATGGTTTGCTGAGCTGCTAACAACTTGTAAGTCTACTATTTGAGGAGTTACTCAGGGAATGCACAAATGGGAGTGTGAAAGGTTTATTTTAATTAACAGTTTGGTACTCTGTGAAATAATAATCTGATAAAAGAATATCTTATCTGACAAGATAGTTATAATAGAAATTATATACGCGTCATTATGGATAACCTGCAGGGTGTGTGCTCTTAGTCCACTTACAGTAAGGAAAACAAGCTTGTGGCTCTGTGATGGATGTGCTACATGAAGTAAACCCTGTTAATTAATAAGTTGGGTTTCTTAATGTTACGTGCTTCAGCCTGCCGTCAGGAGAGTGTTGCTTCAGTCTTGAAAACTGAGAACAAGCCGTAAGCAAACTGAAAACTGCTCATTACACAATCAGATTTGTCTTCAAGGCACATGATAATCTTACCAGACACAAAAATTTCTTCCCAGTGGGTTATTACTGTCTTGATAGGCACTCCTAGTATTTTTAAATGGTAAGATTTTCATTTTTTTTTAGATTATATGTTGTGTTGCGTTATTGAAGAGGATATGATCTACAGGCTTATTACTCTGTTTCTTGAGTGATATTTGAGTGTGTATCATACAGTACTTGTGTGTAAAACTTACCTTCTTGGTGTGCAAGAGGACTGAAAAAATTCCATGGGAGACCATTCAATATAGTGAAAGATTTCCTTTCATTTTAAGCATATGTATTTAAAATGCGATGCAAAAAAGGCTAGACAAAAAAAAAAAGACTATATAAATCAGGATTATATGTTGGTAGGGGTCATCCTGTAATCTTCTGTATACCATAAGATTTTTCTTCCCATTGTTTGGGATTAGGTGAGACTGAAGGAGTTTTTTGGATGCCTCTGTATAGCGTCCTTATCATTTACCACTGTCTGGTTTCTTTGATATATTATCAGCTTTGTTTAGTAACTTACTGTTTGGTATCATTTGGATACCTTATTACCGTAATGATTTGAATTTCTGGTCTTGTGGAGTCATCAGTTCTCGTGTGTGAGGTAGCTGAGTAAATGACAGAATTGCAAATCACTTGTGAAGCTTTACATAGAAATGTTTCCTAAATCTTTTAAATAAGAAAATGCTGAGTTCCCCATAAATAGCAAGGTTTACTGTTTCTCTTAATTCCAGCCATTCTTAGAGGAGAGGGTATGTTTGAAGAGAAAATTAGTAGAACTTTGCCGAACAGTTTTGGAGACCTTAGAAAGAACAGAAGTTATTTTGTTTTTTTTTTTTAAGTGTGAAGTAGATGCAGCAACTTCAAACAATTTGAGCTGATATTTTCTATTGCAGAATGTTAAAAAACGTGCAGTATTAAGGTTTAGGTAATCATCTGGCACAGTACATTTCTTACTAATGCATGGTTACCATGTGGGTTTTGAAATACGTTGCACCTGCCAAGTGTCATTGTGTGGGTTTGCTCCTGGTGATAGAGTCCATGTTGCTCTTTAGGAACCAAAATGTGGTGTTCTTGGGGCTGCCTGGGGGCTGCCCAGGCTTAAGCAATTTTCTTGTCAGGAAGGAAAACTGAAAAAAAATCAGACGTTACTTTTCTTGGTTTTTTTTTTAAACCTAACTTTCCAGCCACCATGCTGGCATATATGCTGAATGCATATACATTTTGAAACCTGCACCTGGCAGATTTTGATATGTCTGGGTTACACTAAGCTCCAGGGGTGAGATTTTTCAACTTTTCCCCCAACTGATTAGCTAATTGGTAGTTAAAGAAATTCAGAGCCTTGTGACGTCTTTCATTAGTAGTATACTCAATATTTAACTTCTGTAGACACATGCTGCGAGTAGATATTTATGTCATGTCAGCTTTTTAATTGCTGTTGTTTGATACAGAGTTTATAACTGACATAGGCACAATGATGATTGCAGAGAGTTCCACCAACAGATGTGCATCTTGGGATTGTTTAATTTCTCATTCGCAGCTATTTTGCCTACTGTGGTAATGTAACAGGTTTGCAGTGTATTTTCTTTTAAACAACACTATTGTTTGAATGATAGATTCTGTCACATCTGCCTTGTAAAGAAACTGATTTCCTTCTTTGAAAGGAAAGATGGAAAACCCAGAGTTTTGTCACAGGCTTTCTGTATCAGAATGATACGGCTTTGTAGGCTTATTCATCTACAGAATGGTAATGTATGCCCCATCCAGTGGGATGATGGTTCAACTCTTAGATTTATCAGCTGAAATCTTTCTTTGAAAGTCTTCCAAAATAGCCATCTGATTACAACTGCAAGCTCTAGTTTGTATCACTGCTCATAATGTTAAGAAGAAGGGAAACTTGCAGCTTTTCAGGGTTAGGATTTGTCAGTTTTTCTTGATGACGCTCTACAAGATTAGCTAACCTGTATCAGAGTCAGCAGCTTTACCTGGGCTGAGAATGTGATTAAATCTTGACATATTGCATATGCCTTGGGTATTCCAAGCAATTGTGAAACTAATAAAGGTAAACTTTGTTTAAAGAGGAATTAATGTATTCAAACTAATAGCATACTTTCGAAAGAGGCAGCTGTTATTTCTCATGGCAACTATGGGATGTATTCAGCAGGTGCTAAAACTCTTCTCAAAGCTGAGGTCAGTGGTTGCTCCAATTAATTCTGCTGTGGTGTTAGGATCCTCATGGATGCAGAAGGGCGTGAAAGATGGTGAGAAAGTATGTTATCACGGACAGTAAAAAGAGGATTTCTGGCTTGCAACTGGGAGTTTGTTAGGAGGCTTAAGTTAGGCAGTGCACCTCTGTTTTGAAAACATTTTAGAATTTCTCATATTACCCGAAGTGTATTTCTGTATTAACCTTGTGAAAAGTTTATCTTAATCTGTGTTTAAAGTTTCTAAAATGTTTGCTAGGAAGAGTTCTCCACAAAGCCAAACTCAAATCTATTTTGTTTGTGCTTGCTAGAAGAGCAATGAAAAGATCTGTTATTCCAGTGAGGGGGGTTTTTTTGTTGTTTTATGGTGTTGCTGTTTGCAGTATGAAAGTTAGTTGTCAGCACTTGCATTTGTAAATCTCTTTTCAAGGGCTGATTACTCTGGGCTGAAAGTTGGCAGGCAAGATCTCAGCCCCAGAGCATTGTTTGGGGTTTTGCATGTTTTTAAATAACAGATATATCTGACTGGTTTGATTGAGAGAATGCATGCTGCTGCTCATACTCTAGTAACTCTAGTGAGGAGAACAGACTGCATAAAAGCACACTTTGAATATGAATAAAAAAAATTAGAGATGACTACTAATGAAAGCAGGAGGATGGTGACTACACTCAGGGAGCTTTTGGAAGGGTTGTCAGCGTAGTAGTGGTTTTGTTGGGTATATAACAATCGAGTAGGTGCCTCTTTACAAGGTTGTGGTGTATGTGGATGCAGTGTGTGCATAAACAGTTCAGACAGTTGGACGTGAACTGTGCCAGTACTACAGCTAAACGTGAACTAAAATGCATTGTAAAGGTTAATCTGATGTTGGCACCACAACAACATATACGTGTGGCTTTTGGATCAGAGAGGTTGCAACTCTGGCTTGGCACTCAGACAAGCGTGATAATGTGGTTGTGTGTGCTTATCCCCATAGTCATCCCGTGGACGACTGCTGGTTCATATCTCTTATCTTCTGAAATTATGGAATTCTTATAATAAGATGAACTTGAAAATATTTGCCATCAAGGAACCATGTTGTCAACTTGAAAAACAATCACTGCTTTTTATTTTTGAAAGTGGTTGTGAATGTTGCAGAGGGAAATCAGTAGGCAGTTTCTCTTAGAATTAGGTAGTTCTGGAAGTAAGTATTTGTAAGTCTCAAAAGTAACTTTACTCTTGACATAATATATCTGAAGTTCTTGAACTTGACTAATCTGTGATGAGTGAATGAGGAGCCAGAAGGAAAAGGAAAAATTTGCTATACACATTTACAGAATTGAAATTATAATACTACAAAATTATAATTGCGTACTTGTAAATCAACTCATAACTGCAGGCCATTCTGTAAACTATGTGACTAGACATAGTTTATGGAAGATATGGATTTTCTTTGTGCATGTACTTGCTGTAGCTTGTAAATATTATCTAAAAGCTTATTTAAGAGCTTGTGTGTCTCTGTAGGTGTTTTTCAGTGATATGAGTGGTTTTTGTTGTAATAATTTGAGTTTTAAAAATTTTGACAGCTCAGTGTCCTGCCGTAGGTATTGCTGTCTCTGTCCTAAATGGGTCTACTGACCTGTATTTTTCTCTTGCATGTCTCGAACATATTAAGCAGGATGTATTTATGCAAAGGTATGGTTTACCAACTGGCAGTTCAGTGTGTCCTTTAAAGTAGTGGGCAAAATGATAATTTTTATTGCTGCATTAAATTGCCACATTTAACTTGATCCCTAGTTTAGCTATTAAACTAGCGTGAAAAGAAGATAGACTGTCTTCTAAGCTGTAATTTCTAGTACTATGATTTATAGGACCACAATCAATATAAGGTTATGTATGAAGATATGTATCAATATTAATGAAAAGCATGCTGAAACACATCCTATGAAGAGCCTTCAAGGTTTTCTTCTTTTTTTCTTCTTTTGCATGTTTTGGTTTGTTTGCTTTTGTTTTGGGTTTGAGGTTTTTTGTTTCTCTTCTTGAAGCAACACCTTTTTTTCCCAAAAACCGTTCTCTGACATGGTAGTCATGGAAGCCTGCAGTCATACATGTTTAATGCTTTAAGAGCCTAATGTCGGTAACTCTGCATTAGAAAAGTTGATAGCACTAACATTCCAGAAGAGCCTTGCAGATCAGGTTGTTGTGGAGTATATAGTACCAGACAGGATTTTGTAGCAAAGCCCTTGATCTTTGAACTTGTAGTAGTGTGAAATACTACATGAGGAAAATTACAGAGGAAACCTCTTCTGCATTTGAGACCTTCCTGTATGGCTTACCTGTTGCAGAAAGACCATAGCTTATCAGTATTGAAAGCACAGAACCTAGAAGGCAGGTTAAATATACTCTTTTAAACAGATTATATTGCTATCTCACTTGTATTTAGAGACATTTTGATCCTTAATGATCAGAATGCAACTTAAATGTGTGAGTTTAGCACTGTAGATATAAAAAAAAAATGTTCAACAAATGAGTGGATATAGTGTGGTGTATATCGTGACAAATCTGTGTAACTAATGAGACTCTCTATTCGGCTGAGTAAACCAAGCAAAGTTACCTGGAGCTTCAATCTGGTCCTAGCCCGTGATAAGCATTCTGTGGGATTTCATCAGGACTTACAAAAAACAGTAGAGCGATGCACTGCTCTTCTTGCTGGTGGCTTGCCCAAGAAATTTGAAGTTGTAATGTGCACAGTACAGTCATGGGTTATCTATCAAATTGGCTAACAGCTTGTCTACCCTCGGCTGAAATGAATGATTTAGCTGAATATTTTGTGCCTGATGGCCAGTCAGCAAATGCTTTAACAGACACATGTGTTCTGGAATTTTACTCTTGTTTCTTAGACTCACCTGAACTTAGCTGTTTTCCTTCCACAATCCATAGATTTACAAAGTACTGGTGCTAACGCTACATACCAGAGGATGGAAGAGATTGCAGCGTGACTGAGGACAGGCTGATCCTAGAAGGGAATGGGAATGTATGAGATAAGCAGGCGACATAAAGGGATGCAAAGAAGTACCTCAGCATTGATTCGGAGATCAAAATGCTGAGTAGGTAACATCATTGCTGACTAAAACACATTTGTCTTTCTGTAAAATAGATTTCAGCTTGTGAAGCTGGACTAACCTGCATGCTCAAGGTTAGTATGAACAGCAGTGGAGATTATATGCAGTAAATGTGAACTGTGTAACAAGTTTTGTGCTATCTAAAGGAAAATATTAAAATCCAAAATTTTAAATGGCTAAAACCAATTTCTTTGAAAAAATACTAACAGAAGCGTTCTTCAACAAGTGTAGTCACCTTCTGCAGTGTTAATGTGCATGCAGCTCCCCATACGTGGGTGGGAACAACATGTGTAGCTATTTAATACTTGCTTCTGAGAAATTGCCTTCATCCTGAGGATGACTTTTTGTTTATGAAATACAGACATCTTGAGTGAATTCCAGACTTTTGCTATGTAACTCTGTGTGCGTTCATGTATATATAACACTGTGAGAGGCAGTATTTTTTGTGGATTTTTTTTTTGTCTGTTATGTCTCCCTTACTTAAATAGTTTCTATTCCAAGATGAAAGGCAGGGTATTAGGGGAAAAGACTTCCAGGAATATAACAGTGACACAATGCATGTGTTTCCTTTGAAAAAATGTTTTTCGTGCTGACTTTACACCAGTAGCATGAAATAAGCAGCTGTTCATCTAAGATGAAAATTTTTCCAGTCAGGGATGTCAATATATTTATTTCCTCAACTGTGGGCAAAATATCTTCTTCATAATTCTATAACATTTGACTCAGTTCATAGGTGAATGTCATAATTCTGTTTGAAAGTTTTGAGATGTATTCAAGGAGTTTTTGTCTATTGTGAAATACAGTGATGTGGAGGAGATTACATGGAAGGTATTGTACTTTATAGTCAAGATGCTCTAAAAGTTATGCTGCTGAAGATTGGAGTCATTCTGGTACCTTCCACATGCTGCAATCTACTTTACTTTTTTAAGGAGGAGTTCAGTGTCACCAGCTTGAAGGCAATAAATTTCTTTTGCACTGGAGTTTCTGAGTGAATAAGTAACACAATGAGCTTATTACAACTTGCTTGTAGTACTTTTAGAAAACAATAATTTTCAAATTAGCCTGGTTTTACATGTCAGCATTTGCTGCCTGAGACTTCATGCTTCAAATTAACTTTTTCTGTTGTTTTCTGAAAGAACAGATGTTTTTAAAAATAACAGTATTAAATAATAGCCTCAAATTTCAAAGCAAAGTTTGCATCAGACTTTAAAACACTACTCAGTTTTCTACTTGTCGAATCAAATGAAATAACACTTCAGGTTGATGGAGCAGAACAACTCATTGAGCATTACTAATTTAGCAGAACTGTTGTAACATGCCGCTTCAAATTTGTGAGGATTCGGTGACGGTCAGAGTAGTTGTGGAAGACAAAGGTTGATTTGTGATCAAATGCTTTTGAATAAATTAAATCAGTCTACCAGGTGGTATGAAGAAGTCATGGTTAGAAAACCAATCTGAATAATTAAGGTGAGAATCAAGTGAAACTTTCCCAGTGGAATTTCCCTGCCTGGTGCTGTGGCAAGTGTTCACCTGCACCCTTGAGGCTGCCAGCAGCAAGGGGGCTGGGGTGTATCTGGAAGATCCCTTTAATCTCCCCTTCTGCCATAACATTTTCTCTGAATGCTTAATCCTCACCGTGTTGTGTGGACCTTCTTTGGACCTTTGGTCTGAATCGCCATGGCATGTCTGGAACGGCTCTGAGTTCTCAGGAATTTCAACAACCACTTACAGCATCTTTTGTCTTCCTATTTCCGCAGCTTACAAAGGTGACCAGTAAAGTTCTCTCTGAGCAGCCAAAAAGCAGACAGCTCATGACTTCTGATCAGGACACTAAAGTTGTGGCTGAACCGCAGGTGCAGCAAGTACAAGAAGTTAAAGACGGTTCTCATCTAGTAAGTACTATAATTACATATTCCCCTGGTGTGTTGCATGAAACGTAGCAAAACTCAAATTGTATCTTGGAACATTTTAGGAGAGAATTGGCTGATAGCATTGCACATAAAATGCTAGAACAGTTCTGTTGAAGGTGGCTAATTCTCCATACGTACCTTTTTTCCTCTCTGCAGAGAATTTAAATAAATTGCAAGTTACAATAGTTTGTGCTCATTGAAGGTGCAGGGTTTTTTACACTATGCAGGAGTTGTGTTACCAATTTTAAGTTCGGTTATAGCTCACACATTACCACGTGAGCAAAATGCAAGAAATGCATTTGGCATGTGTAACTGGAAAGAGTACAAACCCATACCAATAGGTAATTGCGTTCCGCAACAGGAACTTTCCTCAGTCAGTTCTGCCAAATGGCATGTACTACTGCTTTTGTGCAACGGCAGGATCCAGTAAGTTGCTTTATGGGATGCTTTTGGCAGATGATTCAGCAGTCACTAGTGTGTGTATATGTATGTTGCAGTAAGTGTTACATATGTCTTAAGGAAAACTGAATACTCGATTTATGTGTAAGCTGTATTCATATTTTCATCTTTGATCATTAACTGCTTATGGGGAGGAATGTTTCCTCTTCGACATCTTTGAAGGGTTTGGTTTCAGTGTGTGTTCTGCTAGGTACTTAGTCTGTACTGTAATAAACAACAGATACTTGTTGCTTTAACTTAACCTTGCAGCAAGCACTAAAGAGCATTTTGGAAAAACACTGTAAACTTGTGCTTTTCTTTGCTGAGCAAGCCGACGGGCATTTTGTTGGTTATTTTCCCCTCATCTCCTTTTATTTTATTTGTATCCTTTTCTGCTCTGATTTACATTACTTGGTTATGAAGTTTGTCTGTTAGAATAAGAAAAAGTTGTATCCTCTTTTGTGGAGCTTTTGTGTTTTAATTTTGGTGGGGTTTTTTTCCTGTACTCAAAAGCATTAATTCCAAGAAACAGTGTGTAAGCTTAAGAAGCTCTTGCTTCAAAAGTTTGAAACTGTCAGTACACTTTTAGTAGGTGCATTCGTATTAAAGGTAGTTTGATTAGCCTTCACATTAAAGCTAGTTCTTTTAATTTGGCACACTAGAAATGTTATAAAGCTATAAAAGTTATAAAACTTGGATCTAAATCTTTTGTTCTTTCACACTTATTTGGAGAGAGTAGCCATTTCCTTCAGAAAATCTGTCTGCTTTTTCCTTACTAGAGGAGACTAATTTGGATATTTTGGAATGTATCCATAGTGCTGTAATGGTGCTTTTCAGGTAACTTATTCTTTTGAGATTAAAGCTTTTCCCTCACTGAATAGTTTATTAAAAAAAGATCTGTAGCTTATTAAGGTTTTTAAAATTAAACCGGTATCAAACTCTTCTATGCACAGCATCCCAAGATCACTTTGTTGTATGAGAATCATTGCCAATATATGTTGTTAAGTGTTGTTTTCAAGATGGTCCCTTTCCTAGTAACATGCTTTCATGAATATATGCTGCCAGTGTTTCAGGACTTCACTTGCAAGTTTTGGGAATAAGGCTATAGTTTGAGGAAAAACTTTATGGAGTATAGAAAAAAGTTACTGAACTAAAATCATTACAACGTTCTAATCTTTACAAAAAGTGATAGAAAGGAGAAAAATTTCTGAAGTCCTGACTTGATTGCATTTAGCCAATACATGCTTCAGGTTAACTGAAAATCACATGCTGTTTCATGTGTATCTAAATTACTTTGCCATCAGAGGGCTAGACTGCATAAAGATACAGGTTTGTGTCTGGTGATCCTTGCTGCAGTGTGTATTTGATGGTTTGATATGGCGTCAGACTGCTATGGTATCTAGTGAGATTGCTAGGAGGTTGGGGGTGAATGTGTTTGTGGTGTGTTGTGGGTTTGTTGTTTTTAAACTTAACACATTTACTGAGTTACTTTCCCATCACTTCCCCTAGGTGTTCTGGCTATGCTGCTGTACTAGGATCTGGTGATACCTAGTCTGGGTGTTTTTGTGGCAGTTCAGGAGGAAAGTTGTAGGATTTCTGCGGGAAATTTTGATACCCCTCTGTAGATCCTGTATGCTAGTTGAATTCCAAAATGATTCAATAAAGTATTTTGTTACATCTTTAAATATTAACAATAAATAAACTTTCCTAATGTAGTCTTTAGTCTATTTTGACAGAAATAAAAATTAACACGAATTCTACTTAGTAGTGTGAAACATATTCAGTAGTGACTGAATTAAAACAGGAGTTTTGATGTTGTGATGGAAATCTTCAGAAATCACTTTCCAGGCTTGCTTACCTTAATGCTACAGAGCTCACTTGTTTATTGACAGTTTTCTCTTGATGAGAGAGACAGAGTTATTTCTTCTGCCTTGAAGTGGCTGTATTAAATAATATATTATTTAATGCCTAATGTTGATTGATTGCAAGCCTAGTGCGGTTGATTTCCAAGTACAGATTCTATTGAATTTTGCTTATTTTAGTGGTATCAAACAGCAGAATTTCAGTAGTTCAGAAGTTTCAGCAAGTCAATGAAGGAAGTTGACAGCTTAAGGATCCTCATAGATTTTATGTTAATAGTAGCTTATACTTCCAAGTTGGAAGTAGATACTTTTAGAGGATCCTAGCAAATTCTTACCTTGGATAAATTTGATAGTTAAATTTGTTAATATTTCTGGTGGTTTGGGGGTTTTTTGTTAATCTTGAGGCAGATAACGTTACAGCAATTTTTTGTATCCTGATTGACAGCTATTCATTCTGAGAAAGTCCTTATCAGACTGTTTTAACTTGTGCTATTGTAACTTTAAAGGTAGACTATATTTTAAAACATAGGTTTGTAGGCTATAGATGGGATAAACCCTTAACCCTTGACAAGGAATAGGTACATTTAGAAATGAAGTAGATGGGTAGATACGCCTAAGAATGCTGACTTCTTGACTTCTGCGTAGGTGTGTGCAGGACATAGGACTAAAATGCCAAGGAAAATAATTGTTCAAGTTATGGAAGTATAGCTTCAGAGCGGTTTGGTTACATGGAGAGTGAAAGCTTAGGCTTTGAGAAGATTAAAAATATGCCAGATACAAAGTATATATGTATAGAGTGAAAAAAACCCAGAGTAAACAAAACCTACTTCCCAGCTGAGCTGGCCTCTGAAGTGGCAAAGCACAAAGTCTGTTCAAGTACTTTGCGAGTCAGGTGGTGGTGTTCAGCTGAGCCAGGCTTCCTGAGTCTTGCAAGTTAACCAGCCAGCCCCAGGTGATGTAGCGTAACAACTCTGTGGGGTTTTGCTTCAATTTATGCTGTTGATTTTTTTTTTAAAGAAAATCCCACAGTAAACAGTATTGAGAAATATGACTTAATGTGCACTATAGGTGCTTAAAAATAGAAATTATCCCTGGAACTCAGATAAAAACAAAGGAACAAGTACAAAATGTGCCTTTGAACGTAACGACAAGTGTACGAGAAAACTGGAAGAAATTTCTGCTTGCCTGAACTGCTTCACCCATTTTCTTCCCCATTAGTTGATAGCAGAAGTGCTTGTTAAGGCACTGGGAAAGTGGACTTTGCCCTGGTCAATCTCTTAAAGGCACTTAGTTCCTCTGTAGAAAGCATGTAGTTAGTAATTCTTAAATCTCAGAGGGGAAAAATCTTGCTATTTGTTTACCTAATGAGGGAGTTGTCTGAATAGTTGCAGATTTTGCAAGTATTACTGTGACTTTATGCTGACATTAAAAACAGTTGAATTGTTTGCTCGTGACAGTTCTTGAAAAAAACTATTATAAGTAACTCCCTCCCCCTCTCCTTGTACTTGGTTCCAGGGAATGCTAAAGAGAGGAGTGACTTGGCATAGTTTTAAGTCTGGACCCAAGCATGTTGAATAACTTTATCCCATGGGAGGATGAAAAAAAATTGCAGCAGATGGCAGCAATGATGCATCAGGTTTGCTGTCCTTAGGAACACTGTATCTGCGGGCACTCTGAGGATTCATGTATATTGGAAAAAATGAGGGGAGGCAGGCAGGGTAGTCTTCCTCCTTTCTTACTTCGCAGTTTCAAAGCAGATTTGCAAGGGAGAATGTAGTATTCCCTAGCCAATTCAGCAAGTTTGTTTATGGTTAGAGGATTAATGGTGAATAGGATGTTTCCACTGACAGCCAATATGGTGCTTTCATGTATACAAATCTCAGGCATTTAAATATATGGTAGCCTGTCTTTAAGTATCTATAGCACATTAATTATTTGTGATTTGTATGCCCTATGAGCAGAATACTCATTTAGGGGGGAAAAAAATCCTACATTTGCAGCTGTATTACAGCTTGGCACTTCTTTGTTTACACAGAGTGTTTATAAAGAAGAGCAGAATTGAGAAATTACTTGGAATAAATAATCAAGTATCCTGCAAAAGCCTTAGAGAAGACAATAGAAGCATTTCATGCTGTTTAAGAGATTCACCTCCGGTCTGTTTTATGCTGCTACGTGTGAATTCTACTAGTGTAACTAACTACAGGAGCAATTTATACTGATTGTAGTGCAGGCTGAAGTGAATCACTCAAATTTCTAGAGTGCTTCTGCACTTACTTAGCACTATCTTGTAGTTGCAAGACTGTGAACAGTTTGGGATAGCAAAAGCTTTTTTAAACTATCTTTTAACTGATTTTAGTTTAGACTGGTTCTTCTTAGTGTGGTTCAACACAGCATCGTTTTTTTCCTCAATCTTCAGGTGTCAACAGGAAACAAAAAATGCTCATTTCTCTTTTGGTTCATTACCCTAAACAAAGGTGAACTTAGTTTACCGACTGATATGAGTGAATAAAAGAACAATTGATGCTTCATTTATTTGTATTGATATGATAGCAGTAGATTTTCTGTTAGAAGTAGACAAAGATTACGGAGAGGAAAAAGTGGCTGTGGTGACATAGGTAAAATTGAATCATGTCTTAAGCCTTACGTAGGCTATGTGACTTGCCATGAAAACAGCTATAAAATAAGTCACAATGCAGTCATGCAAAAAAATAATGATAATGGACTATATAACCCCTACCATTCTATGATTCTATGATCATGGTTCTCTGTGTTAAGCAGCCTTTACCCTGCAAGTATAGGTTACAGTAGAAATTAAAATAGATCTCTTACTAGGTAGTTGAAAGCCATGTTTTAGTCAGCCTTAATTCACCTATATATTGCTATTTGAATAGAATAAAGGCAAATTGCCACGCTAACTTAAAACTCTAGTTCAAGTACATCTTGATTAAACTTGCTGTAAGTTGCACAACCAATTGAACAAATCGTGCTCAGTTCAATGTACAGCTGGAAGAATGTTTGAAATAGAGTTTAAGGATCTATTCTGCCTTACTTTCTTCTGTATTTTCAGTATATTTGAAGTAATGGAGCGGTGCTGTAGTGATAGAGTCTGTAAGCTCTCTGAATGGATTTGAGAGGAGATTTGAGTGGTGTAAGAACAACTGCTTAGAGCAGAAAAGATTGCTGGATGTTTTCAGTGTTTTTACTGGGTTTTTATTTTTTAAGAAGTTAAACCACTTTTTTAGCAAGTGAAGGGACTTCACAGTAGTAGAAGTCTTCCAGTATGTAAATATGTGTATAAAAATGTTCTTTCAGTGTCAGAAAGAAGTTTGTTTACATGCAACAAAGAAAACTTACACTGGGAACAGACTTCTTAAAGAAGTACTGTTTAGTCAAACTACCATTTAAATGCATCAGCCTTTTTTGTTTTGGTGATGTTTTTGTTTTGTTGTTTGGGGTAAAAGAATACATGTTTTTTGGAGGTTTTGCATGATCAATTCTGGCACAGTACCATGAGGTGGCTAGATGATCTCAAAGCCCTTTCCAGTACTGTAAATCACTGAGGGGTTACGTTTTTTTTTTCATGCAGATTATGAATTTAAAAAAAAAAGGCTTGGAACAGAATTAGCTTCTGATAACGTACAATGACTGCTGAATGGAATACATGAGGTCTTATCTATCTTTAGCTTCGTTTTCCTAAAGAAGTAATCTTGGTGTAGGTTCAGCTCTGGGGGAAGGGACAAGAGGAGAAAATGGACCGAAATGTATTTGATCTAATAGCTTCCACTAGTGTAATCTTCAAATCAGATTTAAACACCTGAAGCCAGAATGCATTTTTCTGTGCATAGAAAGCAGGAACTGTATTAAATACGAAGACAAGCAGTTTTTTTGGCACGTGTGGAGATTATGAAAGATGTCCTTTAAATATTTAAATGATTTGAATGACGGAGACTCTTCAGGAAATTAAACAATGGAAGTTCATAATACATGTAAGTAGACTGTAATCTCATTAGGAGAATTATTTGGCTGGTATATCACCGTGTATATGATGAAATACTAAAACATTGCTCAGCAACTGTGATTTCGACTTTGAGTGGCAATGACATATGAACCCTTGCATGGTTTCAGTGTGCTATTTTTGGCAGCTGGGTGCTGGCTTGTCTCCTCAGTAGCAGCAGAAAGTTAGTTTAGTGCATAGAGGAAGGTGGTTTGCAATGAGAAGATTCCTCTGACTCTACTTCTTCAACATGGGCTGCTGCTTCAGTAAAGAATTGAGTAACAGCACGAATGAGGAGAAAACCGTCTTGTTACAAAAATCTGTGGAAGAGGAAGCAGCAGAGTCAAGGATAAGTAAAACTTTATCTTCAATTTTTGGAACTGTGGAAAGCCAGGATATGCATACAGTGGGAAGGACAGTTAATGGGGCAGTTGCAACCGTTGACATTGAACGTGTTTGTAGTGACGATTGCACAGCATCAAATTCTAAATCTGGGTTCTGGGATAGAAAACCAAAATACCCATCATACAAAAGCATGGAGAATACTCCCTGTGAGAGCTCTAGGAGAGCGTATGACAGACCTTTTAGCTTTTTTAATTCCTTTAGACACCTTCTGAAGGTCTCTGGTACCTATGAGAATCTGCAGAAAAATGAAGAAAAGAGAGTTAGTAAAAAAAAGGCACCTAAAAAATCTAATAGTAATGGTCAGCATATGAACAATATAGAACATACCAACAGTAATAATGAAAATGTAGGTGCTGAAGAACATTGCTTGTTTGATCATATTTCTACTTCACATGTACCAGACATCCTAGACAAAGGCTTACAGGGTGAAATTTCCTTAAATAGAAATCTTCTGGAGGTTTATGCAGTTACAAGTAACCATTCAAGGCAGAATGAAACAACAGTAAATGCTGAACACAGCAAGAGTGACAGCCTACAAAAAGTTTCTAGTTCATATAGAGAGATGTCTCCAACATTTTCTTATCTTGATGTAGACAACTACCAACATGCAAAAGATAAGGAATTTTATAGTATTTGTGTTGTAGATACTGAAGATCTAAAAGAAGATGAAGACTTGCCAGCTACTGTGCATGAAGAGACTGCAGCAGACATAGATAACTCAGCTGTTACTGATGAAGGAATGTACAGCATGGCACGACCTCTAGACACTGGTGAGGAATTTCCAATGCAGCAATCGGCACAAGTGGAAGCTAAGTTTAATTCACAGAAAGAGCTGTTTGAGTATAAAACAGAGGATAGGTCAAACGTGCAGAAAAAGGAAACAAAGAAGTATTGTGACATAGACATCCAATCTTCTTATGATAACAGGTGTCAAGTGCATAGGTTAAATACTAATGATACCATCACAGATAACTTAGGACTGGAAGTATATGATGAAGTCATCCCTGAGAATGAACAAGAGGAGATAAATACCATAGGTAGTGCTACCAGTTGTAATGAATCGTGCAATGGAGCTTGTGATTCTTTAAAATTTGCAAATGCTACTGAAGAGGACCAATACAGCCCTAAATCAGAAACCATGAAACACGGCGATTGTACTTCCAGTGTATTCTTAAACACTGAAGTATGTAATTCAGGAAAAACTGAGGGAAGTCATGATGCTGAGATGGTACCATTTGGTGTAGGCAGTCATCCCTCAAGTGTTTTAAGGGAAATAGATGCTACACAGGTGGCAGAGAACAGGAGAAGTAACCTAAAATTATCATTAGAGTTACAAGAAGCAGAAAATGACTCTTTTTTGGCTAGTCAACATGTAGAAAAACTTGTTGAAGAAAGTTACTTCCTAAAACCAGACAGTGAAGTAAACTCAAATGTGGAAAAAGGACCATTTCAAAGAGTGTATGGCAATAGCCAAACATTTGCATCTGACTCTGGTGACCATAATGGTGTTTTGGAAGAAGTCTTGAAAGATAAAGAGGAATGCACAGGTACAGTTTTGCATAGCTGTGAAGCTTTGGATATGACTGAAACGCACAAACACTTGGAAGAAAATTCTGATTTTCAAACTCAAATTAAGGGTTGCACTGAAAACAGGACATCAGCTGAAGCTGCAGACCACAGTGGCATGGAGGAAGATGTATCTGTGAGTATCATTGAGCTAAAAGGTGACATGCTTGAGGAGGCTGGTAGCTTGAGCAGAACTCAGTCATGGGTAAGTGATGGCACTATGATATCTCATGAATTATGTAACACAAGCCCAGATGAAATACTCCTAAAAGAAAACAAGCTAGAATCTCAGATTTCACAGGGGTCACCAGGAAGTAATGGTGAAGTATGCAAAGATTTGAGTTCAAATAACAAAGCCAGTGACACTTCCGTGCCTATGGAACAGGAGGATATGAATAAAACAGACATGAATTGTAGACAAGATGAGCAACAGGATGTATGTTCCTTCCATGCAGTGGAAAGTCAAAGGCATGCAGTGACTGACTCAGCCAAAAGAGCTGGGGATGTAACAGGATCTGTAAAACAGACAAAACTTGAAGTTCACCTAAATGACACAATCGATAACAGGGCAGAAAATGTAGATGGGAATTTGAGTGTTAACATTGTTGATTGTGATAAAAACATCTTAAATGGCAATGAAGTCTTGACTCACAATCAGAGCACTCACTCCAACTCCACTGTACCTGTAGCTTTGGACAACTGTATATACAAGAGTCTAAAATTCACAGATGAAACTAAAAATCTGGAAGATGACAGTAATCTCTTAGATGAAGCCCATAACTGTTTACCTTCATTATGTCAAAATTCATTTTCTCCTGGGCATGATAAACCAGTGGAAGAGCTTGAGTTATGTCACTGTGCCAGTCCAGAGCCAGAGGCTGGGGACTCCCAAGTTTCTGTTGAGTCTTTGACCAAAGTAGGATCAGAAATTCATGAAAAAAGTGTGTGTGACTTAAATGAATGTAATCTTCAGGCTCAAGTAAAACAGTGTGTCATCATCCACCCAAAGGAGGAGATCCTCACTGGTTTTAGTATGTCAACTGGGAGTATAGAAGCTTTTACCACGGGGAATTTAAAACAGTTAGAAGCCAAGACTACTGAAGTGAAAACCACCAGTTACATGTTAAATACTCAAATGAATGACTTGACTGTGAGTTGGGAACAAATGCAGTCAGATCATGAGATTTTATCAAACAAAGAGCATGGAGTTTTTGTTGACCCAGAGCAGGTAGACAAATATGCTGCTACTCCTTCCTATGAAATACACAGTGTCTGTCCTGGTGCCGCAGGATTTCAGCGAGGCGGTGAGCGGTGTGTGTTAGATCTGTTGCAAGACGTATCGAGTGACCTAGAGCACTCCTATGAACTGGACAGACAAAATCCCAAAGCTGAAATATGGTCACATTTCATCAGTCTTCAGGCTGGCAATGCTGATTGGACAAATCAACTGTTTCCCGACACCTTTACTGCTGGTAATGGTGAATATCTGATGGGCTTTTTATGGAATAATATGTTTTCTAACAATACCATGAAGAATGACAGACTATGTATAGTTAGTGAAAACTTCCAGAATGCATCTGAGAATTTAACAGGTGCTTCATATGCAGTGAGAAGAAACCGGTATCAGCTGCTAACACCAGAAAATGTTGGTACTTGGGGATGGCAAGATAAAGAATTTGTAAGTATTCTGCAGAAGTCATTTGTTGTTAAAGCTTAAAACTGAAACTAGGAGTTGCAATAAGCTGTGTCAAACTGTGGTTTCATTAAAATATATCCTATGTTATTTTGTCCTGAGACTGACCACTCTCTTTCCTTTGCAAAACCAAATGCCGTACAGAATGTAGTAGTTAAAAGTGCTGCTGAATGTTATGGCTTTTTTTGTGCTTCTGTTTACCTTGTGTGAAAGTTTAAACAGTGGGCACAGCATCTTGATTGCAGATTCTCAATCCTAGATGAACTTGAGATAAACATTTCAATATGTGGAAAGAAAAGACTGTTAGTAGTGCTCCTTACCTTCTGATAGGAAGAAATGTTTGCGGATTTCCTGAAATCTTGAAGTTCTTGCTTGGTAGCAACTAGGAAACCTTTTGTTCGCTTCTGGAGAAGATCTTCTGAAGTGCTGTAGAAAGGAGTGGCTGCAGGGGAAGCCTGAGGAGTGAGCTAGACTGGATCTTGGCTAGCTGGGCTAAGAGAAACAAAGCCAACCTGCAGCAGCTGCTGCTCTGCCTTCCCTGCTGAGCAGAGCAGTGCGTAGTATTGTTCTCTGCCCCAACAGTGTTACAGCAGCTGCTTTGACCTTCCCCAGCAGTTGTAGGACTGGCAGTAAATTGTATTAGAGGCTAAGTTTGTTATCTCCTGGGGGAACATTTTACGTTAAAAATGGAAACTGATGGAACTTGCTGTCATCTTTGAATCATAGAATGGAAGAATTGGAAGGGACCTCCAGAGATCTAGTCCAAATCACAAATCCTTACTATTCAAGTAGTTACATTCAACAGTTCCACTTCTTATAAGTCTTTTCATTGTCATTCAGTAAATGTGTTTAAGTTGAGATTCTTTAGCTCTTTTTACCTTCTTGACATGTTTTCTATGCACTACGGTAATGACTGAGTGCATGTATTTACAGAGTAATTGGCTTCATGAAATTTTGAAGTGTCTTGTCTCAAACTCTGTAATGTTCCTAGCATCCTTAAATTCACAAAACAAATTGTAATGAGCTTTTTTAGTATATATTTTCATGAGCAATACTATTTCCTAGTATAATCATCATATTAAAACATACCAAAGATATTCTGAGTATGGAATAACTTAGATGTGTTTTGCTCAAAGATTAGCAAAACAAGAGAAAACTGTCTCATGTTACTATCAAAAAAGTACTGTGGATGTTGGCACTGCAGAGAGCGATCTCTCCGAAGCACAAATATAGCCATTTATATAATGATTATATATAACCATATATGACCATTAAATGTGTCCACTTCCAATCCAGGTTAAAGGAGATTGAATTACCAGATCCAGTTAAATCATCTTAGACCATTCTTTTTGTCCTGCCTAGGGAAAAGTTACTTAAATTTTTGTTAATGCTTTGTTTTTTCTCTTGAAAAAAATAGTACAAGTCATGCACATCTCATTGCTTTAATTTTCCATAACACTTCCTTAAAGCTGTTATATATGTATATAAAGTCCAGGAAAAAACCCAAACCTGTGCATTTATATTTTCTTTGTTTTTTTAATGTTAGTTCACAGAAACATTTACAGTAATGATCCAGTCAACACTAACATAACTTGTACATTGGAGAACTGACTGAAGTCTAGGACAAGTGCAGGTTCAATTAATCTGTCAAAAGCGAAGAATGAGGTGTTTGTTGTAATATGCTCTCCTTGGCTAGCCTTTTCTAGGGATTCTTAATCAGGGAAATGAGTTCTGTGCTGCACAATTTGGTCATCTTTTGTACCTGGAACTAGTATGGGATGGCAATTCAGTTAATGTATTCAGCTGTGAAAAAAGGCTTGAGTTAGACATCTTATTCCATTATTTGAAACCTTACATCTATATGCACAGATGTGTGCTGTGCATCCACAAAGTGTATAATCAAAGAAACTTCTTTTTCTAGGAGTCAACCAAGGTTTCCGAGTTAAATCCTAATGCAAAGGTGTGGGGAAATCATATGTTACACTTGGAAGCAAGTGGTGCCACTGATGGTAGTGTGAGCAAAACGTGGGAAGAAATACCTGACCAACCTCCAGATTCTTGTAAAGAAGGTATGAATAAGAGTTTCTAGCTGTTATTCAAGAAAAAGGTAAAATTTAGTGCAGAACTCTCTCAATTTTAATTCCCTTTTAAAAAATGAATGCAAATACGTAAGCAACTCTAGATTTAGTTTTAACTATAGTGTTACTGTGATGAGCAGGAATGCTTTTTGAGTGTGGTGGTCATCTCTGCTGCAGGTCTGGATGCCAATGGTGATGGGGACAAAAAGCATCAGAATGCAGTGCTGACAGAGCTGCAGGAGCCATCACCAGTTGTTTCAGTGTCAGACCAGACAGATATGAACCCTTTGGCTCTTGATCATTCTGAGTATGAGTCTATGCATGAAACCACCCAGACAGGTAAGAGACAAAACAACTATTTGCTTGGACTTCGTTTAAAAAAACATGAACAAAACCAACAAGTAATACATTTTGAGCATCCGTTAAAGAAAACCCTAAAACCAAGAAAATAAACAGTATGTGTTTATTAATGTTCAAAATATGTGTTCTGTAAACAGACCCCAAAAACTCCTGTCTGTTTTGATATCGGGTGTAGACATATTTGGAAACCAGTCTACTGCTATTGGAGTATAGGCCTTATGAGGTACTCCACAGAACTGATCGAAGTTCTGGATACAGCTGAGTATTGCTTTCTGAAATATTATTCTGAATGAAGGTCCATAGTGCAAACACAGATATCCATCTATAAATCTGCATGTTTCTAGTTGGGTCAGGTTACTGCAGTGAAATTCACATACTGCTTGTCTCAAGTATTATTGTTAAAGTGTAGAAAGATCAGTCTTGTACTTAAAATGCTAAAGTAAGCACCACTTTAGTCTAATTTATTTGTATTCTCTTTTAATGGACATTCATTATTTAATTTTTTTTTTTATGCAATTGCTGTTAGCTGTAGCCTATACCAGATGGCATGTTGTAAGAAATTTCTGGAAACTAGCATAGATTCGTGTATGCTTATATGTCACTGAAAGGGACAGAAAGTCTGCAAGATGCACATAGGATTACTACTTGAACTGACATCAGGGTTAAGAAAGAGGAAAATCCGCTGGATGTTTCTTGATATTCATGAGAGGTCTGCTCCTTGAACATCGTGCTTAGCTGACTGATATCATGTATTTAAAATGACTAGTATAGCATCTGTAACAGTTGGAAATCAAGACAACGGAAATTAGACACAGTTGTGGCATCATCCCTTGTGTTGAAAACTGAATGTTCTCTTTGACCGTTTTACTTAAGGGTACTATTAGAGAATATGAAATAATAACTGATTGAGAAGTAGGAAATTATGTTAATAGTGCCTATCACTCCAGAAGGGAATGATGTTCCTCAGCTTAGTGTTGGAACTTGGGAAATTGTCCTTGCGTGGCCAAAATAGTTAGAGTCAAATGGTAGTGTAAAAAGCAGTTTGGATCTTTCTCACTTGATGAATACTAACGTAGGCAGTCCCAATTCTGGAATCTGATTTTTATTTTTTAATGATTATTTTTGATAATACATATAATTTTCATGTTCACTAGGTTTTGGGCAAGGAAGAAAGAGGAGATGGGAAAAGGAAATGGTAGCTAGTACATATCAGAGAATCACAGAATGGTGGGAGTTGGAAGGGACCTCGTGTAGTTGGCATTATCTGCATCAGATTACCACATGTGAAGGACAAAACAGTGAGAGGAAATTACAGGTTATTTTAGGAAGAAGAGTTCAAGGAGAGCTAAAGGAAAGGATGAAAGTTACTGAAGAAGGGAAGCATATAGAGCATAATAGTTGAAAAAATACTTCACCATAATTTACACATTCACCCTAATTGTATAACACATTACCAAATGTTTTGTAAATCTCTAAAAGTCACACTAAACTTCTGATCTTTAAACAGTTCTCCCACTGACACAATTCTTTTACCCTCAACTGGCTGTAGTATATTGCATCTAAATTTAAATGAAGTTAGTGTTTTCCATGTGATAATTTTGAAACTTTCAGGTGTAAGAAAAAAAATTGTCAACCAAGAGATTTGGTGATCACACATCTGTTAATTGATTGGATATCTGCTGATATTTCATAAGTAGGTTTTTAAAAACCTCCTTTTTCTGAATTAGTGCTGGGAACTTAGATTAAGGCCAGCTGTACAAAGTGCCTCCATTAATACGGTGCTTGCTTGTTATATTAGTCAGCTGTGTTAGTCAGACTTTAGTCAGCTAGAAATTGATTAGTTTCCTAAGGCTGGAAGACAGATATGTGAGCTAAATCAGCTCAATATTTACTTTGAGATATAATTGTAGTAGCCCTTCAAAAAATGCTTCATATCTTTTATATATTGGGAGGAAAAAATTTAACAAGTGAAGTCAGACATGTTTTTTCTTTTCTGTCTTAAGTAAAAAGCATTCCAATTTTGGTGGGAAGTTAACAAGTATACAATGAACATTTATTGAGTTTGAAAATTTGTTACTAATTATACAGCCAGTAATAGACATGATGCCTTGATCAAAATACCTATTGTGTAATACAGCAGATGTAAGTTTTTAACATTTTAATTCTTAGGTGGAAACGAACAGTTGCAGCCAGAAGGTCAGGAAGATTTACGAGAATTACTGAAAAAAACACTGGAATTCTGTTTATCTAGGTATGTATATACCTGAATGTAGCAAACTGGAGGATAACTTAACTATATCCAGTACTTAACTTGGGATATGTGTTGTTATATTTCTCAGCTGGTCACTTAAACTCAGGTAACACACAAATTCAAGTATTGTATTGATGTGCCTCTTACAGCTTACATGAAACTTCTGGACCTAAAACATAAACTAGCAAATACATTGTTCGAAGTGAGAATAGTTACAAGCAATTGTAGTTCAGGGGAATTTTTATGCCTGTTACTAATTTTTTGTAAATTAGAACTGAGTAACTGAAGCCATTTGGAAAGCTTTGTTTCAGCTGATAATTATTTCTAAATTTGCATTGATAAAGAGTTTAGAAAATTTAGAAAAAAATTAAGGGCTCTGAATCATACACACTCCAGTAACTGATGCAAGATGATCAAAGGTTCACTTGTACTTAATCTCAGTGCTTACGTCTAGATAAAGCCATCCTAAATACACATCTTAATAACCTAGAACAACAACTAATCTGTATATTCCTGCATAACCAGTTACAGTCAGTGGTCATTTGAAGTAGCAAACTCCTACCAATATGACAGGTTTGTGGAGATAACATGCTGCCTGAACAGGAAGTTGCAGATACTGTTGCATGAAGGAAAGAAAGACATTTTAATGTTTTCTAGGAGGTAAAATATAGTAGTTAAATGGACTGGGGAGTGGGTAAAAATGTTGAAAACAATTTAGTGTAGGAGTCTTTCTACTATGTTATGAGTATTTTGTTTCAAGTTTATTGGCAATTTGCTGACATTTCCCCTTTTTTTTTCTCTCCTGTCAGAGAAAATCTTGCCAGTGACATGTACCTTATATCACAGATGGACAGTGATCAGTATGTGCCAATAATGACAGTAGCAAACCTTGATCATGTCAAGAAACTCAGTACTGATATGGATTTGATTGTTGAAGTGCTGAGATGTAAGTAAAAATCCCTCAATGCTAGAAAGCATTTTGATTATTGCTGTAGGACTACTAATCCAGATTTTCAATCTTTCTTCCTTTTTGTTGTTACAAATTACAATAAAATGACATCCTTTTTCTGTAAAGTATTAGATAGAGCAACAGCTTCCATTTTAGACCATCACAATTATAGGACTGCAGTTTTATCAAAGCTGCTTCACATTTGGAGTATGGAGTAATGTGTAAATGAGTTATGTGGCACATGGTGAGACACTTCACATGACTGGATGATTGTGATAGATGGCTATAGGCTGTTTCATAAGGACAGGTGAGGAGGAAGAGAAAGCCCTATGTTAAGGAGAACCGTGAATGTATAGGAGTTAACTACCGCAGTTACGGAAGCCCTATTGAGTCCTTCTGGGTCAATATCAGAGGGATTGTCTCCAAAGGGGATCTTGCAGTAGATATTCACTACCAACCTCAAAACCGAGACAATAAGGCCAATGAAGCAATTTCTGGTTCACTTAAGGAAGCTTTGTTTCAACAGAACCTGGTTCTTCAGGGTGACTTCAATTACCCAGACATTTGTTGGAAGAACAAGACAGAAACTCACATCATCCATCACATTCTTGGAGTGCACAGAGGACTGCTTCCTCATACAAATGTTAGATGTGTCCAACCAAGAATGAGGGACTGCTGGACTTGCTGCTCACAAACCCAGAAAACCTGCTATGTATCTCAGTTAGTGGTAGCCTTGGCTGTAGTGATCACCGTGTTGTGGAGTTTAGGATCCTGATGAGCACACTGAAAGTTAGTGGTAAGACAAAGGTTTTAGATTTTGGAGGAGCAAATCTGATCTCACTCAGAGCTCAGTTGTGAGGAAGGTTCTGTGGGAACTTTCCATAGAGGATAAAGGAGCTAGCAAGTGTTGGCAGTGTTTCAAGAACACTTTCCTGGAAGCCCAAAACCAATTCACCCCCTATAAAGGTAAAGGAAGTAGGCGGAGTCAGAGACCCCCAAGATTAACTGTGAGCTTCTGAGTCTGCTCAAAACTGAAAGAGAGGTGTACCTGAGATGGAAAAGTAGACTCATACCTGTGGAGAACTACAAGGGCCTTGCTAGGGTGCGCAGAGATGCAGTTAGAAAAGCAAAAGCTTAGCTCCATTGAAATTGGCCACAGATGTAAAAATCTGCAAGAACGGGTTCTTCAGGTACGTAAACAACAAGCAGACGGAAGTAAAATATTGGCTAGTTGTTAAACAGACGAGGTGAATTAGTCACCAACAACTGAACCTTTCTGAAGAGGCAGTTCTTAACACTTTCTTCACCTGTATTAAAGACAGCACTGTTGGAACCCAGGCCACGGGAGCAAAAGTCCCAGTTGATGCAAACATAGACCCACCTCCAGTTAAGAAGGAAGTGATATGTGAATTATTACAGGAGCTTAACCCCTACAAATCAATTAGTCCTGACAATATCCACCTGAGGATGTTGAGAGCTGACTGACATTGTTGCAAAGCCGCTCCATTATCTTTGAGAAGTTGGAGGCTGAGGAATGTCCCAGAAGACTGGAAGAAGGCTGATGTCACTGCCATCTACAAAAAGGGATTAAAGGAGGATCCAGAAAATTATAGTCCCATCAGTCTTACTTCAGTCCATGAGAATGTTATGGAACGAATCCTCCTCGAGGCTGTCCTAAGTCAAATGTAGCGTGTGACTGGGAAAAGGCAGCATGGATTAACCAAGGGGAAACTATGTTTGACAAAGCCAGTTGCTTTCTGTGACGAAATAACTTACTTGATTGAGATGGTGGGAGTGGTGAACATTGGTCTACCTGGATTTCTCCAGGGGTTTTGGTACCATTTCTCACAGCCTCCTGTTAAAGAAAATGATGTGTTGTTGTCTAGGCAAGTGATCTCTCTGGTGGGTGGGGAACTGACTGACAGGCTGCACCCAGAGGGTGGTGGTCAGCAGCTCCTTTTCAAACTGGCAGCCTGTCACAAGTGAGATCCTGCAGGTATCAGTATTGAGCCTAATACTATTTAATATCTGAAGAGATCTGGATGATGAGATCAAGTGTACCCTGATAACGTACCCTGATGATACCAATTTGAATGGGGAAATGGATATTTGAGAAAGGAGAGCAACCCTGCAGAAAGACCTGAATAGGCTGGATGAGCAAGCTAATGAGACTCAAAAGATGAACTTCAAAAGAGACAAATATAAGGTCTTGCACCAAGGAAAGAAGCAGCAGCACAGGCTGGTATCTACCTAGCCAGGGAGAAGCTCTGCGGAAAGGGACCTAGAGGTCCTGGTGGACAAGAAGCTCAGTATGAACAGTATACTGCTGCATCAAAGAAAGGTAGCAGAATACTGAGTTGCATCAACAAGGACATCATTAGCAGAGATAATGTAGTCATTTATCTCACTCTGCTCAGCATTTATCAGCCCACACAGTTTTTTGTCCCTGCAAAAAAGATGTGGACAGTCTAGAAAGGGTCCAGACAAGGGCCACAAAGGTGATCGAAGGACAGGGAAGCCTGCCGTATGAGGAAAGGCTGAGAGAACTGAATTTGTTCAGCCTTTAGAAAAGAGAGCTTAGGGGAGACCTTATCATCATGTTAAGAGTACTTTGAAGGATGGCTACAAGGAAGATGGAGAGTTACCTTTTTACAGAGATGAAGGGTAATGGTTACAAGTTATTCTTGGTGAGATTCTAATTGGACACGAGGAAAACTGACAAAGTGAAAAAACAGACATTGGAATGATCTCCTCAGCACAGTGGTACATTCCCCACTTTTAACATCCAGCTGGACAGGGTGCTGAGCCATCTTATCTAGACCATAGTTTGGCCAAGAAAGGTCAGATGAAATGAACCTTGAGGTCCCTTCCAGCCTGGTATTGTATGACTAAATTATCAGAAAAGGCTACTGTATATTACCACTAAGGTAAAAATCAAAAAAGAACATGATTCAATATATGCCTTAGAATAAAAAACTAATTAACTGGGATTTTTTAGTCTGCAAGAATGTGGAGAAACATGTCTGCTCAATTTCACATGTCTGAAAGTATCCCCAATTATCTTCTGCTTCTTTCTTAAATTTCAAGTAGTTTCGAATATTAGCACAAAAAAGCTTTACATTGTAAAACCATATCTATAGCATCTTTTGGTGCACAAAGCTATTGGGATTGATAACATCTAAAACACATCTTTGCTTTGTCTCACAGCGTTGCCTTTAGTACAAGTGGATGAGAAGGGAGAAAAAGTGCGGCCAAATCAGAATCGGTGCATTGTGATTTTACGTGAAGTACCTGAATCTACCCCTATTGAAGTAAGTGTTTAATTGTTCAGTCAAGAACCTTAGGTTTTGGAATTTGAATTTATTTTGCGTTTCTGTAAACATGCCACACTTCTTAGTACGTTGTTAGTTTGGGAAGGAAAGTCTTAGAATAGAAAATGTCACTGGTACAGCTCGAAGCTTGTCAGGTTTAAGTACTTAAAACTTTGCAAACATTTCCATAATGCTTAGAGTAGAAGTGTCAGCCAGTTGGTAAGGATCTCCACTGGCTTATGGAATGAGTGCAAGAGTGGAGAACTTGGTTCTTTGAAAGGTATTCAATGCAACTCTGACGTAGCTGGGACTATGACTAGTGGAAAGACTAGAAAAAAATGCATGGGCCATTGATTAAACTATCTTGCATTTTGAAAAAGAAGGCTGAGATTCTTCATGTCAAGTAGGTATTTTAATTTCCCTTCTGTTTGGTTTTACAAGGAAGAATAAAGGTCCTGAAAGAGTTGCTCTTCTTGATAGTCTTCATACAGAAATTAAAAGTACTACTGTAGTTTAGAAACTTACAATAAAGTGGTTGTAATAAACAGCAGCATGAAAGAAAATGCTAAAGGAACTGGAGAGAAGTGAGGTGTGCTGTATACATCCTTTAAAGCACCAGCTGCTTTTACCTTTCTAAATGAAGTGTAACCTTTTGAAGACTGTCTAGCTTCTAATATTATAGTTTGATGAGGTTATTTTGTTGTCATCAGTTTGTCAAGTTGGATATAATACTACTGGGTCATCAGTGTTAAATGCTTAACAAAGTTCTGAGAAGTCTTTATTTTAAGAACAAATGGTCTTAAATTGTTTTAAGTGCTTTATACATAATGTTTTATACAAGTGTTTTGTACATCAAATTCACCAGATTGGAAAGTGTAGATTTAACTGGCCAGATTTCTGGCATAGCATGGTAAGCTTTTATTTAAGCAGCAAATTCCAAGATCCTGTAAGGCCTCCTGAGTTGCATTGCTTTTTGATGCTGCTTCCCTCAACTCTGTGACAAAATTCATAATATGCAAATGGTTTAAAACAAATGTCAAGTCCAAAGTGTGTTCTTTCTGTAGAAACTCACTGATTGGTTTTGAGGTAACATTGAACCTGTTTCAAATACATCAGTCTGTAGACACTTGGAATTTAAGTGTATCTTCAGGGTTCTGCTGAAAGAGTGAAGTTCTCATGTCCCATGCAGTAGGCACAGGTTTCTGTGTGGCTCAGTGGTTTTGGAAATGAGAGAAATAGACCTTGCTTTGCATCTGATGCCAAATGTGTTTCTTTCAGGCCTAAATAGCTTATCTCCCTTGCTATAAAGGCAGCAGGCAACTTGCAGTATGGCCTTTGACAGCACTTGTTTGAATTCCTTCTAGCTAGCAGGGAGACTGGAGAGAGCTAAAACCATTGCAGGTGGTCTGAAGTTCTCAGTTCTCTTTTGTAAGCACAAAAGTGCTTTCTGTCTTAACCTTGAGTTCCAGAGCTCTGCATTTAAAATTGATGGTTTCTTCTGTCCATCTTTTTTTTTTTTTTTTTCTTCCCACTGTTTTCTTTCCCTCCTTGTCAAAACCACTTTCCTTAGGAGGTTGAAGCACTTTTCAAAGGAGATAATTTGCCTAAGTTTATCAACTGTGAGTTTGCCTATAACGACAATTGGTTCATCACATTTGAATCAGAAGCCGATGCACAGCAGGTAACGCTTTTTTTTAAAGCATTTTAGAATTTAACAATAAACAAGAGTGGGATGAGAGTAGATTGAATTGTAGACTGTATTGCAAACGTGAGAATTGAAAAATACCTGAACTTCTATAAGCAGTAATGCCACCCAGATTATCAGGGAACTGGAGCATCTCTTATGAGAAAGGGCTGCAGGATCTGGGGCTGTTTAGTCTGGAGGAGACTGTGGGAGGGATCTCATTGATATCTACAGATATCTAAATGGTGGGTGTCAGGAGGTTGGGACATCACTTTTTTTCCTATTGTATCTAGTGACAGGACAGGGGGTAATGGAAATAAGCTGGAACACAAAAAGTTCCATTTAAACATAAGGAGAAACTATTTCACTGCTCAGGTGAGGGAGCCCTGGCTCAGGCTGCCCAGGGAGGGTGTGAAGGCTCCTTCTCTGGAGGTCTCCAAGAGCCACCTGGATGTGTTCCTGTGTAGTCTAGATCAACCTGCTTTAGTAGGAGGGTTGGACTAGATGACCTCTAAAGGTCTCTTCCAAACCCTACCATTCTGTGATTCCCCTTGGCTAATACCCACTTTATCACTTGGTGTACCATAACAAGGTAACACTTTCACCTTGTTAACATATACTGCCTTTCTGGCCAAACCTATAACTTTTTGTACTAAGAAAATGGATATTACCAAATGAAATGCTTTGATTGTAAGAATTAAAATCTTGTGTAAATGTTTCTGGAGCACTTCTGGAGTGATAACTTAAATTTTACCAAATGGAGATCATGTATGAGGGTTTTGTATAGTGTAACAGCAGACAATTTAAGAATGATTGTTAGCCTTAGCCTGTCAAAACAAATTTGCTTTGGTCAAATTGCATTTGACAAACTTTGTGCTTACTTTTTTAAAGGCTTACAGATATCTTAGAGAAGAAGTGAAAACTTTCCAAGGAAAACCGATTAAGGTAAATAGAGCTTTAGGGTTTGGGGGGCATGTGTGTGAATGTTCTGGTTTTTGGAGGCCTTACTGTGTTTTACTAAAGTAAATTTAAGTGGTCCAGTCTCAGCAGCCATTTGACCTTGAAATGCGTTTTGAAATGTAGCACATGCTGTTTTACTTCTCCTTTTCCTCCTTTCTGGCAGCAGTATATCCATCTCAGCATCAGGACAGCAGGGAAGCATTCAGCTGATCCTGCCTTCCTTGAAGGAGAAAGCAGTGACTGACAAGTGTCCAGTAAAAGTTTGAGAGCTGCTAGTTTGAATCATCCTGATTTAATTTGAAGGGCTGCTGTAATAAATAATCTAATCTCCTTTGCAGGCAAGGATAAAAGCAAAGGCAATAGCTATAAACACATTTTTGCCAAAGAATGGATATAGACCTCTGGATATGAACCTCTACACGCAGCAGCGTTATACAACATCCTTTTACTTACCTCCAGTATACAGTCCCCATCAGCAGTTTCCATTGTACAGCTTAATTGGCCCACAGACCTGGTCAGCCACGCACAGCTACCTTGACCCTTCATTGGTAAGTCTCTTGGTTATGAAACAGTTGCCTTCTTTTCAAAGCTGATATTCCTATGAAGTCTTCAGATGTAGGAGGTGTATCCTGAAGACAGGAGTTCAAGGTACTGGTTCTTCATGAAAAATTGTTCTTCAGAATTCTTACCATGGTGTACAAGATTATTTGAAAATGGTAGCTGGTCTCAGACTGCAAGATTCCCTTCTTCACCTTTTAGTTTTGGAGGCAATTCTTTTTAGTGAAGATTATTAATTAACCATTACCAAATGAAATGTTTAGTAGAGACTGCTTTTAGTCATGATTAAAGCCCTCTTTAGAAATTAAATCTTGAGAATATGTGTGTAAATACCAAAAAAAGCAGTTCTGTTATGTACTGAATAAACTTAAAGGAATCAGATAGGTGAGGATACTCTTAATCTTTCAGTAGGAAAATAAGTTCTAGGTTAATATGCTGAATTACCCTGTTTGGTGTGTTCTTAAAGCAAAATATTTTTCTGTAGAACTAAGGTGGTAGCAAGAAATCCTTACCTAATGGGACATAAGTGCATCCTGCAAAGCTGCTTCCGTTTCTTCCACAGTGTGACAGCCTCATCAGATTTACCTTGGCCCTTTCTAGTCTGCTTTTATTTTGCTTTTGCAAAAAAATAATATGAATATAGTTTTCTGTGAGGACCAGGAGATGTAGGTGGCACTATGTGGAACCACTTTCTACTCTCTGTAAATGTCTCTTTACTTGTGGCTGAAAAACTAGCGTAACAACACTTAAAATCAGAAGCTTTTTAGAGGCAGAGGATTAAAGTGTCCTTGAACAATCTTGAGCAAGCTTCCTGTGTACCAAACAGCAAGCTAAATAAGGGACCACAAGGAACAATCACATAAGAATAACTTTTGTGAGATAGTGTTGCAGTTCGTATGTAGAAACTTGAGTGCAAATACAGCAGAAGTTTACCAGAAGTTTACTTCCTATTCTGCTTGGGCACAGACACTAACAGTGCATTGTCTCGTCTCTCATTTGATATTAAATATAGTAGTGTGGGCATACAGTTTTATCTGAAACTAGAGTACGGCAACGTCCTCAATTGTAAACCTACTTAATTCTTCATCAAGGACCTAAACTAGATAATTCCTCAAATACTTGTAAAGGAAAAAATAGGTATATAACTTTTGATGATCAAGATGACTTCTGTGGAGATAACTGGAAAAAGAAAATTATGGGTTTTTTTTTTTCTGCTCCAAAAAGATCAGCCATCCTTAGAAAGAAAGGAGTGATTAGTACTAGTGTTCCTTTAATTGATTAGTTAAACTTGGTTTTGTTCAGTATATTCAGTGTCTTCTCATTATTCAGGTTCAGTAGTTGCTTACTAGATCAGATGAAATTTTACAGCTTTCAGGCTTAAAGTATTGAAGCAGAACACTTAAAAGCAGTATTTTTATGTAATTTTGTTCCTAAAATAGGTTTATTAAACTCCTAATGGCCTGTTTTTTGAGTCTGAGATAGTGTTTGCTGTCATGTGTGCTAGGTTAGACTAAGAGTAGTTTGACATGACAGCTTTCATGTTAAATTTTATCTGTCATTGATTAGTAACTTTATTTTTTGTAAGAGAGATTAGGCAAGCTTAAAGATATCTTTATAGGAAATAGTTTTAATCCAAGCTGTTTCTTATAATTTATTAAATGTAGAAAGAGTGCTACATAGAGGCTCACTGTTGTGCATTTTAGCTGTCTTAGCTCTTTAGCTAATAACATTTCCTAGATGAAACTCGTTCATGTATTTTAAAAAGTAGTATGCTAGAGAGAGTGGAGAAATTCCTATGAATATACTTCATATTTTGGGATGTTGTTAATAAAAGATATTGATATGCACCACTCCAAAAGTCTTCTAATGTTACTTCTTTGGGCAGCAAGGCAGTAAGTCACATGTAGAATAAGGTGGTAAGTTGTGAAAAGAATCAGAGGTCCGTTTATTCTCTAGGCTTTATTTATGTGTCATGAAAAGTAAGCAAACAGAGTAACTATAGAGTTATCTGTTAATTTTTGAGGAACGATTCACATATAAATGACAAGAAAAACAAGTGCAGGCTGTGTAGGTTAGAGTCTTTGACAAAGAATTCTCTTGCCACTCTAAGTTGTGCATAATATGGTATGAAATAGGAGTGTTACTTAACTTACAGCCAAGAATTTTGTCTCTGTTTTTTTCAGTCCTCTTAACAAATTACCAGAACTTGAATATGTGTGTTGGCTGTCTTCTTAAAAAATGCCATTTTTTAAGTTGCTTACAAGGCACTGGACATATGCTCTATTGCTGTTTGAGGCAATCTTTAAGTACTGCTTCACATAGAATGACATAAAATACAGGGTTAAAAACTAGTACTTTGTTTATAATTATGAGTATGCAACATATTCTTCAGGTAACACCATTTCCAAGTACTGGATTTATCAATGGGTTCACATCTCCAACCTTCAAGCCTGCTGCTTCTCCATTGACTACACTCAGACAATATCCTCCCAGGAACAGGCAAGTGCAACCACCTTTTAACAATACACTTAAGATTTTATTATCTGGCATGTGGGGCTTTAATCTGCTTATTTTAGTAACACCAGCTAACTTGAAAATACTTGTGAAATTGAACCTGGTGGAAGGTTAGGTGAGGCCAAAGGGCAAATGGTGTTGCTGTTGTTAGTGGATATACTGTTAGTAAATGAAACAGGACTGTCTGAAACCTGAGAACTTGTCTTTCTGTGATTTGGGGTATTCAGGTGAAATATTCTGAATGATACCATATGGTCAGAAGGGTTATTCATACAGTATTTTCAGTTTCAAATAGTTGTTAGTAAACCCATAGTTGCAAATAGAGAGTAGAAAGGTTTATTCTGATAATTCATGTGACCTGTTAAAACAAGTATTTATGTTACTTATAAACATGCAATAAAGGACTAAGGAGCTTGCTGCTTCTGGGTTCTGTGTATAGACTTAGGCCTCAGAAGTTCTCTCATAGTTTGTATGTTGAAATGACTTTTGAATTTGTAGGAATCCTAGCAAGTCTCATATACGACATACAATACCCAGTGCAGAAAGGGGACCTGGGCTTCTAGACAGTCCTACAATATTCAACTTTTCTGCTGATCGTTTAATCAATGGCGTCAGGAGTCCACAGACGCGGCAGCCCGGACAAAACAGGACACGGATGCAGAACGCGACGACGAGTTACGCCAAGAGGGAAGTAGGAACGGGACGGATGGAACAGAGCAGCGTTGACTCGTCTCCTGGGTTAGGTAGGGGAAGGTGAGTGTAATTGGTAGCTGTGCTCTGAACAACTGGTATTGCTGCTTCTAAATTACCACTTTCAGTCAAGAGCTATGGTACTAGTACTGTTCTTGTTACTGTTTTAAACTGAGACCAACTCTCCTCAAAGCTGAAATTGTGGAAAGTACTTCAGCAAAAATGCTGAATGTAGAATAAATGCAAAGTGAATTTGCATGCTTTCCTACAAAATTAAAGTCCTTTGTGTCAACTGATGAACAATTTACAGCTGTAAGATCTCATCCTCTGTCTTCATCTGTTCTAAGAAAGTTCTTGCATATTGTTTGACTTCATTGAGGCAGTTCTGCCCATTCCATTACTCAGCAGTTTAGATTATGCACCTGAACCTGTACTAGCAGTGCTCATTGATAATTGAAAGATCAGGATTTTGCCCAAATGAGGCATTTACAACAACAAAGATTATGAATTGGTATAGGGGAGGAAAAAGGATTACAAGCAACTAAGAAAACTATTGTTATGCAGTTAAACAAACAGAATCCAACCAATTAAAGACAAACCCAACAAAACAAAACCCCTCAAAACCCCAAACACACTTGGGGCGCTGAAAATTGGTGGCACCAATATATACGTGAGAATTTAGCAGGGTTATCTTGGCACTTTTCAAACACAGTACAGTTGTACTAGGTGCTTTATGAAAGGACTGAGCAGCTTTGTTTAATGATGACTGCATTTGTATCTCCAAGTAAATCACATTTTGAGTGACTTACTGAATTGGAAGATAACTTGAGTCTTTTATAGGTGATTCTATATTAGACTTGTATCATTGCAAAATTAAGTGGGGATTTTGTTTGGAGACTGTAATTTGCCAAATTGTGTTACAGCTAGTGGATTAAAGTATGATTAAGGACATAGGAAACAAGATTGCTTAAACTATAGACTGCAAAAATGTGCAAGAATAGTCAGTATTTAGTTTATATTTGCATATTTTGGCACTGAATACATTTAGAATAGTAAAAGTGAAACTGAAAACAAAATATATTGAAACATAGTTAGAATGCATTGTGAATTTTAAACTGCTGCTTGGAGGGCTGGGGGAGAGGCTCTAAAAATTATTTGGAGGGGCTTTACCCCAGCTGAAAATAATTAGCCATATTTCAAAAGTTACACCGATGTTCCCCCTTCCAAAACAAAACCAAACCCCACAACAAAAACCTTAACCAAGAATTTAAAATGTTTACTTTGAATATTGAAAGGTTTTGCCCAAGCCTTACATGTAATTGGTGCTGAGGTACTTGCAATGCAGGAATTTTTTGTAACTGGTGTATTCTTATGGTGTCTTGCATAAGATCTGTTTGTTCATTTTAATGAGAGCTTGCTAGAAACTTTTACCTAAAAAGTGTTTTGTTTTTTTAATGACTTGTCTAGAATGAAAATGAATGAAATAGCAATTTGAGTTGATGTCCTGTTTTCACTGACTGCCTTCCATTCATTTAAAGGCAAAGTTCTGATAACTGCTTTCTTTCCCTTAGGAAAAACTCATATGGCTACCGAAAGAAAAGGGAGGACAAGTTTACAGTGAGTGTTAATGATCATATTCATCTGTAATAAAAGTAGGGTAACAAGGCAATAGTATGGATATTATGTGAAGCAGCAGATGAGAAATTATTGCCCAAGCAATTGTGTATCACAGTTCACTGCAGACAGCAGCTCTTTAGAGTCACATGCCTTTACTGCATTTGGGTATCAGAGAGGATTGTCCAGTAAGGTAGAAGTCAGGAAGAAGTTAAAATTATTTGTAACACCATCTTGGTGTTACTTTGTTGACCATGCCAGTGTTCATGTTCAGGGAGAGATAAATAGCTAAGCCCTAGTTCAAAACACTTGACACTTTATTATTTGTGTAGAGGTTGAAGAACATTTTGTAGATCCATGTGTCAATAATATATAGCTGGAATGTTAGTTACGTGGTCAGTCCTGTTTCTTAAATACCTCTCAAAATACCACTTGTTAAGGGTATACTAATGCTATTGAAACATTCCAGTTTTGATAACTCATATTCGAGGTAACTACCTAAATAGCCTTGATACTTGAAAAGAGTTGACTAGACATTGTGTAGAAGAAAAATTAGTTTAGTTGGGATTTTTTTATAGGTCTTAGTTTGCTAAAACTGGATACTACTCTGTAATTAATTTTTGCCATACAGGGCATGTTCATGAAATTGAAACACATTATTTCCTTATTCATGTTGCAGTTGCAAAATAACCCCACTGCATGAGCCATAACATTTTCTTGAAGATCTGGAATGGTTGCATTTGTGTGTTTGTGGCTCCTGCTGTTGAGTAGCTTTAGGGGACTTGGCTAAAGGAGAGTCAAGGTTTGGAAAGCATAAAATGACAAGTGGTTTCTTCCCTTTGGTTGCTTTTGTCTCTTGTCAAACTTCTCAAAGCTCAATGAGATCAGATTACGTGTAGGACTCTCAATACTTCTTTCTTCTTGCCTTTCAAAGCTGCTTCATTTTTTTTTTTTTTTGTTTGAAGTTGATGTTTTCCTAACAACGTTCTTACTGTCTTTGAGAGAGCAAGGACGTGGTACATGTCAGGTGCGTAAGTGAATACCTGGAGTGAAAGGATTACTTTGGACACTCTTAATGAGCAGAGAGGCTCTTCTGACTCAGCTGGTTTTAAAGGTTATTTTAATTGTGAATGTAAAACTAGTACACGTGACTTCTTTGGAGACCCACACTTCCCTTATCTCAGCACTAGGTTTTAATTGCAGTCTGTACAGCCAGGTTCCAGACTCATCTAGCCCATGAACCTTTAGTTTGTACTGTCCAGAGACGCAATATGATCAGAGGTGAGAGCTGCTACACACCCACAGCAGTGTGTGCTGGGAAGGAGCATGGTCTGAAGTGAAAGAGTAAAATTTGACCCCTTTTTAAACTGTGGAAATACTTCAATCTAGGATCCTATATCTTGGATGGTGCTGTAGTGACTAGTGTACATAGGACATCACTGCAAGCAGTTGTGTTTGAAGGAGTGATGACTTTTTTTTAAGGAAAATATAGAGTATGTATGTTTGTGTAACAGAGCATGAGCCTTTTTGATCAGACTACTGTATCTGAGGATATACACCTAAGCCAGTTGCTCAGCTTGGCGTAAGAAGTTGACTTGATAAATTTTATTCAGCTGCAGGTTAAAATCCATATAAATCCTCCCTGGTCTTACTAATTTAAGATGTTGATTCTCCTTGTCTCAATATGTTTTTAAGATTCATCTGTACAACTTAAAATGCTTGTAACATATAAAAAAGATTATTTATTGTAGGACTTCAGTCCCCTTTAAAAAAATTAAGTACTGAGCTTTGGAGAACTGTTCCTGACCAAAAAAGTAAAGAAAAAAAGTTGTTACTCCTGCAGTTTGAACTGGAGAAGGTGTAGTCTCCCTCTGTAACCCTTGGACAAGTCATTTGAGTTCTATTTTTGGAGATTTGCAGCCTCCATCACTGTAGGATTCTTAAACTGTGTTCTGGGGCTCAGTGCTGGCTCAGTAGGAGGCTAAAGAGTTGTGGGTGTTCTTGCCTTTCTGTTTATTCTTTCCTTACTTCCCTCTGAACACACACTTCTTTTGACATAAACTGTAATTTGTGAAGGGTCTTTGGGGGTAGTTTTGTATGTATTGCTCTTCATTAGACAAAAGGGGAAAAAAAGTGAGTAAGGCAACAGTGTTTTCTCCAGAAGCATTGTTCTCGCATTCTGACCATATCGACTAAAAACCCATTCCTTTAAGATGATTCCTTTTCAAAATAGGAATAATCTTAAAGACTGCTTTGCATCTGTCATTCTGCAGCAGAGATCATTGGAGCACAGTCATGAAACAGTAATTTCTTTGTTTGCATAATGAAGGTGAAGTTAATGGGTAACTTTGGTTGCAGCATATTACAGAAGGAATTTTATTTAGTCAGTGTAAATAGAATTCAGCTTTACAAATCCTTATAAATGGTCCTCACAAGGGATCTCTTAACTGTAGTACTCTTTAACTCCTGAACTGCTGTCTGTAATCCAAAATAGTTGCATTTATCCCACTGATGTTTTATTGCCTGGAATATTGCTTCTCTTCTTGGATTTAGTTAGAAAGTCTCCCTGTTTCACAAATAGTTTTGACATTTATCTTTGCATTTTTATGAAGTAACCATGTAAATTCATGTTAGATGAAAATATCTACACTACAGGCAAGGCATGCTGTCTGGTCATTTCATAATATATATGAACACAATGTAAGATTCTTTTTGACTCCTCTATTTAGTGTAGAATTATATCAACTGCATGTAAATGGACTTCGTATCTTCACTATATTGTGATATCCAAATCAGTCCTTTTTCCTTTTTATGTCAATGTAATTGTCCATTGTGAAAGAAGGATCATAGAGAAGACTCTTTTAATATGAAATATATGTAGTGTGGTTTAGACCCCATGCTGGGACAAAAGACCATGATTAGATTTAAGTACCACAGACTTCAGAACTCCAAAAGGAAAGGAAGGGCTTTATGGTCCCAGAAAAAAAACCAGACAAGGCTGCTTAACTTGGGGAAGAAAATGAAACTCAATTGAATCCACCTCAAACTAAAACATGACAAACAGAAATACCCAACAGAAAAATAATACAGAGTAGGGCAAATGATGGAAGTGCAGCCAGCTCTAGAATCATAGGATGGTAGAATTTGGAATGGACCTTTAAAGATCATCTGCTCCAAGCCCCCTGCAGAAGCAGGTCAGCCTAGATCAGTTTGCATAGGAACGTGTCCAGGCAGGTCTTGAAAACCTCCAGGGAAGTAGACTCCACACCCTCCCTGGGCAGCCTGTGACAGGGCTCTCTCACCCTCACAGTAAAACAGTTTTTTCTTATGTTTAAATGGAACTTTTTGTGTTCCAGCTTCATCCCATTATCCTTTGTCCTGTCACCAGATATAACAGACAGAAGGGATGTCCCAACCTCCTGACAACCACCATTTAGATATGTGTAAATGTTAATAAGATCTCCCCTCAGTCTCTTTTCTGGACTAAACAGCTCCAGTTCCTGCAGCCTTTCCTCATATGAAAGTGTTACAGTCCCCTGATCATATTGGTGGCTCTGTACTGGACTCTCTCCAGGAGTTCTCTGTCCCTCTTGAGCTGAGGAGCCCAGAACTGGACATAGGACTCCAGATGAGGCCTCACCAGGGCAGAGTAGAGGAGGAGCAGAATCTCCCTCGACTTGCTGGCCACACTTTTCTTGATGCATCCCAGGATGCCATTGGCCTTATTGGCCACGAGGACACATTGCTGGGTCATGTTTGGTTTATTATCAACCAGCACTCCCAGGTCTCTCTCTGCAGAGCTGCTCTCCAGCAGGTCAATCCCCAGCCTATACTGGTGCATGGGGTTGTTTCTCCCCAGGTGCAGGACTCTGCACTTGTCCTTGTTGAACCTCATGAGGTTCCTCTCTGTCCAACTCTCCAGCCACTTGAGATCTCACTGAATGGCAGCACAGCCTTCTGGGGAATCAGCCAGTCCTCCCAGTTTGGTGTCATCAGGGAACTTGCTGAGCGTACACTCTGTTCCCTCATCCATGTTGTTGATGAAGATGCCAAAGAAGAATGGTCTCAGAATTGATCCCTGTGGAACTCCACTGGCCACAGGCCTCCAACTGGATTCTGTGCCATTGATCACCACCCTCTGGGCTCTGTCATTCAGCTAGTTCTTGATTCACCTCACCATCCACTCATCCAAGCCACACTGCTTGAGCTTTCTGATGAGGATGTGATGGGAGAGTGTCAAAATTCTTTCCAAAGACAAGGTAGATGACATCTGCTGCTCCTCCCCTCATCTAGCCAGCCGGTTATGCACTCATAGAACGCATCAGGTTGGACAAGTAGGATTTCCCTTTGGTGAATCCATGTTGACTCCCTCGGATAACCACCTTTTCCTTCATATGTTCAGTAACGACATTCAGGATGAGTTGTTCCATCACCTTTCCAGGGATGGAGGTGAGGCTGACCAGCCTGTAGTTTCCTGGGTTGTCCTTCCTGCCCTTTTTGAAGACTGGAGTGACATTGACCTTTCTCCAGTCCTCAGACACCTTGCCTGTCCTCCATGATTGTTCAAAAATGATGGAGAGAGGCTTAGCAATCACATCAGCCAGCTCCCTCAGCACGCTAGGATGCATCCCATCCGGACCCATTGACTTATGAGCCTTAAGCTTGGCCAACAAGCCTTTAACATCTTCCTCTTCCACCCCGGGCACTTGCTTTGCTGTCCAGGCCATCCTACTGTCCTTGCAGAACTGGGCTTCCCGAGGGCTGGCCTTGGCCGTAAAGACTGATGCAAAGAAGGCATTCAGTTCTTCGGCCTTCTCTGCATCCTGTGTCACCAGGATACCCTCTGTGTTTAGCAGCAGGCCCACATTCCCCCTCGTGATCCTTCTGCTGCTGATGTACTTGAAAAACACTTCATTACTATCCTTAACTTCCTTGGCTAACTTCAATTCTAGAAGGGCCCTAGCCTACCTAGTTGCACCTCTGCAAGCCCTGGCAATGTTCCTATACTCTTCCACCTCTCATAGATGGCCGCTTTATGCCTTAGTTATTCCAACAGATCCTTTCTCATCCATGGAGGCCTCCTACCTTCTTTTCCTCCTTTCTTATATGTTGGGACACACTGATCCTGGGCTTGGAGGAAGTGGTGAAGATTGTCTTTCTCCCTGCCTTCTTGCTTCCCAGGTTTAGAGCCCTGAGCCCAGTGTCATTACCTCCTCCCCTCATAAGCAGTGCTGGGGGCAGGGACTGGGGGCTGCAGTCAGTCCTTTCCTGATGTGTCTTGCCACATCACGCTCCTGAGGAGAGGTGTTCCTTGCAAGCCCTCCCTTGCTCCAGCTCAGTGTCTCCCACACACAGGCAGCTTCACAGACTGCTCCCATAGGCCACTGTAACCCCAGTTCATCTTTTCCAGGTTGGGGTCTAAACTACTCGCTTTTTCTGACCGGGAGTCTCCAGCTCTCAACTCCTCTAACACATGGTCTCTGCTTCTTGTCATGGGCTGCAAGGATGTCTCTGGTTTGGCATCGCTCCATCTGTCTCTTCCTGGCTGTGGGATCCGCGTGGTCAATTCCATCTTGCCCTTCCCTTCCACCTCCTCCATGCACTTCAAATTCCCGTCTGTAAATAGTGATGACAGAGGCGCCAGATCGGCCCAGTTGGGCCGGAGGTGGGTCTGAACCCAAGAGCCAAGGGAAAGTCTGAGAACTGTCTACCAGACCTGTACTTGCAGCCCCACGCTCCTGTTACCAAGCAAAAGCAACTCCTCGCTAAACCATTACAATATTAAATTTCTAAGGACGTTTATGATATCCAGTTTAAATAAGAGTTAAGTATTTTAAGTGTAACAGTGTAAAATGAAAGGATCTGTTCTTTGGTACTGTGTGGTTTACTTGAGAAGTGGGATTAGGGAGAACTTTCTTTGGCTTCACAGATAAATCGAATGCAAAATACAGTTTAGAGTCCCATATCTGTCTTTTCTGTAATCCAGTGCAATAACCTCAACATGTTATTTCTATTTCAGAGAGGCCAAACACAGTCTCCACCACCCCCAAAACCTCCATCTCCTAGCTTTGAATTGGGTTTATCTAGCTTTCCTCCATTACCTGGGGCTGCTGGCAACTTAAAGACTGAAGACCTGTTTGAAAACAGACTGTCCAATGTGGTAATAGGATCACCAAAAGAAAGAGTGAGTAACCAGTGTTCATTTTTGTTGGGAAAGCGAAGAGCTGCATACCTCGTTTTCACATTTGGGGGCTTAAACATAGAAAAATCTTGCAGTTTTACATGGGTCATAAGAAATGCTTTTAAAAAATAGCTGTCAAATGATGTGTCACTGCCTTCTTTGCTTCTGTCTTATAACGTGTAGGGCATTCTCTTTGAAACGGTGTGGAATAAGACCACCAATACAAGTAGATGTTAATAGCAAATATTAGAAAATGTGCTCTTTGCTGTCCATAATTACCTCAGGCTTTCTGATGGACTCAGGTTAAAAATCTGTGATAAATCTTTCTCATATTTCAAAGTCAGACTTCTGAGTTATATATACAGCACTTTAAAGTGACAGAGATAAATGTCTAAGCACTGAAACATAAAGAAGCTGCCTACATAATCTCAGTACAGTAGTCATCATAGCTGGAACAAGAACTGTTACCAAAACAGACTGGTTCCCAGTGTTCTCTTGTATTGCTTGGAAAGTTAAAAATACATTGGAATATCTTGACAACCACTGGTTTCTAGATGTGGTAGAGATGCAGTTGAAAATTGATGTTCAGTAACTGTTCATAGGTTTCATTCTAACAACTGTTTCTGCCATCTCTGAGTGATAGTGTGTTCTCCTCTAAGACTCATGTAGGCTTGTGGACAGTCTAGGCTGTGGAAGAGTATATTGTCTCTAAGTAAACTTGTGTTTTTCTGGCTGTACCACAACTGGAGAAGTTAATCCTTGGATATAGCAGTGCAAAGCAACCTGATGAAACACTGAAGTCTCTATCTCATGTCATCTCTATTGCAGAAGCATTTTCGTTGGTACCCAAGTATCAAGGGTGGGTTGGGAGAGTATTTGTTGGTATAGGAAGAGGCAGAGCAGCAGTTATTGTACAGACAAATCATCTGTTCTGTCTCCTGCAAGTGGTAATACGGACGGCTACATACCAGGGTTGCATTTAGGAGGGGACTGTGCAGGACAGTGCGTGCCATGGTATGAGCGGTCTTACTGTCAGTTAGTACTGCAGACTAGTCCATTCTTGGCTAAGATCTATTTTAAAGTATTTTACCTGTTATTTCTGAAGTGTTTTTTACTACAATTGCAGCACATGCTATTGATACTGCAGCTGAAAACCCACTGTTGCTCCTATTACAAATCTAGTACTTTCTTTGCACTGTACTTACTGTAAAGAACTTGCACTTCTGCCCTATAGAGACAAACAGTACCAGTCAGGCACTGTGGGTTTATGATGGTGCAATGCACTGTCACATTAAAAAGCTTCATTTGATTTCCAGTTTCTTTTTCCAGCTTGCATGAGGTAGTCTGTACTGTAGTGTGGAGAGGGATTGCTCTGTCCTTCATTGTTGGCCTTAATAAGGAATAACAGCAGTTGGCTCCAAACAGCAATTGTGTTCTACCACAAAGGTGTTGGAGTTAGTGTTAGAATCTTGCCAATGCATACAGGCTGCTTTTCACCTTGATCTCAACATTTTTTTCATGTCACCTGATGCAGATTTACACAACACTAAGTAGTGCTACACAGTGCTACTCCTGTTTTATTGATGGGCAAGTCCAGCATACAGAAGCTGAGTCAATTTAGGTTGTATAATTTCCAACAGTTGTTATCCAAGCATCATAACTTTATGCTGTCTGTTTTGTGGTCCTCTTCTAGATGTAGCTCTGGGGAATGGCAGGTGTTAATCATCCCATGTTTTCTAATTAGGAAGCTGCAGTGCTGTCACATCAGGGGCTGAGTGTTTTGGCCAGTGAGCAGCACTTGTATGTCTGCTTAGCTAGAAGCTGTTCACAATTAATCATGTACATAGAAGATCTGATGAACTTGCAGTTTCAAGCCTTGGCACACGTTATTGTAGTGAATAAAACTACAGAAGCTCTTCTATTTCTAAATGTCTACCTTTTATGGTATTACTTTTACTTTGAGTAAAGCTAGGCTTAGAGTGACTGCAATAATCCCTGCTGCCTGATTTAAAACAGTGTCATCAATTACCATGTTCCTTGACCACTGCAGTCTCGTGTTTTCTGACCTTTGAGTGATGACTGGACTAGGAGAAAAGGGATTGCTGTCTTGTGCTTACTGTGCCCATGTTCTCCCATTGCTCTCACTCCAGCTTTACCAGAGTTTGTTCTGGTTCTAGAATCAGTCAAGTCAGAGCAGTATGAAGAACATCACACTTCCAAAACCAAAGTGATTATACATGTCAGAAATACTTGTTGAGTTTTGTTTTTCAAAATGTGAAATCTTCATATTTAGTAACAGTTTCAATTCATGTGTGCATCTTGAACCTATTTGTCCTTCATCTGGAAGCACAAGATCAGTTGGCACCAGCAGAATCTTTAGAGGGTTATGGAAGAAGCCTCTCTTGGTTTCTAGCAAATCATGCGATAGCATAAGAAAGGGACCTTTAAACAATAGTCATATCCTGGTTTACAAAAACTTTGGGGTGGCTGTTTTAAGAGTAGAGGTTCTTTAGCACCTGCTATTGGGATGATGCAGAGATAGAGCTTCAAAGAAGACATGCACAATGCTAGGAGACTTTTATCTTAATAGGCTAGCTATGGATATATGAGGAGACACAAAACCTATACTATCACCAGCAGGTGCAAAATTCCCAGGTTGAAAAAAGTGAATTTCTTATCCAGATGCATTCCAAAGAGAACTAAGCTTCCAGCTTTTTGGGAAAGAGCCATGGTATGTGATGTATTTTTCCTGTGTTACAAAGGAAAAGAAGCTTATTTATTACAGTATGTATATTGGTCCTTCTCTGTCTTCCTGTAGTTAATTTACTCTTAAAAGTGAACTTGTAATCTGTTCTCTCATTGTGTAACTTTTCAGGCAAACCATATTAATGGGATATTATGCTTAGCCTTCTATGCCTCTTTTTCCTCCTTCAGAACATTAATGTGGATGCAAGTACAAACACTATTCCATCAGGAATTCCTCGAGAGCCGTCATTGCCAGTTTCTTCTACGTTGCCCAGGACGTTTGAAAGGTCTCCTTCGCCACCCCAGTCTTCTGAGTAAGCACTTAATTACATGGTTGTAATTAGTCTGCTCTGAATCGCATTTCCATTCTCTCTCATCAGAAGGCTAGGTAGAATGCTAAATAGCTATTAAAATCTTTATCAATGAAAGAAATAATATTTTGTTGTGTATTGTACTTGTAAAGGCAATAAGGCTTAATTTCTGAACAATATCATCGTAGTGATTCAGTAATAACAGTCTTTCAGCAGACAAAAGCTTAGTGTTGTGCATTTGTCTCTGCAAGTATTTAAAAGTTTAATGCATACCTTACTGTCTTGTATTTGGATAGCTTTGAAGCACAGAGAGTAAATCCAGGTCCCGTGGGCAGTACTGTTGTCCATGCAATAAAGACTATTTCAGTAAGATTTTATTTGGAATTGAGCTGTTTGAGTACCAAGAGTAAGATAACTGAATAACCAAATGCCATCAGAACGTCACAAATCACCAGTAGTGTCAAGCTCCTCAGGAATGTTTTTTCTTGAAATTTGACAGCTTTTTGAAAAGCAACACTAGTCATAATGTGCTGGGAAAATTATAGCTGTAACTATTGCTTCTGTCAAATAAAGTTTTAGACCAGATAGATGAATGATCTAATAATGAAGTTTCACTTTTCCTGAGCCTTGCTTTCTGTTGGATGCTTACAGGGACCCCAAAGTTGTGGATAAACAGCAGAGAGAGACGCAGAGTACAGAAAGGCTTTCTTCCTCCACACTCAGTACTAGTACTGCATGTAAATCGGTACAAGTCAATGGGGCTGCCATAGTAAGTGACCTTATTACTTCACTTTCTCTTAATGATCCTGTTTGATGCATTTAACAGAATATTGCTTCCATTGCTTCCCAGTGTTGCTTAATCATGTGAGCACAGCTTCCTTAAATTTGCATGTTGGTGGCTTCATGATTACTTGGTTGGTACAATTATGCAATTAACAATGCAAAAGTGTTTAAGATAACTTGGTGAATGATAGCTCATTATCTGAATTCTCTTTTTGGTGGTATCCTTGAGGTAGAAACAATAATATATATGTTGATCTTTAAACCAAAGTATTCACCATCTTTCCACTGTTTTAGAGTTTGCTTGAATCAAAGTATTTCTCTCTACATCCTATTTTTCTGACATGGTCTTTTGCATTTTACCTTGTCTTGAACCTAACTGCCTGTACAACTTCTGTAAACTTCACACTCAAGCCCTCATTTGCACATTTTAGTGTAGTAGGTTTTTGAGACTAAGACTTTTTTGTTTGTAAATATAAATGATTTTTCTTCAGGATGCTTTGTTTAACTGTGCTGTCGTGTTTGCTTTTGATTTCACAGGAACTGCGAAAACCTAGTTATGCAGAAATTTGCCAGAGAACAACTAAGGATCCTCCTACGTTGCAACCCCAGAAAGAACAGAAGCCAAACACTGTAGCATGTGGGAAAGAAGAAAGGAAGCCCACAGAAACAATAGAGAAAAACAGAGAACCTCCTCCTGCAAAGTCACATCCTGGACAACCCAAAGACCAGAGGAGACAGTCAGGACGCAGATCATCCCCTCCAGCCGTTGGCAAACGCTTAAATAAAGAACAGAATACCCCTCCAAAATCTCCTCAGTGAAACTTAACACCTGGGAGGGATTCAAAAAGAGGTCTGCTTCCCACAAATTAAACCCATGTTCCCACTAAGATACCTGAGAATGAGTTGCTGGTTAGGAGCTTGCAGTGATACCAGGCATATAACAATGCCTGTAAGTTATTTTTCTGTGAAATACTTTTCTCTCTCCCAGCCCACCTTGAACAAACATTCTAATTTTTTTTCTGGATATTTCTGGATAGTTATTCTAAACCTTACATTTAGGTTGGTGCTTAATTGGAGATGAAGCTTAGTGTGATTATTTTTTTTCAAGATGTACAATATTTGTCTTTAAAACAAAATCAACTTTTTATTAAGCCTCTCTGTGGCTGTGTGAGTGCAAGCTCTGTATAGTGAGTTTTTTTCTAAACTATTAAGCAGAAACATGCTGCTGTAATATTTTTAATAAACTGGTCTGCAAGTACATATCTAAAGTGTCCAAAAGACTGATGACGGCAGCTAGCGTGTAGAGTGCGAGGAAGTAGATATATTTTACCAATTAGTATGTGACCTTGAAGACTTTTTTTATTGGGCTGCTGTACTGTGTCAGCAAATGAACTTGCACTTTTAGGTTAAACAAGTAGTTGTTTCTAGCATTTTTAAAAAGTTACATCTTTTCTTTGAATTGCACACACAAAATGAATCCTACGGAGCACCATAGCAGTCTTGCTAAAATATTTCCATTTTTGACTTACTGCAAGCAAGTAACCATCTTCTCACTCCAGAATAAAACTGATGTTATAATTTGCAAATACAAAGCACATTGTGAATAGAAAGAGCTAAGTCTGTGAGCTTCTATGGTGGTGAAGCCTGTTAGTGGATGTTATCAGGAGAAAGCACTGCAGCCTTCTTGTGATAACCTTAGCTTCCCTGTGCTTGTAAGGGAGTTAACTGAGTCAGCGCTGTATGTTCTGGTTACCCCTGTGCTCTGTGTAGACTTTTGGTTTTTTTTTAAACTCTGCCCCAAGTGCTCTTTGAAAGAGTCATATCTGAGTCAGCCCTGCGTTGACATCTTCCTGTAACTACGAGCATTGGCCTATGGATTTAAATTTTTTCAAGACGTGAAATAATGGTGTTTGTTTTGTGTGGTGGAGGAAGAGATCCCTGATATTTACCTCTGGGATGAGGTGTCTCACCCTTATTTACTTTAGGAGTGATGCGCTTTCTGAAGGACAAGGATGCACTAAATTAGCAAGTTTCTAATAAAGTTGAATATAAATTATTTTTGTTTTAAAATGCCTAAAGTTTTTCTTTAAGTGTTTAAACTGCAGGAAGTTCAGACAAAACGCATTCCTGCTGACTATGACAGTACAGTTTATTCCACAAAAACGTTTATTTAAACAACTGATTTTTTTAAAGAATTATTTCCATCCAATATTTAAAGACTTGAATTTTATTTAAACTTGAAAATGACTTTGCCTTAACTTTTGTACAAGACAGCTTAGAGTTAATGAGGTCTGACCCTGTGGAGGGTTAGCGCGAGTGGAATACAGAATTACTCAGTTACAGTATGTATCTATTGTCACTGGTCTTACTGGGTAAACATACTGTAGTACAGGAACTAGCAGCAGTTTTTGTAATATACCTTAAAGATCTTAAACAGTTGATCTTTTTCAGATTGTTGAAAAACCTGTAAATGCAAATAGTCAATACTGTATTAAATATGTGCACTTGGAAGTGTGTGCTTTGCTTGTACAGTTGTAAATAATCAGAACATATAAAAAGGTACCCTAAAGAAAAAAATCTGATAAAAATTATTGATATTATAAATGTTGCTGTTGAGCTGGATGTAGATAAACTAAATGTTGTGGTTTGAATATTACTTTAATTTGTTGTTTTTTCTTTCTCTTATTTTATTCTGGTGTGCTGAACTGACTCTGCCTCTTCACTGCAAAAGGGAAATGGAATGAAAGTCTTATTTGAAAGCCCTCAAATGTTTTCTGAAGTCCCTCTAAAAACAAACAATTTAACTGATTCAAAATTGTTCCGCAATGTAAATAGTGAATGTCAGCAGTCGAACTATACTTTTAAATCATTCATAAACTCAAATCTAATTGCAAAAAAACCCTTTAGACTGCTACAAAAATACACACTGAAACTTGTCTGCTCTCAAGAACATCAGTGCTTTCCTTAGCATATGATTTGTAAAGTAACTATGGAAGTTGACTCCCGATAAATTTCCCGTTACAAGCATCAATTGGTAACTAGCTGACTTTTAAAATCCAGCCTGTTGTATGCTGCAGAATTGGTCAAAGCAGGGCGTGCTGGAATCTGATTTTTTGTTGTTGTTGAAAAAGCACACTTTGTGATCACTGCAGGAGGAGAGATGGGCCTCTGCCAACGTCACCGAAACGGCTGGTCTAGTTCTGCCCTCGGATTTGCAATGCGCTTCTCCTTTCCCCGCTGGCAGTGAAAACGGTGGCTAGATTTGTTTGTGTATGGTTTAGGCCAGCTGTATGATTCATTTTGTTTGTCTGCTGCAAGTGAAAGGCTTACCAGCTGCAAACAATCACAAGTGGTTCCTTACCGTGACTGTGTACAGCTAGTCATAATACTCAACTGGTACCTAAGGTAATATATTGAGACCAGCGGGATGTGTTGTGCTGTTCTAATGTATTCTGCTGCCATTTGTGCTAGGTCAATACACTGTAATTACTGCTTACCCAGCAACAGTCTGTTGCATCGAAAGTTTAAACCTTCCTCTCGTGTTTTTTTTATAGCTTTTTTAAAAGAAAAAAAAGAAACAAGTGACACGCCAAATAGCTGTGTAATGTACAACTTATCCTTCCTGCGTTTTACATGCAGATTTCTTTCTTCCACTCAGTGACAAAATGGAGTTTTCAGAGTAGAGTTGTCAAGTTGCATGCAGACTGTTGCTACGATACATAGAGAGATTAAAATGTGGCTTTTAAAATGAAAAACCTCCCCAAAGCAGTAGCTGAGTTAAAGTTTCAGGGCTACAGTAATTAAAATTGACTTTTTTACCTTGTAGGACTGTGTGACGATGCTTTTCATTTTGAAAACAACTTAATATGGGATCTGAGACTCTTCTTCCAAGAATCTAAAAAAACCCCACAGAAGTTGCTTTTAAAACTTTAATGTTGTTTCAGAGCAGTCCCCCACTGTGACACTGTCATTTGCTGCTTAAAAATCTGTGAAGAGTGGCAAGTTGGTTTTTTTTATGTTGCTGCGTTATCTTACAAACACTTTGGCAGCTGACGTAGAAAGGCCCTTGTTTGAGCGTGGTGCGGTGTATCACGAGCAACAGCTGACTGTAATGGTGCATACCTATCTCTGTATCTCCTTCAGCTAGCTACAGTTAGGGATTTTTATGTGCTTTGTAACCTATTACACTAATAGCAGCAGACAATCGACGATTTCTAAGGAGACCTAACAGCTGCCAATTCACAAAATAGAAGTGTAATATGGGAGCCTTCTTGAGGGTTTTTGTTTTTGTTCTTCTTCCATTAAGACTGGAATCAAGCTTACATGTAAACTTATCAGTAATTTAAGTTTCCTTTTGTGTCATAAAATGTAAAACTGTCTAATTTGAAAAAAAAAATATGTAGGTTATGAAAAATAAAGATTTAGGCACTGTTGAATTCCTGATTTTTTTAATTAAACCTTTCTTCAGCAGTATTTTTCATTATTTTTTGTCTTCTGCTCCCATTTTTGGAAATTGCATATTTCTAATTCTGGAGAAAAAAAATAAGAAATCATTGCTTGTTTTACTGTTCAGAACAACTGTTGTAACCACCACCTAAGGCTGTGCAGCCGCAGCAAGAACACCTGTAGTATAACTCTGAAGGCAACTCTCTCTGTCTCTTATTAGGTAACTGACTGGTTAACTTCTTCAAAATCAAACAAAATAAGCTAATGTGATGTTTTGTTTGCTAGAGGTCATCATCTTCATAATGGTGTCCTCCAGTTATTAGAGAAGAGGTTGGCTTGGTCTTAAACATGGATTTTGACAGTTGGGTAAGTGCTTTGGTTGTGTGGCTCTTAAATCTGGGTATGTCCTGGGATTATTTTTGGCTTTGGCTGGCTTTAGAGGTTATCCTCATTGTACCTTTAGGGAAGAAGTGCTTCTGGGATATTCTCTTTTTATGTAAAATATCTGGTTTAGAAATACTTGAAACCCTTTTTCTTTTTGTTCCTTTAGGTTTTTCTCTCAGCTATATCTGGACAAGTTTAACAATGGATGTAAGCATGGAAGTATTAACAATTACTGTGTTTCATAAGCATCTTGGAAAGTATTGCAGTACTACTCTTCAGGCTGGATGTTCTGTAAGCTTCTGGACAGGTTAGGCTGCTTGCTGCTTTATTTCTCCTCTATTGTCTGCCCAACAGCATAAGGCACCCCAGGAATACCCCTTTACACTGGCACTGCAAGCTTCTCTGTGTTAGAAAAGCTTTGGTGGGGACTTGGACTACAAGTAGTTGAAGACAACCAATTTTCACTTCACCATGGAATATCCTGCTCTTGGAACTCAGTTTTATATTAATTAATGTGAAAAAATGCATGAAAATTTGTCAGCAGTGTTGCCATAATCCTAGTGTGGCTCCTCATGACTACTCCAGCTTTGGCAAAAATGGCAAATTTGTCTGTTCGCACAACACAATTGGGCAGTGTCCCCTTAGTGCTAATTTTCCCCACTACAAAGTGACGTTCAGTGATGGCCACAGCAATGTTCATGCTGAATAAATTGTTTAGTTTCCTCTGGGCATGAGGAGAGAGTTAATATGGAATTGGGTATTGAGATTATATATTGTTAAAAAACTGTGACTTGTTTCATTTTGATCCTAAGGCTTTAAAAATAAGATTTTATGAGGTACTAAGTTTTCCAATACACTTTTACTTTACAAACCTTCTTGAGATAAAACCTCCTGTTGATTATCATGGATGAGTTTTTATGTGTGTGTCTGCTTAAGTCAGGGAAGTGGTTGAATTTGAAATTTTGTTGATTTATAAGTGTAATCAGCACTACTCACTTCTCCTCTTTTGAGGGAAGCAGCTGTGTAGTAGTATTGAGCCTTGGTGCCATCCAGTCACAGTAGCTGAGTTACTGCAACATCGACTCTCAGCATGGATATAGATATTTCACTTAATTCAGTGCTCAGCTGAAGCTCCTTTTGAAGTGGTGTGTGGAATACTGTTACTGAGCTGTCACAGCCAGTGCAGGCAGCAGTGCTGGTAAGAGGCTGGCCAGCCTGAGCTGGGCCGAGGCCTCGCTGGCTGTAAGCCCCCTTGCATCTGCACACCAACCTGGCTGAGAACTAGCTGAGAAAGAGTTGAGTTTTTTGGACTAGGTCAGTAGCTGTTTTACCATTGGCAGAGTAGAAAGACAGAAAGAAGTGCACAAATGGTTCCCAGAGGAGGCTGGCATGGTTGTGGCCTTGGCAAGGACAGTGTCCTACATCAGCAGAAGCAGAGTATTTGTACAGTTACCTTATGTCAAATTAAACATCTTGGCTTAAATATAGTCTTGCTTACTCAGGTGAACATGGCTCAAGCCAACAACCTTGCTCATTTTTGCTTCTTTTCACAATAGGAGAAGAGTCTGGGTTTTGCTTTAGGCTTTTTGATTATTCTTATATACAAGCTGTAAATGTGCTAAATCTTAGATCTGTCTCATGGTGACAGACTATCAGAAGTCTGCATCATCGTGTCACAGCTGATTTGGGAGCAGTTCACTGTTTTGAAGAACAGAGGGTGAAACGTTATCTGCTGGGGGAAGGGAGCCTAAGATAAAATCAACTCCTAATCTCTCCCAAATTCTCATCAGTTTGAAGAGCAAATTGCTTTGTGTGATCATGATAGACATGTAGGGTGTGGAAACTGTCCTGCAGTCTGATGGCTTTATGCCCCATTTACTGTAGGCAGACGGCTTCTGCAGAGCAGTAAATTACCACGGCTAAGGATGCTCTGAGGAAGGAGAGATAAATAGGTTAGAGTTGTAAAACACAGGAAGCTGGAGAAATATATGAAATCTACATGGAGGAAATTACTAATACCTCATGAAATGTCTCTAATGTCTTCCAAAACTGGAGCCCAAGTCATATGCGTGATCTCCATGCAGCTTGAGATGTCAGGCCAGACAGGAGGAGTGAGCAATGTCTGGCCTGTCTATCTGTTTATCTCCAAGGCTGGGAGTGTTCTGCAGGAACTACAGCTCATAGGCTGTAACATGAGTGAATCTCTGACTTCAGCTTACTTAGCTTGGGCTTAGGATTTTGGTGTGTGGCTGTGTGGTGTGGGAGGCAGCTGCAGGCCTTGCTGCAGTGGGAGCAGAGTTTGGAGAGGGGTGGGTAAACAGGCTGTCTGGGGGAGAAGGCCTGTTTCCCAAACGACACTTCTCAGGGATCTACAGTATCTGTGGCTGGCCTTGCATGTGCAGTCTTTAACTCATCCACAAGGAGGACTATGTTTCCCTTTAGTGTGGGGTTTGGGTTTTTTTCCCTTCTGAGTGATTCAGTGCTCTCATTCTTGAGAGCTGCTTTGCTGGTGGAAGATGTCAACTGTCTATCCCTGCTCCTAAGAATTAGGAGAAATACAGTAGACTCAGCTTTTTGAAACATTTCTGTTTGATGGAGTTTTGGGGTTTTTTGTCCCATTCATTAAAGCAGATTTTGTATCAAAGGAGGATTATCTTGATATGTGCCAGTTCTTGGGCTCTAGGTTTCCAAACTGCAATGTATACCATGAATGAAAACAAAAAAAGTATGCTCGGAGTATTTATAACTGTCGTTGAGTTTGTTTGTCTGATACTGAGTAAGTTCTATGTTTTGAATTTGTGTCCTTCCCAAATTCTGGCAAATGAGAGCTCTGTCTTCTCTAATGTGACTCACGGTGGCACTGAGGGAAGATGCCTTCCATGAAGCTATGGCAAATAAGTGTTGGAGAGACCTATTGATTCAAACAGTACTGAAGTTACCAGTTTGCTAGAGTGATTTTATTCAGGGAATTTGATTTCTTGGACTGGCAATCAACAGGTTCCTTGGTAGCAAATCCTGCTTCGGATAAACCTTTGTATCTGACTTTGTTTGAATTGGCTCTTCCCGTGGGATTGTAAGCTCAGCCATGCCAGCTCCCATCATGCACACCGATGCATGCTTTGATCTCACCTAGGAAGTATGAAGGCAGCCACTGTGGGTTGCACACATGGAAGTTAAGAGGTAGATTTAATGGTCATTTAGCTTGAAAATCAAAGAGCCAATAGATGCTCTTTGGAACTGGTTTTTAGTTCTGACATGTAGATACCACAAACAGTTCCAGAATGGGAAGGTAGGGAAGCACAGGAGAGGCAGGTTTAGCAAGACAGGCAAAAAGCACACCGCATACTTCCCCGTTCAGCTATAGTAGGTGCTGCTCTTCCAGTGGCTCTGACATCCCAGGACACAGCAGGCATTAATATTGTTTTGGTGTGAAAAGCCTCTGCTTAGTTTCTGCATGAGGAATTGTCTGAGACTAGACATACTAACTCTTTTTCCTGTTCCTTCAAGCTGTAGTTTCTGTTGAGGGTTGCTCTATAAGAAGAGTTGCAGATGTTTTTCTATCTATTGTATTGTTGACCATAGTTTTTAAAAGAAAAAAATCATTTTGTTGACTTTGAGTATTGTAGACTTGGTGATCTCCACAGGCTGGAGAATTGGGCCAGCAGAAGTCTTACAAAGTTCAACAAAGGGACATAAATCCTTCCCCTGGTGAGGAATAACCCCATGCACCCAGGGAGTGACCAGCTGGAACGCAGCTTTGCAGCAAAGGACCTGAGGGGGTCCAGGTGGGCAACAAGTTGGATATGAGCCAGCAGTGTGTCCTGACAGTACAGAAGGCCAACGGCATCCTGGGCAGCACTGGGAGAAGCATTGCCAGCAGGTTGAGAGAGGTGATCCTCTTAGCACTGATGAGGCCACGTTTGGGATGCTGGGTCCAGCACTGGGCTCCCCAGTCCAAAAAACATCATGGACATACTGGAGAGACTCGTAGTGGAGGGGTGTGAAGAGGATTAAGGGATTTGGAACATCTGTCATAGGAGAGTCTGTGAGAGCTGGAACTAGTCAACCTGGAGGAGAGACTGCTCAGGGGATTTTATCTATATGTGTGAATACCTCATGGGGGTAGTAAAAGATGATGAAGAGACTGCTCTCTGTGGTGGCCTGTGCACAGTTCAGTTGGGCATAAGCTGAAACAGAATTCTTTTCAGGCAGAGGAAACCACCTGGAAACCACCTGTTGGGTTTTTTTTTTCTCTCTAAGGGTGATTGAACACAGGTGCAGGTTGCCCAAAGGTTTTAGGGTCATCATCCACAGAGATACTCAGATTCTCAGCAGACATAGCCCTGGCTCACCTGCTCTGCCTGCCTGTGATTTGTGCAGAACTTTGGACTGGATGATCTCCAGAGGTCCTTGCTAACCTTAGTCAGTCTGGGATTTTGTGATCCAGCTGCTATATACAATGCAGGTGAAGCCTTCTAAATAAAGTGTTATTAAATAGCTTATTTTAAAGCATCTAAATTGATCAGATTTGAATAAAAACTTAAATTTCTACAGAAAACAGCAATATTATATTACTATATAATATTTCACCCCAAATTCCATCTAACTGTTCTACTTGCAGGTTGAAATGGTAGCTGAGGTACTTAGGTAACTAGTCCATTGACTAGTTGGGCGTTTCACAAGATATGCCATTATTGCCCTTTTAGGAACAAAGTCAACATAAAGCAATGCACTGAATAGGCAGGGCCAAGGACTGACACAAGGTGCTGGAGTTGTACAGCAGCATGTGGGCCCTACCGCTGTCACTATCAAGTAGATACCAAGTAATCAGAGTCTTGCTAATGTGTGATGTGATGCAGATGCAGGCAGGCATCTCCCACAGAATCTTAAGGGTTGGAAGGGACCTTGAAAGATCATCCAGTCCAACCCCGCTTTCCGAGCACGACCACCTACATAGGAACTTGTCCAGGTGGGTTTTGAATGTCTCCAGAGACAGAGACTCCACAACCCATCTGGGCAGCCTGTGCCAGTGCTCCCTCACCCTCACAGTGAAGAAATTCTTCCTTGTATTTCTTTGGAACCTCTTATGTTCCAGCTTATGCCCATTGCCCCTTGTCTTAATCATTGGACATCACTGAGAACAGCCTGGCTCCATCCTCCTGACACTTCCCCTTAACATATTTGTAAACATTGAGATCACCCCTCAGTCTCCTCCAAGCTGAAAAGCCTCCTCTTGCCTTCCAGGTTCTCTGAGTGTGTCCTGAGTCAGGACATGTTTGTCTGTTGATCCTCAGGCTATGAGCAATCCTGGTGATTCAGCAGCATTAATGGTGTGCTCCACAACCACCTTCACGTGTTTGGCAGCATTTTCAGGGCCATCTAAACATTTTCTGGCTTGGTTCCATTCTATGAGAGCTGGTGGTTTAAAAATGAATAAAAGGTACTGTCTATTAAATGGAAACAGAGTGCAGAGGAGAGGATGTGCTTTGCACCAAGAGGAGAACAGCAGGCTTAACCAGGTGACTGCAGGTGACTTCTCATGCTCTCTGGAAACGTGAGCATTGACTGCAAGACACTTCTTCATTGAGATGAGGACAAGGTTTTGTTGTTTCGCTCTGCTTCTTCCTATATCTTCCCCACAGCTGCCAAGTCAGATGGAGCTCATCATGGTAAAAAATCCTAAGCAAATGACCCTAGAATTGCCTTGTAAGCAGTTAAATGGGGAATTGTATCGAGCTATTGTTTAAGAGAGCAAGAAAGGTGTATCTAATATGCAGAAATGAAATTATAAGCTACTAGGCAGTGATTGGGGCTTGAGCTTGCAGATGTATGTAAATTGAATTGTCTACTTAGTCTGTGGAGATCAAATCAGGCAATGGAGCCTGGAGAGCTGTTCATCTGCATCCTGGTCAGGTGAATTTTGATCCTTCATCTTGATCAGCATGGGTAGATCTTCAGGCTGCACTGAAAGCTGAGGACACATGTATACACAGCTTATAGACACCTATGGCTGTATGCCTTGATCTGTCAACTCAGTTTCATTCATGAAAATGGCCAAGTGATAGAATTCTTTATTAATATCAAAATGTATAGCACATTTTTATTGACCTGAATGACAGCTAATTGATAATCTTTGTGTGAAAGAGGCTGCAATTCATAGCATGGTTTTGGATTGGCTGTTAAATATTTTCCTAGATGCAGATTTGGTAAAAACTATATCTGGTCTGAAGGGATCTCCTGAGGTCTATGATCCAACATCCTTAAAGGAGGATCAAAGCAGGTTTCTCAGGGCATTATCCTTTTGGAGCTTAAAAACCTCCAAGGATGGAGATGGTAAAACCTCTCTGGGCTATCTCCTCTAATGGGGACTGCCCTTATGAGGAAGGAGTTTTTCCTTAAACCCTTGTGCCTATTCTTTCTTATCCTCCTCCTGCCCTGCTGTAGAAAGTCCAGCTCTGTTTCCTTAGTGGCTCCTCATAGGTATGAGGGCGCTGCAGATAAGTTTCCCCAAAGCCATCCCATCTCCAGGCTGGTCAGGCCCAGCCCCCTCGGCCTCTGCCCAGGGCAAGTGCTTCCCTCCAACCACCTTGGTGATCTCTGAGCTGGCTCCAGTTTGAACTGTCTCTGGTTTCCTGGTGTTTTTCTTTTCTTGGGGCCTAAAACAGGACGCAGTAGTCTAGCTGCAGTCTTGGCTTTTAACACTTTTCCACACAAAGGCAAATAATTGTAGTTATCTTTTGCTTTTGCGTGGCTGGAGACTTAGATGAATTCTGAAGTCTGCTTTTAAGAGGTCGTGTAACACTTGACAAATTCTAAAGCAAATCATAGTGACTGCATCTAACCTTCATCAGTGCTTCTCAGGGCTGATGAATACTTGTTATTTGGGTCATTTCTTGTACCTGGTGGCTGCTATTATGAGACAGCAAGTTTTCGAAAGTATGGATAGCCACCTCAGTGTAATAGGGGAAAAAAATCTAGAGACGCCTTCAGAAGATGAGTCTATTGCCTTGGGTTTTTTCCCTTCATACCAGACAGAATATTTACGTTTATTTTATTTCTACAATGGAAGCTGCCTTCCCAAGCAACCTAGTGCAGTGTTGTCTTGTCCTTACCCTGCTCCCAGCCTCTTTCCCTGTTCTCTTTCAGCCAGCCACCCTGGCTCTTCTCCCCACTCCTCTGGGCTACGGGGCATGAGCAGGGGACAGACAGGGAGAAGCTGAAGAAAATTACAGGCCTGAAGAAATAAAGCTTCCTGCTCCTCTTGCTGTGAGGAGGATTTCACTGCACAGTGGCTGGCAAGAGAGGGAGGTTGCCCAGGCTGGGGCTGGCAGATCATGCTGACCACCTGCCCCGCCAGCCCATCCCTGCCATCAGCCAAAATGGATGCATTGTTTTTTTCAGGCAGAGCTGGCTGAAGTGAGATGTTTTGCTAAGACTGAAGTAAGAAGATCATTCCCTGTTGGATTTTTTAAATCCAGTTTATGAAAAATTGATGTATTAGTGCTTGTTTGCATTCAACAAAGGTAAGTGCAGAGTCCTGCACCTGAGGAGGAACAACCCCATGCACCAATACAGGCTGGGGACTGACCTGCTGAAGAGCAGCTCTGCAGAGAGACACCTGGGAGTCCTGGTTGACAATAAACTAATCATGAGCCAGCAATGTGCCCTCATGGCCAAGAAGGCCAATGGCATCCTGGGATGCATCAAGAAGAGTGTGGCCAGCAAATAAAAGGAGGTTCTGCTCTACTCTGCCCTGCTGAGGCCTCATCTGGAGTCATGTGTCCAGTTTTTGGCTTTCCAGCTCAAGAGGGACAGGGAAGTGCTGGAGAGAATCCAGTGCAGGGTCACCAAGATGATCAGGGCAATGGAACATCTTTCATATGAGGAAAGGCTGTGGGAACTGGGGCTGTTTAGTCTGGAGAAGAGGAGATTGAGAGGGAACCTTATTAATATTTACACATATCTAAATGGTGGGTGTCAGGATGCTGGGGCATTCCTTTTTTCTATTGTATCTGGTGACAGGACAAGGGGTAATGGAAAGAAACTGGAACACAAGAAGTTCCACTTAAGGAGAAACTATTTCACTGCTCAGGTGAGGGAGCCCTGGCACAGGCTGCCCGGGGAGGGTGTGGAGGCTCCTTCTCTGGAGGTTTTCAAAACCCGCCTGGATGTGTTTCTGTGTGACCTGATCTAGGTGGAGCTGCTTTAGCAAGGAGGTTGGACTAGATGATCTTTAGAGGTCCCTTCCAACCCCTACATTCTGTGATTCTGTGATTTCAGCTGTTATTTAATCTGGTCAAAGAGAAGAAGCAGAGAACTTGTACAACAGAATTTATGATGTCTTCAGTGTTTTGGCAATTATTTCAGCTCTATGTAGTATAAAATCTGAAGACTGTCTCTTCAACCTTATGAGTGACTGTTGGCTGAGGTGCATTATAGTAAACTCATGCTCTGAATCCCTTTTTGACTGCATCTGAGAACATTTTGCTAGATGGAGCAGTTGCTTTCTAAAAGTGTTCTTCAAGGACTGGGAAATTAGCCTTGTCTTATAAATACACTTGTAGTGTATTAAAACCACTGACAAATGCAGCATAGCCATTCTAAGCTAATTTGTCTCAAGAGGGCACCTGATGACTCAATTTATCTGAACATAGTAATTTGGATGTGGCTCAGCTGCTCCATTCAAAGGAAATCATCTGGATGTATCTGCTGCTTCGTGCTCTCAGCAGTGGTCTAGGTATGAAAGAGAGATGAGCTGACTCAAATAAGCTCGTATTTGATAGAGGTAAAGATCACACCTGGGGTCTGTTACAGCACATTGCATGTTCCCTATTGCTATCTGTGAGTCTGAGAGGTCTGTGAGACCCAGAGGTCTGGAGAGAAAGCAATTATTCTTTTAGGAGAGTGTCATTCAAAAGAAGTGTTACTAAATCAACTAAGTGTCTCTCAACGACTCTACTTTTACTCAAATCCATCCTTTTAAAAAGGAATTTGCCAGATTGCAAATTGCCATGCTATTTAGGTGCATTTATTCTTAAAATTGTTAAAATGTGGCATTAAATAGGAAATTACCAGCATTGATTCTCTCTGACCATGGGCGATGTGGTTTATCTGCAAATTCCTTGCTCAATCAAAGGATTTGTAGGATCCTTTTTGCGTTTTAGAATGTTTAAGAGGTTGTCCCATTACACAAACATTCTTGGACATTAATTGCATGGCAGCCTGGCCCAGCATCCTTCTCCCACCAGCTTCCAGTGGAGAGCTCTCTGTGTTGCTTCTCCGTTCTTCTCCAAATGAACTGTGTGCACTCTGTCACACAGTGTGTGCTGTCAGTTGTCGTTAGTGATAGAAAAAGCCACTTTATGAAGCACATCACAGAGATGCCTGCAGTATGCTCTCATGTGTAGATATCTGACTGTCACATACCACACTGTCTCTTGTTAGAAACATTTGGCCTATGCTAGGGATGCTTTAGTGATACTTTAAGAAAAATGCACCAATTCTTTGACTAAAAGCCTGTTTTTACAAAGGAAATACTTTCATGCATGTTTTTAATGAGTTTGCATCTATTGGCATCTCTTGCCCTTTATTTAGGGAGACTGGATGATTAAAGCACCCCTCCACCCTGACCTCAGGCTCTGAAGTAGAGGTTAGACCCATGATGCTGGGCTTCAGCTTCGGATGTTTTCTGACACTGAGGAGGAAATTTCCAAACTTCCCCAGCTAATGTTGGTTTTGGTGATCTGAGCTATAAAAAGGCGTTTTGAGAAGGCTGGCTTGGAGATCTGACTTGAGCTAGTAAGAGCTTGCTTAGTGCCAAGGCCAAATAACAATCTACTGGTTATGGCTGTGGAGTCAGGAGGCTTTAGTCCTCTCTGGGTCTGGCAGTGTTACTGGAAGGCAAGATTAAAACACACATGTAGGACACTTGGTAGAGCTAGGAGTGGGCAAATTCCTCTGTGTTGTCATGTACCCCTGGTCTGGGAATGGAGCACATCAGACTTCCACCTAGGTTAAGATATTTTAGATTCTTCAGCCTCCTGAGGATAAGGAATGATGATCATGTCAGCTCATCCAACCTGGAAACATGACAGCTTTTTGGTGGCTGGGAGCAGTGCTAGCTCTGTGCTTATGGGACTGCCCAGGATCAGTAGCTGCAAAGAGCTCTTTGGGGCTCTAGTCGTAGGGTCTGGAAGGCTTGTAAGTCATGGGCTGGATGGCAAGGTGGCACCTGTTCCTGCTGCAGCAGGGACTGGTTGGGCTTCTCCCAGCAGGCTGGCAGGAATGTGTTCCCATTAGAATGCTTTGGGTTTTGAAGATGGATTAATTTCCAGCTCCTGGACATTGCATCTCTCCCTGAGGAGACTGGTATCATTTGCTGGAACAAAGCACTTAGGAATTTCACCATATTGTATAGATAGAATTATGTTCTAATTAAACTGTGCAAGCTTAAAAATGCCAGGTCTGTGTGTACAGGTACCTGAATAACCACTGCTCTCCTGAGACTTTACAGCGTTCCCAAATCTGACCACTAAGATCTCAAAAGCCTTAGCTGCCCTCTCCCTGTCAAGTTACATATTTTCATCATACCGGAAAAAATAATGGCTTTACAGAAAAAGGAAAAAGAGCAGAAAGTCTGTGTCTTCACTGGCTAAGGACAGTGCACCGAGTGATGAAGGACTTGCTGTGGGAGCTGCTGCCTGGTTGTCTACAGCATTTGTTATGCAGCTGATCTAGATCATGCTGGTTCCTTCTGGCCTTCACTCTACAAATCTCTGCAGAAACACCCTCTGCCCTGAACTCTCTCAAGCAGATGGTTTGGCAGATGAAGAGCAGAGATGTGCTACTTCAGCAAGTGCCTTGTCGGTGCCAGAAATTTTAAAAAGCAAGTTGGAGGAAGTAAAATGTGCAAGAGAAGTGCAACAGAATGGGCTGAAACTTCCCAGGGAGGAGCTCTGTGATGGAAAGACACGCAGGAGGGTGGCTGGGGAGGAGCAAGGTCTGTGGACCAGTGAATTGACTTTGAAGGAAAAATAGGAAAGGAGGGAAAAATGTAACCCTGAAGTGCAAAGGGCTGGGATGGTCTCTGCTGTGTTGACCTCCTTGCTCATCTTTTGCTGGCATGGGGAGTTCACACTGCTTACCTCTGTTAGATGAGGATAACATCGGTTGAGCATCCCTTTAAATACTGTGGCACAAAGGACACATAAACATCTCAGACAAGTGTGACTTTTGGTACGTCAGGTGGGAAAATTAAAATGACAGAGAAGGCAGCTGAGAAGAGGGAAGATAGGTGGGATCCCAGTGATTCCAGCAATGTCTAGCAAGGAGTAAAGGATACTGACAGGTCAGAGAAAAATCAAGAGTACAGAAAGTGTATCAGCTGAGAGAGAGGAAAGCCCTCTAAGTGCTGTAACAGATTCATCGTGGATTTGGGGGGGGGGGGGGGCGGTGACTTATAGCTAGTCCTGGAGGTGATGGAATTACTTATCCTGGATGCCATCTTTAAACACATGAAGGAAAAGATGGTTATCAGGGGGAGTGAACATGGATTCACCAAAGGGAAATCCTATTTGGCCAACCTGATAGCCTTCTATGAAAGTAGAATTGGCTGGCTAGATGAGGGTAGAGCAGTGGATGTCATCTACCTTGACTTCAGCAAGGCTTTTGACACTGTCTCCCATAACATCCTCATCAGAAAGCTCAGGCAGTGTGACTTGGATGAGTGGACAGTGAGGTGGATCGAGAGCTGGCTGAATGACAGAGCCCAGGGGGTGGTGATCAATGGCACAGAATCCAGCTGGAGGCCTGTGGCCAGTGGAGTTCCACAGGGATCGGTTCTCAGGGCCAGTCTTGTTCAACATCTTCATCAGCGACCTGGATGAGGGGACAGAGTGTACCCTCAGCAAGTTCCCTGATGACACCAAACTGGGAGGACTGGCTGATTCCCCAGAAGGCTGTGCTGCCATTCAGTGGGATCTCGACTGCTTGAGAGTTGGGCAGAGAGGAACCTCATGAGGTTCAACAGGACAAGTGCAGAGTCCTACATCTGGGGAGGAACCACCCCATACACCAATACAGGCTGGCGGACAGGAAGGCTCTTCAGATGGACTTGGACAGCAGGAGCGATGGGCCAAGGCCAGTCACATGAGGTTCAACAAGGACAAGTGCCAGGTCCTCCCACAACAACCCCAGGCAATGATACAGGCTTGGGGCGGATTGCCTTGAGAGCTCTCTTGTGGAAAAGGACCTGGGAGTGTTAATGGAAAGCTGCCTGAACATGAGCCAGCAGTGTGCCCAGGTGGTCAAGGCCAATGGCATCCTGGCTAGTATCAAAAATAGTGTGACCAGCAGGACAAAGGAAGTGATTGTCCCTCTGTACTCAACACTAGTGAGGCTACATCTTGAATATTGTATTCAGTTCTGGGCCCTTCACTACAAGAAAGACACTGAGGTGCTGGAGCGTGTCCAGAGATGGGCAACAAAACTGGTGAAGGGTCTGGAGCACAAGTCTGATGAGGAGCAGCTGAGGGAGCTGGGGATGTTTAGCCTGGAGAAGAGGCTGAAAGGAGACATGATCACTCTCTCCAAATACCTGAAGTGGAGTTGTAGAGAGGTGGGGGTCAGTCTCTTCCTTCCAGTAACGAACGATAGGTTCAAGATGTGCCCAGGAGGTTTAGACTAGACATGAGAAGGGACTTTTTCACTGAGAGAGTTATTAAGCATTGGAATGGGCTGCCCTGGGAGGTGATGGAGTCACCATCCCTAGAGATATTCAAAAGCTGCATAGATGAAGTACTTAGGGATATGATTTAGTGATGGGCTTGGCTGGGTGAGGTGAGTACATGTACTCTATGGTCTTAAAGATCTTTTCCAACTGTAATGATTCTATGAAACTAACCATGAGCCAGCAGTGTACCCTCATGGCCAATGGCATCCTGGGATGCATCAAGAAGAGTGTGTCCAGCAGGTCAAGGGAGGTTCTTCTCCCCCTCTACTCTGCCCTGGTGAGGCCTCATCTGGAGTCCTGTGTCCAGTTCTGGGCTCCCCAGCTCAAGAGAGACAGTGAACTTCTAGACAGAGTCCAGTGCAGGGAAAGGCTGTGGCATCTGGGACTGTTCAGCCTGGAGAAGAGAAGACTGAGGGGGATCTCGTTAATACTTCCAAGTATTTGAAAGGTGCATTGTCAAAAGAACGGGGCAACACTTTTTCTGTAGTGTCCAGTGACAGGACAAGGGGTAGTGGACAAAAGCTGGAACACAAAAAGTTCTGTTTAAACTTAAGGGAAAACTTCTGTACTGTGAGAGTGACAGAGCCCTGGCACAGACTGCCCAGGGAGGGTGTGGAGTCTCCTCTAGAAGTTTTCAAAACTCCCCTGGCCACGTTCCTGTGTGACCTGATCTAGGTTGACCTGCTTGAGCAGGGCGGTTGGACTGGATGATGTTTAGAGGTCCCTTCCAAACCCTACCATTCTACGAGTCTGTGAATGTATTCAGCTGTTTATTGGCACAAGGAGAGAAGTGACCTTTCTGCTTTCTTCCTCTCTCCCTGGGAGCCTGATGGGTTGTGATAACCCACTTAGCGGGTGTGTGGGTGGCAAGTGATGGCGTCAGAGTGACGAGAGGGAAGCGGCTCATGCCATATCCTTAGTACTAAGGCACTCTAAAAATAGCTGCCATCTCGCATCGGGAGCCTCTGGCTGTGCCTCGGCTGTTCCTCTCCCTGATGTGTCTGTCAGTGCTGCTCTGTGGCAGCTGATGCACTGCGGTGTCTCCGAAGCCTCTGAGTCACCAGGGACCAGACTATGGACAATTGGGTGTTTTGGCCTGACAGGACACTCGGAGGAACTATTACCAGGCCCTGCTGCTGAAATTTCAGGGACCAGGGCACCCAGCAAGCAGCTCCTCTGCTTCCCAGCTTGGCACCCAGAGGTTTGGCCTCATCCCAAGTCAGCATGAGCAGCAACGGCCTGTAGAGTGGATTTGATTCAATACATCTGGCACAGGTTGTATTGAGAGAAGGGAGCATCTCTGCTGCAGTGCTGGGGTAGGTGTGTAGGTGAGGAAGCCCTGGGCAAGGCCTGGCCAAGGAGGTGGTGGAAGTGGCAGAAGGTGTCTGCCTCCATGGGCCTGGCCGAGTCCCTGCTGTACTGACCACTCAAAGCTCTCAGCATGTGCAAACTCGGGCTGTGCCAGTGTGGTTTCCCTGTGTAGCTCTAACTGGCAGCACACTTAAACACTTCACCATGGGGTGCAGCAGACAAAAGGCAGGACGTGGGGCTTGGAGACATCTGGCATGTTTGGCTTGAGGCAGTGTCGTGTTTCAGGCCCAGCTGGCAACAAAGCACCATGCAGCTTCTTGCTCACCCCCACACACCCTTACATCCCATAGCATGGCAGAGGCCCCAGTGAGATGGGAGGAGAAGAGATACCCAAGGGCCTTGTGCAGTGAGACAAGGGCAGAGGTTGCTCACTGTCAGTTATGGTCTCAGGCACAATGGACTTAACTATTTGACTTGGGAAAGAAGACAAGAACAGTTTACTACCAACTAGAAACAGACTAGACGGAAGGCAAAACCAGAGCAGGATGATATGAAAAATTCAACTAGCACTTTAACATCTTCTTACCTCACCTCTCCTTTATTCCCAGGCTCAGCTTCCTGCTCCCAATACCTCTGCTTCCTCTCCCCTCAGCAGCACAGCAGGGCAGGGTATGGGGGATGCAGTCAGTCCATCACAAATAGATGTGATGCTTCTTTCTGCTTCTCAGAGGAGGAGGACTCCTCACATTCTTCCCCTGCTCCAACATGGGGTCCCTCCCACAGGACAGTCTCTAATGCACCTCTCCAGTGTGAGCTCTTCCCTGAGGCTGCAGCTCCTCACAAACTCCTCCGGCATGGGACTCCACAGCAGCAGAACCTCAGGCACCTTCTGCTATAACACCACCTTCCCACAGAGTCACGGTATCTCTGGCCACAGTCACCCTGGCATGTGCTCCTCCATGAGCTGCCATCAGATCTCAACTCCACCATTGGTCTCCATGGGTTGCAGGTGGGTGGCTGCCATTTCCCCATGGGATGCAGGGGAGTCTCTGCTCCAGCACACCTCCTCCTCTCTTCCTTTACTAGCCTTGAGATCCTCATGGTTGCTTCTCTCTCCTCCAACTCCTTCCACTACCTCCTAGAAAATACAATCCTCTTCTTCCAGCTTCTTCTTAAAAAGTGATTGCAGAGACACACAACTGGCTCAGCACCAGAAGTGGGTCTAACTCAGAGCTGGGGAAAGTTTTGAGCAACTTCTTACAGGATCCATCATTACAGCCCCTTCATTACCAGAAACAGCTCCACACAAGCCCAGCATAGGCAGGGATTGACTAAACTGCGGGATTTGTCCACTTATCTTTTTTTTTCCAGTAGCAACATCACAGCCAACTCCTTGTATCTTAGCTGAAGCTGCACTGCTGTGTCCTCTCCTGCACCATATTGGTTACAGAACCCCGTGGATCCTGGTTTTGTCAGGGCTGTAGGCACCCCAAAATGACAGTGGCTGTGCTGGAGAGCTTCCCCTGCCCGTTACACTGCCTGTGCCCTATACAGGCAGCGGTCCTGTTTGTAGGAAGGTGTGAGGAACTAATTGAACAAATAAACAAACTGAGAGAAGCAGAAATTTAAACTTCTCACTGTATGAACAGTCCCTCACCTTGCAGTGCTTGAGAGAGTAACACTGGAAAATTCATGCCAGTGATTCAAAACATCCTGCTTAGGATACACAAGAATAAGCATTTTAAAACTGAAATTGAGTAGTTAGGCAGAATGTACATAATCACAACTTGCTTTTTTGAAGGGAGGATGTGGCTTAAAACTGGTGGGTTTTTTGTCAAGCAACACAGACAAGAGGGAAGACATGGGTCTGGTCGCTGCTAATTGCTTCCTTTGTGACTGCAAGATGTGCACAGAGAAGGAAAAGGGAGAGGATGGGAAAAGACTGAGGGGATGCAGCATTTCCAGGATGTTGTTAGTGCCCATGGCAGCTCCGAGGGAGCCAATGGTGGCAGCCAGGCACCTGGGCTAGACAGGGGATGGACAGGATGGGCCCAGATCTGGCCTTGCTGGCCCAGCTGAAAGGCAAAGCAGGAGGAGAGGAAGGCAGGAGAAAAATAGTGCAGTATTAAGAAACACATCCCAGGGCAGTGCCCTTTAACAGGGATGAGTGGTTCATAGGAACATCCATTGAATGTGTTCCCTGCAACATCACAAGGACATTAAGCTTCAAAACTGCATCCTGATAGAAGCCAAAGCTGGTGTGCCACTGCTCTGTGGCCCCCTTGGGTGTTGAGTGGTCGAGCCTGCTCAGCCAATTAGCCTTGTTTGGCAGCAGTCACCTTGGGATGATTGATTTCTAGCCCCACATATAGGCTTACCAGGTCCTCAGTGTCACCCTTGGGCTGCACCCATCAACCCTGTTGTTCAGACCAACACAGTCTTCTATCTTCGTTTCACATCTTCTCCTGGTAGTGTTTGTACCTGAGATGTCCTGGAGCTCTCATCTACTTCTAGCAGCTGAATATTCAGGTGATAGCTCCTCTGTTTTACAGAAGCTGTTGAAATTGTATGCATGGCTTTTCCCTCACACCTTTGGTGGGCAAAAAAAGATGTCAAGTAGGGAAGCACACATAAGCGAACACGGGCACTGGGAGTGCTTCCCTGGCACAGATGCCTTTCCCACCACATTTTTGGGAGAGAGCAGTCAGGGTAACAGGTCTGACTCAGCCTGATGAGATGGTGTTCAGAGGCAGAGATTAAGAGCAATTGTGAATTAAATGAGGTTCAAAGTGTTAAACAACAGACACTTCCCTAGGGTAAATATTTTGGCACAAAGCTTTGTGAAGGTTTTAATTTAAAGGCAGCAGGGAGGCTTGGATAGACACATCTCAGGGCAGTCATGGAGATACACCTGTCCTGGTCCATGGCACGAAGCACTGAGCACCTGCTTTGTCTGGGAGCTTCTATCCCTTTTGGCAGGCTTGAGGCCAGCCGAGCAGCAGGAGCAAATACACCCCTCGGCTGTCCCCAGGACAAGCTCTGCAGCCACATGGCTCCAAACAGTACTATAGCCCTGCCTGATAGCATCCCTGTAACATGCCTTTTTCTGCCATGTCTTACCTTAACCAGGACCAAAGCACACACCTACGAACAGTGTTTTTGCCCTCCTATGTGTCCGGTGCATTGTGAGAGGAAAATTGCAGTCTGCTCTCCTTACATTTAATTTTTCCTTCTGGCACTAGAGGGCAGAAGGAGGGATGTTGGAGCCCTGCAACCCAGACCTCTCAGCAGCTCTCCGAGGGTGCGGAAATAAATCTGGCTTAAAAGGCTTCTCCCTTTCCCTATTATGAATTCACATCAAGGGTTTCATGCCCCAGCCTCTTTAGTGCTATTAAAGTTTAATAGTTCAATGTTGCATTTTAGAGGTAGCAGAAGGCAAAGCAACTCTATGTGCTCCTTGGCAGGCACCACACCAAAACGGCAGCCCCAATTGCTTTGGACCTAAAGTGGACATTTGCGGTTTCTGCAATTTGGGAAATGACTGTGTCTGATGGAGGACTTGCTTTCTGCCTTGCAGCAGGGCTGCTTGACCACCCTCAGCATCTCCTTACTTTGAAAGCCTTGTCCACCCAGCACAGCACCTGCAAGAAGGTGTTTTGCAGCTCCTCATCAGGGCGGGGCAAAGGGAGGAGGGGGGTAAGTGGATTGTACAGCATGTGATTTGCCCAGAGGCAGTGATGGAGCCGGGTTATGAGCCAGCTCTTCACAGGCTCGAGGGATTTCCCATTAAAATCAATGAAGACAGAGGCATTTTCACAGTGCACACTGCCAGACGCCTCATCACATGCTTTGTCTTTCTGCCAGAGAAGCCCTGTCTGGGAGCCACCAGTGCTGTGGCATGAAGGGTCAAACCACACCGCCATGCCCCGGTTCCCAGGGAGGAGAAAAGAGCATGTGAGCCTGGAGGCTGAGCACCGTGGGTCCTGAGGAGCAGGCCCAAGCCTGGGGGTCAGAGCACTGCGTGGGGCCAGAGGCTGAGCACTGTGTGCCCCTGTCAGCAGGAGTGAGCCTGAGGGCTGGGCACCGTGTGCCTGGGCAGCGGGAGTGAGCCTGAGGGCTGAGCACCATCTGCTTGGGCAGCAGGAGTGAGCCTGAGGGCACCGTGTGCCTGGGCAGCGGGAGTGAGCCTGAGGGCACCGTGTGCCTGGGCAGCAGGAGTGAGCCTGAGGGCACCGTGTGCCTGGGCAGCGGGAGTGAGCCTGAGGGCTGGGCACCGTGTGCCTGGGCAGCGGGAGTGAGCCTGAGGGCACTGTGTGCCTGGGCAGCAGGAGTGAACCTGAGGGCACCGTGTGCCTGGGCAGCGGGAGTGAGCCTGAGGGCACCGTGTGCCTGGGCAGCGGGAGTGAGCCTGAGGGCACCGTGTGCCTGGGCAGCGGGAGTGAGCCTGAGGGCTTGGGCACCGTGTGCCTGGGCAGCGGGAGTGAGCCTGAGGGCACTGTGTGCCTGGGCAGCAGGAGTGAGCCTGAGGGCTGGGCACCGTGTGCCTGGGCAGCGGGAGTGAGCCTGAGGGCACCGTGTGCCTGGGCAGCGGGAGTGAGCCTGAGGGCTGGGCACCGTGTGCCTGGGCAGCGGGAGTGAGCCTGAGGGCACCGTGTGCCTGGGCAGCGGGAGTGAGCCTGAGGGCTGGGCACCGTGTGCCTGGGCAGCGGGAGTGAGCCTGAGGGCTGGGCACCGTGTGCCTGGGCAGCGGGAGTGAGCCTGAGGGCACCGTGTGCCTGGGCAGCGGGAGTGAGCCTGAGGGCACCGTGTGCCTGGGCAGCGGGAGTGAGCCTGAGGGCTGGGCACCGTGTGCCTGGGCAGCGGGAGTGAGCCTGAGGGCTGGGCACCGTGTGCCTGGGCAGCGGGAGTGAGCCTGAGGGCACCGTGTGCCTGGGCAGCGGGAGTGAGCCTGAGGGCTGGGCACCGTGTGCCTGGGCAGCGGGAGTGAGCCTGAGGGCACTGTGTGCCTGGGCAGCGGGAGTGAGCCTGAGGGCTGAGCACCGTGTGCCTGGGCAGCGGGAGTGAGCCTGAGGGCTGAGTACTGTGTGAGTCTGCTCTGAGAAGGAGCAGAGACCAACTGAACCAGCTCCTTTGCCTGTCCAGCTGCCACTATTTGATGGTTGAAGTGTGAGGGCAGAGTCCAGCAGACAGCAGCTCACTGGTTTTAGCCCCTGTTGAAGTAACGGATTTTAACCTTGTGAATTTTGCAGTGTCAGTAATGAACATGCATGTTATCAGTGGATATTCTCCTTCCAGAGGAGACTCCACAGCCTCACAACCTGCCCAGGGAGGGTGTAGAGACTCCTCTGAAGGTTTTTAAACCCACCTGGACTTGTTCCTTTTCCCCCTGATCGAGGGGAACTTGTTTTATCAGGGGGCTGGGATGGATGATCTACAGAGGTCACTTTTAACCCCTACCATTCTGTGATTCTGTGATTCTATTTAATTGACAAATAAGATCAAAATCATCCTTCCTTTTTATTTTTCATTCAGTTCATCTCAGTGTGTCACTTACTAGGATCTGACAGTTGCAGGTAGTGGAGAGAAACCATATTTCTGAAATTCGAATGGAACTGTGCTGAAAAGGGTTTTCACAGTCTGCCACACTCTTTGAGATTATGAATTTTATCCTCTTTTCCACAGAGGGAAAGAAATCTTTTATGTGCTGATAGTTAAAAGGACGCTGAAAGAGCTAGTAAGCAGCCCACTGGTCAGGACACTTAATTTGTGGAAGTGCTGACACAGGGTTTATTGTCTACTCATTTTGACCTCTTATATACAGTTTTTCAAGAAAAGCACTGTCTTTTTCAAGCAAAGTTTTGGTTTCAGCTGATCAGCATTTCCTGAGTGGAGAAAACAACTGTGAAAACTCCTGACCACATCCTACCACAGGAGCTGAGAGAAGCTGGGATCATGTCCAGAACTCCCTTGTCTCACCACATGCTGCAGCAGAACCTGGGAAAGAGGGATGTCCTAGGTCCCAGCTGTGCCAAAGCTCTGTACAATCCCACCACAACAGTGGGCTTTTCCTGAGTTACCTTGCTGTGTTACTACAGGGGTTGAAAGGAACCTTTATTGAAAGGAACCTTTAGAGATCATCTAGTCCAACCCCCCTGCTTTGTGTAGTTTCTTGCTCCTGGCCTGGAAGAGCCCATGCTGCTGACTCTCAGGAACCCCTGCAATGTCTGGCTTCATCTCTTGGCCCTAGAGGAGATGAAGGGAAGGACAGCATCAAGGAAGAGGTGTGTGTTGTACCTCAACATTATGTTTTGATAGCTGCAGTGAGGTCTAATTGTTGAATTAGACTTTGCTTAACTCAAAGGCTGTTGACTTTCTGAAAGATAACCTCAGGAAGTTGTTAACAAAGATACACACTCATACATATTTTTCAGGGGAACAACCTAAACTGTGAATAAAGGTAACTGAAGAATCCAAAGCATAGCATGTACAAGAGGATGTCAGCTGACATGCAGGAGGTTGCATGAATAAGTTGAATTGAATATTTTACCCTGGTTAGTATTTGGAAGATGTCAGGAATATGTCAACATAAACAAAGAGATGTGGTACAGGCATAGGAAATGATCCTCACTCAGAGGGAACAAGACATTCCTTCTCTGGTGGAAATAACCAGTTTCAGGGAAAAGGTGGTTGCCTTCAGACCTGTTGGCCTTAAAGCAGCCACTAAGCACTCTGTGTTTGCTCTGTTCCTTAGCAAGTATGTTACACCTATGGGTCCCATGGACAAGAAGCCTCAATTTTACCTCTGATAGCATTATAGATACCATAAAACATCTAACTAACTCAAAATCACTTCAGGGAAACAGATAATGGCATGATCATCTTGTGAGACCACCCTATGGGCAGATGGACACCCTTCCTAAAATTTCTAGATACTGAGAGTCACCAGGTCCTCTTACTGTTTGTCAGAATAAACCAATGCTTGGCTGGCCACAAACCACTCCATTAAATACTGTAGGTATGAGAACATTTGCATTTTTCTGTCCTATCTTTTTCCTTCATCTGGAAGCTCTTTAGGACAGAGTCTCCTTCATCCTCAAGCTCAGGGGACTCCTAATAAGGCAGAAGCATGAAGGAGGATGGCTGAGGTGGCTTTGATTTTTACTGCCTGTGGAACTGGTAGCTCCCCAAACCATTTTTTTGGTGCACTGCAAGCTTTACACCAGAACTGTGCCAAAGGATGAGCCCTGGATAACCAGAGCTTAGCCCAGGGCTCCATCTAACGGAGTTGCAGCATCTCTAGCACATAAAAGCCATCCTCGTGGTTTGTAGTGCAACAGTGCACTCAAGACAGCTAGAGAAATGCAGACTGGATAACTAGAAAGGGGCAAAAGGGAGAGTACAGAGGATTTCTATGAGTTTCCCTCATGTGAGGCATGTCACTACAGCTCTGTGTTCTGACCAATTTTTAGGAAGTGAGAAGACCACTTCCAGTGTCATTCATAATGGCAGCTGGGGGCAGAGAGTAACTGTTGGCCTGGTTGCAGCCACTCCAGGGCACAGAATGACCCCCAGCCTGTCCCACCACCTCTTGCACACCATTGCAGCAAAGGGTCATCTCTGCAGACCCACACGTGCCTCTGCTCCACCTGCCCATTCTGCTCCCAGAGGCTTCCTGTTAAAGCCTTCACTGACAGTACTCAGGTCAAAAAGGTGTCCAGAGAGGAGAAATAGCTCTGGGCAGCCCAACCCAGCCTGTCCCTGCCATGGCTGACAGCTTGCTCACAGAGGCCTGAGGAGATGCTCAGACACCTTTCCAGGTGTCCAGCACCTTGATGTGTTTCAGAGACCAGCACGGCCGTCAGTGGAGCAGCTGGGTGCTGGTGGGCCAAATGGGCTCCTCTACATGATGTAACTCAGCACCGTTCTGCTGGGGGCTCCTTCTGTGCCAGACAGCCATGGGAGGAAAAGCTGTATCTCTGAGCAACCCTCACAGTTTTGGATTTTTTCTGAAGGCTAAAGATAGACTCCATATGGGCTGTGCTCAGTGTGACCATACATACTACAAATCTTTTCTCTCAGCCTTTTTTTTCAGGCAGCAGTAGACCTGTGGTGAGTGGTATCCCAGTGGTGAACCTGCTCCTCCAACAGCCTTAGCAACGAGAGCATCAGATAGCTTTTCAGTCATGTTAGGACAATAAATATGCTTTTATTTTATCAACTATTTCTTAAAAACACGACCTGATACTGCAAATTGCTCTCACCAGTCTAGAGAGGAAAGATACACACAGGAAGGACAGGTGGTTTGTTTCCCACAGCACCGAGGGCTGATGCAGGAGAGGGTGTCAAACCCAGTCCTGCTGCCTGGCAGAATGAGGCTGGGCTCACACAGGTGGCCCCAGTCTCTGGCACAGCACAGCAACACAGCCAGCCTCCCTCCTCCTCTCCAGGAGCAGCCAGCCAAAGCTGAGGGACCCTAAGGTCTGATTGCAGTTTTCCTTACTCAAGGGAGAGGAGTTGAGGGTGCTGCTGAGTACCACTGCCCTGTGCCTCCCACACCACAGCTGAGATCCGTGCTCCCATCCTGCATGGGTCGGGGTTGCCATGTCCAGCAAGATGGCTTGTGTCTGGTGTGTTCATCAGCCATGACCTCTGCCTCACCCATTTTGGGGGTTGCTTACCCCAAAACCACATAGTCACCGTATGATGGAAGTGCAGGGCTTCCTCTGTAGGGAGATCAAAGTGGAAATTGCTGAGTAGCTCTCATCCCAGTTTGAAGTGCTATAAGAGGGAAAAGGGAGATCACTTTCACGTGTTTTGGCTGATGTGGTTCTGTTAACAGGGCTGTATCATTGGTCCTGTCTGGTTACAGAAAGTAAACAATTCCCACCTGACTATTATTGCAGTTTACACCACTATTTTTTTCAACAGTCTTTGGCATCTTCAGTCTCTTGCTGAAATGATTTCTGCAGTGATGGAAAGAGGAAGACTGTTCCAGGGGATGACAGACACCAGGCCAGGACCGAGACAGCTTTGCTTCTGTTTTGACTTGTTTTACCTTGACGTTTCTGTACCTCAGCTGTGCAGCCAGCAAGCAGTGTGACAGAAAGGTGTTCTGCAGCTTCTAGTCCTGTTAACAACCAGGGATCCAACACCCTGAAGGTTTTCGCATGTTTCAGACATGGAAGTTGGAGCAAACAGCAGGACTGGAGCAGGCAACTTTGTCTGCAAGCAACATTTGCAGGTCTGATTCTCCTACTGCTGCTGTTCATTTGTGGTCATTGGGCTCCCTGCTCAGCACAATGCTGCTCCTCTGCTTGTGTGGGCAGGAGGGGAAACCTGATCTCAGGGAAAAACACAGGACAAATGTGCAAGGCAGGGGGAAGTGGCAAATTTCAAATCAGAGACCTGGGCCTCTGATCACAGGTAGCATGACAGGGCAATTTTTAGGGAAATAACCAGTCGTGGCTTGCATATACCTGGTGACAGAAAAGTTCCAAGACGTAACTTGGCTTTTCCCTGTGTATCTGTCATAGCTACCTGTGGTTTTGAATCTCAAAGAGCCACTAGCAATGGGAACTACTGCTCAGTACAGGAGTTTCTCAGTGGCTGCAGTGGACAAGCAGAGTGTTTCTTTCCATTTCATGTCTGATGTGCATGTAAAGGTACATGTTTGGGAGACAGCCACCTGCATGCAGCTATTTTCCACTGCTTATTTTCTTTTCCCCTACCTGCTGAGCTGTAAATTCCCTTACGCACTAGTGGAGCTACTGCTCATTAAAACTAATCAGCTGAGCAGATGCTGAAGGAAATAATGGGCTGGAAATAAAAGAGGACTTTGGTCATACATCACCAAAAATCTCTGCAACGGGCTTTTGTAGTTCACTGAGTTTGCATTCTGTTCCAAATCAACATGCAAACCAGCTCCACCGGGAGGAGAGCAGTTCAACGAGGAAAGGGAACTTCAAATTATGAAGAATTGATTGCCAAACAATACAGAAGGAACCCATCATGTAAAATATTATGCACCAGACAAAACTTGCAGCACAGTAATGGATGTAAGTGCAAGTCAATCTCATCCTGCTGCCACCACAGCCATAATTGGTGAAATGAAAACTCTCCCCCTGCCCATGCCCTGAATGTGTACCTGCGATATGGGAAGCTAAGAGGGATGCTCTTGCTTTCAGTAAATTGATATATGTTGCAGAGAGGAACCAAGCTCAGAAAATGGCCTACATTAAGTTAATATCCGTGTATACAAATAACTTAGGGCCAAAATTAGCCTTCAGTTGCATTAGTGTAAATGCAGCAGAGCATCACTGTGTGGATGGGACTTTCTGGACTCTAAGTGGAGGGAGGATTTGGCCCTTAGAAGACTGTAACGGGAAGAAGGGAGAGTGGATCCTATTATCTGGCTTTGCAGGGAGATTGATGCTGTTCTCTGCAGGAGGTGCTGCTCCCGATAGCATGGCAGCGAGAGCCCTGGTGCACAGCAAAGGCGAGGCTCAGGTACCAGCTGTGTGCAGGGGCACACCGACCAGGCTGGGAAAAACACAGCATCAAGAGGTGGGGAGGCAAAGCTGTGTTTGCTAGGGTTATTTTTTATAATGATCCCAATTAAAAGTCAACACCACATTAGGCACATTTTGAACATGTCAAACATCCCTGCTGTTTTTCTGGCAGAGATGCAGAACAGGGTTTCATCTCTCACCTGTTTACCTTGGTGGTGCTGCCTGATCGCATCAGATGCCCAGACAAACACGTTTTCACTCCTAACACGATTTTGCCCTTTTGCTTTATAACTAATTGTTAATAAATCTGGGGTCTCTTTTGCTTGTGATTCACAATGACAGCTTTTTGAAATGTATCTCTGATCCATATCTGATGTAGTTACAGAACAGAAGGGATTTTTGGTGAGGTTTCATTTGCAGACAGCAAAATTTTCTGGTGACATTTTTATCAAACTAGCCCAAACGACTTCAGGAATGAATTTCCTCTTTCTCTCTTTTCTTGGTTCTTTGCTTGTTGCTTGTTCCTGACTTTTTTATCTCTCTTATGTTCTCTTTTATCTCTCTTATGTTCTTTTTTGCATATTTTTGAAATAATTTTATAGCCAAGAACACAAATGATTCACAGTCAAAGCTGTGCAAATAGCAAGTTTGCCAGTTTAGTGGCCAAGCTGGAAAATGAAGGGTCAGCGGACTACATGTGTTTGAAGCTCATTTGAAACACAGTATTTCATTGAGAGCTAATTTTTACCCCCTTTAAGAAATCAGCTCAGCATCAAATGAGAACAAACATTTAATTTTGTAAGGTCGTGAATCCATCTCCCCTGATTGTTTTTTGTTGTCTGAAACACACTGCTGGGCTTCATTCCCCAGAACTGCACTCCATGGAGGTGAATGCAAGGCTGCTGGGACAAGGGATGATAATAGCCCAGGATAAAGAAGAAGACACTTTCTTGGAAACGTATTTCCTGGGGCTGTGAATTAGGAGAGAGGCCAGACTGGAGGATTAAGGTCTGAGTGTCCTCCTGTGTTTTGTGAGTTCATCCAGATTTCCATGTTGAGGATCTGTCCTTCTGTAATTAATGGGACTGAAGCTGAAGCCTGAATGGGAATCTTGTGAACAGCCCTTGCCGGAGCCAAACTTTCATATCCCCAGGGCTCAATTCTACTTGGTCTCAGTGTTGTTAAAAACAAGTTATTCTTTTTGTGGAGCTGCCAAGAGGAAGCACTTGGGACTGCTGGGAGCACTGAGTCCCCAGTGCAATTGTAGAACAAAGACTTTCAATCCTCAAATCCCCAAATTCCCCGAATTCCACATATCCTCTCCTTTCTGCTTCCCACCTCCCTCTACACGTTCATCTCTCTGGCTCTTCTGGTTTCCTTCTTTTGCCCATGAGAGGCTGGTTTACTCCCTCAAGCTTGGCGTGGCTGGAGAAGCTCCTTCCCTCCTCTGCAGCCAGCGACGGGGGGTGGCGTCAGCCCCCTTCACTTTTTGTAGCAGTAGTATGAGGGTCACATAGGAACGTTTATTTCCCAAATAATTGTTAAATAGCTGTTATTCCCAACCAGGCTCAAATGCACAAGACCTTTTTGCATATGTGCTGCAGGCTTCTGAAGCAGACCACAATGAGGGTCAGATGGCTGGCACGAGGACAGCTTAAGAAGGCAGGACCTGATCCTCATCCCCTACAGAAATTGTGGACTGATCTCTTTTCCTCATTCATAATTCTATGCCTGAACTTTTCTTCACCAACCAATTCACTGTCATACCCTGTGTCTACAGCATCTCTCCTTCTTCCATCAGCAACTCTTTTTTTTTTTTCCCAAGCCTATTTCTTTCTGCTTACTTCACTCCATCATCCCTGCTTCTCTTTTCTTTCTGCTTACTTCACTCCATCATCCCTGCTTCTCTTTTCTTTCTGCTTACTTCACTCCATCATCCCTGCTTCTCTTTTCTTTCTGCTTACTTCACTCCATCATCCCTGCTTCTCTTTTCTTTCTGCTTACTTCACTCCATCATCCCTGCTTCTCTTTACGGTTTCTTTTGAAAAATGTTTTGCCACCTTTTCCCTGTTTATGTTTTCAGTAACCTCAGTCTTGGAGTGGGGTAGAAGAAATAAAAATAACAACAAAATCCCTTACTCTTTTCATTTCTTAGATCAAAGATGACTGAGCAACTGAGGGGGAGAATTCAGGGCAGCCTTTGATGCACAGTATTGATGTTGGCTTAGCATGAAAATCTCCTTGTGCTATATTTGGGCCAATTACCAGAGGTCCACACAATTAACCTGACACATGGTAGTCCCACGTGAAGCAATGAAATTTAAGGCCTAGGGAGGTTAATTCAAATCTTAGATGTTTCTATGATAGGAGATTACTTACCCCGTTCCTTTGTATCTGCCAGGAATCCTTGTGCAGAGGATTTTGCTCTTGGGTCAGAGCTGTGCGCTGGCGACATGCCTCTCACTGTAATACCTGATTGCCTGCCTGCCTCTGCTGGGGAGCTCTGAGCACTGTAACTAGATTGCTTCTGCTTTTGCTCTCACACCTTCCAGCTTCCCATGAGAAACACTTCTCAGATTCCCGGAATGACATCTGAGCTTCTGCAGCACTCTTGTCCACAGTGAAACACCAACTGACCTCTTCATCATCTGGGTTCTGGTAGACTTTGGTTTTTCTTCTTTGTACAGTTTCTGCTGACCAAGTGCTGACAGGGTGTCACACAGCAGAGGTGGGAATCTTTGAGATCCACATGCAGACTGATATGGCTTCATCTCTAATGGGTACCAGAGCTTTCCAACTCCAGCCACTCCTCAGAAAACTCATTATTTACTACAGCTTGTAAAAGAAAATGGCATTTACTTCTTATAATGAAGTTGTACCAGTCCTGGCAGCCCCTGCACTATGTGATCTATATGAAAGGAATAGCTTCTGCTTGGGACAGGAAATCCTGAGTTCCAAAGCACCAAGGGGCTGCAAAGAAGGTGGAAATATGGACAGACTGGTGTCCCTGGGCTGTGTTTGTGTTGCATTACTGAGAGTGAAGCCAGCAGGATGAGGGAGTAATTTTACTAAGTCATAGAATCATAGAATCACAGAATGGTAGGGGTTGGAAGGGACCTTTAGAGATCATCTAGTCCAACTCCCTTGCAGAAGCAGGTTCACCTAGATCAGGTCACACAGGAGCATGTCCAGGCAGGTTTTGAAGACCTGCAAGGAAGGAGCCTGCACATCCTCCCTGGGCAGCCTGTGCCAGGGCTCCCTCACCTGAACTGTAAAATAGGAGTTTTTTAATGTTTAAATGGAACTTTTTGTGTTCCAGCTTCATCCCATTACCCCTTGTCCTGTCACCAGATACAACAGAAAATAGGGATGTCCCAACCTCCTGACACCTACCATTTAGGTATGTGTAGATATTAATGAGATCCCCTTACATTCTCCTGTTCTCCAGACTAAATAGCCCCAGGTCCCGCAGCCTTTCCTCATAAGGAAGATGCCCCAGTCCCTTGATCATCTTGGTGGCCCTGTTTTGAACTCTCTCCAGAGGTTCTCTGTCCCTCTTGAGCTGGGGAGCCCAGAACTGGACATAAGACTCCAGATGAGGCCCCACCAGGGCAGAGTAGAGGGGGAAGAGCATCTCCCTCATCCTACTGGACACACTCTTCTTGAATCTCAGGATGACCTTTCTCCAGTCCTCAGGCACCTCACCTGCTCTCCACAATTGTTTGAAAATGATGGAGAGAGGCTTAGAAATCACATCAGCCAGCTCCCTCAGTACTCTCGGATGCATCCCATCCGGAGCCATTGACTTACGAGTGTTAGGCTTGCCCAACAAGTCTTTAACCTCTTCCTCATCCACCAAAGGAAGATTCTCTGCTGTCCAGGCCATCCTACTATCCTTGCTGGACTGGGCTTCCCGAGGGCTGGCCTTGGCCGTAAAGACTGATGCAAAGAAGGCATTCAGTTCTTCGGCCTTCTCTGCATCATCTGTCACCAGGGCACCTCTGTGTTCAGCTGGAGGCCCACATTCCCCCTAATCTTCCTTTTGCTGCTGATGTACTGGAAAATCTCCTTGTTTTCCTTTACTTTTCTGGCCAGGTTTAATTCTAAAAGGACTTTAGCCTTCCTGGTTGTACCTCTGCATGCTCTGGCAAAGTTCCCATACTTTTCCCAAGAAACCAGGCCCTTTTTTTCACCTCTCATAGATGGCTGCTTTCTGCCTGAGTTGTACCAGCAGATCTTTGCTCATCCATGGAGGCCTCCTGCCTCCTTTTCCCGCTTTTCTACTTGTGAGAACACACTGATCCCGGGCTTGGAGGAAGTCTGAGTCCTTGATGCAGGACTTGTGAAACTGCAGTGGTATCCAGTTTGGGGCTCCCCAGTACAGGGCAGCAGCAGATGAGTGGAAAGCTACCAAGACAGCCAGAGAGACTTTTGTTTTAAATTCTCAGACATCAGTGCGTAATTTGATTCTGCAGCACATTGTGGCTCAACTCCGAAGAATAACGTATCCAGCTGCCTGGGTCTCTTTGAGACTATTGATTGAGAGCTGCTGTAAGAAAAGACCCCTTTGTGTCTTGCCTCCTTGGATCTGGCTGATGTTTCCACAAGACTAGGTATGTGAACATCTGGAAGATGGCTCCTCCCTCATACCATCATCTCTTGGTGCTTACTTCTTTATAACTGCCTCTTTGCATGCTTGGAGGTGGGATGGCCATCCTCTTGCCCATCCCTCACCTTTTCTGTGAGAACAGGGCTGGTCACATTCATCCATGCTCTGGCACTGGTTTGGTGCTAAAAGCCAGCCTGAAGAAAGCACTAGCCAGTCTCCAGAGAAGGAGTGTGGAGTTATAGTCCAGCAATAATGCTTTCCTTTGCAGGTGGCCTGAGAGTCCTCCTGGAAGAACACAGACAAATTTTGAACTGCATCAGAGACAGACCCTATACACATTCCCTCTCCAGGAGCTGAAGAAACTCCTTTTATTGCTTGTAGTCTGGCATGGAGCCTGCTGGCACACACAACCCTCCTCTTTTATGGGCTTTGAGGCAACTGGCAATGCCTTTATCTCCATCTGACAAGTCTATGATCAGACCTCACTGAGCAGCTGATGTGCTTTCCTACAAGGACCTTCTCAGGACTTCATGCTTGTTTCTGCAATTGGGTGGCTTCTGCTGGAAGGAAACAGTCCTCTTGAGCCCCTGAGTCGCAAACCTGTATATCAGTCACAGTCACACCTTTTGTGGGCTGGAGTCTCCTTCTTTCTTATTCTTTTCATATGCCACTGGGCTACAATGAAAGCTTTGTCAGCACTTCTACTTTTTGTTCTTTTTACCCTATTTGTTCAGTCAATTGATTAATGAGTGGTGTGATCCCATCCTGGCTTGAAGAGGGAAACCTTTATGTGGACCCAGATCACTTCAGAAATTTCAGATTGTCATTTGCATCACTGAATTTAGCAGTGATGCTGTGTGATCCTTAGTCCCTAGACTAGGGATAACACAGTTGCAGTTCAGACTTTAGCTAAGGAACTCCTTAAGGAACTTCTGGTTTGGTCCTGAAAAACAAAATATGCATAAAGAATTTTTTTTACCTGTTTGTGCCTTGGCATATGGCAGCCATGGATTTCCTTAGCCCTTCTCTTGTTTAGTGCATCACTTTTGTTAAATGCTTGACTTTGACCATATGGACAGAGATTCATCAGTTTGTTTCGCTGCAAAGCACAATACATATGCACTGTTTGGGCTTTACAAATCTGAGATGTTTCAGGAGACTGGAAGGCTCATTACTTGGAGGATCATTAAAGCTAGGAGAGAGATAATAAATAGCCCATTAAATCATCCATCTCCGTCCCTGGTAATAGATGATCTCTTTTTTTTAATCATCCCCAGACATTTCACCTTGTTTAACCAGTTCAAACGCAAGGCTGACTCACTGTGGGGTTTATCAGCAATCTTCCAGCAGAATATGGAGGAACAAGCAAGCATTGTCCCTTCTGCCAGAGGAAGGCTGGATCCCTGCTTTGTCCTTCACACCACATATCATAGAATCATAGAATGGTAGGGGTTGGAAGGGACCTTTGGAGATCATCTAGTCCAACCCCCCTGCAGAAGCAGGGTCACCTAGATCAGGTCACACAGTAACATGTCCAGGCGGGTCTTGAAGACCTCCAAGGAAGGGAGACTCCACACCCTCCCTGGGCAGCCTGTGCCAGGGCTCCCTCACCCTCACAGTCAGTTTTTTCTTATGTATAAATGAAACTTGTCCTGTTGCTAGACAATAGAAAAAAGGGATGCCCCAACCTCCTGATATCCATGTGTAAATATTAATGAGATTCCCCCCTCAATCTCCTGTTCTCCAGACTAAACAGCCCCTCACCACGAGTGGCACAGGAACACTCAGGGCTGCATGTACAGGGTGGCAAAGCAAATCCGTCCCCCATGGGAGCAAGAGCTCCAGGTCAGGGCTCAGGCAGCCACAGGAGTTGCCTGTAAAAGCAACTTGGTAAATTTGTCACTTTTTATTCTATGGCAGTTTTGCAGATAAAAAGAAGACTTGAGTCCCCAAGGCTCTCCATCTGGCACCTTTCATGAGCTCTAAATAATTTAGTAAAGAAAGCCTTTACATCTTCAGAGCTCCCTTTCTACCTCTGACATGGCTCATCCAAAGCCTTCTTGAAAACAAAAATGTCTGAAAAGAATGCTTTCTCAAAATAGCCCAACCTCCCAACATTTCTAGAGTTAACATCTTTTGACCTGGCCCCTGGAAGCCAGAGGAAGATCCATTCTCTGGGAAGGGAGGTTGCTGCCAAGGAGGGATGTGGAATCCTGCTGAAAGGGTCCTCCATGGTGAAGTGGACCTTCTCTTAGATAAAAAACACATTTATGTTCAAAAACACATTTATGTTCAAGGAAAGGATTCAGACAGATTGTACTGAGTTTGTGAGGAAGAAAGAGACAGCACTGACTGCAGATGTTCAGAGAAGCCTTGTGGAAAACCATTTTCAATGAGCCATAAGACATACTTTTTTAACCTGAAAGTGCTTGTTCTTTCTTTGAGTTTAATCCAAGTGTATTTACCCCAGTGAGAAGCCCTATTCAGCAAGTCCTTAAAGCCTATTGAAGTCACACACAGAACCACAAAATCACAGAATGGTAGGGGTTGAAAAAGAACTCTAAAGATCATCTAATCCAATGCCCCTGCTCAAGCAGGTCCACTTAGATCAGGTTGCACAAGAACACATCCAGATGGGTTTTGAAAACCTCCAGAAAAAGAGACTCCACACCCCTCCTGGGCAGCCTGTGCCAGGGCTCTATCACTCTCATGGTAAAGAAGCTTTTCCTTAAGTGGAACTTTTTGTGTTCCAGCTTTTGTCTGTTACTCCTTGTCCTGTCACTCACTGGACACTACAGGAAAAATGTGTTGCCTCATCCTCTTGACATATACCTTTTAAATATTTGTAAATATTAATGAGGTCCCCACTCGGCCTTCTCTTCTCTAGGCTTGGATGAGTGGACAGTGAGGTGAATCAAGAACTGACTGAATGACAGAGCCCAGAGGGTGGTGATCAACGGCACAGAATCCAGTTGGAGGCCTGTGGCCAGTGGTTCTGGGGCCAGTCTTGTTCAACATTTTCATCACCGACCTGGATGAGGGGACAGAGTGTACCCTCAGCAAGTTCCCTGATGACACCAAACTGGGAGGACTGACTGATTCCCCAGAAGGCTGTGCTGCCATTCAGCAGGATCTCGACCGGCTTGAGAGTTGGACTTGAGAGTTCTCCAGCAGTTCCTGGTCCCTCTTAGCCGAGGAGCCCAGAACTGGACACAGGACTCCAGATGAGGAACCACCAGGGCAGAGTAGATGGGGAGCAGAACCTCCCTTGACCTGCTGGACACACTCTTCTGGATGCATCGCAGGATGCCATTGGCCTTCTTGGTGATGAGGGCACGTTGCTGGCTCATGGTTAGTTTATTGTCAACCAGGGCTTCCAGGTCTCTCTCTGCAGAGCTGCTCTCCAGCAGGTCAATCCCCAGCCTGTGCATGGTGAACTTGCTGCCCCACTACGAGCAGTTGTGTTTAGAAACCAAGAACCACGTATAGTGCTACAGTCATCAAATGACAAAGTGGGAGAAGAAGGCTGCACAGTGAAAAAGAGGCATATTTATACTGCTCATCTCCCCACAGTTCCCATTCCTTTTTGGAAGGAGAAGATCTGGCTTTCTGGCACACAGACCATTTCAGAGACATTGCTAGGAATATTGTAGGCTTAGCAGGACATGCACCTTTTGGGGGCCAGGTACAGCACAGGTAAAATGCAGGAGCTTTGCAGGGGCTTGCGGGAGCCCAGGTAAAAGTTGTGATATTGCAAAATAGCCTGAAACAGACGGCTCTTGTAAATTACCGTAATGTAACATTATTAATTACACCTTTGATCTTATCCATACTTACAAGACAGTGAGTGTGGAATCCTGAAAGAATTCAAGGAAGAACTACATCCTTGTAAACCAAGGTCTGTTATAAATCACTGTTCTCAGCCACCAGTACCTCACCAGAGGGACTGAACCCTCAGTGCTCCTGGCCTCATTAAAGTCAGCTCTGCTATGAGCTCTGCCAGCACACTTCTGGGCAAGCTACATTCTGAAAAATCACAGAAAAAGCAGCATAAAATGACTACTTAGACTGCACAGGTCTGGGGACAGGGGCTAAATTTTTCTTGCCCCTCGGCACCCCACAGTGCCAGGATACTGATCCCAAACTACCATCTACCTAGGATCCCAGACACTGCTCTAATAGCTATTCTTGCAGTTATAACTATAAAAAGTAATAGAAAGCCACATCATACAAGTATTTAAAAGTAAGTCCTCTTAATTTTAACCTCCATTTCCTTGAGAGCAGGAAGGTTATATGTATGTGCTTGTTTAACTCTCTAATTACAGCACGAGTTGTTTGTTATCCTGATGTGGGTTTTGAGAACACCAGGGGTAGTTTTGCTACACAAATAAGCCAGCAGAGGAATGAATGGAAATACTGTTTAATCAGGAGTCTCTCATTGATAAAATACCTGTCACATATGTCTGCCTAAAGCACACAGACACACTTGTGTAGCAATGTGGCAAGTGGCCCGCTAATCATATTCCAAGTAAGTCCTTAAAAGGAAAATTTCTACAGTCTCCAAATCTATGAAGGAGCAGATGGATGATGGTAAACTCTAAGTGCTTTACTGGCTGCCTGCCTGCCATCCTCTGAACAAGGGCTAATAATAATATCACTTAAAAGAGCCGCTGAAAGGTTAGATTAGTTTCACTGCTGCAATTTGCTAATAATCCAATACCTGAGTTTACTATATCCTTCGCTATGACCACAGTCAACAAATTCCTGGGTGCAGCATGTTTACCCACTGATCCAGGCTTGTGCTTATCTTTCAGGAGGAAGAAATCAATAAAGAGGATCCGAGTCCTAGTGAGGTCACTGATAAAAGACAAGGTTTCACCAACCATTTCTTTTTAGAATTCCCAGTCTTTTCAGTCAGGGAGCAGAGAAGAAAGCTTGCTCCCACTCACCTGGCTTTTTTTCTAAAGCCTTTTAAGTCTTTCTTGGTGGCAGTTTGGAGCCTTTGCTGTTGCATGTGAATCAAAGGGAGCATAGTCTCCCCTTCAGCTCCTGGGCAGGCATGTGGTTCATACTGGAGTGGTTTGCACAACTCTATCCCTATGGACAACTCTGCCGTGGTCAGGGCCTATGGGGATCTGCTCCACAAACCCCCTCCACTCACCTGGACCTTCGTGCTGCCACTGGCCTGGCTTTGGACACATCCTGGTCAGTGCACAGCCCAAATATTGCAGCCACTTTCATCCCCAGCAGAAAGTCCTGCTCCAATGGAGACAAGCATGGTGTCAGCAATAAATGCAATGAACTCCTCTCTCATCAGACACCAAGCTGAGATGGGGCTCAGAAGAGTTACTGAAATAAAATAGCAGGCAAATAACTCTGGATATACGGGTTCCCAAATTAAGAGATTTGATTCCCGTCTTTTTTCTCCTCCTTCATTTCTTAGATTATGAGGTCTGTGTATGTTTGTGGTCAGAGCAATGAGCCACTGCTTTGCTCTCCCTCCCTCTGAGGGTTAATAAACTATTTTACTAACTGGGAGAAATGCAGAAGGCCATGTTCTCACATGAAAAGGTCATCAGAGAAGTTACTTCAGGGAAGAAAATGATTTTGGAATCTCTTCATTTCAAGCGTCTTTGGAAAATGTCTGAACAAGAGAAGCAGACTTGGCACCTAGAAAAATGACCATGGTGTTTTGGATCTAACTTGACTAGTGTAATATGGAAAGCAATTGTTACGTTCTTCCCAAATCTGACATCTGCATGAGGCTAAATGGCCTATCCTGCTCATTCTGTTTATTTCTTTACTTGTTTTCTTCTCTCTAATCAGTTCTTTAGAAATGGTTATTGCTTCCATTTAAATTATGAATAAACAGGAGCCATCCCAGCTGCACCCTTGGTATTGGTTCTGTATTGATTTTCTTGATGAGAAGACCAGGTCTGGTCCATTTGCCAGGAGTTTGGTCACCATGTGACTCCTACAGTCTCCTGTGCAGGACAGGCAGGCTGTGTTGCTTTTGTCACTGTATGATGTTACCAGCAGGTCTTCAATCTTCTAGATTTCTTTTTGATACCAACGTGAAATCTCTGCCTGTTGTCAGGCAATCCAAACAATACAAGGCAGGACAGGTATTTGCTGTACAAAGGCTTTGTTATACTATTGTTTCATACCAAAAGGAAGCAAAATAAATAACAAAACCCCGCCCATAACACTACACTGACCCGCATTTTACAAAGCCAATGATTATTTTTCTTTCCCCCTGTAGTAAGAGCTGCCAGCACTCCTCAGGGGAAGAGCATCAGGCTGAAACACAACATGGCATTTGGGCTTCCACGGCAGACCAGACCGATACAGATGGGATGCACACACACACCCCAGTACACAGACACCCAGCGAGACCCATGCACGCAAAGCACAGGAACCCAGCAATCTCAGGCTAACCTAGAGACTGACTATAGCAACAGCCAAAAGGGCTGGTGCAGGCCTGTGCTATTCCCACTACTGTCAATACAAACCCATCTATTTTGATCACATAATACTTTCAGTTACTGAGAGATTCTGCATTGCTGGTGTCTGCAGCTGGCCTTTGAAATGTTGCAGAAGGAATCCCGGGGGCTATGGAAATGCATTTTCTCTTTCCATTAAAATTCATCTAGATTTTGCTGAGTTAGGAACTTTGGAAATGGCAATTTCTCTTCTGTCCTTTCACGCTTCCCCTAGAAAAAAAGTTAGTGGATTTTCAGACTAATTTATCCGACTGTTCTTGTGCCTAGTGCACATCTATGTCTACACAGTGGGGTTGAGGAGGGACAGCCCCAGAGCCACAGATAGCACACGCTTCCCTAGCGAGAGCAGTGCTGCCACCCCCGAGCCGGCGAAGCAAGGCAGGGAGATGGAGCGGCCTTCGCTGCCACGCGAGGACCAACTTTGGATGGATCGGATGTTGTGGAAATGGAAAGAAAGAGTCACTGGGGTTCTTCAATCCTTCCCTCTCCTCCTGTCTCCTGGTGGGCCACTCCTCCTCTTGTCAGCAGGAGCCCAAGCTCAGCTTTGTACAAGCAGTTCCTGCTGTGGCCAGATGTCGGCAGAGGTGGTAGCCACGCCAAGTAGTCGGCATGCCCTTCCTACTAATACTGTATAATGAATGCATACCAAAAAAAAGATGTTAGACATAAAATATTGAGGGTTTACATCTTTATTTAAAATTGCATAGAAAGTGACATTTAGCAATACATTAAAAGAATTCTATTTAGGCTTCAAAGTCAAGCGTTGGAGATGAAGGAAAGCAGTGATTAGTGTGCAACCTTAATTCTCTCCCTGATCTGCATTATGTTACGGAATTTAATTGCAGGATGACTTGTGCCTCTGGGAGAGTCCAAAATGGAAATTCAAGAGTCAGAATCAAGACAAATTTAATGCAGCCTTAGCTTCCCAACTTTTCAACACACAAAACTCTGCAGGAAAGAAAGTACAATTATTTATGAATGGGAAACTGGAGCAATTAAGGAACCTATTCAGCACCACACAAAAAAAAAATGGCAACAGAGAGGGAGTGGAACCTACTTTCCCAATAGAGTTTTTGATCACGGGAAGCTGACCCATGGTGGCATACTTCTCTGCAACTGTTGTTTAAATTAAGTTGTTTTTATGCACAACTTTTTCTCTATAATGCCTATATTTTTATAGATACCAGACTATCACTTTCTCTTTCTCCCGTACTTTAAAAGAAACAAAGCCCATGTCCCAATTCATGTACAGCAATGACTAGAATAATATAGGAACCTCCTTTCTATATTTTCTATTCTCCAGTTTATTGCCCATCAAGGAATAGCACTGGGACAAGCCTTTCCTGTAGGCTGTGCTTTCCTCCACACCACTCTCCTGCTTGTGGTGGCCCTCGTGATGTGGAAGCCTTTCTGCATTTCTCTGAAGTGATGCTAGGCACTGTTTTCCAGAAAAAACAATTGCCCATTAGTTTTCCATGTTTGCAAGTCTGCACATGGAGAAGGAGAGCCTGGCAGGCATAAGCTGGCCTTACTGAAGCACAAGGTGCTGCAATTCAACTCCTTGCAGCCTGTACCAGGACCTCCCTGACCTCCCTGGCTGGCATGGATGCACAGGACCAATGAAAACAGGCATGTCTGGAGAGCTGTTGTGAGATCTGGTTGTCTCAAAAACCCCACTCAGTAGATAAAGGCTTCTGTGGTGTGCTGGATGTTCTCACAGAGACCATGTGGAGCCAGAAGGCACTGTGAAGCTGCTCTGGCCGCTCAGCAAGAAACTTTGGCCTTGCTCAGGAGGAGACTGAATGACGGGGTCTCAGCAGCTTCAGCAAAAATGTCATTGTGGCCACATCCCTCCTTGGTCCTTCTCCTGCTCATTTCCAGCCTCCAGAGAAGGATAAGGCAGGAAGGCCAATGAAAATGAAATGTGGCTTTTCCCTCTGAAAATGTTGGAGGGGACATGAGAGATACTGCTGCCATCACACTTACATCACCCTGTGTTCCCAGCCTGCAGAGGAAGCATAATTGCTCCTGTTTGCAGCCCTCTGAGTTCAGGAGCTGCTTCTGCTTCCCTTCTGCCAAGTGCCCAGCCCTGACCTCAGGGCTAAGCTTGCCCCTGTAGGCACCACACATGTGCATCCTCCGGTGATGAGATCCCTGCCACGCATCAACTGGGAGCCAGGGCAGGGAACACTGAGGGGATCCCCCTCAAGCAGCAGAAACATCCCTGCCATTAAATGTGACCTCCTCCGGGACCGTAGCTTTCTCTGGGAAATGGCTGTGAGCTTTGTGGATGTTGTTCCGTCCCGGGGTGCCATTCCACAGCCCCTGTCTGTTTGCAGGGATTTGTTCTGCTGTCAGCTCTGTGCTTTGTGCAAACAGCAGGAAGCATAGCTGATGGCAGAGGCAGCAGTTCCTGGTGCTCAGGCAGCTACCACGCTGCACTCACGAGGGCTCACGCTAGAAGGGTTAAGATGTATGCCTGAGCCAGCGGGGATAAATCAAAAAAATCTGCTCTCTTCAGCCTCTCTTTATCTACATATATGGCCTTCAGCTCTTCCTCCCACCAGATTACAAATGTATCCCTGCAGCTCCCTGTGAAAGAGCCAGGGCCCGACTGAATCTCTCAGAATACTTTAGGTACAAGCTCATCCTCCCCTTAGCCTGAACTCTAGATGAAGCCATCCTGATGCTCAAAAAGTGTCACTTAACCAGTACTTTTATTTTCTGCATGCCTCAGTTCTGCCATTGGGACACAAGGTACATACAAAAGCCTTTGTTTACTATGAGGGATTTATGATACAGTCAGAAATGGAAAGGAAACGCTACTTGATGCCTTGAAATCACTTTGCAGCTCCCATCCCACACAAGCACCTTGGAAACTCTGAGCTGCTTTGTGGCCCCTTTTGCAGAAAAATATCCTTTTTTCCCAAGTCTTTCCAGGTCATCCCTCCTTTCCTCAGCCTCTTCACAAATGTAGCTGTATTTCCTTTAGATGTACAGATGAGTAACTCTGCTGAAAGCTGAAGGCCCTGCTCAGTACCATCTGGTAAATGAGAAATGAGGAAAGCTGGGCTCTCACTTTGTTGGGGATCTCTGCTGTGGCTCGGGCGTTTTCCTGGGGCTCAGTGCAAGCTCACCGGAGTGAACGGGATGTTTGTCAGTCAAAGAGGATCAGACCTTTTGTTTACTCCTCAAGGTGCTCTGTGTGACCAATCTGATCTTCTATGACAAGATGACCTGCTTAGTGGATGAGGGAAAGGCTTTAGATGTGGTCTTCCTGGACTTTAGCAAGGCCTTTGACACAGTCTCCCACAGCATCCTCCTGGAGAAGCTGGCTGCCTGTGGCTTGTATGGACCTGCCCTGCAAAGGGTGAAAAACTGTCTGGATGGCTGGGCCCAGAGAGTCATGGTGAATGGAGTTAAATTCAGTTGGCAGCTGGTCACCAGTGATGTTCCCCAGCGCTGAGTGCTGGGGCCTGTTTTGTTTAACATCTTATCAGTGATTTGGGTGACCCCTTGAGCACACTCGCAATATGTTTGCTGATGACACAGAGCTGGGCAGGACTGTAGATCTGCTTAAGGACAGGAAGGCTCTTCAGAGGGACCTGGACAGGCTGGAGTGTTGGACCAAGGCCAGCTGCATGAGGTTCAACAAGGACAAGTGCCGGGTCCTGTGCTTGGGCCACAACAGCCCTAGGCAGCGCTACAGGCTTGGGACAGAGCGACATAAAGAAAAAGGGAATGCAGTAGGTTTTGGGGCCACATTTGTCTACCTCAGCTATGGGATAGATTTAACCGTAGCCACTTCCCATTTCTGAGCGCCGTGAGGAGCACAACTTATGCTGCTTCATTCTAATTTGAAGGGAGGACAAAATATTTTCCTAGGAGTTTCTCAAAATCTGAGGAACCTTAGAATAACTATAAGGTTAAAAACAGGGGGCAAAGCAATTTGCAGTCTCAGAATTCTCTGGAAGATCAAAGTAACCTATGTATTCCAGGAAAGCCTAATTGGCAGTGTAATGTTTCTTCCCATTTCTCCAAATGTTACTCTGTCCTTGATTTCAATTAGATTTTTCTGTGTGAATTGTTTTTCCGGGGTCTTATATAAATGTGCATGTCTGTCTCGCATATATATATTATTTTTAATGCCAGTTGCATCATTCCCATCTCCATTTCTGGAAGTTACTCTTGCTTATGCAGAAGTAACTGCATCTTTGGGAAACAGCTCTTACTTGGTAGGTATTTTATTAGGAATATGTTGAGTGTTGACCATTTGAACAGAAGCTACTTAGAACAAAGAACACATTCAAGTGATTCTGGAGATTTAAGAAGCTAAGAAGCATCATCTTAGATTAAAAAATAATTCAAGATTTTAAATGGTTCTTGATTAGTTTCAAAGATGTGATATGTTGCCCATGAGAGCAGGAAACTCAGCTGAATTCAGTAACTCAAGTAGACCTCAGATCTACCATCTCAGGTAGTCTGTAAGTCCCTTCTTCATAGCCAAGCAACCAATAGCTGTGACTAGGGCTGAGAATAGACAGAGAGAAGCAAAGACTAAAGAAAGTACAGATGATGACTATGGATCCATACTGTTGAGGAACAAGCCAGTAACACTCTGTATTTAATATTGATCTCAGTTTATAACCTCAGGTAATCTGCAAGGGGAAAGTATCTTGTAGCTCTGAGCTTCTTGTTTTCATTTTAAGGTCACAAGAAACAAAACTAAAACTTATTTAAAGGATTACTTCAGTTATTAATACGATGGTACTTCCTTCCTTGGCACATTTTGCTAGCCATGAGATTTACATATTGTACCAGCATGCATCTCCCATTTAGATTTATTAGTGAGGGATGCTAAATAAGTTCTGCCTAAGAACTAAGCTGGGAAGTAAACAGAGTCTTCAATGCTGACACTCCCTCTCTTTCCTATGTCTGAGCAACTTGAACAACTTTTTAAGCACAGTTAGATTTTGGCAGCAGAGTGACACAGCAAACAAGATGTGATAAAAACAGAGAGTCCTTGGTTAGGCTCTAAATAACTAACTAATGCTCAGATTTTATGTCCCTGTTTAACTTTCACTGGCTTGAGGTAACAGAGTGAGTCAATTAATCCTCGTAATAAGAAATAATTGCATTGCTGTTCCAATCCAGCCTGCAGAGAAAAAACACCATACTACTTTCAGAGAAAGCATTTGCTGCACCAAGCCAGAGTCCTAAACAATTTCTTTAGTGTCAATTTGTGACAGCCCCCAAGATCTGTGCTGCCATGTCTGTGCATTTAATGTCATGTACCTGGACATAATTGCTTGTCACGAACATCACAGAGTCCATTAAAGACCTTATTCCCTCCAGGAGGGAAGCAAACCTGCACCTACGATCTGTGTGGCAATGGCTATATCTGTATAGACCTGATATAGCACTTGGACATTGTTTGTTCTACAGCCCATCAGATATCATCAGATATTCCTATCAGCTTAAGCAGGTGGTAGATTTGTCCTGATGACTTGTTGAGGAGCATGCTCACATAGTGTGTGTGTATTTCATTATGATTCTTTATCTGCCTGTGTGAATGGTCCTAAGCATTATGTACCGTAAACTGTTTGTACTCTGCTCTGAAGAAAAAGATTATTTGATAGGAAATTTCCTCACTGGTCTTCCTATTCCATTCACCGCAACAGTTTATTTTAGTATGCCTAAAAATGATGTGAACACACAGGGTGTGGCAGTGGCTGGCTTCTAGGCACCCAACAGACTGAAGATGTTTCCTACCCACAGGTCGGAGCTGGGGAACACCTGGGTACCTAGAACAGGAGGTCAACACTAAGGTGAGATAAAGGTGTAATTTAAATTCTTTTTGCACTTTCCTCAGATTATTGTGCCTTCTAGTCTTGAGTCCCCTCCAGGAAGAAGGGAGAACTAAGCTGTGTGAAAAGAAGAATGTTACATATGCTTTTCATTTTCTGAAGAGGATGCAGTGCTTTCAAATGGAGCATTCACCTGGGAGGTAGGTGACATCAAATTCCCTTCTCTTATTATGGAACTGTCCCACTAATTTCACATATATTCTCAGCTCTTCTTTAATCCAGTGAATGTACACATAGACCAGTTTCTGTGTTCTCCTTGCAAACTGTCCATGTTTGCTGTCTTTACCACCCGCATCCCATGGAGACTGCATCATGTCTTCTCCGAAAGACACTTCTCTAGAGTCTTTCCCATTACCTTGATGTTGGGAACTGGCAAGACATCTAAACATAAATATTTCCAGAATTCATTTAGATAAAGACTTGTTTAATTTTTTTGTTTCACAATTTAAATAAGCTATCTTTCACATACATGTGTTGCTCTACATGAAACTCGATATACATGAGCCTGTGACTAATGCCCCAGCACAATACAAATCCCTGAGGTTTGTTTCCCAGAATCTTTCACCGTTACAGGCAGGAGTAGATGGTCACTGAGCAGCATTAGAGAAAGGGGAGAGAAATTCCCATGACAGGTGCCTGCAGAGAGGAGAGGCTGTGCCTGTGGCTGATGTTTTATCGATTGCAATGCAGACATACACTTTCCTATGAACTGATGCAGTGTCACCATTGAGAAGGAGAGTGGGAGAGTTTTTCTGCCTGGCTCTGATGCAAGCTCAGAAGGTATGATGGCTATGTACCTGCTGAACATCAAGTACTTTTCTCTAGTGAGTATGCAACTGGAAAGCTGTAGGTGCAAAGTTTAGGGGATATCTTTTGAGGTATGGACATAGAAAGGCTTCTTGTAATAAAAGTAACAACACACAGTTAAAAATATGTTTATTATGCATTCACGTTTAAGCTTTCAGTGAGCCAGATTCACATCTTTGATGTGTGACTGCAGAGTAGCTCCAGCAAAAGGCACAAGATTACTGCAGGTTAGGCACAGGCCCCATTCTACACTTACTGCTTTCTTAAAGATTTTATCTATTTAAAGAGTCTTATGTCCCTTGACAGGGACAGGAGCTTTTGTTCAATGTGTGAAGCAGCAGCAAACAAGGCTGCTCTGTATTTGCCTCCATAAGAAGTCTTGGGTTTACTCTAGCTTCAATTGATTGCTAGTTACATCTCATTAGCCAGCATAGTTACTCTCAAGGCGAGATAGTGGTTCTAAGTTATCATTTGCAACTGTATGAGGGAAGATTCAGGTGATCTCTTATGAATATGACTAACAGAATTTAACAAGCTGTTGAGGCAAACAATATTCCTTTTCTTCAATGAAAAATCAGCATTTCTAGTATAAGCTAATTCATATTCACAGAATCACCAAACAGTAGGGGTTGGAAGGGACCTTTAGAGATCATCTAGCCCAACCCCCCTGCTAAAGCAGGTTCACCTAGATCAGGTCACATAGGGCTCTGCATTCGGGCAAGTTTTGAAACATTCTTCCTGGGGCAGCCTTTAATTACAACACAATAAAAATTATTTCTTCCAGTCTTCTAAGAAGAAAAAAGAAAAGAAATAATTATCATGAGATGGCACCACTGCAAAAAAATGTCTGTAGTTCAACCATGTAGTCTGCTACAGTAGCCACACGTGGAATTCAATATTTTGATGACAAACGAGAGTACTTACTACATTCCTCATTGTATGAATTATTCTGCAGCCATTGGTAAATACAGCCTGACTCATGAGATGATATCTTAATAACAAATTGATGGGGAACATCTAGTGAAAGGCCACAACACTTACGCAGATTGATTAAAACTATCAAGGAATTGCAATCGTAAGTTTTACTAGAACATCTTCCTTTAAATACTGAATGTCAGACTCCTTTAACGTAGCATGAAAAGAATAAGTAAAAAGGAAGAGAGTCTATTATCCTAACCTGATTCATAAAATATGAAACAGTTTAGGAAAAGAATAGGAGGAGGAAAGGAAAAACTGGGCTGCCAGGAAAATAATCTACTCAATTTCCTAACTAGAAGTTATATGAAGAGGGATACACAATAACCTATTAGACTGACTCTCTAAAATTATATATCTGATTCTCATCAGGAGTGGTGCAGGAGAAATGACTTTATGCAAAGCTGATACTGCTACTTGACAAATCCAAGATCTGAATGGGAAACACCTTTGCTTTCTGTGTACTATGAAATGAAGAAGGAAAGCTACTGTTGGTATTCCTGCTTCTTCTTTGATAATGAAAGAATTACATCCTACTCAAATACACTTTAGTTCAATCACTGATGAATCAGGAGTCCCTCCCATACACCCATCAAAGATTCTTGAACATCTGCCGAATCTGAGCTTTGATTTTTAAACAAAATCACTTCTAGTCTCTGTGTTTGAAGAGAAAAAACCCACCTTTCAGGTGTGAACTGATTGCAAACTGGTGTTCTTCTCTGCTGTGAGCTGAGATAGTAAATCAATAGCAGTATGAAAGATGAACTCCCTCCCCATCTTCCACCTTTCATCTCAGTAGTATGAAGACTTAAGATTGTCTCTGAAGGGTGATTTTAGTGTCAATGTTGTTATCAATTTATTTTTCTGACAAAGGCTGTGAGGGACATGGAAATGGGACTGAGCAATCCTTCTGGGTCACTGAATTGACTCTCCTGCCATGGCAGCACTGCAACATACAACTCTTTCCATAAATACATAGTTCCATTTTTTTTCTTTGATCTAACTCAATGGGGTTTTTTTTGGACCCCCACTATTCCGATTAAAGGTAGCAGGTACTTTCTTCTAAAATCAAGGCCAAATGCATTCATGATCCGTTTATACCCATTTGATGGTGTGCCAGTATCACTCTCCAGTGTAAACAGCATTTCTCCTTTCTTGATGTTGACCCTGCATTGTATTTAACAGTGACTGTGGCTTTCTCAGCCTTCATTTTCCAGACTAAACAAGTGAAGCTGTGCGAGTCCTCTTGAAGCTGGCCCCCACTTCCCTGATCCTGCTGGAATTTCCAATAAAAACTCACCAGTATGTTGTGTAAGGGGAAATAACATTTTCCTAGTTTTGTTGGGAAAATCCTCCTGAGAGTCTTTCTTTTCTTAATTCTGTCAGGCCTGAGAATAAGAAACCAATGAGAATTACCCAGACTGATGAGGTCATTTAAAACATGCCTATGGGCACCCAGCTGATGGAGTGGCAACCCTTTCCACTGCTGAGACAGAACTGGTGAGGCTGAGGTCCCCAGGCATCTCAGCCCACACACAGTCTGGAATGAAAAAGGGAAATGAGGAGCGTTAGTTGTTATTTCTTAAGTAATTGTTTTTGTAATATATATTTTTTTAAAGCTCAAATGCTCTTCTCATATTCCTGCCCTGGTGCACGACACTCTCTGCTTCACAACAGAAGCCAGAAGTGGGCAGAGCAAGGAGAAGGCAGTAACACAAAAGGACCCAGCAAACCCAGCAGTGGGAAGAGAGAGCTGGCAGAGAGAGGTCCATCCCAAGAACACTCCTTGTCCCAGCAGTGAAAACACAAGGTGCTCCTGTCAGCCCAGTGCTGTATATCACCTATCTGAACGATTGCCTTATGTCATCAATATTAGTTCCCCTGATGTCTCCACCATGATGAGGATTTTTAGAAAAGATAATAAAATGCAAATAGCATATTGCCTCTGAAAATACCCATAGCTGAGTGGGCAGCATAATGCTATTAAATCAAGCTTATAAACAACATCACCGCTATCGGTAATGATCTCACACCCACAATTTGTATTAATTGATTGTATATTCAGTTTAGTTACTCCCTTCTAAAATATCACCTTGAAATTTTCCACAGCGGTGAGCCTCTCTCCAGAGGAGGTAACTGAAATATGGCCAAAGACAGCGAAAGGAAAAGCAGCAGAGATGGAGACAAGAAGGGCTATGGAAGAGTGTCCAGAAAAAGAGAAGTGAGGAAAGACAAAGGAGACAAAGGAACCTATAGGCTACAGACTGGCCCCATTCACATATAATGGTCATATCTACCACTGGGGATCTCTCAGTTACAGAGATATAGGATGATAATTTGCCTGACCCAGGAGAAGAGCACTCCCAAATGAGCTTTAGTCAGACCTGCAGCACCACTGCTGTGAGAGCTCTCTCATGCCCCACACTGCCTGGACCACCAAGACACCAGCAGAGAGAACAATTCTAGGACTTTTGGTCAAACGACACAAAGCTTGCATTCAAGTACTGAGGTGAGTACTGGCATGTGTGATCCATGCAGACCTGCTTCATGAGCAAACCATTTAAATATAACTGACATGTAAAGCGTGCCATCCTTTGAAGCCAAGCTTAAGTAAAGAAATTGTTCTATTACAGTATTACAATATCGTCCCCAACTTTATGATGGTGCAAATTCACAAGCTTGCTTCCACAGGTTTTACACAGTTGTTTTTTTACTCCCTTTTTCTGTCTGTATATTTTCTCCACCTGTTCTAGCTTGAAACTATAATGGCAAAACTCATAGTCTTCCTATGCCTGCTTTCCATAGACCAATTCTAAGACTGTTGAGGATGACAAGGGAAACCAAGCATCACATAATTCCCAGATTGTCTGATAGAGACACAGTGCTCTGGAAAATTTGCCGATCACCTGTAATCAGAAATAAGAAGGAAAGATGCATGTCACTTGAATGTAGTTCCAGTGTCACCAGAAGTAATTGTTTGAAGTGCTTGAAAGAAATCTGATGGAGTATAATAGCTGTTGAGATGTTTTCCCACTGCTCAGGAAACACAGTGCTGATTTTATTGGATTTTGCATGCTAATTTTGTGCAGTATTACTGATAATGCTCAGAAACCTTTTGCTGTGTGGGTAGGATTAATGCAAGATGGTGCCAATGCAAATATAGCTTGCCTGCTGAAAGCAAGCTGGAAAATTGTTTCACATGTTCTCTGAGCTATACCCTGTTAGGCACGTATCAAAATGTGTTCAGAAGTTGATGTTATTTCTGTGCATCAAGAACATAAATTAGAATCCAGATTTCATAAAGATGGCAAAAGATGTATCTACCAGAATGGGAGAGAGTATAGATTAAGACACAGAATGGAGCTTCCCCATTTTAATGCCACCACAGATCACTTGAGCCATGCAGCTGACTATGATCTTCATCTGTGGCAAATGTGAAGGAAAACACTGTGCAGAATTAATTTGCAAGCTGGCAGGAGTGAGCGTGTGCTCCATGACAGTGGCTCAGCTGATCTTCCAGTAGCATGACATAGAATCACAGAAACACAAAATAACCCTTTCAGTGGGGTTGTCCAATCTAAACCTCTTGTCCTATCACTTGTTACTTGGGAGAAGAGACTGACCCCCCACACACCTCACTACAACCTCCTTTCAGATAGTTGTAGAAAGTGATCATGTCCACCCTCAGCCTTCTCCAGACCAAACATCCCCAGCTTCCTCAGCTGCTCTTCATCAGACTTGTGCTCCAGACCCTTCACCAGCTTTATTGCCCATTTCTGGACATTCATCAGCACCAAAATGTGCTTCTTGTGGGGCCCAGAACTGGACACAGTATTCGAGGTGTGGTTTCGCCAGCACCAAATACAGGGGAACAATCACTTCCTTGGTTCTGCTGGCCACACTGTTTCTGATACTAGCCAGGATGCCATTGGCCAACCAAGAGTCATATTCTGCAAGGTAGACACCATTTTTCTGGTTTGAACTCAGTGAAAATAAGCTTCTACCAGCATCCTCAAGCCCTAGTTCTGGGAGAAGAAGGAGCACCTGGCACTGTTCACTGAAGGACTTCCAGCCTTTGTGCTGGTAGCTTAATTGTATATTTGAGACATGGATCTACAAAGGTCTTTATAGGTTGCTTTGATCTCTAGTGATGCTGAATACAGCATCTTGCTGTGAATGTAATGGGATCCAGAAAAGCTCAGCTCTCCCAGAAAACTCTATTGATGTTAAATATATTAAAGGTTTGTTTGGGTTTTTTTTTTTGTACTAATTACTTAAGATGTTGACTCAGCAACCTGTGTCAGGGACAGCAGACAACCTTCTGAAAGCAGTTTTACCTCTGTCTGCACTGAACCAGTCACCCTTTACGTGAAGTGATTAGGACAAAGGATAATCACAGTCATGGTACCACTGTTGCTAGTTTACAAATGCAGCAGTGGATATCTCATGAGCTGTTGTTACCTTTTCACTGGACAATACAATGATTTTGGTTCCCCAAAGACAAATGTGTAATTTGCTAGCTGGATGCTCCGTGCATTTGGAAATACGCTGGAGTACTAGCAGCCCCAGCTGCTGGAGAGTGATCAGGTTTCAGGGGTTCCTCCCTGACCTTTTGCACATTATCGACCTTATTTTTTGTTTCATGAAAACAAGGCATTTTAAATAATAAAATGCATCCACTTTTTGTAAGAAGATGTGGTCAAGTGTCAGGGTAATCTACATATTAAACTCTGTATTAAGGTTTGTGATGACTTCCATTCCATGTTCTCGTTTTAACCATTATTTCCAGTTCCTAAGCCTGCACCTTCTGTGCTATCTGCCAACATGAACAGCACTAGGTCTGATTTCATTTACACTCATTAAAGACAGAAACAATCTTAAAGATGGCTCTGAATTAAGAACTATATTAGATCTTTTTTTCTGAAGGAATTTCTATTCAATGTATGCAAGTCCTGGTTAATGTATGTATATATCTGATGCAAGAGCAATGTCAAACACCCTCAGCTGTGACCTTTTACAGCATGACTTGACTACAATATGTCTTTGACTATTCAGTGTATTTAGAAAGCCTATTTAATGGTTACAGTTTGAGAATATTTTAAACTGAGGAGATGATTATTTTTCCACAAACCTATAGCTTTTACTCATGTGTCAACCTTTGGCGTTGGATATAGTCTATTAGCTTTTTGACTGTAAGTAAGTGACCCACAAAGAGGACAAAAAACCTCAGACTCCTTTCTTCTTGCCTTCATCCCTTTCTGCTGAATCTGGCTTAGGAGGGAAAGACACTGGAGTCCTGCAGTCTTCATGGAAATGGATAGTGGGCAGAGGAAGGAGACCCAAATTGCTGTCCATCCCAGAGAGAAGGGCTGTGGGTCAAGCCCAGGTGTACTAAAGTGTAGTGCCCTGTTATGGGGACTGGGCACTGAGGAGGAATTGGGGTTGAAACCCCCACTCCTTTATTAGGGTAGGGAGGCAGTGAAAAGGTGTCTCTCTCTCAAACCCTCCAGCAAGGAAAGCCAAATATAACAATTCTGATATATATTTGCCATATAAAAACAACCAGAGGGAAAAATGTTGCACATTTTTTATTTTCTATAGAAACAAAAAGACTATAAATCCAAGCAAAGCAAAAATCCCAGTAGTCATCTAGTTCATCATCCCACAATAGATACAGCTTCAGCTGAAAACAGTAGGTGTTTGTACTGTCTCACTAAGAAAAACTCAGGCCCTTAATATATTACCAGTTACAGTTAGAATTATGTGCAGATCATTTCAATGGTTTGTTGACATGCTAATGAAATAAGTACCTCTTTTTATTACTATCATTTAAGTGTATATGAGAAAAAAACATTATAGAATTTCACTCCTAATAATAATCATCATCTGGATTTTTAAAGGCAAACCTGTCTGTATGTAATTTCCATGATACAGCCACACAAGAAGACAGGATCAGAAAAGCATATGAAATTCTGAGTTGATCATAGAGCTGATAACAGAGTAATTCAAGAGTTTTTAAAAGCCACTTTGTTAACAGTGGTAATTTAGCCTTCATGTGATATCCCCATAATAATCAACCATACCTGCATTGAACAGATAATTTTTTCTGATATATGCCATTCTACAAATCAATCCATCATAATTGTGCCCAAGATACTACCTCTTTTCCTAAATTGCTTGAAGTAGTTTCCAATTAAAAAAACCCCAATCGAACAAAAACTGACCACATGTGGATACACTGTAACATACAAAAAAAAAGGCTATTCCACTGAAGAGCATCCATTACATAAAATAAAGGCAGTTTGTTTTGCAACAGTTATATTATGCTTTGCAAGCTACATAAAAAGCACACTTGTCCTGTGGTAATTAAAACCAAGACAACACAGGCAAGTGTTGTCACTCCTTTTTCTGTAGCTGAAACAAGCCCGAAGGGACAAAAGTTTGGTTCATCCTTTCATGTGCATGGAAAAATGACAGTTCAAATAATAGGACAGGTGGTTAAGCCATGCAGGTGTCACTAGGAAAAGTGAACAGATGCCACCAGATCTTGCCATTAATATTATCTGGAAAGGTAAGTAAATGGCAATTCCTAGAAGCGAGAGCAGTTGACATCTTTGTATGGTCTGAGCGTGAGAGCCAGCAGCTCTTTCAGTGCACACCTCTCTACTAGCAGCAGCATCTTCAACACGAATCCTGAAGGACTAGCCCCCTCGGGGCTATATCCTGCTTGCCACTTGAAGGTCTTAGACTGTCCAGTTGTCACAGCCCAGGCTGATCCTTCATTCAGGCAGAACAGAAGGTGCAAAAAAGCTCCTGAGGAGTGTTGTGCCCATGGCTTTGGGTCAAGGAGCAGGGAGTATTAAGAAGCAAAGTCACAAGGACCACAACATCCTCAACCTGGTAGCAGGGACCCCAAAGCACAAGGGGGCTATGGAAAGTGAGGATTATGAGTGGTAGTGAAGATAAAGACACCTGGCTAAAGAACTGACTAAAAAATGAAGTTGTAGATCTGGAAGAAACAAAACTACCTGTGACTTCTACCTGGTGTCAGAACACAAGGTCTTTGCTCAGCAAAAACACTCATGAAGGAATATATCAAATTTGTATAATCTGTATTTTCATTCTGCAAATGCACTGAAGCAAAATATCGACTGACTATTCTGGCTAAAGAGGTGATCATATCTTCTTCCCTTATGTTTGTGAAATTTTCACATCAGGATTTTTTTCAATGAACTCTCAGAAAACATTATAAAAAAATCTGGAGTTTCCTCACCTGTGCTGAATCAACATCACAGCTCAGGGAGAGGTGAAACCTTGGAAAAACTGTGAATCAAATTATTTCCTGAAATACAAACTGCTGTTTGTTGTAGGTTTGTTTGTTGTTTTGTTTTTTTTTTTTTTCCAGAGGAATTACATATAAGAAACCTGAGGACACAATTTAACTCCATTGGGAAGAACTTTTTTCTTACCAATATAAAAAAAAGTGACCAAACTTTGAGATGTTTAACAAGCTGTTCAGAGAAGGTTAAGGAAAATGAAGAAATTACTTGAAAACTTCCCCTGGGCAGAATTTCATCTGAATAAATTATTTCAAGAGTGCACGACACTAAGTCTTCTCTGTTACAGTCACACCAATTAAGCTGGTGTAACCATTCTCATTCTGGATTAATAGTTCTTTTTCATCTTGGTTTTGATTTGTTCCTAACTGATGTGAGCTAACTGATAAAACTCCAGTTTAATTTGAAATAAAAGTGGTTCAGATTGGAGTGCTCAGAAGCAGTCTGTAAGTTACTGCTGTGTGATCTGGAGACACCATACCAAAACAAAGGTGTTCATATGCAGACTTGCACCAAAAATATCAAAAGGTTTGAATTTCATCCAGAAAAAAAAAATGGCTGTTTACTCAGTTACTTTTAGTGGTTCAGCACTACATACATCTGATAATGTGGCACGTCAAGGCAAGAGTCCTCCTGAAGTGATGCAGGAGAGTTTTTAAAATATTAGCAAATAGATCAGTTAAAAAATGGTCCAAGAAACAGTAGAAACAAAGGAAGAAAAGAGAATAAAGCAAGATCAAAGCATGTGACTGAAAGATTACCAGTTCTTTCAATGCAGTGTTGCTCTGTTCAGAGAATACTAAGCTCTCCTGCTTTCTCTGAAATGCTCTCCTTCTTAATTTTGGTGAAAAAAAATTGTTGCAAAATCTCAAGGACATGCTGCTTAGAAACAGAAGGAAGTACTAGAAGCATTTTAATTATTAGAATTGTCTTAGTTATTCAGTAATTTTAATGATTAGAATTGTCTTAGTTATTCAGTAATATTTCTTTCTTATTATTGCTAACAAAATATTTATCATTAGATAAACAGAGTCTCTGACATTCATGGCATTTCCTAGAGAAATGCACAAGTACTATTAAATAACTGGTCCTCACAACACCTGATGAGGTAAGTAAATATTACCATGTTTCCACATGGCTAGATGTTACCTTATTCTCTGGATGACGTTGACCCAGAGAAATGAAGTGATTTCACCGTCAGCTCCAATGCCCCTGGAATTCATCAGAACTTTGACAGGTGCCTGTACTTTAAAGCATTAAGAAGATAAAGAAAAAAAAAGTAATTTTTAACTTGGCAACTGAAAATCCTAGCTGTCAGTCCTGACCTGAATTTCCCCAACTATTTAAAGCATACACGTGAAGGTTGTCATTGGAATTTAAATGGTATAGGGATGATTAATCTGAGCTACTGACATAGGATAGGGTTGTAGGCCAGTGGTGTTATGTTTGTGGACTTTCAGTCTTTTCTGGTAAGAATTGCTCCCAAGGCCAAGGAGGAGAGGAAACATGAAGGACTGTCTACTGTCATTAAAATGGTCCAGTGATCTCATGCCTTAAAGGAGGCTCGGATGAATAAATAGTCAAATATGAACTTTTTTAGTCTAGAAAGGAAAGGAAAACATCCACACACAACAAAAAGCAGTAATGGTGAGCCATCCTCTGTCAGTGGCTCTGACTGGTGCTGCCCAGGTGTTTGGTGCACTCCACTGCCAGATGCGACTGCTTCCAGTGGCATTCACACTAAGGTGCATTTGTTCAAATATCAGGGACACCAAACACCAGTTTCTCATTTGAATGGAACATTTAAATTCATTATTTTGCTGCACAAGCAAAGACTAAAGCCTAAATCAATCATTTAAGCATTTGCAAAAAGCACACAGAAATCAAACCGATTGCTGGTTCATCTTGTTTCCAGCACTGAATTCAACTTCCATGTAATTATTTGACAAAAGTAAACAAACAAAAAGACACAAACTCACAAATAAGAAGCTCCTCTTCTGTGCTGTCCTGAATTAGTGCTAAATCCTGCACCTTAAATTAAAACTAGGGGTATGGTCTTTGCCTGCAAAACCATGGTACTATATGGCCTGGGTTTTGCACTCATAAACCAAGTAAGGAAATGGCATGCAAAGAAGAAGACTCGTGGGCCGTTTCATTAACGGCTATGTAAACAGCAAACACTTGCCATTTAAGCCCTGGCAGGTTTTTTTTGTATCAGAATATTTTTTTGCAGGGTAAAGTCTTAACTGACTATAGCAAGACAGTTCTTTCAGAAAAAGTACTTCTACAGAGAAGCTTTAGTATAGTTTTCTGCATTTTTTTTCTTGACTCAACAAGCCTTCAAAGACTTCAGCCTATAGAGAAGCTAGTACTGCAAACCTGAGTACAGAGAAATGCTAGAAGACATCCTTCTGAGGCTCACAGTAACATTGGAAGGAAGAAATGACACCTTCTGAGACAAAAATAAGGATGGAAGTTTCAAGACAGGATCAAATGAGAAGATTTTCTCAAAAAAACTGTCAGTGTCCCTACAGAAAGAGCTCAGAGGTAAAGAGTCTGGACAGAATGAGGCAAGGATCTCAGGACATCTAGGAGGAATATTTTGAGTGTTGACTTCCCAGAGGGCATCCTTGAGTCTGAACTGAAGGCTGACCAAAATGTGTACTTGGTTTTTGGAACAAGTATTTAGATTCTGTTTAGTCAGCACTAAGATGCACTGGCTGAAAAATGATAAAGAGTTAAGACTGAGTCTAAGCATTATTTATTTGTATTTAGCCAAATTTTGTTCTTACCTGGGTTGTGATGGTGAAAGTGATGATGACAGAAATATTTTCTCAGAAGTCAAGTTACTGCCTCAGAAAAGAAAGGGCTTTCTAGCTTCCAGAAAGACAGAAGAAATTACTTTATGCAGTTAAATAGCAAGATCAGTAATAGTCATAAGTTTACTGCCATTTGTACAAAATTGCTAACAGTAGATGTCAGTCATGACAGTATGCAATTGAAGCAGCCTGCAAAGGTAATTGTGGCACAGCTTCTTAGAACAAAGTTCAGACTTGGTTTTCGGTGTTTTTTTCCTCGGTTGCTAAGTGAGAAAAAGATGAAAATGTAAAAATAGTGCCATAGGCATTGTGCAAGTGGTTCAGAATATTTCACTATTGTTCACATGGGTCATTTAGATGCAGCAGCAAGGAACTATTTTTGCTTCCAAGAGACACTGATAATTCAGTTTCTACATCTTGGTGGCATAAATACTCCAAGTCTTACTAATAGTAAGCTAGCTCCCATGCCAGCTGGGAAAACAATTAAGAGAAGATTCAGAAGAGTGTATTTTTCCTGTAGCCACCAATAGAATCATAGAATGGTAGGGGTTGGAAGGGACCTTTAGAGATCATCTAGTCCAACCCCCCTGCAGAAGCAGGTTCACCTCGATCAGGTTGCAATACTTCAAGTTACAGAGTTATTCAAACATTTTTTATATATACCTGTTACTCTGCATTAACAAAGGATAACCTATCACCTCCTTTATTATCTCAAAAAAAGTCTGAAACTCTGCTAGGACTATCTCAAGCGTCAAAAGCATTCACAGGTCGAATGTTTTTGCAACTCATCATCATTGCAGATGGCAACTTTAATCCTAACTTTGGGTGACCACAACCAAGCTGAAATGAATTTAGCTTATTTCAGATATTAGGCAAAATGCTCAATGGTTAAAATATCCTTTTGTTTACAATAAAAAAATTCAGCAATTTTTCCTCATTGCCCAAATATTTTCACATATGCAAAGCACATTTCATGTTATCTCCTGTGAATTTATGAATACACTAAGGTATGTGCAATGAGTTTATCCACGGTGTAGTAGAGAGAATCTTAAGATGTTTTCCAGCTGTTACATTTTTTTTAATGTTAATTGAGCATTGACTTGTTGTAATTTTAATGTTCTTTAGGAAAGGTGAAGATGGGCATCACAGAGGGGCTTATTAAGTTAAATAATATTACATAGATTGCTTTTCCAATGTGCCAATACTTTTGCATAATGTGCTCTTAAAGCAATAATCTGGGGTTTTTTTGTTGCTAAAAGATACACTATAATGCATTAATTGGAAGGCAAGCTGTTAAAAATTACTGGTTTCTTTTACATAAATGTTCAATTAAAAAAAAACCATCCCAGCACCATACAAAACCAGAAAAATGGAAAACAATTTAATCCAAGGAATTTAATCCAGGAAATTTGCTCTCAAATACTCAATTCACTTTTTAATTTCAGGAAATTGAAAAATTTGTTAAGTCTAGTTTAAGAAATAACTTTGAAGAAACACTGCTGACCTGTCAGAAAACTGTAATCACAAAGTTTCAAACCCCGATGCAAGAGCAGACAACCGTTATTCTGATAAGACCTGTGGTGCAGGGAGCGACCAGCTATGCATGTGTACGTGTTGGGATCTCATAGCAGAATATTGAGAATATTCCTATCTTTAGATGCTAGTTTCCTCTGTTTCTCTGAACTTGTGAAATGTGTTATCAATTCCCACCTCAAATGCACAGTGGGGAGGTTCTTTTTTTTTTTTAATGTGTAAACAGGCTTTGCCAGACTGCAGGAGCCTAATAAACACTTCTTATGTGAGGCTAACTTTCAAACCAAAGTTAATACAAACTGTGCCAGTAAAGGCTTTTTATTAGATTTTTACTTTTAATAAAAAGAAAGATGTCTGAAAATTATTAAAATGCACAAAAATATTTTTAACTTGATGGTAATCAAATTGTTCCTCTAAGAACAATAGAAATGTGAAGGGGAGAATGAAATATCTAATATATAAAGGGAAAATATATTTCCCATGGTTTCTCTTTCCTTCCTTTTCCTGTGCAGTAGCTCACCTCTACACGAGTTCCCTTTTATACATCTTAGCTCAAGCTCACTTTCATCAGCATGTGAACTACTGTGCCAAACTATGTGCAGAAGGAGCTCAGGCATGAATTTATGTTCCTTGCTGCCAGCTGTGCTACAAGGCCAGTAAGCTATAGCACATGGAGAGGCGGAGAAAGGAACTTCTCGGTTCTACTACCAGAGCTCATCTGCAGTGCCATTAAGGAAGAAAATGACTGAAGGTCATAGTTCCTCTCAGTTGTCCAGAATTTACTCACACGATCTTCTGTGCACTGAGGCAGATCAGTCTATCTATAGTATGCATTTGGCTCCTCTCAGATTCACTTTCATAAACCATAGTGGATTAAGAGAGGGATATCTACATTATTTAAAATATTAAGGCAGAGAAACAGATGCCAAGACACACAGTGATTTACTTCTGTCACATACTCACAGTAATTAAAGTGATCTAAGATGCCTGAACAGCTTAGAGAAATGGAACTTACCCAGGTAGCACAACAGAGAGTGAAAATCATATGTGAGAAGTGCTGAACATCCCCCTTCCCTTCCCTTCCCTTCCCTTCCCTTCCCTTCCCTTCCCTTCCCTTCCCTTCCCTTCCCTTCCCTTCCCTTCCCTTCCCTTCCCTTCCCTTCCCTTCCCTTCCCTTGGAGAGAAATTAGAAGATGAGATTGGCTTTAATTTTTAAGCATTGAAAGAAATTAGAACCTAACTTGGAAATAATTATGGAACCATTTGCATGTCACTCGGAGGTAACTTGATTAATGCATCTAATCAATTATTTTTTGCTATTTGTGGTATGGCAGCAGGTAGCCATCCAGCCACATTTGTCGTACATACTGTAAAAGACTAATACATTTCACAACCTGAGTATGAAACACAAGCAGACAGATGCAAATAGAGGGAGTGGGAGTGGAGAAGTGAAGGGGAAAAATTAAATTGAGTTCAACAGGAAAAAAAGAGAAAAAGCAGCACATCTTCACATAAGCAATGCCAGACAAGCATGTTCATCCCATCCCACAGCAGGATTATTTCCTACAACATATTCATGATTGCTTTGTCTACTCTGGTTTTAATGTTTCAAATTATGAGGATTCCACCATTTCCTTTGAGAGTCACTTCTGCAGTCTAATGCTGCTCATCCCTTGGAAGCTTTCCCTGATACGTGTTTCAGCTCCCTTTCTTATTCTCATCCGATTATTCAAAGTTGTATACTCTTCCCTGCAATCCCCTCCCCACCCCTTTCAACTTCCTCAATGCTTCCGCCTTTCAAACAATTGTGGGCAGCTATCTGGGCCATCTCTTGCTGTTGCTTAGCAAGCTGAGAAAGCACTCCTGTATCTCTCCTTATAACTCAGTCTCTTCAGGCAGATGATTATTTTGGTTGTTTTTCTGTATCTGCCTCTTACTTTTGATTTTTTTTTCACACACTGGCCAAATCCTGACTCCTCACTCCCACAGGCAGAAGCCAGCCTGTTCATTCACAGACACAGCCCTCTTTCATTTAACCTGGTGTCCACAAGACACACATCATTTTAGGCGCTTTGGGTCAAGGTAGCAGTGTCTACATGAGAGCTTTTTTCCAGTTGTTTTTACTGCCTTGCCCTCTTCCTAAATTTTGATACTGGGAAGGTTTTCTATTATAGATCTGGATTCAGGTTAAATCTCTGCAAAATTGGATACATCTTTTGCTGAAAGAGAGCTAGGAAAGAAAATTTTTATCTAGTTAGGGTCAATCCCATGTGGTCCTTCAGAGGTTTTAGTCAGCTAGAATACTCAGTGTTGTTAAGTAAAAGTGCACTTTTTTCTTTCTTCCATGAAGATATACCTGTTCAAATGAGTCATTGCATCTAAATAGTCCAAATCATTTTAATGAAAGCGTTTGTGTACAGTCACTCACAAGCTGTGTTGACCAGGGCTGCTGTTCGAAAAGCATCACTGACTTGCTGCTTCTCTTGAAAGAAGCTGAAACCATATGCCATGCAGCTATTGCCATGCCTGTTGAAAAGCACAAATTGATATTTTCTATCAATTCTACATTCTACAAATCTTGACCAATCACCACATCAAAAATACAAACAGTATCCTGCTTTTCTTGGAGTTAGGAACATTTCTACCCCTTATTCCAGGGGATGATTAGGTCACAGCCTCTACAAATCTGACAGGATCCATTGAGGGAGCTGGGGCTCTTTAGCTGGGAGAAAAGGATACTGACAGGTGACCTCATTAATGTTTACAAATACATAAAGGGCGAGTGTTGGGAGGATGGAGCCAGGCTGTTTTCAGTGATTTCCAATGATAAGACAAGGAGCAATGGGTACAAAGCTGGAACATAAGAGATGCCAATGTAACATAAGGTAAAACTCCTTCACTGTGAGGGTGACGGGTGACGGAGCACTGGAACAGGCTGCCCAGATGGGTTGTGGAGTTTCCTCTGGAGACATTCAAAACCCACCTGGACGAGTTCCTGTGTGATCTACTCTAGGTAGTTCTGCTCTGTCAGGGGAGTTGGACTGAATGATCTTTTGAGGTCCCTTCCAACCCTTAAGATTCTGAGATTCTGTGATTCTATGTGATTCTGTGACCCACGAAATAAGACCAGCTAGGTTAAATCTCCTGACTTGCTTCCTTTTCATAGGAATGATTAAAATAATTGTGCAAATTTGTATGCTTGAGATTTCAGTTTGGGAGGCTGGGCCCTGAGACTTTGTATAACTAAGAAATCTATCCTCTTGAGGTCAGTCCAAGCAGAACAAATGGGCTTTCCAAGGCAGGCTGCCATGGTCCCCCACACAGCCCCATGCCAGGACTTGGCTAATGGAGCCCCAGGTCAAGTTTCCAACAGCCCTCGCCATATCTGCACCCAGTCCCAAGAGGTGGGGTGGCCCTGCCCACCCAGGGGGGCTCCCCAGCCCCCAAACAGGAGCAACCACCCATCACATTGCCTTGGGAGTAGCAGAAAGTTTGCCAAATTCAGCCCTTCCCATTCCTTTAAAACCTCTCAAAGCTCGAAACGTGAGGCTTGTGGAAATACCAAGAAAATTTCAGGCACAGTGCTATGAATGTTCAACTATTTCTTTTTAGATCCCTTCATGTAACTTCACAAAAGAAAGAACTTGGAAAGCAGAGTGACCACTGCTGAAGATTCCATAATGATCAGATAACATGTAAAATAATCAGCTCCTATCAGAACTGGGGAAGTAAAGGTGCAACTCAAGAGATACACATTAGTAAAGAAAGCTGAATCCCTGCAAAGCCTTCCCTTGCCTCCCTCTTGGCTGCCTCCGTCATACTTGGAAAAGCCACTCCTGCAGAAGGCTGATACTTTCAGCCTATTTCATCCCACGTAACACAACAAACAAACAAACCTCATATTCTCAGGTAGGAACCCTGGAGCATATTTGGATTTAATTGCTTTTCATTGTTTAGGTCTTGATGTAATGAAAAAGAAAGACCTGGATAATTTTTGTGATATCTGTATTTGAAGTAGGCAGTGCCTGTGTAGCCCTTACCCTGTGTAGCACAGTGTTGGGGGAGAAGCATTTGTTTGTATGGCTTCAAATGGCGTGTGTGCTGCCACGCTGCTCAAAACAATGGCTCTATGAAAGACTGACTAACCGGATGGCTCTCATCTTGCAGTACATTCAAGAGCAGCCCAGGAGTGCTTACTAGAAGTCAACATATATGACAATAAACCAAATAGCAGTACCACAAAATTCAGGGAGTTTGTGTGTTCAAGCCTTGTTTACAGCACACATCTTTGATGAAGTATCCCAACCAGTTCTGCCACTGGTCTGGCTGAACTGATGCTGGCATTGGCCACAATCTGGGTGTAAACAGCTCTCCCATGTCTGGGGCTGGTAACCAGCAAAAACAAGAGAAACCACCTGCCCTACATATGCTGCAGGAGTAACTCCACTGTTGATACTAGTACAGCACAGCTGGTAACATGATGTAACTTGGTTTTGTTACACAATGTGTTAAAAAATTACACTGCTTAGTGTAGTTGCAGCCTAAGCTTTATCTTTTGAAGAAACTCCTACAGCCTTGCTTTTCTTCCACTGACTGAGACGGTAAGTCAAGGTCAGCCTGGGGATGATTCTGCCTTTTTCTTTCTGCTGTCTCCAAGACCTGTTCTACCATTGGGACTTGCAAGGATTTTTGAAATGATAGGTGCTGTGGTATCTTGCTCCTTCCTTCTTGTGGGAGATTAAAAAAAACCCAAACCTACCAAAACCAAACCCACATACCCCCCTCCCCCCAAAAAAAAGAAAGAAAAAATATACAGGGTGAAAGAAAGGAAAACGCTCCTTGTGAAATGTATTTGTTGATCTGAAAGGGAGTTTTATTAAACGTTTTCAGAACAGTTCCTTGTTATGTTGGCGTTAAGAGTACTGGTGGGTCAGTCCTTTCCACATTGTCCAGCTGTGGGCTCAGCATCAGCTGGTACATGCTGGTGCTAAGCATGGACATACCATAGTGTCAGCCGTTCTTTTCTATCACATTATGTCACTGTATCATGGAAACGAGCACTCAGAGTTTAGCGATACAGACACTCGAATGGCCACGGCTTGTTTGGAACAGAAGCACTCAGATGGGAAACGACCCTGAAGATCACCGAGTCCAACTGTCAACCTGACATTGCCTGGTCCACCATGGGCTGAATACAGAGATACAGGTGGAAGAAGCGTTACGCTGGAAGTTGATGGAGAAGGGAAAACCGGCGCCGGGTGTCGGAGTGCCGTCCGTCTTCCCGCTGCTGAATTCCTGCCTGCCTCGAGCACCTGCCTCCTCCCCCTCTTCCTCCAAGGCGCGGGGACCCCCGGCCCCACTTCGAAACAGCGCAGAGAGCGCTGAGAGGGCAGCTGGCCAGCCTCGCCCCGAAGACACGACCGTGCGTGTGCCCCGTGCGGGGCCGCGGTGGCGGCGGGGCGCGGAGCGGCGATCCACAGGGCGGCGGCCGGGCCGGGCCGGGGCGGCCCCGCTGCGCGGCCGCGGAGCGCCCCGCGGAGCGCCGCCGGCGCTGGGGCGCCCCCTGGGGGCCGGCGGCGGGAGCGCGGGGCGGCGCGGTCACGTGCCTGTGACAGCGGCGCCGTGCCTGGCCAGCAGCAGCGGCGGCAGCGGCACCGCAGCGCCAGGCTCCGCCGCCAGCCCAAGCCGGGCGGGAGGAGCGGGGCCGCGGCCGGGGCGAGGCGGGAGCCGCCGCCGCGGTGGTGCCGGGGGGCGGGGGGTGGGCCGGGCCGGGCGCGGCCGGGGAGCCGATGCGGAGCGATCGCGGGCGGGAGACGGCGGCGGGAGCAGCCATGGCGGGGCCCCGCTGAAGGAGGCGGCGAAGAAGGAGGAGGAGGAGAGAGGAGGAGAGGAGAAATCCTCCGCATTCCCTCCCTCCGCGCCCCGTCCCCCCGCGCGGACCGCCCGCCTGCCTCTTCCCCCCCCCGCCCTGCATGCCCGCCTGAGACCGCGGGGAGGACTCAGCCACCCGCCGTGGCCCCGCCGCCTTCCCTCTCCCCGTGCAGCCGCGGACAAAGGGGGAGAGCGGGGAGGCAGAGGAGGGGAGAGCCCGTCCCCGCCGCGCGAGCATGGCGGACCGCAGCCTGGAGAGCGTGTCCCTGCCGCTGGAGGTGCGGGCCCGGCTGGCCGAGCTGGAGCTGGAGCTCTCCGAAGGTAAAGGGGCGGCGAGGCGGGCACGGCCCTCGCGCGGGGTGGCGGTCGGGGCGGTGGGCGCGGGCGGGCGGCAGCGGAGTGGCGGCGGCACGGCAGACCCCGGCCCGCTCCCCCCTCACACGCCCTGCGGCCCTGCTGCCCGCCGGGCTCGCCCCGGCCCCCATGGCGCCCGCCGGCTCCCCTGACCGTGTGTCCCCCCGCTCCGCGCTCCCGCGGGCGGGCTGGCGGAGGATACCGGCGCGGCTGTTTTGTTCTACCTGTGAATTCGCCCTCCGCCGCGGCGCTGGCGGGGGCGGATAGGGGCTCAGGCAGCAGGGCTGCCCACCCCAGCCTCGCACGCGGTGGGGCGGGAGACGGAACGATCCGTAGGGCTGGCTCGGAGGGGTGCCTGCCGTGCCAAGGAAATGCAGCTTCACGGAAATCTGCTCTGTACCTGCCTGCAAAAACACTCCTCTGACCATATCGAGGGATTCGCCACGGGGTCCACGCAGCCTGCGTGTCGGTTGCAACAACACACCCCATGATAAGGTCGTTTTGGACAATACTAGTTAGGTCGCTTAGAGGAAACAGTTTTTTGTGTTTTTTTTTTTTTTTTTTTTAATTGCAGGATTTTTTTTTTTCAATGTGTATAATTGAAAGCTTGTGGTGATTTTCTTGGCGTGGTTGATTTTGATGCTCCGCCGGTTCCCGGCTTGGGAAGGCTCTCACGCAGCCCGCAGATTGCTGTTGCCGTGGCTGGGAGGATGAGAAGGAGCCCCAGCCCGCCTTCCCTTCCTCTCTCCAGCCGAGCTTCAGCTCTCCGTTTGCATGTGTGTCAGCTCCGGTTAGGGCAGGAGAGGCAGGCAGCGGTTAGTGCCCGCCAGGATCCCTCGCTTATGGGGATTGAGCACCCTGAGTGCCATCAGTCTCGGAGGCGATTTTAGTGTATGAGATGTAATCTGTTCCTCGCAGAGGAAGAGAGTAGAGACTACTCATATATACTGATGCTAGGGTTGGTTCTTTCCTGAAATGCAGATCAGCTGCTAGCTGCTCCCCTCTTTTGTAATGAAAAAAGACAAATATCGGGGTTCATTCACCACCAAGAGGCTACAGTACTTAACAGAAGGGACAAATGACCCAGCGTGTCCCAAATGAGTTACTGAAAGTGGTCGATATATTGAGCTGCCTGTCTATCTTTCTGTCTTTTTGTAACGGTTTGTAAGGGCACCAAGCCAGAAAGTAAAATACGCTGGAGCCAGTTTCATCAGCAGGGAGGAGCTGATGTTGACATTGTATTTTCCTTTTAACACTTTGAGGGTGAAGAGGAGAACGAGCGACTGGAATTGCTTGTGGCTTTCGTTTCTGTGCCTCTCCATCCCCAAGGGTGCCCTGAAAACCTGAAAGGAGAGGAGTTAAATACAATATTGCCGTGCTGTGATGCACTGCCCGTTGATTGGCTCTTATCTGTGGTAGTGAGGGTGGGAGGAAGGACTGTTTATATCACCCTATACGTAATATTCTTGCTTTATGCAGAAAATACTTGGCGTGTAGCACATCATTGACTACACGCCAATGAGGTACTAATTAAAACAGCTGTTAGTACAGAAGACCAAAATCAAACTGGCATAGACCTGCAATAAGAACTATGCTAATTCAATGTGCTAAAGTTGTAATACAGTTTTACGGTGCAGTTTCTGTTGCTGTAAGCATAATCCAAGAAGGTTCTGAGGAAGCGGGATGTGATTTACAATTGGACATCTGTATCTGCACTGCTGCAACTTCCTTGCAGCTAGAGCTGGAATGAATTTAGCCCTCTGACAATATCTTTCCTTATGTGCCACTGATGTTACACCCAGCAGATGGAATGGCTTGTGTTTTCTGACTGTGGCAGCCTAAATGAAGATCAGTTGGAATTGGGATGTGGGTGGAGAAAGAGTCAGCACCCCGATTTTCAGCCTCTTTCCTCAAGCCACTCTTGATATGCTCTTAGTCAAATACATGGCAGTGCTCTGTGCCTGAGAAAATGAAATTATTCACTGCTTAAAGTTCCTACCTTTAGGAACCCATGTTGCAACTCCTGTTTCTAGGGCCAGTCCCTACAGATAGTGGGGTCAGTAATTTGTACAGTTTTGTTGTGCTGTAGAAGACTGGTCATACTCTGACCACACTGACTCTGAGTTAAATGGTTTTCAAGGAAGTTTTGTGAATCTTTACATCTGAATGTACAGCACCTTGTGTATGTGCTTAACTTGACCATAATGAGCCAGTCCACTGGCTTCAGTGAGGTACCTTCACTGGGATACGCTTATGGAGGGACATAAAAGTTCACAAGACTTGAGGTTTTAACACGTGTTATGCTCATGATGTGTAGGGTGCCTCTGCTGCCTTCATCAAGCCGTGAAATGCTGAAAGCAACAGACTGGCAACTGCATGCCTAAATTTGTGTTTGGGGTTTCATTGGTAACATTGAGAGCTGAGTGGCTGCTGTAAATTGTGCCTCTTTTTTTAAAGTGCTGCCCTCAATCAGACTCACTAGGAAAATGTTTTTCAAATGGTGGATGCCTCAATCGATTTGTCGGGTTGTTCATGAGAATGAGTTTTTGAGTTCTGGTGCTGCTGAGTGCGGTGGGTCTTACAGCTGCCACTTCTACCCAAGCAACACAGTTGTTTGGTGCCGAAACCTGTTATGGGCAGTGCTGCTTTAGAAATGGCTTCTGGAACAAAGCTGCTGCTTTGTGGAAAAGAGAACACCGCTAGGATTATTGCAAGATTGCTTCTTGGCTATGAGCTAAAGCTGTTTCCTTCCTAGCTCTTGGAAGTGTCTTGTGTGATAGCATGGGTCCTACCCACGCAACGTGTCTCGAGGCCTGACATAAAATAGCTGCTGTCTGTGTGACCAGACCGCTAGTTACTGTGTCACTAGCACAGTGGGCACTGTGCAGATGTTGTAATTGCAGTCTTTGCTGGTAGTCACCATGCATTTAAATTTGGCCATGATTTCCCCTCCGCCCCCCTCCCCCTTGTAGCCACATTCTGAGTCCCTTGTTCAGCTGAGCAGCAGGCGTAGCCTCACTTGCAGCAGGGATGCTGCAGGAGACGCTCAGGAAGTGGCTGCTGGACAGGTAGCACATGTGTTTTTGAGGACAGGGCAAAGTGTGGTTTTATTTTTTTATTTGCAAGTGTTCAGGTGGTTCTGCACTGCTCCTTGGTTGAGAGGGAGGAGCAGTTTGTCAGGAACATGTTTACTTGGTGATCTGCTTAGATGTCTCTGTCAATCCTAACTGGTTGGTTATTGTGGGCAAGCCACATGCATTTCACCTGTGTTTTTGTGGTCTGAATGGGTGCTTTTTTTTTTTTTGTTTTAAACATAGTTATTTAAAAGGTACTATGGATGCAAATTAGATAAACCATTTTAGATTTCATTAGCTTTATTATTGTGATTTAGGTGGTAAAGATCAGTCAGAATCAGAAATGCTTACCTGCGTGGTGGTGGTAGCCTGCCTGGCGTGGAGAGTGACAGAGGGAGCCTCACACTCTGATTAAGTGCTGAGAGTGACTCACGTTGATATGTTGGCATGTAATGTTATGTTCAGCTTAAGGCATCAATAACACTTCTGTATGGTGTTTTCACTTCATTTTGACAAGGGGAAATTGCTTCTATGTTTCTTAGAAGGTAGGGATTCAACAGCAGTTTACATTTGATGAATATTCAAAGTTGTGAAATCACCCTTACTCCCAGACATTCTGAAGGCATTTGTATTGCTGTGCGTGAGTGAATGTGCCTGATTGTGGCATGTTACATACATGACACTCTGGTAGTTTCCACTGAACATATTGAAGCTTGCATTGCTCAAAAGTATGGCTCTTCTAGGCTGATGCAATCAACATGTCACTCTGCAGTAGTTGTTCTTTAGGGCTGCTTAGAATTTTACGAGGTTTTAGTTTTCTAACGATGTATAAAATTGTACTGGGTGGAAATAGATGAATCATCGTGTTTTTTAGAATAGCTTGGGGCTTGTTAACCGAAGAACTGATTTAATAGAACCAGAAGTCTTGAAATGTGCTGTCTTATTTAAAAAATAATGTGATTCTCTGACCTCTCCGTTCTTAAAAACACTTAAGGTGTTGTGTTTTGGCGTTTTCTTTTTTTAAAGTCCCCCCCTGCCCCCAAATTTTACCCTCAGTTTAAGGGTATACAAGGTTATATTGCCATTCCAATTACTTTCTGATCCAAAAATTAATTGGGAAAAGATACTCTGTAGTTCTTCCAGTATTTTATCCAAGTGTCAGATAACAGCAGATGCCACATGGAAAATGTGAAAACCATCCTGTTCAAGAACTATCCTCCCTGTATTCCATACTATACTTGCAGTCCCCTTCCCTTTTAAGTGTGAGGTATAGCAGGGTTTTTTTTTTTTTGTGAAAATCTGAACTTTTCTCCAAAGAGCACTTTCAAAAAAGTAGCAGCAGATCTTCAGTGAGCGGATACTTGTTCCCAAAGGCACTGAATGTGCACTCAGCTAATTAGTTTGGTCCTCAGCTGTTGTTGTATTGACTGGCTTGATTATATTTGGTAATATAATTTGGTTGATTGGGTCCTTGTCTGTCCAGGTTTTTTATTTTATTAGATGTAAGTTCTATCTTTTGTTACCTGCACGTAGTCACTGGGTTGGGGACAGAGTGCTGTACTTAGCTCCTCCAGTTACTATTTCTCTGTAACATTTGCCAGCTGACTCTTCACCTACGGAGAGGTTTCAAAGTGTGAAAATTTCAATAACTAGCACACCTCTGTGATTTGGGACTCAGAGTCATCCTTTTAATTCACTCCTTGAGAGACAGTGCTCTGCTTAGCAAGTGGATATCACCTGTGCAATGACAAAGTGTTAATACTTCCTGAGTTTAGGTGAGAAGTGAACTGAGAAATTCAATACTCACGTTTGCTTCTCGGTTTCTGAGCCATTAGGGTGCAGTTGACTCATGTTTTTGAATCTTTTTCTGGCAAAGAGAGGACTGATTTGGTCAAAATATATAAAGCTGAAATTTTCATGTTTGTAATACACAAGATCTAAGGCTTTAGGAAAAAATACCAAATACCAAGGGAATTATGATAAAATCAAGAGTACTGTCAACAGAAACTTTTTTCTTTGTAAGATGGAGCTCCTCACATCAGTTTTGTTTCTCAGATGATGTTCAACCTGTAGAGGGGCAATAACTGAGTTATTTTAAAACCAGGTAAAATTCAGTCATGAGTTAATAACCATTTGCATTTTAAGACATTAGAATTTGAAGGTTTTGTTGTGGGTTTTTTGATTTCTTGTCTACCTGCTTCACTTCACTATGCTATTTGGACTTAAGGGCTTGTCAAAAGGATTCTCTGTCACTCCTTCAGTTGAAGTACATTGTAATGCCTTGTAAAATAGACTATGCAAATCTCCAGGCTGTTCCCAGAACAGCTGTCCCGAAGGCATACTGTAAATATACCTTTATTGCCAGCTGATGTTGAGCAGCATTGATGCCCAAGGGTTACACTTAATAGATCATTCAGATGATCTTTACTGTAATATACAATTTTTCCCAGGGAGGTGTGAAAATTGCCAATGGGATGTTAGTTTTATAGGCAAAACAGGCAGTAAGCAATGAGTTTCTAGCATGGTGAGGAGCTGCCCTTTGCAGCTTCAGGGTATGTCTGGGTGATTGTACTGCACAGCACAGGGAGCGGAAGCCAGCACCGCTTCCCTTGCCAAACCCACAGCACGATCTACACCTATGGTTGTCAGTCAGCCCACTGCTTTTCTCTAGAAGGGGGGTGGCCTGCCTTTGTTACTCCATTATAAGGAGGATGCTGTCATTTTGATTGGAATAGTCCTTATTCTAGGAACCCAAATATCCTGTAGTATCCAAGGAATTCAGAACTAGCACATCACTTTCCTTTGTGTTAACTTTTTTTCTTAGGAGAAAATATTTCCATGCTGTATAAAAGGCAGACATAATAAACTAAGTTTTGATACAGGGTTTAGATTGGGAGCAGCAGGAAGATCAATGTTTCTCTGAAGGGACATCGATACACTCCTTTAGGTTTTCATAGCTCAGAATGGATGTTTGTGGTGTGGTACAGAGAATCCTAAATGTACCGTAGCTCTTCTGTATTTAAAAATGCATTGACTGCATTTTAATTTTTTAAGAGGCTATTTGTATGATGCGTCAAGCAGGACATATAATTTTTTAAAAATAACTGCTTTAATTCCCCAGCAACTGTCAGACAAGATGACTCACTGCAGTGTAAGAATTCACCACAGCACAGATTTGACACAAACTCTTAATCCGTGTAAAATTATGCATGTATATTCCCCTACCTTCTCGGTGGGCGAGCTTCAGTTTTGCCAAACTCCTAATGATCCCATTCTGTCTTCTCTCCTCCCCTGCCTCCTTTTTTTCCACTTTCTTGTTGAGAACCTCCTTGCAGTCAGCAGCCCCAGCTGCAGGATGCAGCAGGCTTTTCCTGGCTTGCTAAGAGCCTTTCCTGGTCGTTAACAACAGCCCCTCAATCTAATTCTCTCCTTTACTGTGGTGATGTGGGGGGGCATTTCCAAAACATGGTTGCTCTCTGTAGGACTATTTCTGATGTTTCCTTGAATTCTAGGGTAATACATATACTAAAAAACTGGAACTGGTTTCATTTAACTCCACTTGGTGGAATGCATCAGGGAATTGTTTATTTTAGGCCTGTGTAAATCAATCAAGTTTTTTTTCAGTAATCTTAGTGAGGGTTTCTAATTGCTACCTGATATTGTTTATCAGTAGGATTAAATAGAACTTAAAAACATGTCTAAAACATACTGGGGTCATCACGAGCTACAATAAAAAAAGCAAATACAGGATTAGGAATACGCAGTTCAGCTTGAGACAGATGTTGGGAAGACCAGCCACAGCTTTGGGTTCAAGCCTTACATAGTCCCACTGGAGCAGCCTGCACGTGGCTGTCAGAGTACAGACGAAGGCATGCCGTCATGCTTCTTGAAGTCCCGTTCCTGACAGCAAAGTTGGTACCTGGTTCTTGACAGTTTGATAAGCATCATCTGTTTGACACATAACCTGCAGTGCTTAGAGCAGCGTTAAGTGTCGGGGTGTGAATAATTGTCACATTATTTTACATCAGAAATTAACAATGGAAAGTATATGATGTCTGGTCTCAGTGGCCTCTTCTTAAGAGTATCGTGTTAAATGGTTGGATGACTAGAAAAAGGGAATTCTTGTATCTTCAACTTGAAAGGAAAGGTGTTTCTTATTCCTTTTGAAGGGGCTGTTTGATTACTGAAGGCTGAACTGTACCATTAATAGGTACATCTTTTAGGATGCCTGAGGTGGTGTTTGGTTTTAGGTGAACATCTGGGTCTGTAGAGTGGTGACATTTGAGGGGAAGAAGGAATTTTTCGAATGTTGCCTTCTAAAATGGAAGTAAAAATGGATGTTAAGATGTTTGTATTGCCCTATTTATCTCTGGATTCAGAAACCATACCTCCACACTAACCATGACATCTGCAATTTCTTCATTTGAATCTTGGCTTGATCTCTGTGTAAGATTAAAATATCAAAAAAAGGATCTTGTAAGTCAGGTCTGGTAGGAGCTGTTCAGGAGCCAGGAAAATGTTTCTTAATAAGCTGTGTGACAAATCCTGAAGTGTGAGTAATGGAGCCTGCTTTTTTGCTGGTAGGCTGGTGCTTGAAAGTCTGCCTAGACTAGGAAAAGTTTAGAGACCTTTGGTTGGCTTAGTGACCCAAATGAAGTGTCCTGATGTTCTTTTCTCTGGTGTGTGGATGGATGTCCGTGTGTCCATAAGCAGCCTGGCAAAATAAAGAGACCTTAGCAACAATCTCTTCACCAAAACCAGGTCTGGACTGTCCTCTCTGTATGGCTCCTTCAGATAGTTATGGAGTTCTATCAAGATGATTACAGGGCTGTTGCCTTGATTATCATTTAATGAGAAAATAGACTACATTTTTTGGGGGGGATTCTAGTGTCTCATTACAGCACAGCTCTGAAATTGTACAGAAGGTTGTGGTTCTGAAATCCATATACAATCTCATACAGCTACATGCTTCAAGGCCATGGCAAATAATGAATGTTTTTTTAGGGGATATCCTTAGTCATATTAACTTATATTTTCATTGTTAAAATTTCAAGGAGAATAAGTAAAATCTATAATTTTGTGTGCCATGCCTCTCATCATTGTTGAAATAAATGGTATTCAGATAATGGTCTAATATTGTTGATGAATGCCTGAACAAATAAAACTATGGCGTTGTGATTACATGCCAACAGTTCAGTGTTTGTAGAGAATCTAAAAATGGAAATTACATTTCCAATGCTGGACTACTTTGACAGATGCCTAAGGATGAAAAAACAACAGTTATCTAGTGAAACAGCAAAATGCAGAAATGTCTATCTTTCCTGAATAATGACAACAGCAGACCCCTCTACTGAACTCGCTGGAAGAGCCCAGTTTCATTTGCTATGTTTTCCAGTCTGAAAGAGAAGACATTGTTTAGAAGACTGTAAGTTTTTCTAAATGTTGTGAAGTGAGGGGTTAACTTTTTCTAGGAAAGAATGAAAATATACTGTTTGACTGTGGAGTGATTTTGTGGAAGGGAAAATAACAGGTTGGCAATATTTTCAGTTGGCTCTACTTTTAATCAGCTCCGTGTTGTAATGGAGAAAGTTGTTTTATTGTGTTAAGAAGTAACAGTGGGACTAGTAGGAAATGAATTTAGTGATTCTTTTGTTTTTGATAATGAAGAGAAAGTTTTGCATTTTATGTCCGTGAATTTTATGCTGCTGAAGCACTTGACACATTCCGGTCACAAGGTTTTATCTGTGTCTCTTAAAACTCTGACTTCAGTCATTTGAGGATGCATGCCACTGACTCAGGAGAATTGGACAAAACAGTTATATTCAGTTGTAGCAGTTACACATAAAGAGATCTTAAAGAGTGACCAAAGGTGGACATTGGACATGGACATTGGAGATTAAAACAGACCTAATAAATGTTGTTAACCAGGAGAAAGATGGGAAGTTTATTTTATTTGACAAACCTTGTGTTGGGAAAGGAGGAATACTTCCTCGTAGTGTAAAGTTAGTGCAGTGTTAGTGGTAAAAAACCTGAGAAGGTCCCAGGAATGGAAAGGGGACAAATTCAGACTGGGTATAAGATAGAAAATATTAATAAGACTATGAGAGCACTGAAACTCTTGCATAAAAAAGGGAACTCAACAGCTTTCTAAAAAAAAAATCTACCTCCTAGTAAACTTGATAGAAGACTCCTTTCTATGAAGTACTGAATGCAAGAAGTTTATGTATATAGATAGATATATAAATCACTGAATCCAACCTTGACTAGAAGTACACCAGTTTAACTGTGGTAAATCCTTCTGTAGTGACATTTTGTAATGTTTTAGTCCAGTATTATGATAAATATTTTCCTTGTAGCTTTAAAACACACTGTAACAGATGAGAATTTCAGGTTTAGTATGGTTTCAATAGTTTACTAGTGATGACATTTACTTACAGTAGCAATTTGCTTTAAATCAATATTGAACACTGTAAGGATGTGCATACATTACAGTTTGAGCGGATATCAAATGCAGCCGCTCTGATAATACTTGCTTAAATACTGACTACTCATATATTTACCTGTGGCTCAGGAGACTTCTGTATAAGCATGAAGTGGCAGAACAATAACACTTCTAAAAGCTCCCTTGAAATTTATTATATGTATCTCGATCATTGGCTTTTACATAAAGGTATTGGCCTTTTTAATAATTTTGATAAAGAATAAGCAAGCACTCACTCCTCTGAAGATTAATCCTTCCAGCATCATTTTCTCTGATACTCCATGGGAGGGGAGGTCTGTACTCAACAAGATGCATTCCTGTGTGACCTGATCTAGATGAACCTGCTTTAGCAGGGGGTTGGACTAGATGATCTCTAGAGGTCCCTTCCAGCCCCTACTATTCTATGATTCTAAGAAATGAGCCACAGTAAGACAGTGTATTATTTTCCTGCTTTAGTGATACACTTCCTTTTAGCTTTCATGCAGTAGATATATATTGTGGTGTGTAGTTTTAGTTAACAGATCTGTGAACATTTTTTATTTCATTCCCCTTTAGTGTTTTTTGATTTTTTTTTTTTTAATTAGGATTTGTAATTCTGTATGTGATTTTGATGCATCTTGAATTGATACTTTTCCAGAATATTAAGCTGCAGCTAGTAAGAAGCCCCTTCCTGCTTTGAAGGCAAACCCAGTTTCCATTGGAAGGTTTTATCAGGATGGTTGCTCTTTGCTTTTACCTTACTGGCCAGTCGTGATCACTTGAAATTGTGTCTCTGTGTCCTGGTGATAGATGAAGGGTATAGGAACAGTAAAAGTATCTTTGTGCTGCCATCAGAAGGTCTGTGAAAATTGTTTTGTTTATTGAGGGTTTCACAAAGCCTCCAAGGCCTTTCTTTTACCTCCAGAGGCACTTCTGGAGCACAGTGAAACGTAAGAGAGAACATACTGCTTTGTCTGCAGTGGGAGCTTCCTTTTGCTTAGCCCAGACACTGTTTTTCTTCTTGAGCACAATGATGTCTTGACTGGTATTGTCTGCTGATGCTACTTCTGAGGAAGATGAGAGCTAGTGGCAAGTCTGCTGTTTCTTCTTCACCTTTGAAGGTCAGCTTCCTATCTGCTTGTTGTTCCACGAGGGATGCTTTGCGGCCAAGCGAGGTGACTGGGGTCACCTTGTAGAACAGTGAGGAAGCTGTGTGTGGGATGCTTTGAGCCATAAATAGACACAGTGATGTTAAATTTCACCTTTGACTGCTGGACCTTTTAGAGATGTTTGGTAACTACTGGTAACTGGGTCCGTAACAGTTTTCCCTCCATGGTGTACTTTTAGAACAGTAAGGAAACCTGGACTCTTTCTCGCCAATGCCTATCTCTGTGCTTCCTGGGGCAGTCTAGGCTGGTTCATGCCCCAGCTCTTTGTACTATTCAAGAAATAGACTGGGTTCTTTTCTGTACTGAAAATCATGCAAAGGCTGGAGATTCTCTTGAGCTTAAAGAATTCCAACTTAGAGCCCTCTTGTTTTGCTGTTTGTTATTCCTAGGTGGTGGTCTGGCTTTGACTGACCTGCAAAATGCTTCTCTGTGTATTTTGATAGGAAAATAACACCTGCAATGTTAGATTTATTGCACATCATTCAAAATGTAAAATTGCATATGTATGTTGCTTCAGATGCACTTTGTTCAGGATTGTAATCAGTTACTTCTGGTGTAAACTAAATGTAGTTTCAGATTTAACTTCCTTTACAAGCCATTCTGCTTCAGGATGTACTAGAAATAACTCCAGGCCTCATCTGCCAACTGTACTTTTTTAGGACTGAAGAAAATTGTGTATCTAGGACTACATTACACTGAAATTGGGAAGAAGGAAGCCAACTTTCCTTCAGAGTTGGCTTTTTAAACAGGAATGGCTTTGTGATCTGAGTTTTACAGTCTTCTATTTCTGTCATAAATCTACTCTAACTTAGATGCCCAAAGTCATCTCCTCTGACTTCTCCCTAGATACAAGATTGTTCTTCTAGTAGAGACCTTGTAAAAAGTAATAGTTGGAAAATGGTAGCTGATAGTCACTACCTAAATGTCTTATTTAAGTAATAATAAAACATGCTTTGTATGCTGCTTCATCAGAAATTGCTCACATGGGCGTGTTAGGGTTGAGACAGAGACAGTAAAGCATCTAAGTAACAATATCCCGAAATACTGTGGCATGTTTTTCTCAAGGCTCCTTTTGAGAATATTGTATGACTGCTGTCATGGACTAGGTCATGTCCTTAATTGGTTTCTGTATTCTGCCCCTCAGCCCAGCGAAGATGATAAAGCAGCCACACCTCCCAGAGCTGAGCTCCTGTGCGTGTACAGTAGGAATTACAAAAAAGTTGCAACAGGAGATGATTGAAGTCTTCCCATAATAGAAGTATGGGAGTACTCTCAATGTCTTTATTTTTTTCACTTAACATGAATTGCAGTTCACCTGAATGGCAAAAACTATGGCGGCATCAGGACTGCACTGTTGGGTATATTTCCACTTAAAGCTGTGTCTGTGAGTAGTCACAAACAACCGTGATATTTAAGGATCTATGCCAGAGTGTATGCTACAAACAATTTTTCTTCTCTTCCCCTTGGATATAGTAATTGCTGATAGGAAGAGAATATGTCACATTTCAGAGCATTTACATGTATGGAACAACTGGTCAAGATGTACTACCAGTAGAAGGATAGGGACCCTGTTTAGGAAAGAGGGAGACTCCATTCAGGACTGGGAAACCAGTCCATATTTAGAGGAGTTGGAACTGAGTTGCTGGAAGTAACTGGTGATCACAGAAGTTCTGTCATGTTTCTGGTCCTTTGTGAAAGGTAACACATGGTCAGTATCATCACTGCCTACGTAATACAGAAAGAGAAAGCCAGTGTATGTTCCTTTTGTTTTAATTTTTTCCTTCTTCTCACCTCTCTCTGTTTTTTCCTTGTTGTTTCATTGTAAACTAACCTTTGGGGCTTCTCTCCACGGGCATCTGTCCCTGTTTTGGTAGCTCATGGTCAGTCTGCTATCCTGTGTCATGTGTTTCCCATTCCTTGGTCTTCTGCCTGTCCGCTGGTCCTCTTAAAGCAGACTTCTGTGCAGGATCACAGTGTGATGCAGATAATTGACGTGATGTCTCCTTTTGAAATAGCTCCTTTTTTCCACATGTGGAAAACTTCATGAGATGTGTCAGGACCAACGTGCTGAAAATTGGAATCTTTGATTCTTCAGTTGATTTAAAACAAATTATTTTCTTGAAATAACAAACTTTTTAACTACTGAAACTCAAAGACTGTAGAGACACTAGTTTTGAGGTGTTTATGTTCTGCTAATCATGCTTGATGTTTGCTTTTTTTAATTATTGCTGTTTACTTCTACTTTATCATGTTTGCTTAAAGCTAGATCAGGATATTCTCCACGCAGTGTGAGGCATTTATGGAGAAACATGCACATTAAACTTTTGGAAATCTGATCAAGAAATAAGTCATGACATATATTTTCCATCTAAAAATGTCTTTTAATAATACCTCCATTCAGTGTTTGTGGTGGTGTTTTTTTGTGTTTGTTTTTTTTAAAATTCACATTAAACCCACACTAAACAAAAATATAGCTTCTAGAGCCTAAAATTATAAAGAAATTACTTGCAAGGAGCCGTCAGTGCTGTCTACATGATGAAAGCCATTCATAAAGCATGGATTAGACACTGTATCTTCAAATCATCGTTGCATATTTATGAGTACACCTGTTATATAAGCAGTGGAAAGTGCTGAGATTCCTCCTGGCCTGTGCCACTGTTAGCAGGGTGAAGAAAAACAAGATCATTTGTCAGTTTAAGTCTTTTAAATCCAAAGTGGAGCCTTATCTGCCTAATAGCCTAATACCAGAGAAAGATACTGTGTGTGTTCAGCGGGGTTGCATTCATGTGACTGTCAGCGGCTGAATTACTGTTCTCAGTTCTATATAAAGATTCCAGCTCCCACCCTGCCCCTCCCTGGCAGTGTCATTTAGCACAGTGTGCAGCATGCAGGATGGCTATAAAACATACCTGAAATACTGAAGTGTGTCTCCTTTCACACTTGTGTATGGAAAAGAAGAAACAAATAAAGGGCCAACTTCTTGGCCCATACCAACTTCCTTGCTCTCTTGGGTTCAGCGCCAGCTGAGGTGGAGTCATGTTACTTGCACCTATTTTCAAGCATGGCCTATATTCAGGGGAAGAGTTGGGGGTTTGTAAGACTACTGTATCCTGCATCTCTTCTCTGCTCAGTGCAAGCGTTGTCTCAGTTTAGACTTGTGTTGAGTACCTTCAAAATACAGCTCCCTGAGGAGCCCACTTGCAAAAACAGTCCTGCAGTGCTATATGATATGGGATGAAGCTGACTGTTTTCAAAGTCCTGGCCAATGTTCCTGCTGCTGTGCTACTGTTTACAGGTGAGTCATCGTTCCAGTGATGCTTGGCTGTACAAAACAAAAAAACCTGAAAGAAGCAGGGAAACAAGAAGAGGAAGAAAATATTGTAGGTGGGTTTTTTTTTTTTTTTGGGGGGGTTTTCCCCAAGGGAATTTCTTTTTGTAGCTTTTTAAAGTTGAATCAATTCAGCAAGCTGCTATGTAGTCCAGCTTCATAAATAAATGCACCCTACTGAGACCAGGGATTTGAATGGAAAATGGAGAAAAATGGATACATTGGGAAGAGATGTGTGTATAGAAACATTATAATCCAATTTTACTGGTGAATCAAGTATTTTATATAACTACTCTGTCTGAATATAAGGACTGTGAGGCATTAACACATGTTCCCCAGAAGCATTGTAAGCACTTTCTTCTTTGAGATACTCAAAAGCTGTGTGGACATGTTTCTGAGCAAACTGTTCTAGGCGGCCCTGCTTGAAAAGTCATTGGACAAGATGTCCTCTGGAGGCTCCTTCCAGCTTCAACCATTCTGTGATACACCCTTAAACTTCCACCCTCTCACAGATTAGTAATTTTATGCTTCCCAGTGCATTCCTCCTGGATTTCACACTGTATGTGGTTCTTGGAATTATGTGCTCAGCCTCTCCTGCAGTATGTTCTTACCTGCTATCAGTGACTTTCCAACTGAGATCTTCTGTAATACCAAGTTTTTAAATTTCAATGTGTAATTGAAGTTATGCCACATGCACATCAGTGATAGTCAACAAAAACATGCAATGTGGGAGGTGAAGCACTGTGTGTTAAACAGATACTTAATTTTCACACAGTTTCACTTACACTAATGTTACATTTTTGTATGCAAAACTTGATCATATCAATAAATCTTCATCTCATGTAAATGATCCAGAGTTCAAGCGTGGGTAAGGTTGCTTGTGATGATTTTGATACTGTCATTGCGGTCATCACTCAGGTATATATCTGTCAATTAAACAGTTCTTAGGCTTTTTTTCTGTAAGGTAGAAGTATATGCCCATTTGTATCTGTGGTAGACTAATTCCTTTGGTTCTGTTAGGAGCAGAGAAATTAACAGAACTGATTGACTTTGAAAATTGGGTTTTTTGATTACTTATTAACGCTAATTTTAGACATGAAATTATCTTGAATGTTGATGAGGTCTTTCATTATTTTTATTGAAACCTGTTTTGAGAGTTGCATGCAACTGTAGTCATCCACTTAAATATCACATATTTTTTCTAAGTTTTATGTCAGTAGTGCAATAATGAATCCTCCTGACTGGGGTAGAAAGTAGTCACCAGATACCTTGTCATTGCCGAATCATGCACGAGATCTTCTTAGGAAAGCTGTTTGTTGACTGTGGTTCTCAGTTACATGTTTGGCCTCATGCTGTTAATTCTTTCCCAGCCACGAGGCTTTCTTTTCCTCTCTATAAAAAGGAAAGCTGGACTTATATTTTTTTGGGTATGAACACAGCTTTTAAATATGGAAGAACTTCCATATCCACATTGTCTCTTGACTCTTCAGGGAGCAGCTGGACATAGCTTTTGCAAGAGAAAGTTATGTAGAGTATGGTTGCAGTTCAGCAAAGCATTTTAAGCATGTGTTTCAGTCTCAGTGCCAGTTTAACTTAAACCAAATTGTCACACATGGAGTGAGCACATCTGTGTCCTGCATGGAAAAACCACATCTCTGGCATCTTCATTGTTTGCCTGAAAAAGATAGTGTCAATCAAGGGATCAACAGACTTTCTTTTGGATTGCTGTGTGAATGGTTAGGAATCTTAAAAGCTTTTTTTGTTCTGTTTTTAAAAGATGCTCCACTATATATTTAACATTGTCAAGTCATTGGATGAAGAACAAGAAGACTGCCCGTATCTGCTTCTTATTCTGTTTGTTTTCTCTGTGCTTTACTGAATTTGTAGAGTTAAATGATTTTAGGTGATGACATTGTTAATTTCTACAGTGTGGGATTGGAGGCCTTAAAACTTAGCTTGCTTCTGTACCAGAGCCTCAGAAACAGAATTGAATTGTCCATGTTCTGTCTAGAAAAAGTGTTTGTGGTTGCCTTCAGGGTAAAGATAGTGATTGCAGATGTCAGGATGGCAATATTGGATGCCAAGACCTGAGATCAGATTGATGTAAGTCAGTCAAAATCCTGTGCTGAAGGGTACAGTGATAACCCCAGTTCTCAGATAGGGAGGAAAGTGGGAAGTCTTGTGATATTTGAGAATCTACTTTAAAATCAGACTAACCAGATAACAAGGAGAGAATCTATTTTTATTTTCATGAGATAGTGCATGTCAGCAGAATGGAAGATAAGATAATAATACATGTGCTGGTGAAGGATTCGTTCGATATGCCTGTGGTGAGTTGTCAGAAGCCACATGTCATGGAGAGGAGCCTCTTGTCTGCAGCCAAGCAAGTGCAGTCCCCTTAAAAGCTCAAGGCAGGTTCTTGTGTTCAATATACCTGGTGCTTTTGAGTGACAGTGAGGAGATGAGGGATCACAGCAATTGCCTTTCCTCCTAAAAACAAGATCTAGGCACCCATTTTCTGCAAAATGTTTTGAGCCTGTTTCCCCTCACCTTTTGCTGAAAGGCAAGAAGAGGGAAGAGCAAGGAAAAAAGAGCAAGATTGGAGCTGTTATTTTTCCTAATTTTTTTTTTTTAACAAAAGGCTGATTACTGTCATCACCACGCAAAGACAAAAATGCTTGTCTCCTGTTTTCGAGGGCTTAGTTTGCAGCTCGGGCATATGGAAAATCTAGACTTTCCACTTTTCCAAAAAAAGAAAAATCTAGTTTTCTAAAGACACTATTCCAGCCATTCTTTTATTAGAAAAAGAGGCAGTTGGGGGATGGGAAAGAAGATACTTTCTCCTCTGGATTTTCAAAAAGTGAAAAAAGAATGGGAGAGGCCAAGTGACAGGTATCTCTTTCTTTGTTGCTTAACATTGTGTGGCAAAGGCATAAATTGTAACAGTTTTAGAAATTTGGTAGTGTATTGCTGTGATCAAGACATCAAATAAAAGATTTTGTTCATGGATTATGATTATGACTTGTTTTGCATTTTTATTTTCATTTTCCTTTTACCGTCCATCACGATGTTTCCTCGGTCTACCTGAGGTCTACTGAACTTGGTATCAAGGATCACTACTTTCCCATTGAGTTTGATTTGCTTCATTAAGCTGTATGAAAACATAGCAGCTGTGAGGAGCCCAATACTCTTGTAATATCCCATATTTCGTGTGGTTTAGTCCTTTGTTCCTGTGTTTCGTAAGATCTGAATACTGGAAGAAACTGTTGGTTGTTCAGTAAAAGGAGTCTTCTGCAAAGCCTAGTACAAAATTCTGTTTGTACCTACTACTGTGGGGTGAAGAGGGTGAGAAGTTACTGTGCCCCTATGATGGAATAACTAAAATTTAGGCATTAAAACATACTTGAACAAGGACTCTGTATTCCATTAAAGACTAAATGTGACACATTAGACAACCTAGGAATTTAAGTGTGGAAACAACTCTTGAGGCAATGATTTATTTTGGTGATATTTAAGAAAGTAGCTTTTTAAATTGTAAAAATCAGTTAGATATCATTATTTTTACATGCTTCCTATGTGTATATTTAAAGATGTAAAGAAATATACATGCAGAGAAGATGGGGAAGGAAAAATCTCACTCACAGACTCCCCAAATGAACAAATCTTGCCACTTAAGGGAATGTTATGGGAAGTAGCAACTCTCTTAGAGATAGACATGCACAAGTTATCCCCTTTCTGAATCACAGATTTTTCCTCAGCTTTGTGGCTGAGATGTGCAAGCTCCCTCCCCCACCGCGCTCCCAATTCCTTAAATAACGGCTGAGGTCAAGAAGGACAAGGGATAGATTGCTGTCACAGGGCCTTCCAAGTCACACCAAGATACTTCGGGTTTCTTGATGCTCAGTCTACAACTGTCTGGTACAAGAAGATAATTTTAATCCTATTTTATTTATTGCTTCTCAGTAATGTTTTGGCATTTATACCGACTCGCACCCTTCCTAATGAGTCACCAATGATTTTGTTGTTAAATGGATTTAACAAATATCTTTATTCCAGTTAGTATTGTGATGTGTATATTTCTACTCAGTCACATGAAAGGAATTATTGCTGTTACTGAATTTACAATGATGTCTTTTGGCTCAGAACAATTAACCATAATGACCTTGGTACTTCCAAATACACAATGAATAGAGTAAAAGTCTGTTGTATATATCTTGAGGCTTATTTTAACACATTGTGCCTTTCCAATTGCAGTATCTGGTGATCTCTGTAGGGGCATTTTGTTACAAAATTCTCTGGTTCCCACTGAACCAAATTTAAAACTGGAGCAAATTCAGACCCATGTAATTGATTGGGAAAATAATGAGAGAGAAATCAGTTTGGCAGACGGGGACACAGACATACAGAAAGTCTTTGGATAGAAGCAAAAGAGCTTTGAAATCCAAAGCTGGTTTGCAGACTTCTCAGCAGATTTAGGCTGAATTGAACTGTAGGAGAGGTAAATACTGCTCCTGAACAAGAGCCCTTCTTCTGTCCTTGGGTTGGTGGCTGAATGTACGTGCTCAGGACTCCTTGTCATTGGCAGAAGCAGTATCTGCTTCTCGGAGCCTTAGCATAGGCAGGAAAGCTGTAGTGATTTCACAATCTGAAGCAGTGGCTGCTCTGGCAGCAATTTAGTTTGCCAGTGTCCAGGACCAATTTTGCTGAATTGTGTGTAGATGAACATGTGCCCTTAAAGTTATATCTTCACCCAACATGTCAATAAGTGTGCTCCAGCATTTAAAAAATAACATATCAGTGCCTCAAGGCATGAACAGTGATTTACTTATTTATTTGTTTATTTGGTATTTCAGGGATTGTTACCTGTTTTATTTGAGTTTTTCTTTCAGATAAGAAAAAATTCTTATGTCTACTTATCATACACACATGAAATGATTCTCCCACTAATTGCAACCTCACGTCTAAGATTTTCTGGATGAGCTCCAGTTCTTGTTAGATCACCATCCTTTCCTGTGCTGGGGAAAAACTGTATTTTGTTTCCATCTTGAAGTTCTCCAGTGGTGATTCATCCTCAGGTCTTAGAAAAGGCTCTTATGTTTAGGAAACTGATACTGTATATGTCATGTTAAAAAAGTATTCGCTTTGGACCTGAGCTTATGTATTATTGGCAAAACCTGGTTGATATAAGTTGGAACACTGAAGTTGAGCTCCATTGTACCTTAAGAAATGGAATTACTACTGTGGGAGCACTATGTTACCACTTACAGCCAAGGACAAGTGTTTACATCTTTCTTTACAGTCTATTATAAAAGGCTGTGGGGCATTTAATTGTGGACTGTCCTGAGAAAAACTTGACTGGAAATTGCAGTATTAAATTCACATAAAAACAAATTTGTATCAGAATAATGTTGTGAAGTTCTGGAACTGTGGATTATATTATTTACTTATGGAAGTCTGTAGATATAAACATAATTGCATAAGACGGACTTTTTATTTTCGATTTTAGTCATATTGAATCTAAATAGAAGTGAAAGACATGGTTAAAAGTGGGCACATACTTAGGGCATGCATGATTAAAGAGTGCTGTCTAGGGGTGGATTGCAGAACTAGAGCGAGAAGAAGAAAACATCCACAGGGCATGTAAAAGAAAGGATACCTGGAAAATCTGAAGGAGTTCAACTGGTGATATAAGGAATTCATGATGAGGAAAACCAAGACTGTATGAGGAATCTCAGCCATTTTGGGAGTCTATCCTATATCCAGTATTTTTAGTTCCAGTAGTATTGAAGTGAACACAAAACCTTCTTCTGCAACTATTTTTAAGCCTTATAGTCTTTTCTGTATTGAGTTCTTCAGCCTCAAAGACTTTAACATCTGGAATAATTTGATACTTCTGATCATCTAAACAATATTTGATGATAATGCTGTAATACTGTACACCGCTGTAGAAGTCCTAAAGAAGGAATAAGCCTGAAGGTCCTTTAATGTTTGGTTTTTTTTCTCTTTCCCTATATGCTCCTACTTTTAAAGCTGGATGAATTGTATTTTGTATGTAGCTGTAACTTTTCAAAATGTTCTTTTAATAGGCAGGAACTGCAGCCCTGGAAACACATGATTCTTCTTACTCCCTCTTGCCTTTTTTCTGTCTGGCACAGACAATGAAGGAAAAACAGTAATAGTATCCAGTGGACAACAGGAAAAAATACACTATTGGAACATTTTAGCAGTGAAGCAACAAGCATCTATTCTTCAGCACCAAAGCACAGTTTACCCTTCAGACAGGTTCTGTTGTTCAGGTGGTAATCCCTCAGGGTGGCATTGCCACTCTTCTGTTGCTTGTGAATGAAGCTGAGGCAGCTGACGATGTCTTCTGGTAGCTAACTGTGCCACTGCTTAGTTCTATACATTTACTAATATCATGACTAATAAATATACTGGACTGTGATTTGAAGGACCTCGTGGAACACATTCACTTCTGCCACTTTTTCTGTGGCTTTTGTGGCTGCATTCACAGTGAAATGGTACCAGCTGAATCCCAGGAAGAATGACAGCATGTCTCTGCAATTAACTTTACCAAAAAAGATGCAGCAGGATTAGAAACATTACTTTGGTGTTCCAAAACACTTTTTTTTTCTTTTTTTTTTGACTCTCCAGTTTGGTTCTTCAGGGATTTTAAAGTCCATCTCTAGTTCAAATATAATTTTGTGGGTTATTTTTCATGCTGGATGTAATACTGAAAAAATATGGTGGATTTTTTGAGAGTTAATCATCGTAGTTTGTCACAAGCTCTTTTCATGGCTCAAAAACATTTAGTGTTGTTGTAACTTTTAGATTCTCTTCTGTTGATAAAAAAAATTATCTGAGTTTGGAGCATACTGAAGAGGATGATGAAGGATAGCCCAGACCTCTGGAGGCAGCCAATTTGGGTAGAATCTCAGAATGCCCTGTTGTCAGTTTTCAAATGAGGTGTCCACATCAATCAGCTGTGAAAGATTATTATCTGAAAATCAGGCAGTGATTTACTTAAACAGCAGTTAGTTTCTTTTCCAGAGCTCAGATTTGTGTAATTCCTTAGATGATTTTCTCCACAATTTCTCATAGTCAAGAACTGATATGTAAAATAAGAGTTCAGTCAATCTTCCCTACATAGTATATATATTTTTATTTTGATATGTGTTATGCAAGTAGCACCTGAAAGCCTAAGCCTTCATCTGTCAAAACTAGCATTGAAAATCACCATGGGCCAGGGCTGGTTCTCTGCTTCTGTGATGGAGTGGCCCAGCCTGGCTCTGAACTTTTTCACAGCATATGTTCATATCCAGACTGCTTACTGTGAGCAGTCTGTGATACGTGCTGTTCCCTGAACTGTGTCGGCTTTATCTGGGGCAGTGCTGGCTGTCATGGGCCAAAACTGTGTCAGTGGGAGCACTAACTACCAAACACAACTCTGGGTCCATATTTGACCCTGTGCCCTGGCCCAGTTGTATTTTCTGATTATTGCAGCCATGAATAAACCCCTTTGTTTTTAAGAAGATAACATGACAACAGCTTCAAAACTGAAGCTCTTCCCAAAGAAAATGAATGGAAAAATGCAGTGCAGCCTGAAGACTGTCCCACAGCAGCCCCGTGTGGGGCTTTTGCCATCACATTTGCCTTGCTTCTTTCCCAAGGGGAAAGTAGAGTACTCACACTTCTTAGAGATTACCTATTTAACAAAAGGATAAGAGTGATAAAATAACTTTACCTTGAGATGTGGAGGTTTTGTTAAAAGAATAGAGAATATCACACAAAGGATTACTGCAGTCAGTGCTGAGTGCTATGTGGTGCCAATTCAGAGTTCATGAGCCAGTAGTTGGTCACTTGGCATGAAGGTGGCTGCTTGGCTTCTTTATGAGGCAAGGTTGTTAGTGGGAAGCAGGAGGAAGAAAATAGAACTGACAGAAAAATAGTTTCCAAATTGAAAGCATTTGCTTTTAATCAGGGATACTAATAAATATTTTTTTCTAAATTTTGACATCCTGTGTTTTGGTCAATTATTTTTTTTTCCATAAGCTGATGTCATCACTGGATCCAATATGCAGTTTCAGAACTATTGCTGTAGATTGCATCATAGTGTTAAAACTTTTCAGTTTTGACCCAGAATGTCTGTTTTAGAACAGTAAGCATATGACCCATTTTAACCACATCATGGCAGTTTTAATTTAATTGTAATGTAAACCAAAAGCAAGCTGGATCTGGGTGTTTATGATTTCAGTGGGTAGGGTTTTTCTTTAAACTGCAATTTTATGCTTTTATTTCTACAGGCTCAGGAATACAGGGACGGGGATGGAGTGCTCCATGGAAGAGTATTGTTTAAAAAATGCTATCTCCTCCTCTTGATTTTTGTTTCCCATTTCCTGACCTTGTGACATTTCTGAAAATAAAGAAATCTTTTCAGTTCATACTGTGGCATATTATTGATGTATTTTTCAATTTCATTAGGTTTTAGAATTTATTATTAAAACACAAAGATAGCTTATGGTGGGAATTAAGAGCCAGCCAAATGCTTGTGGGTAGTTTGAAATTGTCGCTTAAAAAAAAAGGGTCACAACAAGCTTGAGACAAATATAACTGTTGTGATAACTGTTTGCAAAAGAGAAAGAAAATTGGAGATTATTGTGATATGAAATAATGAGACAGTGCGTAAAAGAATACATGCTGGGAGTCGGGGTAAAAAGTAGCAATTGTAACTGCAAATCCTTAGACGATTTTGAAAACAAATACATGCAGTGTGTCTGAGGGAAACTGTTCTGCAGCATTTGTTCTTGCTGGGTTTTGCACCCGTCTAATTGTGCTAGTTTCAGAGAGTAGCAGTAGATGTTCTGCTATAATGTCTCAGTGTTTTGAAGTATAAACCCCTTCTGTTTTAGATTTTACTCAAGCAGGGAAGTTAGCAGAGCACAAAAATGTAATTTAGGAAGTTATTAAAGTGCTCTTTGAGGAAGGGATAGTCTTGATACTGAGGCCTAATACTTCTGCTCTAGGCTATTGAAGTACCTCACTGACAAATGCACAAACCTTCCTTCAAATATGAAGGTATTTCTGTTACGTGAGTTTTTTCTTGCTGTGTTTTTTTACAATTTATTTTATGAGACTTCTCTTCAGGTGCCTCACCTGGGTATCAGACTACCTAGGTACTTATTTCTAAGAGGGGACAGTTACGTTCAGAGGGAAGGGACTGGCTCAGATATGTGGCTAACGATGTAGGTGTTCTGTCAGAAAGGCATAAAGCCTTATTTACAACTGATTTAAATGAAATAATCATAACCACTGTTACCAATAAATGACAGTAACAACTGCCATTGAAAGGTGTGGTAATTAAAGATTTGAGAAATAATTTATTATAGTCTAGGAAATAATAATGTTAACTTTTGTGGATATATAAAATATTTATCTTGCCTTATAGCACAGGTAAGTTCTTCTGTCTTATTTTGTGTCCAATCTTAGACTAAGAGAAGTGAGGTTAACCACCATATTCCTTCAGAATAACTGGAATCTAGCTGTGATGGCAAAGAGAATTCATAGTGTCTGAAATTGTGGAGCGAGCATTTTGATTTTTGCTGTAGTTTTAGTCAGATCAAAAAAAGAAAGCAGCAAATATATCTTTAGAAGCCAAGATATGTGAGGAGATCTCCTGTGAGAGAGGATATTGGTATTACCACACACCTTTTCTTCTGTCCCTTGACTTTTGATATGATTCAAGAAAATGGCTCTATCATGAGCTTACATTCACCCTTAGTATGGGCCACGTTTAGACATCTTTAAAAGTTGTCTCCTGTATTGGTGCTTTCTCTTAATCAAAACATTTCTGCCACATCAAACACAGATTGGATTCTTTTCACTGTAGGGCAGTTTGTTGGAGGCCATCTGAGGAGCATGAGTAACAGCATGGAATTCAGAATTGTTACTCACTTTGTTTGTGTTTTTATTTGTCTTAGTAAATGAAACAAACATACCTAGTCTCCACTCTTATCCTTGATTTATAGGAATTTGCCATGTTCGTGTGGCTCCATTTGCTGGTGGTTGGATCTCTGCATAAGGCTGTTTTTGGCTCTTCTTCGTCTTCTAAATGGGTGCCACTTACTGCAACAATGTGCCTAATGGAGTCTAATTCTGTGATCTGCAGCTTTGGGATTTTATTAATGTGTGGTTTCAGATATTCTCGATATTTGTTTTGATGAATTGTCACAGTTTGCTTTGTAAAATCATAAATAAAGTTAATAATTAACCAAGAATGTTCTGCCAGGAATTAATGTGGGTTTTTTTGTTGTTTTGGTTGAGTGACAAATTTAAGCAGCCCATAAGTATATCCCTGTATTTTCTTTTAATGTTCCCAGCCCTAGATGAGGACGGTTACCTCTAATGTATTTTAGTGATATTGTGCCTCATCCGTGAACATCCTTGTGCTGCATTTATTTGCATGAATTGCCAAAAAGTTATCCCAGGTGTACAGAAATGATGCAACGTTACAAAATATTTTTGAAGTAGTGCTGCCTTTAACGACAGTCTGTATCCTGAGACTTGTTTAGTGTTTCTGGTTAATTAGTGCATCCATGTAAAAATTGTAGTCCTGGCTGTGATGCTGGAAATGCAAGTTAGTTATTAGCCTCAAAGTCCATAGAAACAATATGGTCAGATGACATAATCCCGAATCTCGTTGTTAAATCACTTGTGTCTTGCAGAGGAATGTTCCTACCACATGTTAATTTTTAGCGGACAGTGTTTCTTTTTGTGTATGAAATAGTGCATTGTGTAGCAGAAAACAGTGCCATACAGTATCAGGACAGAAATATTGATGGAAAAAAATTGTTACCAACATTCATGTTTTCCACACTTGTTCTGGGCAACATTATCTTCTGTTGGGTTAGCTATATAAAGATCTGATGGGACAAGATTTTATGTCATTGCCTTCCTATTTCAGTACATCTACAAAATCTTAATGGTGTTACAGATACCTTCTATATTCTACGTTACTATTTTCCCTTCCTGTATGGATTACTGCTTAGGGCATATCCACAAAGTAAATTTAGCTGTGTCCTAACTCTGCTGACAGCTACAAGATTAAATGTCTGTGTTCTAACTGATGGTGTTTTGATGCAGAGAGTACCAGAGCTATTCTTGAATTCTTTGGAAGAACGTTATGCCTGCACCCCCAGTGCCAATGTGAGAATTTCTGTACCTGTTGCATCTGCTTGCTTAGGTTTTTAAGCACAAGCTTTAAAGGAACAATCTTTAAAGATCCGGAGTTAGCTGGCATTCATTGGAATTTCCTTTACATCTTTATTAGTCAAAGATGATTGACTTGTGGAAAGTGTGAATCTGATTGTTTCTTAAAAAACTTGAGTTATTAAAATTTTTGACAGCACACATGTCCATTTCATCAGTTTCATCTCAAAAGAACAAACGAGAAACTTAGATGATTTAAACATTTTAGACGTCGTGTACACTTTACAAACTGAAAAACCCTTAAGGGTTTTGGAGTCACCTGGCTGAAGCCAGTCAGAAGCGTGATACCCTGGATGCATAACTGCACCTCTGAGCACGAACAGAGGTTTGCTAAAGGTGTGAGTATGTCCGGACATTAACCCTAGACCATTTGTCACAGGTTTAACTTGACTCCTTGTTGTGAAGGGCTGCTACTGCAGAAGCACACCTTGACCGTCTGTGGAGGGCAGTTAGGTGTAGGGAAGCTGAAAGTCCTGTACTCCTTCGCCACCTCGCATGGAGTATTAGAAAGGTCTTCAGAAATGGTTGACTGGGGGAATAATGGTTTAAGATTGAATATTTACATCAGGTACCATAAAACCCCCACTTCAGCTGAGTTGTTGTTCCATGCATCCTTTTCCACAAAAGACAGATATTTAATTTTTATTTTATTTGCTTTTACCTAAGAGAGAAATAGCAAAAAAGCACTGAGGAGCTGTTACTGGAAAATTCCAACTCTTACTGTGTTTCTTGGAGAATATTTCAAGTATAGTCCTGTTTTTCCTAGTCATATGTTGCTGTTGCTGACTGATTGGTTTTTTTAAGTTTTATTTTTTGAACATGTGTTTTAACTGACTTACAGATGTTTTGTGTGAACAATGCTACAAATAATTTCACTCCATCTTCAAAGCCAGGCATTTTCCTGCATGAAGTGTGAGATGACCTGTGTTTGATGTTGCTCATTAGTAGCAGTGAACTGTTACTCTTGGTCTTGCATGGTGCCCTCTGAAGTTGTCTGCATCCTACATAATCACCACAGTTACCTGTAGTCTGCAGATGTGAGAAACCTTTCCTAGTGCAAAGGTAAACTGGCCTACATTGCTGGGAACTTGATTACAGTGTGAAATGCTATATTTTTATCACTCAAGCTAAACATTTGAGGCTTTTTGTAAGGTTGCAATCAGCTTTATATGTCTTAGTGATTTTATAAGCCTTCTGTGACTGTTGGCCTAAAATGTTTTGGAAAAAGTCTATTTAATCCTCTGAAATTATATCTGATTCTTATTTGTGTTTTTTGACAGGACAATACAGAATTATGGGGGAATTTTAATTGTATTAAAAATTATATTCTATCCAGGTATGTTGGATACTTACAAAGTAATATTGCAGAAAAATGGTAACTTACTGCATATATTATAGCAGTGATGTGCTGCTTATGCAAAATACTGTTAAGTAAATTGAGCATCAGTGTCTATTTTCAATCTTATTGCAAAAATGTTAGTCTGATGACTTGAGGTGATTGTGTCCAGTCTTCTAAATAGTTTGTATCAACAGGAAGTTTAAGATGGTGCTGGTTTTGTCTAGTGGGAAAGTTAGAGGTACACTGGTCATATTCTGCATATTACTTCTGGATATGTGAGGTGATGATGTGGATGCTCTTTTCTCATGTGAAGTTTTCAGAATGTATTAAATGGAGACAGAAATCTTTTTCTTTCTTGTTGAGAACATTGTTGCTTTTGGTGAATGCAAGGCTCAGTCACTAAAGGGGTAGATATATGTAAATATCTTGTCTCCCTTCTAGACGAGATTTATAGACTCATTTTTCCCCAGCTGAAGCTTTTGAGTGAGCCTCAGCCCAGACAAAGTCAATGCAAAGCTTTAATCCATTCCCGTGGAGCCAGGGTTGAATCCCAGTGGCCTGGTGGGGAACAGCAGAGAGGAACTGATGCAAACTCTATCATATTTACTGCTGCTTGCACAGACGTTCCCTGTGAGCAGCCTGGGAGCCGTGCAGGGCACCGTATGCACCATGATGTATACAGCAGAGGGGTAGTTCAAATGTAGAAGTGTTTTCTTATGCTAGAATATTAGTATTACTAAACTGAATAGCCTATAAAAATGAATGTTCATGTAACAAAAGGTCAATTTTTTTTGACACTTGGACACTCACAGCAAAGTGTTATTTGTTTTATTGTCACTTTTTTAATCAGCTAAAAAGAATAGTCAAAATCTCAGGAGCATATGAATGTGAGAGTACCACTGAATGGATTATTATTCTAGAGATGTTTTTCTTGCTGCCTTATCACATAGACAGAATTACAATGAATTTGTTTTTGAAGATGAATACATTAACACCATTGGTATGTCTCTCTGCTTGCTCATTCTGTGTTTGTACTCCAGGGTTTGCAGTGCAGAGTAGGCTTAAGGAAGTGTCGTTATGAGCACTTTGTAAATCTCAGTATCTAAACATTGGTTACAGTAAATGTCTACTACTTTGTTTGAAGGGCAAGGCTCACAGATCTGTCCATCTTGGTTTTCTTTACTTAAAATTACTAGATTTATGAAAATCTGCCTGTTCCTGAATTGCCTGCTTGGTTGCTGGTGTGGCCTTCTTTGTAACAGGGAACTAGAACTGTATCTGCAGGTAACTTGTGTCTTCTCTGATAAGTAGCTCAACGACTCCTACCAAGTGGCTATTAGTAGACAGATTAACTGATGTGAATAAAATGATAGGAAAGGTACAATAAAATGTTCACAATAAAAGCACTTGAAATATGCATTACAGGTAATTAAGCTATGTGTGTTTGATATAACTGGTGATGTTATTCATGTCAAAAATTCTCACTGATTTTGGAAAGTGCTAAATGCGTATATATGGAAAACAAAAAAAAAAAGGTGAAACGGAACTCTGGAGTTGAAGCTCCAGCAGTTACTTGTGTTATGACATACTTTTTGGCCAGATGGAGGCTGGTTGTCTGACTGGTTAAGTAATACATAGCTCTTTATGTTAAGTATGACTGCTTTTTTTTTTAATGCAGTCAGTTTTTAGCAACAATCTTTGAAGTGGTGGTGGGTATAATGTGTGTATGTGCTGAATAAATAAATGTGGCTAATTAATTATCAGTGCAGAATGTTTTTGTAGAGAGAAAGGAAATGTTAAGTAAAATAAAAGGTAAAATTATAGTTAATATGCCATAAACTTGCATCTGTTACACTGTCTATGCAAGGAAGGTACACTGCTCTAGAGTATTATTGTAGCCTGGTAGTATTTTTTTGTCTGTAGTTGCAAAAACAAATGGAAATGCTGCATTGTGTAGAGCAATATCTCACATACTGCATGCTCTAAAAGTATGTGAATAATGGAACAAAACATCATGGAATAAATCTGAACTATCAAGTGAGTCATATTAAGGTAATTGGAGCAGAGACCTAATAAAAAAGCAAGCTTGTAAAGTAGCCCATACTTGAGATTAAAGCTGTATCCTTAGTCAATATGGGAACGAGAAACTAACACTTCTGCATTGTGCAAAGCTTTACTTGACACTGAAGTTGTCACAGGAAGCTCAAGATATGTTTATGGGGTAGTTTATAGCTTGCACTGCTTTTAAAAACAGCAGGGGATAAAAGAGTTAATGTCTTGAATAGTTATTTATGGCTTTTTTTTTTCTTTGTTAGCTTCTCACATCCAGGAAACAAAGCTTCAAACAAAGAAAAGCTGTTTAAGAAACACTCTAGATCCTTACTAGTAATAAGGGCCTTGCTGTTGCACTCAACAAAGTACGCAATTCTAACATCGGAGCATTCTTTCTCTCTTCTCTTTCCTTCATTATCGTTGTTGAACTTGACAAAGACTGATTCATCATTGCTACACTAAGGTGTGGAGAGCAGCTATGATCAGAGTGCTGTTGTGCAAGGTTGCACATGCACAGAACCCTTGCTCTGAAGGGCTCCAGAGCAGAGGCAGACAGCAAAGAGGTGCTGTGGTGGCTAACAAACCAAAATCAAAGACTGATTCCCGTGTTCAGCCTGGTGCCCTGAAAGTGTTCGTTGTTTGCCAGCTTCTCTACTGATCCATCGTCACAGCTCAGACGCTGTCTGCTAGGAAAAGGCTCACTTCTTGGGAAGGCTCTTTTTAGCAACAGACTCAGACTGCAGCATGAAGAATTAGAAAAACTGCTTAGAAGTCTCCCAGGGTGTCATTTGATAAGAAATCAAATGCTGCTCTGCACTTACTGCCAGGTTGTCCTGAAGGATTCTTCTTCCCAACTTGTGCCGGTCAGGATACTTTGTACCTTTTTCCTCACTGGCCTTCCACACTGAAGTTTTATGCCTGCATATCTGTGATACAAGCTATTTTGCTTTCATTTGGTGTTAGCTAGAGACCTCTCCCACAAGATACACCACTGCTCTTGTAGATTGAAATTGTGGGCAAACTCCTTTCATGTCTAATCAGTCGTTCATCAGAGGGAGGATTCTGCAGTATCTGTTAAAACTAGGTTTTCTCCTTCAGCTTAAAAGAGCTTAAATATAATTTTGTTGAAAAAAATATTCAGCCATTTCACAAATAGTTTTTGTTGATACAGCCATTTTTCTTTAAAGAAAGCACACTTTGTGTGCCCCTATTTCCATATTCACCAAATCAAAGAGTGCTCTTTCTAGCGCTTGGATGCTGCAGAATCACTGAAACTGTGATAGAAAATAGTCAGCATTCTTGCAGCCATCTTTCCATTTAAAAAGATGATCATATCTGAAATTTATTCCAGAGGAAAATATCTCAAACTTTAGTGGAGTTTTTGCATTCTAGTGTAGGTTGTAGGTGTCTTATTGTGTGCTCTAACTGCAGCTGATTTGTTTCCACTCCTATTTTTGACTGCTTCCCAAAATGAGCTCGATGAGAAGAGATCATAAAAACATCACTCACGGATATACTTAAGTCATATAAATACATACTAATGTATTAAAGAAACTTCCTAAATATTCAGCCCAATTCTAAGATACTGCCAGGACTAATGAAGGACTTACCATGAAATCCTTTTCAGAACTGCTTCCTGCCCTCCTAAGATATTTAATTCTGCAAGCTGCAAGTCTGTGACTGAGGGCCCTTATCCTGTTTCCAAAGTCACGCGCAAATCTGTTGATTCTCATGGTATGCTTCTTTGAAATAATATCTTGTCCTGTCTAGGAGAGCTGTTTGTTTTTTAAAAGATATGCAGTCTGTGCAAGGACAGTTTCACCCAGTGTTCTGGCAAAGTGAAAAGCCTGTATTGAAATGCATGGGAACGCATTAAAATGATGGAACCATCTAGATACACAGTTTTTAGCACAGCCTAACTTCTTTTTCCTAATCAAAGCCTTAAAAAAAGACAAAAGACTTGAGGTTACATTGCAGTGACATGTTTGGTGCTTCAGATAGCAGCAGGTGAAGGAATAGGTATCAAATCTTTGACATATGAGGTGCCTGCCATTCAAATTCTAACACGTACAATCACTTGCATCATCATCATTATTATTATTCTCATCATCTTCATCTTCATCATTATTGAAAAACATTATAATGATCACACTGTGGGAAAGTGCCTTGGCAGTGTCTTTCTTCTCTACACTTTCACGGTGACAAAATGTATGTAGTTAATGTTAAAAATATCGTACCCTGGCTGAGAAGAGACAGCATGACATTCTGGAGGCTTGCTCAGGTATTCTGGGGTCATGTAACTTCATTTTATGGGTTACTTTCAAAATGGACATGCATCCTGAAAATGCTTTAAACTGCATGTGTGGCTTCATAGTGGGATATACTCTTACAAAGTAGCAATGTGCTCTTTTTATATTCTGTTGATGTTGCTAGCAAACAGTGGTTTACTGTTTAGAAACTTGTGATATTGTAGTTTCAAGTGTGCAGAGAGAATTTAATCTTTAAAAGACTGGAAGTTTTCTTGAGCCTTTGATAGATTTTTTTTTTAACAGAAACAAGGAAACCGTGGGCTGTGCCTGAAATGCGCTGCTGAAAAATTCTATCTCTTAAAAACTTTTTATTTGGGCTAGGTGTTTGGGATACTAACTTAGCTTACTCTGTTCTCCAGAGACATCAGTAGAAAAGCCCCCTAAGGCTTTGCACAACAACTAAATTTTCATATCCATTTGTTCTTCAAAGTGTCCTTGGGGCTTTGGAAACTTACAGGATTAGGGAAGAGAGGTGCATCTATCTGATGCAAAGCGATAGTTCGCATTATGTTTAGGGATATAGTTCTGCAAGATTCTAGCAGAGAAAATCTGCCCAAATTGGATCCATACTATCCCATCAACCTTATTGAGTGGTATAGATTAAAATCTAAGACAGTATTTGGTTAACACATTTCAAATTTAAACTTAGGTGAGCTATAAAAAAAAAAGAAACTTAAACCTAAATACACCAAAGGGAGAAGATTTAACTTTAGAGAAAATTAAGTATATCTGTGTGTTAAAGCACATACAGAATGTCACACTGTTTAAGTGCAATGCATTTGGTTTCCATTGAGAAGAGGCGAAACTGAGAAGAGGCGAAACAAACAAAATGGAGTACGGCCTGCACACTATGAGAACAACAACCGCCTCAGCGAAAGTGCAGTCTCATTGAGACCGCTTCATTTCCAAGAAGCAGAAGTTAAAAACATTTCCTAAAAAAAAGGCTGCGGCCTGTGGTTATCAGGAGAGGCCAGACCGAGGGTCAAGAGCTTGTAACTATTGTTCGAACCCTATATCTGTTGTGTGGCGTGTAAACCCTATAAAAACCCTTTCCTACTGAGCACCAGGGTCGACTCTTCTGACTCCTGCGTGAGTTACGAGACGACCCGGAGCTCCGAAATAAACCTCACCTCGTGCGTTTGCATCAAGTCGGCTCCTCGTTTTCCTCTGAGGTGCGCGTCTGCCTGGGTAGAGGAAAGCTTCGCCTTTCAGAATGACTAGTTGCTGGGGCCTGAAGCCATGCTATTTAATTGGAGTCCTTTGTAGTTCCTGCTCTAGGTTTTTTTTTCTGGTGGTTGATGAGTAGGTTCAAACAAGATCCTTGTGTTCCATGATCTCAATCCAAAGTCTCAGGAAGTGTTTCTGAGTCTTTCTGCTGATTTCAGTGGCACTTGAAACCAGGGCCTATGTTGTCTGAAATTTGAATGCAAGCCCGCTGCCTTCAGAGTAAATTTTAATTTAAACAAATAATTTAAGTTACCTTACAGGACAAGGATCTACTCTGTTCAGCGTGTTGAATCGGTATGTCATACATTTTCTGTGTAAGTGCTACCACACTATGATTTGTGACCCTTACAAAGGTTAGCATCGCAGTTCTGTCATCATGCAGTGTGAATGAGACTGGAGACATTATAAAAGCAGCCTCCATAGAGTACAGCAAGATGTTTGAATCCACCTGTTTAGACACTATCAACTTTCTCCCTCTGGAAGAGGCCTCTCTGGGGTCAGGCTCCATTGTAGTTGAAGTTATATGTGTGAATAAATGAGAGTTGTAATGGTTGCAAAGATTTGTACATCTTTGAAATGCCTTGGAGCAGGCCAAGGCATTTTTAACACCTTTGGACACCAGAATCTCTTGCTTGCTTGCTTACTTACTCTTCAGCAGTAAATTCTGGTATAAGACATAGAAGCGTTAGGCAGCGGTCTGATCAAGGTCAGGATCAGCTCTGTGGAGTTTCTGCTTCCTCTGTTTTGAATAAAGTTTTGGATGTTTCTGTGCAGCTTCATTAGGAAAAAGCAAATAAAATAATCTTTTGAAATTTCCACCCAGGTCTGATTGGTCCTGTTGCCTGTGTGTTGTGGCACAGCAATGATCTGTAATGGTTTTACATTTAGGATGTGAGTGTAACCAGTGAAGTTTTAGCTGAGATCCTGGTCATCCTGTCTCACAAAAGGGGCTCTGGGCTTTACTGTTAACATCTGGGATCTCTCCAAACTCTGCCCAAATTTGAACACTTGCAACAGTATCCCAAGGCAAAATTTTAACTCTGATGTCAGTATTGAGGCTTTTTGCCTCTCTCTTGTCCTCAAAAATACTGTTGTAATGGTTTATATGTGACAGTCTTTTATTTATAAATTAAATGTGCTAAGTTTCTTTGCTTTATACAATGTTCTGTAATGGATTCTGAGACTGCTGCATGGATTATGCTATGCAGCAAAGAAGGTTTGTGACAGGCTGATGAACCTGTACTACCATATTTCTAATTCCTTTATTTTCTGTAAATACATAATAATATACCAGTTAGTTTTAGTTCCAAGTAATATCATTAAATCAGTATAGCTTGAAGTTATAGAGTCAGACTGTATAATGGCTAAGTCAGCTTTTTCACTAGTTCATTTTTTAATAGGGGTTTAAAAAAAGATGATCACATTCTTCTCATCTTTCATCGTTTTGTATTTGCATGGAAATAAATTATGGTTTGGAGATATGCTAGTATGAATATGATGAGACCATGCCTATCCAGATTTCATCTGTCTTCATTTTCATCTATTTAATGATCAAAATGTATTTGAGCCATAGTGTGGGCAAAGATTTTTGCTGGAGTGTCTTGCATATGTTACTGCTGGGAAAGCGATGAGCAAAACTTACTTAGGCCATGAAGGATGAGGAATTCCTTTTAAAGAGCTGCCCATGCTGTCAGGTGGGGAGTGATGGTCACATCAAGAAGACTGAGAGGTTGGGAGTGTGGAGGGACCAGACCAGGGCTGTGGCTTGACATTAGGGTTGCTTCCTGCAGTGATTCCTGCTCTACCCTTTTCTCGGGCACTCAGTGCTGTGCCATCCCTGCTTCCAGTATGACAGGAAATAGATCTGGCTTGGAACCTTGGCAAAAGTTTGCAAAACTGATCTAGTTAGCTGCATGGCTCTGTGAAGGGAGAGGGTGAGCTGCAGGAGTGGCTGTGGTGGGAAAGTCCTTATTGAACTATGGCTGAGTACTAGTGCAAAAACACAAACTGCTGGTGAAGTAGGCGACTTGTTAATATCAAGAAGAGGAAGAAGGGAGGAGAAATGGAAGCCTGTGATGAATGCAAGAGATGAAAAGTGGGGTTAGAATCTAGGCTAGCTAAATGGAATCATAGGCTCATCCTATGAGGTTAATACACATGGTCAGTTGGCAAGTGGCTAGTAAAATACTTTGCTCCACCTTCTGACATGTACTTGTCTGTGCTCTGTTGGAAGTGAAAGAAACTCAGAGACATCTATTGTATTCGTGAAGGTATCCACAGGAGGTGCAAAGCCTCTTCCCTTCACTTTCAGAAGACTTTGTTTTACTCCTGGAATTAAGAATTAAAAAATGGTTCACAGAAGTAGCAGAGAAATTGGATGTTAGTTGCTGTGTTTGGCCTTCAGTGGAGTGCCCGTGGATTGCTCTGCTTTTTAACGTCAAACGTGCAAAGTTATTCCAAGGTAAATATTGTCCATTTCTGAACATTGTTCCCCTTTTCTTCTCTTTGAAACCAGAGTATTTTAAAATACTATTTTTTAATGTTGTTTTTATTTATCTTATTTATAAATATGTTTATCAACATCATTTGGAATCTCCAGCTCTGTAGTCTCTTGACTTTTTATGATACCATATTGCTCTATGAAAGAACACAAGCCATAATAGAGTGTGTATTATTTAATATTCTGACTTTCTTGCTAATCAAAGATAATTATTTTAGAGGTAGACTAGTTCACTCCTGAAACACATTTAGCAGTTCATTTAAGATTAGTATCACATTCATAAATATCAGTGGAAATGCTGATTTCTCTGTCTCTTGCAGTACTGTCCGTTTGTTTCTCTGGAGATTTGTTTCAGTGGGTGTGTAGAGATCTGAATTCATGCACATGCACTTTGTATTGCATTCCTGCCTTAATTTAGAACCTCTTGGAGACCAGCTGCAGCCTTTTTTAAAAGAGGAGAGGATGGGTGGGTAGCTATGGAAGAGCCCTGCAGAGTAGGAACCAGTCAGTTACAGTTGTGAATGGAGATGCTTGTTATCTTGTCTTGAGACTGGGCGGTCTAGATCTTGTATTTGTCACGTTCAAACACGCTTTTGTTTTTTGGAAAACAAAAGCTACCATTTCTGTGAAATTATAGTAAAAAAGAAACCTAAAATGAGATAGAGAGAGGGATGCCAGTCACAAGGTTTATTAGAATTTTCTGTTTATTAAATCGAATAGCCTATTCAGTAGAAATAAGAGATAGTTATTAAAATGGCAGATGTGACATACAATGTTTGGCTACTGATTCTACTAGAACTGCCCTGCCAATATTTAGTATGAAGAAACTATTTCTGTAACATCCTTACTACAGAGAAATAGCATTAGTAGGATGTATCATTTGTGCACTTTTTTCATTAAAACGGTGGCAGAGAGTTTAATGAGGTTGTGCTGGGAACTCATCCTTTGAAAACAGCCTTTTAGTCAAAACATGATAAGCATGGAAAGGTCACTATATTTGCCAGTTTTTTTCTGAACAAACTTTTTTGATTATGTAAAGCTGAGCCTGGAGCTATGGCTTTACCTGCTGCTCTTACACTCTGAATTCTTTTACTGGTTGCTACCATTCTATGAAACCAACCTATTTTATTTAGAATATTATTGCTTGATTTCATTTATTTAGTTTTTTAACCTTCTTCAGTATTATCTCCTGGTTTGTGACTAACCAGTTCAAATGAAATACTCAAGAAATCCTTTTCCCAGCAAGAGAATTGGCTTTTAGTATTGAATTTAACATTTATTTCCCCTGGACTGGAGCTGATTTTTATTGGGCAGATCTTCAGGTGCTTTAAACTTTTTCCTAGGTGCGGTCTCCTGTAGGGATGCCTCCCCCTCCCTGCTCTCTACAGGGGCTGCTGGCTGACCCAGCCGGGGCTGGAGCTCGGTACTACTCTCCTGCCTTGTGAAACTGCAGTTGTTAACCTCCTGCCACCCTACAGTCTAAAACAGTCTGCTGTCGCTAAGGTGTGCCTTAGTGCCAAGCAAATCTTCAGGCAAAGATCAAAATTACAGGGCTATGTATTTCTGCAGCTAAAGTGATTTTCCTTCCTGAAGTAACGGGCTTACTTTGCACCCATCCTCGTCATCAGGCTGTGGCTTATGAGATAGTTCTTGTAAGAACAAGTGAAAGCAAAGAATTCTGACCTGTGCAATAGGTAGTTGGTATATATTTGAGGAGGCTGATTTGTATGAAGTGCCAACTTGGTTAAAATTACAGGATTCCAGATACACTGTCAGATTCTGTACTGTGCTTTGGCTGTAAGCTGCAGCAGTGCCTTACCAGCAACTTAAAACACTTAACTCACTTGCTTAAAAACAACGGTGTAGTACGTCAGATGTTTAGTATTTAAACCTGGTGCTTCACAATTGGTGTTGTTATAAGTATGGCATAACTAAAGGACTGTTGTATTTGAAGTAAGAAAATGCCATGAAGTGTAATTTTGAAGTTGCCACTTCCCATAAAAGTTTATGGACATTTTGGCTCTAGTCAGACTTGAAGGGCCAGATTGTGGCTGTTGTGTAAAAGGAGGGAGGGAGAGAAGATTAAGCCTCTCTGGATGCCCTACAAAGGGCATATCAGTGTGTCTGGACACATTCAGACTGTAATTATTTATTTGTGTTAAACTGGAATTTTAGTCAGTAATAAAATTCATGTGGCAGGGATCTTAAACCTTGTCTTCTGTTTTCTCCACTTTTTTCCTAAAGCATTTAAAATCAACTAGTTTACCTTTATTCCTTTGGTTCCTTTATAGATAACTTTCTTTTAAATGATAACTTAGTAATTTGATCTATTTAATCTTAAATTAGGGTTTTTTGACCACTCCTGTAAAGTTTTCTTTTTTCTTGATGACTTATTGGCCCTTAACTAGAACCTCATTTCATTTTTAAGGGCTGATGAATAGACAGGTGCTTCTTGTTAGGATTCTGTAATTGTTTTGTTAATACTTTAAGACAGAGAACAATATTTGCATTCACATAACAATTTCCATCCTAATTCCCAAGGTGCAAGCCTATTGCCTTGCTGAATTGCAGCCACCTCAGAGGACTGTAGCAGCCAAGGACAACTAGGCAGGAATCTGTTTTTTTTCCAAAAAGCCCTGGGCGATGTTCTTTGTCCAAGGCAGGGATACAGGGTATGGATATTTAAGATCTAATCTGAAAAATGCAAATGAGCAGACTGCCATGAGTTAGAGGTAATTAAAATTGCGTATTGAGATAATTGTCCAATTCAACTCTTGCATTATTGCTGTCTATTTTCTATTCTAAGGGATATATTTTTATGGTGTTAAATTTTCTATATGCTCATCAATGCACAGAAAAGGTAGCTATGTGTAGACTGATTGTGCCAGGAGTAAGGAAAGGGGTCTGGCAAGCACGAATGAGTGGTATGCCATCATTTGTAGGGTAAATGTGTGAAGCCATGTATGGATAAATGGGAACGTGTGAAACTCTGCTCTCAGGTATTTTGTTCCTCGTAATACAAAGCAGAGGTGAACCTGTATGATCTTCAATCACTTGGAAGTGTCCAAGGAGAAGGCTTTTTTTATACTGAAATTATAACATCAACCTGTCTTTTCTTACGCCCAGGAAAGCGAGTCATTTTCGGTGGCTGGTAATAATGAGTAATTATCTCCTTGAGAGGTGGGGTAGTAACAGCCACCTTTTCTAACAGCAAGGCTGTATAAAGCAGGTTACACGTCTGCTTTTTACCTTTTTTTAGTGTTTCTCGTGGTACTTGAGAACATTTTCATAGACAGTGTAGGATGGACTGTTTGTGATTTCCATCTCTGAAAAATTTGGCCATTTTTTTTTCTAGACGTCTTTGAGTCTATGGTGGTGACTTTCTGATCCTCCTGCACTGCACAGATGTCATGGGCTGTGAACACCTCTTGCTGAGGATGGGTTTTTGGAGCAGCAGGTCCAGGCCAAGGCTCCTTCTCCAGCCCAAGCATGGGAGCAGTGTTGGGCCACACCCCGTTATCTCTGCAACAGCAGCTGCCCCAGCTGCATCCGAGGTGTAGACAGCAAGCTGTGCTTGGCATTTTCCAACACAGTCAACAACTGCTGCCAGGATTAATATTTAGCAGTCATCTATTGCATCCTTGTTTTTGAATTTCATGCACTACAGATGACATGGTCCAAATGCTGGTCTATGCTTCATTTGTATTTACCTCGTGAATGAAGTCCCTTTTGCTTTGTCTGAACTTCTTTAATGAATGTCTGCTTTTAAGAAAGCTGGACCTTAGGTCTAAGAGGAATTAACCCAGAAGCAAGAATAGTAGCAGTAATTGATGCCACTGGTAATGGCTTATGTGGGTAGCACTTCAGTACTCCTGTTTCCAGGGCTGAGGAAATGAAGGTGAAGTGAGTTCGAATAGTATGATTTCAGTCTTCTGAATAATGAAAGATAATGTGATATCCACACACAAAAGATTAATTTTTGCTTGGTAAGTTTAATTAGTAACTTGCAGGAAGTCAATTTCTGCCTTCAATCAAAGGAGTGAAGGACAGAAGATCAATTTTCTGTCTATGTCTAGTTTCTGGCAGGTTTAGGACTGCAGGAATCCTTTTCCCCCCGGTGCTTCCTGCATTTGGAAACAGCTTCTTCTAAATGTATGTTTGTGCCACAGTAGGGCAACAGGTGGAACTGATATTGTGCAAATCTTATCTCTTTTCATTAATCTCAACTAGTATTTTGCCAAAGTGTCTGTATTAAAGTAATTATTGTAACCTGTCTTTCTAAATCAGTATGCCATGGGTAATGTTTTGGCTTTCTTCCCTCTGATGCTGTCATGCTCTGATGCATCCTACATTTTTGCCTTGTAAGACTTCATCCCAGAAGAAAATGCTTGAGGATATTTTGTTTTCTTTTCATGCCACCCTCCTCCCCTCTCTCCCTCCAGATTAATTCTATTTAACTGGGTTAATTGGTGTTAGTTAGAAGATAAATCTGTCCTGGCAAAGGGGTTGAATTGCAAACTGAAGTGACCTGTATTAACAAGAGATTTTAACTCTTAGATGACATGATGCAGGAAATTTTCTATATGATTGTACCAGGTCTCCTTAAGGAGGAGGGCTCTTACCTGCACAGAGAGTTAGCCTAGGCTGTGGAACACCTCAGATTGAGTTTCCATTGTGAGCAGCTCTAACACCAAGTTCCTTGTGTGCAGAATGGGAGTGAGGCAGCATTGCCAGGTGTTTGCACTTGTGAGTTGATAAGAGGAGATGATCATTGATATGATAGCAAATGGGTCAGTTGCTTACTGAGTGCGTGGGAATATCTTATCTTTATTGTGGAGCTTAATTTTCCTTCTCATTCTTCATGAATCTCAGCTTTGGTGTCTCTTTACACTGTAAGGAGAAATTAGGCATTTGAATTACCACTCTCTCTATGACTCCTTTTCTTATTTTCAGATTGAACCTGAGTTGCTTGTTTACTCTTCAGCATTCTGTACAGAGAGAACTGATGATATTTAACATTGACTTCCTATCTGAAAGCTCTGGGAGTTGCATTTTATTGCTTAAAAGTATTTTTACTCATGAAGCCTTCCTCAGACTTGAGCTCCGTTTTCCCACCTTGGTGCTTTCACAGAAGAGCAAAGGAAAATGTGAATTTCTTTTCTTCTGGCAGTAGTTTAGTTAATCTTAAGCTTGCTGTAGGAATCTGATGTCTTGTGTTTAGGAAATATATTGCACGACCCTATTGTCTCATCCTTGTGGCCTTGAGTTTGTGTGTGGTGTTACTGTGTATTGTTAATGAAACTTAACTCCTTCTGCAGAATTTATCTCTAAGTTTAGGTTACAGAGACTAGTGCCTTGAAGCTACCACCCTATAGTTTGTTCAGTTATCTCTAATGACTGCAAAAGCACACTCAGTTTGTTTAAGCACAGTACCCTTTGTGAATAAATCAAGAAATCAAACAATAAATAGTCGATTCTAAGCTGAATTTAGGTTTTGTTTACAGTAAAAACTCACAGGATGCATTTGTAATTAAGAGGTGGTAAAACTACTCCCTTCTGATACTCTTCCCATTGCTTTTTATACTGTTTTACAACTTCTTTGTTTAGTTAACAGCTCTTTGCTATTTGTGCAGTTAAGCAAACAAATGACTTAAGTGTGTGATTACAGAGTATAACAGATACGTGATTTTGAACAGAACAAAAACCTGGTAACCTATAGTATATCTCTTGCACTATATTGTTTTATCCTGTTAAGAATTAAGTACTTTATCTGGCCCAGTTCCCATCGCACTGTTAACCTGTGTATGCCCTTGTAGTGCTTTCTGTGGTAGAGAAATTCTGGTGGCTTTGCTTAACTGGTGGTCATGGCCTTATGAACAAATCAAGAGAGAAATCTTTGAAGGTGAGCATGGCAGCATGTCATTTGTGGATACTTGACCCCTGTAGCATAGTGCAAAACCAGTGCTGTCTACCTTCACTTTCAACTGGGTCATGCATGAGACAAAGTTGCCTTTACATATGACCGAAAAAAAATGCAGAAATCATGTATACTGATTACTTGGGGTTTATCTTACTCCACAGATGATGTTCTTTATTGACTAAAAAATGAAAAGTCTTTGCTATTGTTTAAACAAAACAGTATATCTGAACTTCCAGCTCCTCTGTAGAGCTGGTTTCTGCAGTCATGGGAATACAAAGATGCCTCACTGCTACTGGATCAATACCTTGCTTCTCTTCTTGAGATGGTTACAATTGTTACTTCTAAAAGGTGTTTGGTCTTGGTCTCTGAAGGCATACAATAAAAGTAGCGAGTAGTGATCGTCCATACCTTTTACATTAATTTTCCTCCACTATGCATGGTTGGCATGGCAGGTTTACGCTGCCTTCATAGTTTTGGAGTTCTGCTCTGTGGCTTAATGAATTCCCACTCCACCCTAGTGTGCATTGGAATAAAACACAGGGTAATGGGCTAAACAGACAGGGCAGGCATGCTTGAACAAAGAGGGCAGAGAACTGGTGTGCAGAGCAGTTTGCCTCCTTTTATTATCTTCTGTGCATTGCATAGTGACGAATTCGCTTGCTATGCAATTCTAGTTTTCTGCCTCCAAAATATCTTACATGAAACATAAGATCAGACCTTGAATTCACTTGTCTTAAAATAAGTTGATTACAAAGTTTTAGAATTCCAAAGATATTTTGCTTTTTATGCAGAACAGGAGGAGAGGGCTTGAGAACATTCAGTCTTTTTCCAGATACATACATAAAAATTCTGTACGTGTACAGAATTTCAGTGTCTGCAGCTCCATGGTGCTGTCCTTACTAATGTTCCATTTGAAAAATCAATCTTTTTTTTTTTTTTTTCCACCTGAGAGTAAATATTAAACTAGGGGAAATATGTGAAGCCTTAATGCCATTGGGTGATACTCCTCAGAATTGGCATGATCCCTGTAATTCTCAGCAACAATTAACAGTGCTAATGTGGGTTCAGTCTCTGGTGGTGTGAGTTTCACCGGAGAAAATGGAAATACTCCAAGCCATATCTGTGTGCATAGCTAATAATAAGGGTGACATGGCTGTTTCACCAGGCTGTAACTCTGAAATAATTCCCTTTCCTGTAAGTAAGAGACTGTAATCACAACTTGGTTCTGTAATATTTTTTTTCCCCTAACATCAGCGAAGAACTGTTGCATGTGCTGTCACATACTATTTTTGTTGGTACAAATGCTACCAAAGATGGATTCATTCAGAAGTGCATAGGGGGTTTCCTTATAGCACAAGCTGTAGTTAGGAAAAACTGTAAGTCCATTATTTACCAACAGACATTAAAGCCATTACCAGTTACATGCAGATTCCCAGTTACAGACTTTCTAAATAGATAATACAGTTCTGTAATGATTCCAAATAAAACTTTCAAGGATTACTCTGTAAAAGATCCTTAGCTGAGTGAGATGTGAAAGTTCCTTAGTCCAGAAAGTTCCTTGTTACTTTATTTAGTCATTAAGTACATTATTTTTTTTTCTTTGGAAAATATACATGGCTTCTACTTAAAAATAACTTCAAAATGACAAAATGCCCTGTGTTTTAGGAACTCTTAAGCAGATCAAAACAGATAGGCAGAACAGGCTGTTGGATTTCTCTTTGTTGTACCTTACCAAAGCTACCATTTCTTTTTGAAGATGGCATCCTAATTGAATGTAGAACATAAACACGAATCACCATTTCATAAAAAGATTACATTCTTGGGAAGGTAGGTGGCTAGAGAGTCTTCAAAACTATGTTCTCAAATCTTGCCTGAGCCATAGATGTCCTCCAGGAACTGGGCCTGTTGTGTTTGTGGTATTTTTTTCCATTTGCTAGCTCAGTATAATTTTGCAAGTAGAAATTCCACTAATGACTACTCTTCTCCAGATACTATGGTGGTGAATATTTGGTAACTAGTTCATTGGTTAAGAATTTATGATACTTTCTGAAGTTGTTGGCAGAATGATCTAAGAGATGTTTATTCAGGATCATGGTGCACTAAGAAACTCCTTATGGAAATTTTTAAATTGAAGCTTTGCCTGTCGAAGTGGGAAGATTCTTGTCTATATTTCATAGGGGCTCACTTTTTCACATCCAGATGTTCTAAGTGAAGGCAAAGTGGTCGAAGTTAGATGTAGGCAATGTCAGCTGTACATTTCTTTGTCAAGTTGTTAGGATTTGTATAAGGACATTTGTTACTGTCAGAAACCCTTCAAATTAGCAGAAATCAAAAGCCTGAAAAAGCACAATTTCTGAGTCATATAATCCAAGTGTTGGATTGGGTGGAACCAAGGTGATTCAGTTGTAGCTTTGCTTCTTCTGTGGATGCAGTAAGATAGTTTCAGTTCCTCTAAAGCAGACACCAGTCACAAACATGTATTTCTCCTTATTGCCCTTGAAAAGCTGTCTGTACTAATCCAGAAAAAGTCTTTCGACTGGCAGCAGCTGTGCTTTCTGCATGGTAGCACAAGAGGATTCCCAAATCACCACTTTGTAGCAAAAACACCCTGAGAGAAGCATGGTCATCTTCACTGTTGAAAAGACTGGTGTGGTTTGGGTACATACCTCAGTCCACTTCAAAGAGACGCTTTTGCAGTGCCAATGGGACACAAACCAGACTGATAAAGGACTGGAAGCTCCTTGGGGCTTCAAGAGGACATTGATTGATGTTATGTATTACTTCTTCCATAGGAAGTAGTAAGGTGACAACATTTCCTTCTTTGCCTCATTTCATTAGTTTTAGGAGCCATAGCTGGTAGCAAATTTGAAGGGAAATGGGAAAAGCAAACCTGGCAGTGCTTTTTTATATAGGAAAATTGATTTCTGTGGAGAATTGGTTATATTGTATTACTTTAACCATTTTTAAGAACCTGATTTATTATGTTCCACAATTTAAGCTATATTATCCCTGTTTCATCTTTTCTTTCTCTTAAAAAATAAAAAGACTGTATTTTAGTCTTCTTACACCTACACTTCAAATACGTTTTGGCAGGATATATGAATTTGAAATGTGAAGTTTTCTGAACGATGTGGCTAGCTAATAGCAATGTGAATTACCTAATGAGCAAAAGACAGCAGAAGATTTTTATTGAAGGGTCTACTGAAAGAATAGCATTGTCCTGAATCTCAGCAATACCTGCCTAAATTTAGCATATCTTGGATTATTAGAGATTGGTAGAAAAGGTTGGGAGATTTTGTTTTCCCTCTCCTATTTGTTTTCTTTATGTACTTGACACTACATTAGGTTTAATTTTACAAATGGTTTGGAAAGACAGGCCTCATTGATTTGCTGTAGTGATTGAGCTCATAAAACATTAGTCCCTTATGGAAATCTTCCCTGTTGTTGGGGCATCTGTAGCACTTCCCCAGCATAGTGACTTGGTTCTCTGTCCTTGCAGGGAGGCCTACTGCGGCTGTGGGCTCTGTTTGCTAGTGAGGTGTTGCTTTGATTCATGCCCTCTGAAGCATGGCAGGGGACCCATATGGCTGCAGCATCGCCAGCTTGTCCTGCTGTCTTCTGCCCTCCAACCTGTGCTTTGCCACCTCTCCACCTTCCCCCGAAGTACTGAAACACAGTTGAAGGAATTAGTACAATGATGATTAGGTCTTGGTATTTCTCTCGGCTGACAGGACTCATTGGCTGCTCTTTCAGGACTGGTTTTAAGGTGATTATCAATATAATATGGGATTTTTTTTCTCTCTTAAGAGGCTGTACTATTTTGAAGTGAAGCAATTTCTCCCCAACTATTAAGTTTCTTCAGGGAAGAGCACTTGTCTCGGGATCACAAACTATACTACTGCCAAGATACTGCCTCCTCACCTCAGTGTCTTCAGAGAATCACAGAATTTTACAGAATCACAGAATTGTGGGAAGTGGAAAGGACTTCTAAAGATCACTAGTCCAGTCCCCCATCTTCAGTGCATGTTCTTGGGAAGGCCAGCACAAGGTTGAAGTTGCTGATTGTCGTTATTCCCACTTACCTGGAGTGTGGCAAGGAGATGAAATGTGGCAGATCTCTTCCCTCTTGCCATGGAAAGCAAGCATCTTCCCAAGTCTGTGGAAATCCAGCACATTCCCATCATAAGTGCATGATAGGAGAAAAAGATGCTATGTAGACTTAATTATATTCATTTTTATCTTCTTTTTACTACTGTAAGCTTGGTGCTTTCCTCCTAAAAGTGATACTGATTTGTCTGTCCCTTTGCAAGTCATGTTGTTCCCCACTCTAGATGGAGGACATACAAGTTACAATCTTGTATCTTTAATCTACCACTTTAGATATATATCTCCACTTGTTCCTTAAATACAAACAAATAGTTATTTATGCTTTTCTCTAAAGCTGATAGCTTCAAGATATTTCCATCCACTAGCTAAGATAAAACCTGTAGTGCACTTGTGATAAGCTGTGATGAACACTCTATTAAATGTTTTTATCTTGTGTTTACCACGAAAAACTTACTTGCAAAAGCCCAGATTGAGATGCTTTTAGGCAATTCTAGTACCTCTTCATGTCATCACTAACATATGCATACATGCTAAATATAGAATGCAAATTACCTGTTCTGTGCTGCAATCATTTTTCTAGGTATTGTATTCATAGAGCTTCATTTATTGTAGTTTCTAGGCAATCAAGTGCAGCAAAATAAGAACTAGGACTTGGAAGAATAGTGGCTTTCAATGCTATTTTCTGACACGTTTATATTTGCTTGTTATTTGATGTCTGCATCAAGTTAGGTGCAAACCTACCCTTTTATTTTGATGCGTTTTCATTCCTGATGCTTGTTGGATCTTATTGAAAGGGAATGGCTGTTTAACAGCAGAGTGAGTTTTAATGTATGACTCAAACAAAGTATGTGAGCCCAGAGAAGCCAGTTGCTTCTAACAAATGCAAATCCCATGTAAAATGGGAAGGAATAGAAATGCGCCAATGGAAATGTGTTATTTTAAAATTAAAATGTGATTAGAGATGGTGTGAAATTGCATTAACATGACAGCTGTAGGTATGTTCTAAGAAGCATAGTCACTGTGCTTGGAGGGCTGCATGTTCTAACTGCCATGATCCTTGCTGAGGGCTCATTGCTGCACATGGCTGCAGCTTTTGTAGCCAAGTGACAAAGCAGTGAGATTTCCAGTACTTATCCTGTTTCATTTCCTGCATAAGCCAATCTTCCTTCACAGGCCAGTTGTGACCATTTGACTTATTGTAGTTCCAGACTGATAGACTGGAATTTCTTAGGGGTGTCCTTTGACTGAGCATCCACTGTAGCAAGTGGACAGGCAGTGTTCCTGAGGTGTAAGGCCCAAGTAAGATTGCAGTTTTCTGAACCCTCATCTGCTTTTCCCCAACGCCACAGCATCCAAGCCCTGTGCTTTTAGCAGATTGGAAAAAATTCCACTGGAATCAATGTATCTGAACTAGCCATGTATGGGATGTTTTGGGGCTGCCACTGTGGCAATGTAAACAAAAGTGACCTCATGAATAACTAAAGACAAATCTTCATTTATATCAAGGGTTTGAATTACCCACCCAGTTTGCTTGCTTTTGTTTTTCAGATAGAGGTGAAAAATGTTGCAGTCAGGAATAAGCCAGCTATTTGATTGATAGTGGTGTTAAGCAGTCCTAAGTTTGATTCTACATATGATAGACTGAATGCATTTTTTACTGAGTTTCTGATGAAAACATGCACTTCTCTTGTGTTTAATATCCTTGAAGTAACCTCTGTGCTTGAAGTCTGAAGTTACTTTACAGTCATTTTTCCTTTATGATGTTAATAAAGTAGAATCTGAGGAATGTTAGTTATTCCTTACTGCTATAATCATGAACTTCTTTTTTTGCACAATCTCATAAAATAAACACATACCTGTTCATAAAATGTAAACAGTGAGGTTCATTTCTTAGTCTGCAATAAAGACATTGTCTTTGTAATTAATGATGTACATTTTTTTCATTTTACATGATTATCCAAGCCTTGTAATTAACCTTTTCATTTAGTTGAATCACTTAAATACGGATTTGGTTGCAATGGTCTAAAATGTGTTTAGTATATATATCGAAGTTACGAAAGTTCTTTAAAGAATAGAGGCCTAATTTGTTTTTCCTACTGTTGTCTTTTACATAAATTTATTCTTTTGATTCAGGCTGAAAATGTTTGCACTTAACAATGACAGAAAAAAACCTGTAAAAATTGTGTGCCTGAGTCCTTTTTCTACTTCAGAAATTCATGATGGCAACAAGTATCGTACTGAATGGAAAAAGTGTTTTGAAAAAGATGACTTAGTTCCACACTAAGATTCACACTTGTGCTTCTAATGCTGAGGATTATAATTTTCATTTTTTTGTGAGGAAAAAAAGCTTTAAAGCTTAATCTGATGACAGCATTTGTCTAAAGCCTGATTGTTGCCTCTGGAAGAGCATTCTTTTTAGATAGCGCTTTTGTTATCCGCTATTGTTCTTTTTCTGGAGTTTCCTTTTCTTGTGCACTTTGAATACTGTGTGTATGAAGAAAAATGTTGAAAAAAAACCCCAGCTGGTCTCTGGGACTATCTACTGTTCTAGAAGCAGGTGAAAGACATACGGAGATTACTGGGGAGCTCCAGTATGCAGCACTCTGGTTCTATACAGCTCCATCAGAACATCAGCCTCGTTTATAGGCAATGTTAAATCTCTGTTATCTTTAAAACAGACAGAAAAGGTTTTAAATGACCACTGAGTTGCCACAAGGATACAGTGTAAGGTAATGTACAATAAAGTTCTCTTTAAATAATTTCAGCATACTTCCTGTTGATTGCTCTTTCTCAACAAATTCTATTACCATGATTCTATGCAAATGCGATATGTGGACAAGACTCAAATTAGATCCAGGATTCGATTTTTGCCTCTTTCACCACATGGTTTAGATGTTCAGTCTGGACTTTACCAATCAAGGTTTTATGAAAGTCAAAACTACTCATTCATTGTTTTCTTTATGGGTGTTACTTTTTTACTCTGACAAGCTCTCAACTTGCCACATCATTGCTTAATATTAATTTCCTATTCAGATGGATCCAGGCAAATGACCATTTTAGGCTCACAAATAGCTCTATATTAGCTTTTAAAATAAATATACTGCATTGTCTTCTGTATATAATAGTGGTATTGATTACAAAAGATTAACTAGATCTTTAATTTTTTCAGACACTTAGAAAAAAATATTTGTACCAGTTGAGGGGATTTCAATGGTAGAACATTTTATCATTTAAAATGGTGAAAAATGATTCAGAGTTAAAGATGTAACATCACTGGATGAGTTCTATGAGTTTCTTTTAATCAGAGGCTATGCTGATGGCTTCCTGTGGGGTCAGCAGTGTTTTTATAGAATTACGAGTTTTAGCTCTTAAAAAAAAACCCAAAACTTGCCCATCTGCATTAGCCTTCTTGCTTTAACAAAGCAGTGATTCATATTATCCACTCCTAAGATATCTCCTAGGATTTGCTGTGACTGGAGAAGTTCAGCTGAGAGAGTCCTACAGACAAAAACTGCTGAAGCTTGCTACTTTAATCATTATTCCAAGTGCAAGTTACAGGCTTAAGCCTATTATTAGCTTGCCTACAAAAAAAATTTAAATATATCATTTGACAACTAACTCCTACAAATTACCCATTATCCTTTTCTTTAAAAGCTGTGAGCACTTCTGTATTCGGGCCAGTTTCCATGCTTGCTGTTAGTCACTGTCATGGGGCTCTGTTAATTTGACTGGAGCTGGCAGATGCAGGGCGTGCTGCTTAACGTGCTAGCCAGAACCCAATCGGAGGTTAGTTTGCAGAGAAATAATAAAGGATTTGTTTTCAGAGTAGCAGACTTTGGTGTTTGAGTGTTTTCGTTTTTTCATCCAATGGCCAGCTGCACAAGTGCCTCTCCAATTTTAGGCCTGTTCCTCTGTTTGGAAATCCAGGTTTAAACCTGAATCTGCAAGCTAAAATGCCTGACTGTGATTTCAAAACCCACTAAATAGCAGTAGTGAGTTTTTCCTTTGTTTTTCCTTTCTTAAATACAGCTTATTCTGTCAGTAGTTCGTGTGTGGTATGGGGTGGATGTCTTTTCAAAAAAAGTGTCTGACAGAATTGAATAGAGCCTAGGGACAAAGTGGCTTGCTTTTCTCTGTCCAAGGAAAGTGAAGGAATACTTACAAGTGGGGTTTTTTTTCTTTTTTTTTTTCCTACATAGTAGTGTAAAGGCTTTCCTTTAAAACACAAGGATTGAATTCAGAGGTTCTCAAGAGTGTGTCTGGCTCTGGCCTTTCATGATTTTGAACACAGATCCCAGAAGGAAAGGAGAAGGGAGTGAGGGATGCTTCCTCCTGTAACTTACTCCAAACCCAAGAGCTGGATGCTCAGAATTCAGCAGGCTGATATGGGAGTCTCCAGGTCACAAGGCTATGCTGTTTCATGCTGGAACAGGGCACAGTGAAAGAGACTGTGACTCTGGTACTACTAAAGGGCTAGGTCTCTTTCCATGTGAAGCACTCCTAGGAGAGGTGTCTTTGGGGTCATGGCTATTCTTTCTCAGCAAGGGCTGCCTAGCTGTGTCTGACATGGTGGAATGAGGTTGAGATCCTGGAGCTACATCACAATAGATGTAGGGAGCACAAGACCTGCGGAGGCCAATAGTGGGACTGATGGTTGCCTGCAGCTCTGAGAGGACCCTGTGGCGGGGATGTGATTGTGAATGAGGACTCTGTGCCGGAGAAGGCAGAGATGAGCTGCAGCTGGGCTTTCCAAAGGCCCCTGGTTACTTTTCTCTTCCCTGTCTCACGAGGAGGAGGAGTGAGTGTCTGCTTGCAGTTTTTTGTTCCTGGCTAGGCCTAAACCACAAGAAAAAAGTTAGATGCCCATGTTTTGGAGAAAGGAAAGGTATAAACTCACTGTACTGGAAGTTGCTGTCTTGTGCATGACTGAACTGGCCAGAGATAAGAATAGACAGAGGTCAAGCCATCAGCAAAGATTGAAAGGTATAAAATGTCATAGTAGCACTTCCTTGCTTGAAAGGAGAAGACTTGAGTCCAGAGATTCACACTGGATGGAAATCTGGATCACTGGAAACATCAAACAGGTTGAGATTGTATAATGTTACCTTCTTTAAGAGGGCATTTCTATATTCCTTACTTTAGCAGTGTTGCTGTTTATTTCAAGTGAAATGCTGACTGTAATGGCTGAGAAAACCACTGAAAATTTGGGCCTAACAGGGCAAATAATTGCAAATGGAACAAGCCTGTAATTCCAAATATGAGCATTTGAACTTGACAACATAGATCATTCTGTGCAAAATATGTCTTTGCTTGATGATTGTGGATATTGCCATTTGATTATAAAGACTGTAATATTGTTCTCTGATACTTTTTTTGTGCCTTTCTCTGTTTTAGAAGTAATGGATAGAATCAAGTATCACAAAGCATAAGAACTGACCAGCAAAAACCTCTTTTCAACATGTATTCCAAATAGAAGTGGTTTCCAGAATCCGTCTTGGATGATTTCTAGAGATGTGCTTCAGGTTTTCTGTGGATTTGGACCAAACTAAAAATTCATCCCTGTTGTCACCATCACAATTGCAAAGGGAGGATCATATTGAGTTTAATTGAGTAAATGAACTAGACCTCCCCCACCCCCTGTGATTAAAAGTCTCTGAGCTTATGATTTTGGTTTTGGCCTTTTTTAGCAGGAAAGGTAAAGCAAAGTGGAAGGAAAATTAAAGTATGAAAGCATGGTTGCTGCAGATGATATAGTGCCCATCCCGTTCTTTGCCAAGCAGCAGCTGCAAGCTTGCTTTCTGTAGCAGGTGCCATAGTGAGGCATTGCTTTAGAAAGTTAGCTATGGAGCTGCAAAACTTTGAGTACATTTAGTTGGAATGCAGCAATGGGGTGTGAAAAGGTAGAGTAGTGCAGAATCTGTAGAGGGATTGCCACTTTGTACTCAATAATTAGAGTGCCATAGTGAGAAGAAGTTGGTTGGTCTGTTGTGGAGTACTTAACATCTAGTGCATCATGTTGGTTGCTTTCCTTTGCAGTGCCCAATGTGGTGTTCCTAGTGTGGCCATTGTGTGGAGAAGTGGTACCTGTTGAAGCAGTTTTATAAAAAGGATCTGATAAAGTAGTTGAGAATTACAGTGAAAATTTTATTTATTTGATATGTAAATTTATTAAGCAAAAAGTAACCCAACACATTATGTTCTCAAGAGCATTATCATCAAAGCCTGAATTAAACTGTTACATTTTAAAGCACTTGAGAGGGTTTTGTTGTTTTCCCCTGGTTAAGTTATTTACTTGCCCTAATAGGAAAGCAGAAGCTGAAATGAAAACATTCTGGCATTTTTACTGAGGAGGAATCATACTCTCTTTTATGATGCTAAATGAACTGATGATGGATCATACTGTATTTGGGGAGGAACTGTGGTTAAAATATGGCTTTAGACTAAGTCAGCAGAGTCTTGGACTCTCCTGGACTGACTGTAATCTGCTATGGCACTTTTGCCTCCTGTTAATTTTACTGAAAACCAGATTGTGGCTAAAAGGCTAGAATCTTTCATTTTGACTTCTGTTTTTGATCTTTACCTTCAACAGATTCAGAGAAAAACAGAAAGCAAGACTATAAATTAGCCCAAACCTTGATAATGAGATTTGGTTAATTACTTTTGTTTGCCTGCCTAAGTGGTGAGGTGAAATTTACTTAAACACCAAATTGCCTGCTTACCTGGAGGCCATTCATTTTGCCTTTTAAATCTAAGATATTATTATTTTTTTTTGTATTATATTAATTTATTTTCACTTACTTTTAAAGGCTTAGTTGACAAGGAAGCAGTCACATTTTCTAGATATTTTTGTTATTACCTTGTTTTGTTTAATGACAAGAAGCTCTGGCGTATCTGACTTTCACAGTTTGTGTGTGAAATCTTTTTTTAGTATACTGTTGACGTTGGGTGCAAGTTAGAAAATGTGTTTTGGACATTTCCAGTCTAGAAGTATGCTTTCCACCTGTTTTGAAGAGTGGTGTATCTTATTCAGAAAACCCCGTGCCGTTAAAGGATCATGTTCAATATTGTTCACTCATATGACTTAAATGTCATCAATTGTTTCACAGCCTCAAGGCCATTTTATACATGGTTGGACAGTTGAGCATTTAAAATGATTTTGGGAAGGGCCAAGAGCTAGGAGTCATTGAATTTCTTACCATTGTGTTTGAAATGTTATAAGCAGCAGTTGTGTTCTGCCCATCTAAGAAATGTGTGTAGGTCAGCTAATCCGGCCACGGGCTGATGGGCAGTTTTGCAGTTCATCTGTGACAAGACCTCATTAGCAGTACATAGTTCAGCCGTTGGTTAAGCCTGGTGGCAAATGTGCCATCTGCTTGCTTACAGCCTTGGATCTTGCCAGACCTTCATTCAAAGGCATCCCTTAGATCTCATTGAGCATCCAAGTCCCAAGAACACGTTCTTGGAGGTGACAGTTGTGATCAGCGAGAGCATCACCCAGAGTGTGTGTAACCTCTACAAAAAAACATCAAAAACTGCACTGAAATTGCACTGTGAGTTCTGTGAAGTTATTCCAAGAAAACTAAGATACTGAACATAACGGAAGTAACACTCAGGTGAAGTCAGCAAAAAGAGGTTTCAATTATGGCAAGTAAAGTAAATGGTGGAGATTATGGAGATAAACTCTCATGCCCAGGGGCTAAGGCTTGTTGTAAATGAAGGAGTAGGTTGGAGAAATTTCCACAAGAGCAGAATATTGTATGGTGACTTCCTGAACCTTCACTACAGCATTTATCAGTCCTTATTGTCAAGGATAGGATATTTAACCAAATAGCTGACTGGTCTGATCTGAAATTCCAGATCTATTTAAAAAAAACCCACAAACAGCAAACCGCCAAAAAGTGGGCTGAGCAGAAAGATACGTGTAAATTGTGACAGCAGAAAATCGCTTTTAATGAAAAAGTTATTTAGGGCTAATATGGAAAGAACATGGAATGAAGCGTCTTTATTGCAGATAAGAAAATGCATAAAGCAAAAAAAAAAAAAAGCATTGTTTAACCGTGTGGAAGATTGAAGTTAAGCAATTTGAGATTTTAACAAGTCAGGAGTATGGAGGACAGATACGCTGGTATTTCGGCTTAGAAATATCTGCTTTCCTTTTTTGGCTGAGATGCTGTAGTGTATGTGAATTCTAAAAATGTCACTCTCGAGTCCCCTTGTCAAAATAAATTTCCCTTTAAAACCGCATGTAACAAAACAGCATTTTCACTATCCAAAACTACTTTCATCTGTAGCTATGCACATTAAGCTGTGCAATTGAATATATGCAAAAAACATGAAAAATAGGTTCACATAGTGAAATCAGCATGCAGGACATTGCTTAGCTCTGGACACCTGCTTTGCCAGTTAGGAGGGGCTGCTACCCCATGAGGTGACGTTGCACACTGAGCAGTGTTTGTCTGGGTAATGGAAGGACAGAAATAGGAATGAAGTTGGCAGATTTAGAACTAGTGATACCTTAGGGTGGGTGTTTTTGTTTTGTCTTAATTGTGGTTATTTCATGTATGGAAACTTTGAAAGCTTCCATGGTGTTGCTGATGGTGGTAATTTGGGATGTGTCTGTGGAAGGACAGTTGTCTCCGATCCTGTCATTCGGTGCAGAACTGTGACCTTGTGTGCAAATTCTTGTTTTTCCCGGTCAGTGACTGCGACACTGGACACACCAGAGATATCAGTGATTTCTTGTGGGTTTGTAGGAGTAAGCTTTTATGTTCCCACCAGAGACAGAGTATTTCCACCCAGATAGTCTCCAACAATGAGTTTCTAACAAAAGTGTCGAAGACATGATTTTGTCCTTATCTGTGTATGTATAAAGAAAATCTACCTATGTATACAAAGAGAAAGCCTTATTCACATGGCGAAAATTTCTCTGTGCTCATGGAAAGTTTTTAGATGAGAGACTGTGACCTCTCTCTTTTGTTTCACGTCCAATTATTTCTTTCTCTTCCTTCTAAATTGAGTAACATGTGTTGTCGATCCTAATTCTGTACAACAATACAGGACCTGTTTCAATCCTGTTCAGAACAATAAGATATCCAATTTACTGCTAAATGGCTTGACAGAGTGTTTAGTTCTCCACAGGCTCTGAGTGAGGGTGAGATCTTCCAACCTGGTATTCATACGTCAGCTGCAATTTTATAGATACTCTTTACTGCTGTAAGTATATAAGGGCATTAGGTGGCAAAGAGAAAGTGTTTGGTGGTATTGTCTTCTGGAAAGAAAAGCATGTCAGTGAGACAGAGTTATTAGTGTTTTATTTTTGCTAAGAAAAGACTTGAAATCGTTTCAATTCCAGAATAGAAGAATTACATAATAAAATCCTGACAGTAAGTTAGGAAAGGATTATGCTGAAGAGAAAGCCTCATTCATTACTCAGAAATCCTGTCACAGACAGGGGGAGAGGATCTTTACCGTTGGCTGAATGGACTGGAGATTTTGTGCATGATGTATTGCACCGTTGTATGACAGATGCTCATTGTTTAATGACTTTTATACTTTGGCAGAATTTGTACAGCTTACTTAGCTAACAAAGACTAATTATTAGAGTTAATATGCCATCAGTGATGCACATTATAGGCTTACTGGATTTGAGAGCTTCTTTAACATTCTTAACAAAAGCAAAGCCTTTTGTTGAAATGGATGTAGTTTCCTTTTTTCTGTCTTCAAGATAATAAGCAAAAAAAAAATCTCAAAATGCATCTGAAAGAGGGAAATTGGCAAACTCATCCTTTGAAAAGAAAACAGATTGTTTACCACTTGTAAAGATTCAGTCTAGCACTGTGCCTGACAATCATAATTGGTCTTCCAAACAATATATACAAATTAATTGACATTTCTATCTGGCATTCATCTAAGATGTAAATATGGGCTATGATTGCAATTCAAATTAGTTTGAAATTTAATATCTGGTAATAATCAGAATCACTAGAGTTATCTGGCTAATTTAATTGACATAATTGTTATAACATCTCTAATTTTGTGTTCAAGTCTGAGGTATTGACTGCTGAGTCACCTCTGCTTTGGGAGGCTTTTAAAATAAAAGTGAGGGATCCATAGGACCGGGTTAAAAACCTGCAGAAGAAAACAATTTATATCAGTTTTTCTCTTGGTAGGTTGCTGGAGGGGAATGAATGAAATCTGGAGGTGTGCAACAGTATACCAGTCCTGTCATTCTCTAGTAAAGATCAGTATAAAAAAGCAAATGGCTCACACTGGACTGAATCATTGGGACTTATTTACAGGACCAAAATAGTTTTCTTCATAGAAAAAGCCTTCAGCAAGTTCTCTTCAGATAGGAGGATTTATTTATGAAGTCTCTCTGGGATAATGTAGGAATGATTCATTGTTTCTGCTACTTGCCAAAAATTACTCCAGCAGATTAGTAGAGTTTAAGTTATTGAAGCACTAGCTAACTTGTAAAAGTAAGCCAGGGACCTAACTCTGCTTTAAGTGGCAAGGGACAGTTAAAATTCTACCTGATGTACAGAGCATGCTGCCGGTAGGATATGCTGGTCTGGTAGGGTATGTTGACATCCCTGCATTGCCACTGCCTGTCCCAGCTACTTGGTCCGGGGGTGACTTTCCAGTGCAGAAATGAGGACACTGGCATTCCCTGGCCTTCTGACTAATGCAAAACCTTAAAGATTTTCTGAAGTCAGCTGGAGTAGAGCTGAACATTGGTTTATGAGCTAAAATTATCTCGATTACTTGACCGTAGAGATCAGTTTCCTGACTTTAACTTCACCCCATGTCTCCAGCTGAAGACAAATGCGTGATTGTGTGTGGAAGATGAGATACCAAACTGACTGCTTAATTCAATATGTGCTGACAGACGGACCCTGTTAAAAATCGGGGGGAGGAGTAGAGTGGGAGGAGGCTGGAGGAGCAATAGGAAGAGGGAAGATGTGGGCAGTCGTGCATCTGAGTTGCTCGGGGGGATATGGGTACCTCAGGCTGTGCCTGATGGGTGGCTGACATGCACAGACCAGGATGGTGCTTGGGAGGTGGGCATCATTCTGTCTAAAGCCTGGGATTCCTGTCATCAGTACTCTGAACATATCACATTCTTCCCCTTGAAAAGTAAAGATTCTGTACAGAAATAAAGATTGCCAAGATTCTGTGATTCTAAGATTTACTTTATCTGTGCTCAGTGTGGAAGAAAAATACGTGTGTTGTGATCTGTATGGGTTCCATTATTAGAAAGTTTCTCATTTTTAATAACTGCCTTGAGTTTTTAGGCTTTATGCACGGTTCTTGAAATTTCAATTATCTCTATCAATATAATGATTGTCTTAACAAATTGTCCATCCTGCTACTCTTGGATTTTCAGTTAGCTTTTCAAGTGTCTGAGAAGATCAAGCTCTTACTAGAACCAAAATTATCTTTCCTCTCTCTAGTCAGACTTCACCCTGCCCCCCCCCCCCGCCCCGCCAATTTGGCAAATATCAGCAGATGGTGTCAAATGTGAGAAGATGCATCCATTCCCTTGTCAAAGTTGAAGTCTTTTTTAGAAACAGGAGAATGTCCTGTAACAGTGGTTTGGATCACCTGCGGCCATGTTTGAGGGCACAGTCACAATGTGGACTGACCATCTTACCTTTGTTGTTTTGTGGGTACTGTAGAGGAGCATGATGCCATGTGTGATTTGAATATTGTTTTAAAATACGAAGAGTGGATTAATATTCCCCAGAGGACAGCAGGGTGGTCTGCTCACGTCTCTATCTGCTCTTGTCCCTCCTTGGAGCGACTGAGAGGTGAACTTTGTGAAGAACCCTGTAGCATTTGGGAGCAGTGTTTGCAGAGAGGTATCCATCATTGCCCTGACACCAGATAACTATAAATAACTGCTAGCAAGTCATCTGTGCTCTTCTGCTTCGCCCACTCTTAGTCACTATACCAATTTCTGTAGGCTTCAAATAGTAGGCTATTTATTAAAAGCAGTAGCTAGTGAAAAATGGTTTCCTTAATCAAGATTCTTCTGCCAAGAATCTAAAATCAGTGAGACCAACTTTAGGTGCCTTGAATCCTATCCAAGTCAGATTACTTGGCAACTCATGTTACCTCAGCTGCTTCCGTACCTTCCATTCACATTCCAGTTGCTGGCAGGCAGAGCACTATTTGAAAATTTGTGGTTATTAAAAACATGGCCTTAAAATTCTTTGTAAGGGAATAAAAGTATTTGGCTAGTGTCCTTCTGGTGTCTCATCCAAATCTAGCACTGTGTGGCATGATACAGAGTCTTCTTGTCCTGGGGGGAAGGACAAGGGGAAGCATGAGACTGTTGCAAGTCTGTCTGGAGGCAAAGGACCTTGTGTTTTTTCTGACCTTTTTGGCTTAATATGCCTGTAACTGTGCTTATGCCAGTTTTCTAGGTAAACTCTCTTGCCTACAAGTTCTTGCAAGAATGTGACATTTCACTTCTTTTTTTATAGTCTGTCACTAATTGAGCTCTTCGCGTGTGGGAGGTGTGGGAGATGGGTCTGCTGCTCCCCTGCCTCAGAACAAGCACCCACTCCTTCCCACACAGGCAGAGGCTTGTCCTGCCCTCTGGGGAGGACCGGAGCTGGGAATGCTCCCGAGAGCTGACTTAAATGGGATGCAAGAATTTGCAACTGTAGCAAAAAGTTTATTCAGTTTATAGGGTCAATTCCTATGAATTAAAAAATAAATAAAAATTTCTAGATTGCAAGTTTTCCAGTGGGAGATGTTTTCTGAGTAAGAAAGTTTATACTAGCAGAGCTCGTTGCTCAGGAAGCTATGACATTTTTGACACCACATGACAATTTACAGTGGAGGCTGTCTAATGGCACAGGGGAGTACACTGGACCCTCCACCACATTTACTTCATCTCAGCTACATAGGTTTGTCAGTGTGCTAATTTATGGGAGTATTCCTTTTCAATGTTTGTGCCATTTTTTAATGTGTTCAATTCTATATTTTCAGTATGAATTCATGTTTTTATGGTGCATAACTTGGAAATGTTATGGAATGTTACGGGTTAGAAGGGACCTTTAGAGATCATCTGGTCCAAGATGGAGGGAGAGCTCAAATTAAAAATTCCAAATTTAAGAGTTTTTCCTCTAAGTTGGTTTATGTCCTGTGTTTGCAGAGGTAAATAATTTTCAGAAAGTGTTGTGTTATCTACCTTTTCTTATTTCTAGAATTTTCCTCTTTCTGTTGGTACACTTTGTACTTCAGTGCCTAGTTTTATTTTTGCTTTTTTCTTTCAGCTTCCCTTTTTTTGTTGATTCCTACTGTTTATAGCTAAAGTATTTCTGCCCATAAATTAAGAGATATCAGTAAGTAATCTTAGGAAGATCCTCATTTTGAGTTTTCAAATAGCCTTAGACTATTGCAAAAACGTAGATGCTCAACTGTAGCTGGTGAAGAGCATATTTAGAATTAAGGGTTAGAATAGCTTTTTTGCCACTTGCCTTCTTTCAGACACCTTTTGTACTTCTGAGATTTGGGGCTGCTCTTTGGTGCAGAATGGTATATTTGACTGCTGAGCTTCCTGATTAAGAGAACTTGGTTTTACAAAACTGTCTACCCTGAAACAGCTGGAAAACAACTTTCTCAGTTCAGCTTCAAGAAAGAGTAATAGATTTGTTTGACAACATTGCTATTTCACTACCAGTTGCAATTCGTCATTAGATTTAAAGGAAAAAAAGACACAGGGAAGCACCAGGACACAGATGGAACTTGATCAAATGTCCATGATAGAGGCAGATAGTCTCTATAAGCTCTAAAGGCTAGTGTGCTTGAGGCTGTATGTGCTTCGATAAAAGACCATGATGGAGAATCTGGGTCTTCAGTTCTGAGTGCCTGGAGGGTACTGAATTGGTTTATATTTTTTAATTAATTTGCTTTTGTGAAAGAGCTGGTGTATTTTTATATTGCGTGGTATTGTAGGACATTATAAATAGTTTATGGGAGGAGTAAAATATCATACAGCAGTAATTTCATCTTTCTGTGGTGAATAGTCTGTCTTCTGGGGATGGTAAAAGTTGTTGCTGGTGTTTGTTTTTTTTACCTTAATAGATCTCCTGGAGTTTTAAATGTCTTACAAGATCTGCTGTATACTTTCTGACTGAGAAGGAGTTTGCTGCTCTCTTCCTCTGTTGCAACAGCACTCCTTTGCAGCTGGTCAGCTTCAGTAGTACTTACTGGTGAATGGATGGCCATACAAACTGATAAGACATCTCAAGCAGGCTGCTGAGACCACTGTCTTTTTGGCCCAGGATTGGGCAGTAAGGCTGTAGAAGGAGCTGAGAGAGCTGGGGCTCTGAGGGATCTTATCAGTATGTAATTACTTCCCCACTCGATGGGGGAAGTAAAGAAGTTAGAGACAGGCTGGAGACAGAGTATTCAGTGACAGGGCAAGAGATAACTGAAATACAGGAAATTCTGCTAAAACAAGACAGAGGTCTCCATCCTTAAGGCTATTCAAAACCCAACTGGTCGTGACTCGTAGCAGCCTGCTCTAGGACACTGCTTTGGACATGGGCTTGGACTAGGTGGTACCCAGATGATCCTACTGACCCCAGCTACTCTGTGATCACAGAGTCACAGAGTGGTAGGGGTTGGAAGGGACTTCTGGCTCATCTAGTGATTCTGTGAATTGATCAGAAGAGCTAATGGGGAGGGTGCTAGACACTGGTACATATGAGTGTAGCATTAACTTAGATCTTGTTTGAGCAAAACATTTGCAAGGATATTAGTAAGTCAGTTGTCAGCTTAGGCTGGTACAGCCTATCTGTATGGACACCCAATAAATGTATTGTACTTATTGTCCATTACTATGAGAAGTATCCTCCCAAGTTTGTTAACATCAACTTAAGTAGGTGTAGGGGAAAATCCTGTTTTTTCAGAACGTGAATTGGCTTTTACTGTACAGAATTAGGAAGATGAAATAGAATATTGTGAATGTATATCCATTAGGTGGTTTCGTGCTTAGGTGGGTTGAATGAAGAGCCTTGTGAAAGACCAAATGGGCCTTTGGTTGCCCATGTGTTACCACTAAGGCTAGCGCTCTTTATTAAGAATGTAGGGGAAAAATCGTGGTCCAGGACGAAATCAGTTTTCAGTTCTTTGAGGCGCAAACTTGTTGTTGCTGTTTTCAGTCATAGGAACAGCTATATTGGATAAGACAAGTCCAGCATCTTCCTGGCCAGTAATCAGAGGAGTATTAGGATACAAGGTAACCAGGATAGTATTAGGAAGGGGCAAGCAAAGGGCAGCTCTTTCCCTGGTGAATCTCCTGAACCCAGTGAATCCGCTGAACCTCCCACAGCTGGCCAACTGGAGACTCCCCAGCTATGCTGTTATCTTGCTCATCTTGTTCTATAGTCAGCAATGAACTTATTTCCCCTGAATTTTTTCCACAAAACCATTTATACTTTTGGCCCCTGCAGCACAAAGTTTCACAATTTAATGATTTTGTTTGTGTGGAAAGGTTCTTCCTTTTGTCTTAGTTTCATTTGGTTTTTTTTTTTTTAAACCCACTGAATGATAGTTTCTGCGAGTCCCTGTGGATTTTCTGTGTTTACAAGAGAGGGAATAATAATTCCAGAAGTTAGATCAAATGTGAAACTCTTAAGAGAAAATATTCTCAATCAGATGGACCTTTGGCTTCATTTAGTATGACAATTCTTTTCTTCCTGTAAGTGATTAGGTGAAATTCCTGTAAAATCCTGTAAGTGGTTCTTAAGAAAAGTAATACTCCAGACAACTGAGTAGCTCCAATCTTTATGTTGACTTCTTATCCCTGTGAGAATATGTCTGTATTTGTTGGGTTTTCATCTTTAACTTCTCTTCGGCATTCAAATTAAGTATCTCAGCAGGAAACAGTATCTAGGAATATGGGAAAAACAATGCATAGCCAGGAGAGCTATACATTTGGAGAAACTCAGTGGATTCAAGCTTTGTTTGAACAACAAAGAATTAAAATGTTCCTGTTTTTCTGTGTGTTGTCTGTTTAGCTTTGTACAGTTACTTTGAGATGTTAAGAAGTGGAGTGAGAAATTAATGCAGTTACAAGATACCTCAAAGGTTAAAAAGTCAAGATCATCGTCTTAACTATTTCTGTTCTGACTCCAGAAGGACTGAATAAAATGAGGAGATTAGGAGACAGCATTTAAAATCAATTTCATCTAAAAAGAGGAGTTAAAAGTTTTTTCAGTTTGCGTTCTCTTGTCTGGGATGTGTTTTAGCAGAGAATACGCATCCCCTTTCCCCATGTTTTTAGCTGTTATTACTATACTTTTTACAGTGGTCTTAAGAAAATTGCTATATGAAAACTGATGAGATCATTTAGAGTGTCACATTCAAAACATGCTTAATAACCAGATACCAGGTGGAGTTCAGCAGCAATCATAGCAGGAAGGGAATGTGGATCCTGCTGCAAGCTGTTTTCAAGCAAGTGATTTTGTTTCTTATTAAAAATACCCAGGTTTACTTGGAGAGGGAAATTTTGGTGGTAAGGGTCTGAAAAAGTTGAAAATTTATTCAAAAACTTGAAAAAACAAAGCAACTTAACATTTCATAGAATATCTCTGTTATACCAGAAGAGTCTTAGTTTATGGTTATCTGATCATAAACAAATATAACTATCCTGCTTTTTATTTTTCGCTTGGGAATGGAAAAGCTGATGAAAATCAGGGAGGGGAGACAACTCCTTTTCCTGCCTGTCATCATCCTCATCCCCCCGAGTATGACTGTTGGGCTTAGCTGAATCTGTTGGATTGTGTACCGCTTGCTTTTACTTGACTGTAGAACAACGGGAGAAAGAAATACAGTATTTGAACTGTTTATACATCAAATACATCATGTTAATACATCAAATTTGATTACACTTCTGAATTTCATTGAGGTAGACAATTTTTTAGTGAAGATTACATGTGAAGTTGTTTACAGCTGTGGTACAGATGGATGTTTAAAATAGTATTCTCCTACACTGAAAGATTTGAATTGGTGATGGACCTTATATGGCTCAGCTGCTGCAACATGCATTTTTTTAGTGATATGTATATTGTAGTAAGTGCATTATCCCTGTGGTCGCTGTATCTTTTATTTTTTAAAACTGCTGCTGCTTTCTTCTTAAGAATAACTGATGTTTATGCTGCAACCTTTTCCTGTATAATTAATTTAAAGGTTTTTGTATTGACTCCAGAGAGTCCAAATGGCACAACTGAAAACTAAAAGGGAAAGCATGCGTCATAAGACAATTGCCAGAATTGGAATTACACTATTATTATATAGGATAAAAATACTGTAAAAGAGGTTTGGTCATGTCAACGTAGGGACAAGCAGGAGAAGCTTTTCATTGTGAGGTAGCTTTGGTGCTGCTTCCATGTAGTGTGAGAATACAGAATCTAGAAAATGAGCGGCTGTGTTTTCAAGATTGTTTTTAAGCATGGGATTAAGCAGCAAGATTAATTCTATATAGGATCGGTTCACAAGGTTAACATAGACCAAATGGGTTTTCAAAAACGTTTATTTATCTATAATATGCAATTTCAGGCTTGTGTATTTTCACAGATTCTTTATGTTTAGAGTTTTAACTTCTAATTGTGTGGGTTTTTCATACAACTCTAAAACTTGTCACAAGAAAAGTTTAAGCTAAATGTAGCATGCCCTCTTCATTTGAAAGTGAAGGTACAGGAACAGAAATGTGTAAATAATTTCTGTGATGCGGAGCTGGAGGATTACTGAATGGCTGCTCTCCCACTCCTGAGCTGTCTTGCTGCCTCTTCAGCTTGTGCACTGTGAGTCACACTGATGTCATTCTCTGAAAAGCAAAACTCGACAGATCCATGACTCTTTTCTATTTTGGGATTTACAGATTTGAGGTCTGGTAGGACTGTAAACATCCGAATATGGGAGTAACAGTCCCACTGTCATGTCCCATCCCGTGACCCCCTGACATTCTATACCATACATGTGATTGCTTTTCTGCAACACTGAACAATACAATTTTCTCAGAGTTTTCTCCCTTTCTCTTCCTGTCCCTTATTAACACTTTTTATTAGATGTATTAAAACGTTATTGATTAAATACTGTCAATACAGCACAGCAGTCTGAAGCCTGGAGGGTGCTGTTTTAGGCTCCTGTGCAGTGTGAGAACATCAACTGTTTCTGTGTTTCTCTCTGCAAGGATCATTCCTTTACTGAAGCAGTAATGGTCCTAACACAACTGCAGATTTCCGTTTCAGATAACTTTTCAGTGAAGGTTCATTATATTATGCTGCTTTTGGAAAGCAGAATTGAACATACTACCAGATATGTTGAAAGTAAGGATGTAAGTTGCCAAAGCCTAAAATTACTCATCATGATGAAAAAGAATTTTTTATTAAAGGAAAGCAGCACTGTCTCTTTTGTGGTGCACAATACTTAATGACTGATGTGTCATCCACCAACCACCTTCAGTTTCCAGGTCTGCTAGAAAAACTGGCATACTGCAGTTGGACGAGATGATCATTATAGGTCTCATCCAACTCCTCTTCTCTTCTCTTCTCTTCTCTTCTCTTCTCTTCTCTTCTCTTCTCTTCTCTTCTCTTCTCTTCTCTTCTCTTCTCTTCTCTTCTCTTCTCTTCTCTTCCTCTTCCTCTTCCTCTCCCTCTCCCTCTCCCTCTCCCTCTCCCTCTCCCTCTCCCTCTCCCTCTCCCTCTCCCTCTCCCTGATATCGCTAACTAGTTTTTCAGTGTTAGGAGTGTAGTCTGTACATGGAAGCAAATTTTGTGTGGCATTCCCAAAGAAGGAGTGTCTAATGTCTCTTCTTTTTCCATCTTGAATTTTGTTGAAGTGCTAGGCATCTATAAAGCTCACTTCTGTGTAATGTCTACAATTCTTTCAGGCCTCTGCTTTGCTCTGTGTAAGCCTGACTGTTATCAGGATCTCAGGGGCTAGTTTGCTCAGTGTGTACAATGAAGTAGGTTGTGACTATGCCTGAATGTTAATGGGAGCTGTAATAAATGTTATTTCTCCTTTTCATTACCCTTGTACATATTGCACTCCCACTAGAAAATTAGGTTCTAATTCTTTCTAAGTGGCATTTCACACTTAATAAAGACTTTTTCAATATGTTTGGGATGTAAATAATTCTATATGTATGATATATTAAAAATATTACTGCCTTCTTAGTTTTTGATTGTATAATAGAAGTCATGAGAGAAGTCAAAAGCTGCAACCAAAGGTAATATGACTAAGTAGTTCTCGCACTTTAATGTCATAATTTATGGAGGCATAAACACTTGAATCTTTTGACTATTGTTATCCCTCACTGAAAATGGAATAATTTACTACATATAATGTGACTAAAATTGTCCAGAGCATGTGGCATACATGGCAAAAGAAAAGGAGTTTGTTAACCAGAAGACTTTAACGGGGTCTAAAAAGCAGTGAAGGTATTTATTCAGCATTTAAGTCTTCATAACCTCTGAATTTTGGATTCTGTTTAGCATATGACTAATTAATTTTCATTCAGAGAGTGTAAAATTAAATGTAGAAAAGCTTATTGCAGTAATCTTTTAATAAGAACATGCCTACAGACAGAGCCCATTAGTATTTAAGGAATACACTCTTTTAATGTGCTTTGTAGGTTGAAGTAATGAGTCTGGGTTGGAAAGAAAGAGTCAATAACTTGGATAGCAAAATGCTTTCTGATTGTTGCCTCCTTTGTGGTATTAGTTACACTTTTGAAATTACACTGTCTCTTTTAATTTAGATAAATGACAAGATAAAAACAAGGAAAGATACATGGTGATGGTTTTAAATAGACCTTGCATATTGTTGCTCAGGCAGAGTGACGCTGCGGCAGACTGATGGGCAAACTTGGTCTTTGTGTATGATGCATCGCTGTGGCCGAAACAGAGCCATGCAGTCTCTTCTAGGGAGGAATGCAGAATTGTGGCCATTCTTTCCTTATTTACCTAAATACAGGGCCACCCATTTACTTGGGATCATTCAAGTGTTGCTGGCTGTAATGAGATTTGAATTCTCTGTATTTTGCAAAGCAGAAAAGTTGGTGTGGTGCAATGTAATGGTGTCAAAATTCTCCTTATTATGCAGAGTAAATGAAACGGATTTTCTTGTTAAGGAACTTAAATGTTAGCATTAGAACTAAAATATTTAGTGAGTGATTAAGAAGTTTCTCAATAAAACTTTTGTTCTTGCTTAGTAAAAAGAACTTCACAGTGGATTAACAGTATTGAAACTAAGGCTGTGGAAAATAGTTTTAATATCAAAATAATTGTTTAAATAGAGTCTTAATTACATGGATTACTGTAGTTCTTATTGAGTGATAGTATATTCCAACTCAAAGTCTTGTCTGGATTTTAAGTACTACTGTGTAACTCTGCATTGAAGAGTTATTTTATTAAAAGTAAAAAAAACCCAACCAAAAACCAGTTTGTGGTAAGAAAGTAGAAATTTGATTCAAAAGCATCTAGTGTTCTTGTCTTATACAGGTTACCTTGTGAATGAGATGCCCAGGTGTGCTCAGAGGGATGCTTGCCTGGACTGCCAGAACTGAAGGAAAATGTATTTCCTCTTAATTTGATTTATAACTCCTTCTCCCTCTGTGTTTTCTGCAGAGTTTTACAGTTCTGCTTTCCTCAGGACAGGTTGTTCTCCAGATTAGGGGGCTTTTATGTGACGTTCTGTGAATCTGTGGTTTTTTTTGGTTTTTCCTTTTAATAAGGCATGGCAGTGGATCAGAGCTTGAGCAAGTCTTTCCTTATATGTATGTTGTATCTGCTGTTAATAAACGCTAAGGTAGCTGTGCTAGAGATCGAGGCATCTGTCAGTCATGAGTATTACTGCATTTCCAGTGGTGTGATTTGTTATGCTCCATCTTTTCTTTGCCAGTTCTCAAACACTTCTTGAATTCCTTGGCTAGTCACTCGTGACTTCTCTTTTCTTTACATTTGTTAACAGAATAGGTCTGTGTAATAACCCTTAAGAGTATGTTTTCAATAGAGTTTAAATAACAGTGTTTGGAAGGCAAATGTTTTTTTTTCATGCAACACATTAGAATCGTTTGGTTCATCTGAAACAAGTCTTGGCCCTCAAAGCTATGGTATCTAGCATGGGTTAAGTTCAAGGCTATGACTGGCAGGCTGCAATGATAGCCAATTTTGCCAGAAGTGAAAAATTTAACCGGAAATTTCTAGTGTGATCTGATTTATGTTGTGACTATTACATGTGAACAGCTAAGCTCTGAGCCTGCTTGAATTTAAACATGTCAATGTTCCCACTGGCTGAAATGAGACTGCCTATGTTAAGTGAGATGTAGGCATTGGGGTTTGTAGGGCTGGGAAACAATGGAAAATGTCCTTCTGTGTTTACTGTTTTATGCTTAAAAGAGTAGTATGGTCTCTCAAAAATGTAACCAGTGCACAAACAGCTGTATTTATTAATTTGAGAATAAACATAAATAATTTTGATAAGGAAAACTGTATATTTAATTTGATTACTGCAATTTATGACACAAACTATAACCATTGCACAAATAAGATTAAATACTGCATTTTTAGAATGTAGCATTTGATAATTATTTGGACTCTTTTGATGTAAATATTCATGAAGTTTCTAGTTATATGTATATATTTAATTTAGAGGTATATACCCTTTAATCTCCCATCTTTAACTTTACGCTGGCATAAATTATATGTTTTGGACTCTGTTTAACAGGACATATGGTTGTCCTCCTTTGATTTCACACTATTTAAAGAGAGTTGGCTTATTGTATTTTGCTAAACTTTAGGAAGAATTCAAAATTTAGTAATAACATTTTGGATATCTTTTCAGGGAAGCAGTTTCAAAAGAAAGCTTGGAAATCCTCAATTGGATACATTTCAAATATGAAAGAAGGAGAAGATCTGGAAAGTGATTGCTCCTGACAGTGTTTTTTTCGGGGAACTGAGTGTTGCAAAACCTAATTACTGACCTGGAAAATAGCTGGTAATTAAAAAAAGGCCAGAATGGTCAGAGCTCCTCAAGTAGAGGCATGAAAATTTGTAATAAACAATGGAGTCAAACCAAATGGAAAGATGGCTAGGGTGGCTGTTCCTTTTCCTGATAAATGTCTGAGAGAAACAAATGAGGCAGCACAGCTCACTGCTTCACACACAGTTGTAGGCTGAGTTTCTGTAGCTCAGAAAGGCAAGTCCGAAAGCAGTCAAATGAAGAACAAGTCAGAAAATAAATACTGAGATCAGAGCTGTTTTATCCTGATAGATAATTTTAGTAGCAGGACCTATCATGTCTTTCTCTTTTCTCATGGATGTTGTAGTTGTGAGATGAAGAAACACTTAATACCCCATAAATGGTGGTAAAAGCTCTTCACAGAATCTCTGGTGTTATGATTGTATTTTATTCCAATAAACGCAGAATAACCAGTTGAATAAGACTGGCCAGAGTACAGATCCCTGTGGAACTCCACTGGCCACAGGCTTCCAACTGGATTCTATGCCATAGATCATCATTCTCTGGACTCAGTCATTCAGCAAGTTCTCGATCCACCTCACTGTCCACTCATCCAGGCCACACTGCCTGAGCTTTCTGATGAAGATGTTATGAGAGATAATGTCAGAAGCCTTGCTGAAGTCAAGGTAGATGACATCCACTGCTCTCCCCTCATCTACCCAGCCAGTTAAACCTTCACAGTATGCTATAAGGTTGGTCAAGCAGGATTTGGCCTTGGTGAATCCATGTTGAATCCTTCTGATAACCATGTTTTCCTTCATGTGTTTACAAATGACATCCAGAAGGAGTTTTTCCATCACCTTTCCAGGGATGGAGGTGAAGCCAACCAGCCTGTAGTTTTCTGAGTCTTCCTTCTTGCCCTTTTTGAAGACTGGAGTGACAACAGCCTTCCTCCAGTCCTCAGGAACCTCACCTGTTCTCATGGTCGTTCAAAAACGATGGAGAATGGCTTCACAATAACATCAGCCAGCTCCCTCAGCACTCCCTCAGTACATCCCATCAGATCCCATTGATCTATGAGCATTAAGCTTGCCCAACAGGTCTCTAATCCCATCAGTTTATGTCCCAATGCATTTTTTTCAAAGCTTCCAACCACGGAAAAAGAAGTATCTCAAGGCAGCTACTGTGGGGTAACAGTACGTACCATACCAGTGTATGAACATCCATAGTTCAAATTGTCTTTATTGTTAACTTGCCATTTAGCATTTATAGAACATTAGCAATGGGACAGTCAATTTGCATATTGGTATGAAGGGTGTGGTCTTGGGCTGAACCTTAAAGTTGAGAAGCTGGTCTGGTCTCTCTGGCATTAGGAAGTGAGTCATTGCAGATTTTCACAGATGAGAGCTGTCTGGATCGATGGAATGGAACCTGAAACATGTTTTATAGAAGGAAATGTTTACCTTTCTTATTATTGGGGCAATTAAGTCCCCGATTTTCTGTGTATTGTAAAGGTAACTGTACCATTTTTACCATCTGTATTATGTCTGTAGTTGCAAAGGGCCTTTGTTTTTTATCTTGCTTATTCGACTGTGTCCTTGTGAAATATGATGTCTTTTAAGTTTAAAGGTGCCTGAACAACAGGCCTAGATGCAAGTGACCGAGCCTCTTTTCCCTTCCCTTGGACCATCTGACAAGCTTACCTTACCTTGCCTCGCACAGCATTGCCTAGCCTACCTTACCCTACCTTACACTGCCCAACCGTACACATGACAGGTGGTTTCAAGACTTTATACCCATGCAGAAGTTGCCCTCAGGTGCATCTGCTCCTCTTTTACATGAGGCTGAGGGCCTGCAAGATCATAAGAGATTTGGTTCTTCTTGTGCTGTCAGCATTTCATGAAGGTGAAGTGTCGTGCAGCTGATGTCCTTGCACAGGGTGAGCCAACAGACTCCAAGGTGGGATGTGCTTTCTCAACCTGCCATTCCCTGATGCTGATTCATTGTTATGGTTTTGTCCTGGCATTCAAATCATGTTGTTTATAAAGGTTTACTAAACACTTTGAATTTATTTACTATGTGGTGAGACACATTTTTCTTTTGCCTGGCTTTTACTGCATAGATTAGTGTTTTGCCAGGGGTATTACAACACTTCATTATTTAAGTGGAGCTGTTACTTTTATAATGTATTCAAGCCAGTGCAAGACCCATTGTTTTAGTACTATCAAATTCTGGTGTATGGTGATGGGTGTGTACCTGGCCCACAAAAGAAATCTTCCACTTTTCTGAAGTTTTATATGCAATCTGGGAACTAAAAGAAGAAAATGGGTTGGCTTCCTTTAAACTTTGTCAGGACTCTTGGAGCAAAGTGTTATTTGTCATCACCAGTGTCAGTAGTTTCCTTCAGGGGATTTTCAGATTGACTGAACTACTGCATTGGCATCTTCTTTCCTTTCCCTCCAGACTTCATAGTACCTCATTTATGGTTTTGTCGAGGCTGTTTACTCTGTTTGAGCATACTGCCATAGGTGTGTAAGACATCTAGTCTTGCTGAGCCATTGTCTTGGGGCATTTATCTGGTCTGGAGATAATAAATGGTGTAGATTCTTGCTTAATTGCTGGAGTGTGTACAGAGACAGGCAACAAAGTTGGTGAAGGGTCTGGAGAACAAGTCTTATGAGGAGTGGCTGAAGGAACTGTGTGCGTTTAACCTGGAGAAAAGGAGGCTGAGGGGAGACATGATCCCTCTCTACAATTACCTGAAAGGGGACTGTAGTGAGGTGGGGTCAGTCTCTTCTTCCAAGTAGTGAATGATAGGATAAGAGGAAATGGCCTAAAATTCTACCAGAGGAGGTTTAGATTGGAGATTAGGAAAACTTTTTCTCTGAAAGGGTTGTTACTCTCTGGCACTGGCTGCCCAGGGATTTGACGGAGTCCCTGAAGATATTTAACAGACACGTAGCTGAGGTGCTGAGGGACGTGGTTTAGTAATGAACGTGGCAGTGTGAGGTTAGTGGTTGGACTTGATGATCTGAAAGGTCTTTACTGAAATGATTCTATAATTAATTACAATAACACGTAGTTCAAACCACTACTCTCGTGTTGGGGAAAGTAGAAGACAATAGGTGTAACAGGAATTTATAATAGATGTCAGAAATGAAATCTGATGCATGAAATCCATTATTATCTCCCCTAGCTATGAAGAGATAGAGTAAGAAGTGATATATTCAGTTTGAGCCACCTTGGTGATACTTGAGGTGAGACAGGAGACATTTAGAGCCCTGTTGTAATACAAATTGTTCTAATAAATCTCTCCTGAAGGGGCCATGTAAATAAGCAGTGTTGATATTTATTTATGTTTAATACAACATCACCCCCAGTTATTCCGGTTTATTGCACAAATTTATAACAGGAAAGAATTTTTTTCCCAAAGATATTACATTTCAGCTTCAGAGAAAGTCCTGGTGAGCAGATGTAAGAGGGGGAAGCAGGGAAGGGAGAGTGTGTATATCTCAGTGTTGACAGATCTCTTGGCTACACAAGAGTCACTTTCAAACCACAGGAAGCCCTTGGCACCTTACAGGATAAGGCCTTTTCAGGTCATTGTGCAAAGAATATACTCTTTATTCCACCAGGTGATAAATGTCTTTTGAGTGCACTCTAGCTCCACTGCTATTGATAAGAAATGCAGATGCTCAGTATCTTTCAAGTATTAATTTAGAAAGAGCGAAATGGAGAATTATGCTCATGGTTCTTAACTGTTTATCTAACCTGTGTACATCCTTTCACCTGTTTCTTAAACAGGACATGTAAATACACTATATACTGACTATCCTGTTGGCTGTTCTGACATTGCAGAAGCATAATTGCATAATCTTCTGGAGGGAATATTCTCCATACAGATATGTCCAGAAGCACTGCCTGTATGAAGCTATCTATGAGAAGACAAACTGCATCAATTATCTAATCATTCTGCACTTAGACTTGAAAGACAGTAAAAGCTTATGGTAACCCTTGATATAGAATTGGTAAAAAAAGTGAAATACGTATTATAAGATTGCTGATGAAACTTACCCAGCATTTAGGATTCTGCTGTCCTCAGGTTCCTCTCATTAATCAGTGTCATGCCAAACTTGATCTCTGTTTGTCACTGTGTCTTGTATTTATTTCACTGGCTCCATGTCTTATGTCTCTTAGAAACATAGAAACGTAGAATGGTTTAGGTTGGAATAGACCTTTAGGATCATCGAGACCAAACACTAACCCAGCACTGGCACATCCACCACTAAACCATGTCCCTAAGTGCCCCATCGTCGTATCTTTTAAATATACCGAAGGATGGTGACTCGACCACTTCCCTGGGCAGCCTGAGCAATGCTTGATAACCCTGTCAGTGAAGTTCTTCCTAATACCCAATGTAAACTTCCCTTGGCACAACTCGGAGCCGTTTCCTCTTATAATTTATTACTTGAGAGAAGAGATCGACCTTCACCTCTCTACAACTTCCTTTCACATAGATAAAGAGAATGATAAGGTCTCCGTCAGCCTCGTTTTCTCTGAGGCTAAACAGCCTCAGTTCCCTCAGTTGCTCCTCGTGTGGATTACTGCCTGCTGTGCTAGTGCTGCGTGCCAGGTTTTGCCATGACGGTTCCTAGCAATTGAATGGAGAACTTTGGTTTATTTTGGCTAATGGCTGCACAGAGGTCTTGGGGTAGAGTTCATTAAAGCTACTGAAGCTATGAATTATCTTGTATAATGTTAGATAGCAGTTTAGGTGTCTACCTCTGAGCAGAACATACTAGAATCCCTGTGTAATCAAGGGAGAAGTTTTCTTCTTGGATGCAATCCAACTGATCCCTTTTTCAGACATTTAAGGGTCAAGTGAATTGTAGCCCAGGAGTGCCTATCTCTGTTCTTTGTATAGGAATGGAAACCAGATTAATGAGATGGATTCGTTTCCTAAGACATCCTTAACCAGAGAATCTCACTATTCATTTTATTAAAGTTTCTAATCAGACCCCAGATGGATTGACTCAGTGACTCTTTCTATTACCAAACAATGGAAAAATGGGACATGAATTCTGACGGGATGTTTTATGTATTCTAGACATCCAAGTAACTTGATAAGGGGATTTTAGTTAAAGTTTTCTTAAGTGCTGTATGTATAACCAGCAAAGTAGAAAAGAATGATATATTTTTTTTAATACATGGCTTTTAATGCAAGAAAGAATAGATTCCTTTGTTACAGTTGGAATAAACTGCTTGTTATAGTCAGAATAAGTCCTTTTACCTCAGGCTTCAGGGACATTTCAATTCCAAAAGCTGCCTTAAAAAATTTTACTGCTATCCATCTTCAGACTGATAGGCTATGAATAGATGCATCACAGACACAGTTGCAATGCAAAGATGCTACATAGCTGATTCTCTTACAAGACTTGCTTACTAGAAAGGAAAATAACAGAAAGCAGAGTATTTGGTTTTGGCCACCCTGGATCTGGAATCATTGCCAATATGCTCTTCTGCTGCTGGGTTCCTAACATGTCCAGAAAAGAAAATAAAGAACCCAGCATACTCCCAGTTCCAAACTTACTGGGAGGGGTTCTGGTGAGCATACAGCTAGAAAGGCCCATTTGCCTGGGATGCCACCCACAAAGGTGGCAGGAGGCAGGCAACATTGGCAGCATGAGTGGCATGCACAGGGACTGGTCCCCTGGCCATCACCCCCTCACCCTCAGCGGGGATGTCTGGGGAACTCTTCCTCTCAACCCAGAGGGGGTTCAGTCTGATGTCCATTCCAGGTCCACATCTAAAGGTTTTAGAATGCTGATTGATTCTAAGAGTGCAGTCTTGGCTTTAGAGAAATTAAAGTTCATTTCACAACCTTTTCTACTTGTGGGATTGTATTTTGTTGCTGTAGAAACAGAAGCTTCTTACAAGGTATTTATATATACCTTGGTAATGCAAATACTTGACATAAAACTCTCTACTGGTCAGACAGACCATCCTTGCCTTGACCTCAGTACAGTTATCCTGAAACTTGTAAGGCCTGCTCTGAAACTGTTGCATGTTACCCAGAAATATATGCTATACTATAACATATCCTATAGTGAAACCGGATCTGAGATGTGGCTAGTGTCCATTGCTGTGTACACGTTAATTGGCCTGTCCCTCCGTTTTCTGAGGGCACACTTGTCCATTGGAAAAAAGAAATTCCTGAACTTACCCAAGATTTTACTTTATTTTACCAGGTCGACCACACTGTCCGTACCACCACTGCCTCTAGCCATAGCCAGGCATGCTATAAGTCAAGAGATCTCAACAGGAGAAAGATTGAAAGGAATAACAGAGTGCCACTCACCAAATTAACCGCTCTCCCACTGCACATTAAAGCTGCTTACATCATGGTGCAAACAGTATTTTTCAACTGTGTCAGGGCTGGGTTGGCACAGGATCACAAATTTGTACAGCAGCGATATAATGATAGCCCACTGACCTTTGTCCAGCATGCTGCCCTGCTCTTAGCAGCTGATTTCAATGACTAATTTGGGAGAGCAACCATGTAATCAATACTCTATAAATACAGTAGAAACTCTTTATACCTAAAACGTACCATTGGCCTTTCCCTGCAGGTGGATGGGGATGAGGCCTGGAAGGGAAAAGATGACTCCTTGCCTGACAGTAGCTGTACTTCTTACAGATACTGTTTGTTAATTTAGAGAACTGGCATCTGTTGCTGCTTTTCAGAGACTCCCATTGTCACAGCAGTGTATGGTGTGGAGCCTGAGAGGGGTCATAGGCATTTCACATCCCAGGACCTCTTAGGGTGACAGGAGACCTAGAGGAGATGTAAGACCGTGATGCTGATGCTGCCATTGAAAGAAAAAGTCCTGTTTTGGATAGGTGCTTGTAAGGACATACCTGAACACCTCTTTGACATCTATACTTCCTATGGTGTTTTGACTACCAGTTACTTACTGGGTAAGTCGTGCTGGTACATTGGTATTGTATTTTCTCAAATCTATAAAAGGCATTTAAACTACATGGAGTCACCAACCCACTGCCCAATTTACATTTTAATGTGATATTTAAAGGAAAATAAATTCTTCCCTGAATGAGGAGACCTTATCTGTTAACATAGAGTTAAAGTATTTTTATTTTATTACAGAAGTATTTTTATTGACTTCATCGAGACAGTTTTGTATCAATGAAGCACACAGTGTTCAGTTTCTAAGCAGCTGAATTGAACATGGTATGCAATTTTAAAAAAAAGCAAGTTCTTAGACCCATTTGTCTGTTTTTGCTCTGGAGTATGCTAATTTAACTAGTATTGCTTCATGTATTGATTATAGGGCCTTTAGATTTTAATGAACATTTGCATCTTTGACGTTACATCTTTGGAAAGCTAAATGCATTTACTTACTGGCAAACAAAGTCATTTAAGGGTTATTTGTGTATTTGTTTATCAAGATGTTTTTAAGCCAGTCTTTCAACCATTCACAATTGTTCTCTGAGCTGGCATCCCTTGAACACAAGAAATCACTGAAGGCCATCTGTATCTCTTCCTGACTTGAACAAGACTGTTGCAAAGTAACTAGATCCTTTTTAAGAGCTTCTGGCCCATCTCCTAAAAAATGAGAACTGGAACAGGGGAAATAAAAAAGACCAGATTATAATTGGTACTTTATGAGCGCTTGTGAGGTTTCTGTAAACTATATTCACAGTGGTCTTGGCATGGTGAGGTGGGAAAGGAGGAGAAGAACACATTTTGGATAGAGAAATGTTACATGATTCCCTGCAAAGAAAGGGTTGGAATTGCAGATGCTGCAGCGCAGTATATTGTTTGTGCCTGGATTGTAGTGGCTGTACGCAGTTTAGAATTTTTGGACTTCAGCTTGTATTTGCCTTGTATGTTTGCACTTTCCAATCATGCTGTTGAGATATGAGCAAAAATACTGAGTTCAGATGCCTTTAGGTTCCAAATTAGACTAAAATTTGCCCGAGATTTACCCTAGATGAATCAAACTGAGCTGTTGAAACCAGAGAGGCTTAGGGGGTTGCCTTAATTGAGAATACAGAAATGAAATCATCGTGACAGCAGAATTGCTCAAGGTAATGCTAATTCTGACCAGTTGGAAAAGTGCTACTGCATTTAACGTACTTATGTAAATTATTTACATGATAGAAAATGTGTTAGAGACTGTTTGAGGAAAGGTTGTATGCGAAGTTATAATGTGCCAGTCTGTGGCTTTTATTGGTCAAAATAATTAATTTTTGATTCTGTGCTTGACACTGTTTTGTTTTGAGATACTTCCAAGGTCTCACCTGTGGATCAGGAGGTAGAGAAAAGGGATCAGTGATTGTGAAATATATTCTTCCAATGGTAACTGATTTTGTCCTTCGGATACCTGTGGGAATCCATTCAAGTGTCTAGTAATTGGTTAATAGCACCCATAAAATTTTTATGAGGGAGAGTTAGATTCCACAGGGTTGTGAGAAAGGATTTTAGTATGTATGTGTCCAGGATTCATGAATGTGTTACAGTGCAGGAAGAGGGAGGTGTACTATGGGGATGCTGTATTGGTGAGTTTGGCACAGTGTAAACATGGGGATTATTCAACCTTAGCTACATATACCTGTTGTCCTCCTCTTGGATGTGTTTGAGCACCAGGAATGGATGAAGGCAGTACATCTGAGGACTTCATGCATTCTTTATCTTCAAAATAGAGGCTGTGTTGTGTGTCTGTAATGGCAGTCACTTGAGACCCAAAATGGGTGGTATTTTCTGAGCTGGCAAAGGCTGGGAGTATGGCACTGAGCTCAGCTGCTGTAGGAGAGAAGCATCTGACTTTCTTCAGTAGTAATGCCTGTGCCTAATGAACCAAATTAGATTTTTTTGGCCTCAGAGGGAGTTGTGTTTACTCAGCCAGAACGAGGGCCATACACATGAAACTTTCTCTAAAAAAAGATTGTGTGTTTATATTGGTCATTTCAATGCTAAAGCTCATCTCTTATTTCTCTTCGAAATGACTCTGTGGAGTAAATGCAAAGTATGAAGGCCAGAAGAGGGGTCTGTAACAGTGCCAGCAGAGTTTCTCTGTTTCTTTCAAAGTTCTGAGCAGCAGTCACGTGTGAATGTTTGCTATTTTGTGCTGCTTCACTCTTTTTGTTCAGATATAGAGGGACCTGTATCCCTAGGACAGGAATATGTACTGACTTTGCCTTGCTATCGCAGAACTCTTGAAGCACCAGTAAACTTGTGGTTTCTGCACCTGTCTTCATGGATTAGTGCCCAGAACTTGTAATTAATGTGAGCCCCTGTGTGTCTAATCTGCCTTGAAAAATTAGAGTTTCACCCCAGAATGCACTTGGTGCAGCGTTCAAAACAGCCCGTGCAGGCTACAGCACTTGACAAGGTGGGATAAACACACATGAGATGGCAGCACTGACTCTGCACTGTTATGTGGAGCAGCGTTGGCTTCCTGGGTGGCTTCTTGGGCTGCTTTTGTCTGCGTGTACTGCTCTGTCAAACAGCTGTGGTTGTATTCCACTGGGAAATCTCAGGTACATGTATTTACTTTGTGGTAGGTCCCCATCTCCAGCCATCCCACATGTCCTTGCAGTGATAGCACAAGGCAGAAACAATGAAAGAACTGGGCTTTGGCAGTTGTCCCAAAATCCTTCCTAGAAAGAATGTGAAATCACTTGTCAAAGAGACAGATGGGATTTGCAAGCTGCTGGGCACAGGTAGTGTGTGGGCTCTCCCTGCGTGTGGATGCCAGATCCCAGCAGTGACCTGGAGCTGGGAGGCTCCCAGAAGGTGGCAGATATGCTGCAGGTGCCATCCACATGCTGCTACCCGACAGCTTTTCATCTGGTGTGACCTATAAGGCCTCTGAACAGCACATGTATAGCAATGTCACTCTAAATTGCAATAAACAACTTTGTCAGTCTGTTTTGGCAAGTGGTTTTGGCCTGGCAAGCATCCTCTTTCCTTGCTTGGATCACATGACAAGTGATGAACATGGATACAGGCAAGGAAGGGATAAGAGATATGGAAGACGTTGAAGAGCTAGAGTCTGATTTCCCAGTAAGAACTATTGTTATCATTGATTACACTGTATAATTCATAGGCATTTATGAATACCATGAATTTATTCAGCAATCGATTACCAAATTAAGAAATAGCAGTAAGCACAAAGCACACAAACCAGAAGAAATTACCAGGACGGATGATTAACAATTACGAGGTTTCAATCTTGTATTTCAGTTTTAAATACGAATTTGTTTTTAAGAGCTAGGCAGTGATAGCCATGCAATACTTGAACAACAGCTTTGTCTGCATAGCTGACACTAAATGCCAGCTGAACGCTGTTGATTGTGATTTAACGCTCTCTGAGAAGAGCTGAACTGTGAGCTTGCCAGCCCCTGAAGAGTACATTGGTAGGATTTGTTTTCCAGAACCAATTTCTGGAAACAATAGTCAGGAAAAAAATGTGCAAGTCGTATGTGATCATCATAGTTTCATAATAGAGGGACTCTGTTTTAACAGGATTTGTGGAGTCTTTTTAGGAGAAATAAAGGTCACCATGGCCTTGAGGTTATGAGGTATTATTGCTCTCGGTCTCTGTTCAACTGGGATTTTACCATCTGAGTAAATTATCATATTTGGTGAGAATGAGATAGTGCACACAAGTACTAACTACCTTCAGCTTGTTACAGTTGTAGTTTATTTTAACCAGGGATCGTTTCAATGCTTGGGTAACTGATTGCCAAACCCATTTATTCCTTGCCTAAAAGTGGCTGATGAGACTATGTTTCTGAAATGACTGAAGTGGGACTACTGCAAAATAACATAACAGATGAATCTCTTGATTTTTCACCACATATTTTTCTCCGTCTCTGCTCTATAATGTAGACTTCCAAAGTGGCATGAGTTCGGGTTTTCCCCCAATCACCTGGAGGTACAAAGTAGAGCTTATGTAATAGAGGCCGAGTAATTGAACCAACAGTACAACTGCTGAGATACACAGTGCTTGGTGTCATTTGTGATAAATGTAGGTAATTATTTTCCTTTTAGCAGTGAAATTAATATAATCTGTCTGCAGTGTTGATCTGGATGAATGCAGTTATAGAACTTAGTTTTGTTAAAACCTTACCTTAGCAGATTTCTTTTGCATATTGTTGAGCAAAATAAGCTTCCCAAGTCTAAGATAAGATAGGTCCATACTGCAAGTTTGATTCTGGTCATTGAGTCTACTGAAGCAGGAGACAGACATTTGGGCTGCTAAATAATCTTCTTCCCCAACCTTCACACACATGAGCAAAATATTATATTGCAGAAATTGTATTGTCACCATTGAACTTAAAAAGTTATCTGAGTGTTAAGGCAGTTGGCATGCATCTAATGCCATTCTCATTTTAATTTTCTAAGCCAGGATGACACACATGCATGGGCCCCATAGCAGTGAGAGAAAACATGCTCTTGTGTGTTGGTGCATTTCTACTTTGGAGGAGTGCTTCGGTGTTGCTTTGCAGTGGGTTGGGTGTTGTGCTCTTCTCTGCGGCTCCCGGGTTGTCATGGGGATATGTTTTCAGCTGGTGAGCTGAAGCAGAAGGGGGTTGCATTTGGATTCAGTAAATCACATCTTTTGAACACTGCAACAATATCATGTAAAGGTTTGGAAGCTTTCTAATTTTAGGTGACTATTAAGCATAATTTTTTTTATCAGGCACATTGTTTAATATGAGATCTCAGAATGGTATTTTCCTTCTGTAAAAATGGTAGGCAACCAACAATTACCAAAACTCCTCTAGGTCACATTTTTCCATCTTTACAGCACTGCTTGTATCTTATTTTAAACATGCTTTTGTTTGCATGAGCAAGATAGTCTTCTGCTTTTCTCTAGTAGTCATTCCAGCTCTGAACCTGATTGTTACTATAGCTGAAGCTATTCAGCTGTGTAGGGACAAAAGACTTAATTCTAAATGAGTTAAAAGTGTATCGGCATCAATCCATCAGAAAGGAAATATCAAATCCATGAAACTACTGTAGAAACTGGCTCCAGCTCTTTGCTAATTTCCTTCCTTCAGTCCCACTGAAGGTGTGCCCTGAAGATGCAGTCAAACTGAAAATAAATCTCGGTGCTAATGAGAAAAAAAGTCCCATCTCTTTTTACAGATGAATACTTTTTTAGTGGAACAGAAACCTTCCATTAATTTTGTTACAAAGAGGAGCAGGTTTTAAATTTTACGCAAATAAGTCCAGAAGATATTTTCGTACGTGCCATGTGGATATTATCCACGTCAATTACAAATGAAATGGAAAAGCAGAAATAAAAAATATTCTTTTTTATTTACTAAAATAAAAATCTCTGGATCAATATCTTGAAAATGGTAAGAAGAATCTTAATATTAAAATCTTCAACTCAAGTTTCACTTCCCTATAGCAACACTGAACTAAAAATGCTGTCCATCACAGCTCAGCTTTGCAGCTGCATTTCAAATCCTCATAGGCAAATGAAAAGCGAGGAGTGTTGAGCATGCTGTGGAGTTAATAATGTGCCCCAAATTGCATGCGAGGTGAGGAGCAGAACCCTGGAGTCTCTTGTGCCAGACCTTCCCCTGTCTTTCTGGTTGTGAGTGCATGATGAAGTTTTATTTTAAAACAACTTTCTTTTTAAACAAACACAACTGGAATGGTTCTTTATGGCCTTTTGCTAGGTTTGTAAAAATTGTATTTCAGACTGTTTAAATGTTACAGGACAACAGTCAAAATTCCTTTTCTTATTTTCGGGCAGTATCTTTATACAGCTTAGGAGCTTCATCTGTTTTCCTGTCAGTGTAGAAACCATTACATAGTGGGTTTGGAATAATTCAGCTTACCTTCTTTCTAAAGTAGAGATAGGTTTCATAGAGTAGGATTAGGAATCTGGAGGGTAGACATAATAACTGAAGGTTATATGTGATCCATCACTGTTCTCTGAAAACAGATCTGTTCTGGGCCAAGCCATCCGATTGCATGGATGCATTGGTTGCTCTTGGTGCTTTCATTTGCAGAGGTTTTTATTTCCTTGACAAAATAAATCTTGTTTATGTGATACATATAGGCTGCTCTGGGACTCTTTGAGATAAATAGCTTTGAAATGCACATTTAAAATAGAATTTGGTTGAATTGCTATCATTTGTATGTATTACGGAAAAAGATGAACTATATCAACAAAAGGGCCAGAAGGCAGCAGGTACTTCAGCAAGTGATTGACTGTGAAAGTAGGGATACTGTCATTAATGTACACTTTTGCTGGACTGTTGACCAGAGTCTTGTATACTGATGCCTGTACCTTTGTCTGAGATTAAGCACAAAGTGTAAGTAGCTTGGAGAAATGTTCACACATTATTTTTTCTCATTCCGCACAACAATAATTTCATTGATTTCGGTAGCTATAACTTTGCATAAGGCTGATGTGGAATCATGATTTCCTCTTTTGCTGTGTTTCCTCTAATTGCTCATATTTAACCAAAAATTGGATACTTACAAAATGGTGATTGAGTGCAGGGAGGAAGTGCAGTAGGGATAGTGCTGAGATGTAGAAAAATGCTGTGAAATCCGTAAACTTTCTAAAGTGCTTGATTAAAACACAGACTTTTCTATGTTGGTGGAAAGAGAGTTTTTACCCCTTTCTTGGTGAACTAAGCAGTGATTTGAAGGAAGTGAGAAAACTGATCTTTTCCCCCTTTTTCTCTGGCTTTGTTTTCTAGCCAATTGAAACAAGGTTTTATCAGTTTCTAATTGGAAACTTCTGAAGCTTTTTTTGTCTTGCAAATGTCCTCCTACATCACTTTCTTCCCCCGCAAGCATATAGGAGAAAAGAAAAAAGTGAGCAACACATTTAGGTAGAGGATGATTAAACAACGGTACTTCTGAATAAAAGCAACATTTTTTTCAGAGCAAATTACTTTAGTATTATTCTCTGTAATATTATTAAAAGTATAAAATAATGTACTCCTCATTTAAGCTAGAAGAAACCCACCACCCAACTGGTTAACAGATCAAGGCAGTCAGCTGATGAGCCACACATGGTAGAATCTGCTGCATATGAAATGTTAATGATCTTCAGTGAGGAAAATAACCTTCCTATTGGTATGGAGCCCAAATGGAGTGTGGAAAAATCCATTAAATATATGAAGATTACGTGAGTCAGACTTTATATCCTCTTTCAATAGGCTGTTGTTTGAAACGGTGACGTAGAAATACTTACTGGTTTTTATTATATTCCCTGGCACCATCTAAACTTTTTACACTACTAGTTAAAATACCACACCTAAGGCTAGATGTGCATCTCTTGAAGACAAAATTTGAAAACTGGATTGTCTCAAGATGAGTGTTTGCCAGTGCTGAGTGAAGGATAGGCATTTGATCCCTCATGGCTGTTCCACCTGAAGGCATAAACCAAAGGATTTGGGCATACATGTTGCCATTTAGGGTAGGTCATGGAGAGCAGCCTGGAGGTTCTGTCCTGTAGGCAACCAAATCATGGTTGTTTCACATAACTGTTGAGGTTTAAATGAGATTTTTTTGGGAGAGAGAGTTAGAACTACTTTGGGAGTTAGGCTTGGAGCGACCCTCTCCTCTGTTGGTAACATCTGTGGCTTTGCAGGTTGGGGGGTGCATGTGGTCAGCAAACCCTGTGGGTCCCTGCAGAGCTCCCAGCAACAGTCATGGATCCTGTGCCTTGAGGAGGGTTTTGCTGCTTTGAGTCCTTGCCTGGCTGCCTGCCCTGGTTTCTCACTGTGTGGAAGTAGGATTAAATGGTAAAGTTAATAATGAAGGGTCTTGTTTCTGTTTTCCTCTGACTTTGGAGAGTATTTTCACTTGTGCCATTCAACATGCATATAATCTATAATTGGTGGCAGTTTGTGAAGGTGGGAAAAAACTTGCTTGTGCTCTGAGAAAAGTGAATTGTACCATGGAGTTACTATAGCTAACTTTCTACTGGCTTTGGATATATTCAGCTATTATTATTACAGTAAAGAAATTGCAGTATGCTTGGTTGTAGGCCTGAAAGGAAGAACTACATTAATTTAAGAATAAATGGTATACAAGAGCAACCCATTGCCACTGACTTTACTACACCTGAATACTCAGGATAAATTCAAGAGTTTCTTACTGCAGCCTGGGGAGCTGGAAGTGTGGGACCCCAGGCAGGTAGGCAGGAGGGCAGGCAGAAACTCCTGACCTAAGATAATCTCCATTTTGTGTCGGCAGATCACTAATCCATTATTCTTGCAAAGATAATTCAAGTACTGTAAATCTTTTCAGTGAAATTAAATGGCAATGATATAAGTATTTCAGATATATTTTAATTTATCCCCTTCAAAGACTATTTTGATTAAATATGCACTTCTATAATTTTTCTGGTTGAGCTTATAGAAAAGCTTTTTTTGGGCGAGGGCGGGACGACGGGTGTAAAGAACCATAAGTGACAGTTTCCATTCCAGCTCATCGTCATCAGATACTAGAGATTTGTGGATACCATTTGAAGAGAAAAACAGCAGTGCAAATGTATCAGTTTAAGAAAATGAGAAGGAAAAAAAAAGTGGAATGCATGAAAACAGAAGATATTATTTCTAGAGCTGTATTACCAGTCCCATTTAGAGCTCCATTCTACAGTCCTTTCTTACATAACGTCAGTGGGTAAATTCAGCTCTGCAGAATTTGACCTTCAGTAAATATTTTTAAATCTATTCATAGTCTTTCAAAATGACAGCGTAAAATTATTACAACAGAAATGCTTTGTCTCTGCAGCTTCAAGTGTCATCTACTTATTTTGATCACCAAAGCCATTTTTAGCATGTATTTACTTCTCTTAGGATTGCAAAGCTAATGCGGTGTTAGCAATGGGGCTGACGGTGCTGTGTAAACCAGGGAGATTGCAGCTTTGGTGCTGTGATGGAGGTTTCAGCCCCAACAGTCAAATTAAATGATAGTTTTATTTTCATCACTGAAGAGTGATAAATATATCCTTACAATATAATCTTAAAGTTAATTTTCAGAGGAGATCTGCACTCTCATTAAAACATACGGTTTACTATCAGTAATTGTTTTCCCTGCATGGCTTCTTTTTTAGTAGGCCTGAAGGCTATTTATGATAAAACTGTCAAATTTCATATCCTCTGTTTTAGATCGCTCTTGGTCAGGATGTAATTTAAATCCTGCCTGTGGGTGTTAGATAGTTGTTGCAGCCTCAGGTGAAAAACTGGGGAGAATTCAGAGGTGACGAATAGAATTCATCTACCTTCACTCTAATGTCTAACTTCGAGATTTCTTGCCCGAACCGGTTGTTCTGGCACTATTTATGGTCACTGGAGTAGGTGGCTGCCCAGGATGACTCACCTCTGCCTCAGCTTGTCGGGGGGGGGGCCACTCAAGCCTGCCTTGGTCTTTAATCCCCCTTTCCTATGGACACTGGATTTGTGAAGGTTAGAGAGGGAAGTCTGTATGCACATAGCTCATTGGATTATATACCCCTCTAAGACTCTGTCAGAACTATGGAAATCTAACTTTTGAATGGTACTGCCTTCAGAAGAGAGCCCATATGTTTTTTTCCTGATGCTTTCACGTATTATACAAGATGTGAGATAAAAGCAGCTAGTGAGAACGTCGGATGTTAGAAATTTTTATCTCTGTTTTTATTTTTGTTATGTAGTAAAACAGATATGTGCAGATATACTTCCAAGGATTTAATCTGCATAACGGTTTTGAATTGAATTGTTTTGCCAAGTTGGAAATTGTATACCGTTATCCTAATATCTGTCATCAAAACTTTTGTGACTCTTCATGATACTTTCAGATATTTTAGTTTCTAGTTCTGTAGTTTGGTACAATTGGAGTTTATCATGTACCTTCATTGTCTACATAATGCTAAAAATGAGGGGGTTTTGAACAGTCAAATGCAAATTTATGGCTAGTTCAGATTAAATTCAAATCTGTTGTCCTCAACTAGTTTTTATTTATTCTTTTTTGTTATAGCATTGAATTTTTAATAATATTTTAGAGAGTTTCTGCAGTCTCCAGGGCTTTAATAGAACATCATACGTTGTAAGACTAAGTCTTTATTCTGCCAATAATGGTTACTGCAGAAGCATTACTCCAGCAGGGCTGTGCAAATTGTTTGCTTTGCTTTGTTTTTTCTCTACTTGGGGATTAATCTTTGTAATGTCTTAGAAGTATCTCAAAGAAGTTGATAATAATGTTTATTATGTCATTTCTCCAAATTAATTATTAAAAAAAATAATTATTTGAACCATTAACACTAAAATTGAGAGACTGTGTAGAAGTGCTGCAACTGGTAAAACTGCACAATAACTTGCACATCAAATATTTTAATTAAAAATGTAAGTACTGTTGTGATCCAGCATGGTCCCATTAAGGACAGACACTTTTGATGCCAGTGTCACCTGAAGTGTGAGTAGGCCTTCTCATAGTTTTAGCCCTGAAATGCAGGAATCTCGAGCAGTGGGAAGTTCTGCATTGCCCTGTGTTGGGCCTGTTAGTTTAAGGCCAGTTGTGGGAAGACAACTTGCTACTGATACTGCAGATAATAATGCTGATTAACAGACACGGTTCCTTCATGTGTATAATGATGTGAATGCAATTTGCTTCATTTATGGGCGAGCGCATCGCGTTGTTCCTCTGAGGAAAGCTTTTGCGCTGTGACACTTTCGTATAGAGGGGAGGGAAGAAAATCTTGCCCTTCAATCCAAGTAAAACTTGGAGCAGCCCTGGCATTGAGGCTTGGAGAGGCACGATAAAAGTTATACAGGAATATTTTTCACTAAGCACTTTCTTGCGCAAAGGGAAATGCTGTGTTTCATCACTGTTGCAGTTCCCTGGTGTTATATGTCTTGGGCTGGAGAGGAGAGAGGATTTTGATTTGGGGTTTGCTCTTGAGGCTAATTCCTCGCTTTCTTCTGGTGTTTGTGTGTCAGTATCCTACTGTTTCCCTCCAGGCTTGTCACTCCCTCCTAGTTTAGGGCTATACTGAGCCAGTGCCAGGGTGCTTCTGGATTCAGGACACCTGATTTCTGCCGGGCTCTGTTGCACATGCTTCAGAGGCTCTCACTGGCAAAAGGCCACTGAAATCTTGACAGTCCCGTTGGAAGTGTTTGCTGACGCTGTGCTCAGTATTTGCTGAGTGTCTGGATTTGTGCCGGGCAGCCACAAGCTCAAGTGGGCTGTTGATGTCTCAGTGTAGTCCTGACTTCTCAAAGTCAGGGTTGCCTTCCATGCAATGTGCAACTATTGGTACACAGAATATGTTTAATTGGTACACAGTGCTTCATTATGAAGTCGACTGATTCCTTAACTCAGAAGGACATACGAGGTACCATATTGTTAATTGTTTCAGCGACAAAATACAGAAAATACAACAGTGTGTATAATAACCGCTCATGCGTGCTCTTTGTATCCTATTTTAATAGTTATTGCTGCTGGAAATAAACATCTATTTGAATGATTCATTTTATTTCAGGCTACAAAAAGTGATGTGTAGAATGGCTTTTTGTTGAAGTGTAATTACTAGTGTTTGACAGGAAGCCTGAGAAGAGTCAGCCGTGAAGGAGCCATGGCTAAATAATACCTTAAAATGTACTTTATATGTGTAATCTTCTGCTACTAGCAATGTAATCTCAAGTCAAAGCTGCACTAATTAACCATTGCAGTACCTTGGTGAGCTAAGTTTGTACTTAATGTCTTTCTGTAAAATGGAATTGTTGTGTTTCAGGGCTTTACCAGCAATCATGTCTCGGTCCATTAAATAAGAGCCATGGGTGAATTTTGCTGAAGCCCAAGGAGTGGCTGTGGGATGTTTATGGGTTTTATGTGGGCTACTGTTGCTCTCTAATTATTAAAGTGAAATTAAAAGAGATCTGTAATTAAAATGTTCTATTTCTGGGCTTTTGTCATCCTGAGGTGATGGGCAGTACTGATGTAGCTCCTTTGGTGACAGAAGTATGGTATGCAAAACCAGGGGAGCTGAGGAGGTTGGGAGAGGGAGGGCTGGGAGAAGTAATTTCCCGCAGTGGAAATAGAGAGTGATTTCTATATTGTGTGCAAAAGTAATGAAAAGGACCTTTTGGGTTTTGCTTTTCTACTCTTGGGGACCGAAACCCTTTTCCCTCAATCCCACTACTCGTTTGGATGCTCAGGGCAGGTTCTACAACTGAACATGCTGACTGTCTCATTTCTTTATTTATTCACTGGAGAAATTAAGTGGAGCAAATGCTCATTGTTTTCCTCTGTGCCAATTCAGCCTGGTGAGATTAAGTGGGGGAGGATCGGCTGGGCAGAGATTTCCGTTGCGGGACTTTGAATTGCCGGTTATTAGATGACCCACATACATCGGGCCCCTGTTGTGACGTGATTTTTCAGCTCTTTGGTGGAAACCCATGGTGCACAAAGCCCCCTTTGAGATGTGAATAGATGAAAGGAGATGAAACAGCTGGTTTGGTTTTATCCCATTCAGGTCAGATTTTTTTGTAGTAAATGTACAGCATTAATAATAACAAAACCAGCTGTTGTATACCAGAAAACTTGCCATAAAAGGGACATAATTACTGAGGGGGCTGGTGCTGTCATGTACCGTATCCTCACTTCAAAGCAGAGATCTTAGTTTTGAGATCAGGAGTGATGAATGGCTATGGCGTTACTATTAAAGTATTTGCATTGATTATTTTTGTGTTTGAAAGGGAAGACAGAGTTCAGCCTTGATCCTGGAGTATCATACAGACATACTTGAATGCATACATAAAAAACCACCTAATGTCACACAGAGAAATAGTTGATAATTAACTTTTAGCTCTTGAAGATGAAACCTTGCACAGTAGAGAATCAGCAAAACCAAGAAGGTGTGAAGTCCATAGTGGAGAGAGGAAGATACCCTTGTAGGTAGAAGGAGGAGGGATCAGCTGTGAAATAAGATTAAAACCCCAAGCCAGTGCAGTAACCAGACCCTGCTTTCCTGTCAGCTCTCCAGCTAGCACCATTCTGCAACTAGTCACAAAACCATGGAAGGTCACTGCCAGTACTTGCACCAGTAGTATTTTTTTTTTGAAAGCATAATTAATTCAGCAGTTGAGAACAGTTACTTATAGTGCACAGAGGAGTCTGGATTCATGTGAGCCAGTTAGTGGAAATCAGTGGGATTTTGTTTGGAGATGGTGATTTCAGGAATGGTTTATACACCAACTTCTCAGAAGTGAAGACTGATCATAGCATCATAGAATGGTAGGGGTTGGAAAGGACCTCTAGAGATCATCTCCAACCCCCTTCTAAAACAGGTTCACCTAGATCAGGTCACATAAGAAAGCATATTGTTGTTGAGTACAGACCTCACCTTCCTTGAAATGGCAGGGAAAAGAATGCATGTAAATGAAAGATTTGATGGTAGATTTTTTTGACCTAATATAAATTTAGCACAATCCTGGTCTGAGCTATGTCTGTGCAAGCTTAGCAAACTTACTGTTTTCTTCTCAGTTACAAATAGATGTCCTTCTGCCGTGAGTTATTTTGGATACGTCTTCCAACTGAAGCCTGGGAATTTTACATTAAGAGTCACAAAAATCATTATGTCAGTGACTCTGGATAAAAGCTGCTGATTCCTTCAAATGTGTTTTACTTCCAATTCTTTGACTTAAATAAATTTATGTTATAGCCTGTGCGTTCTTCTTTGAGAATTCATGAAGTGTCTTAAGAATTCAGGAAGAGATGACACCCGTACTGGACCTTTGCTCACAAATGAGTATTGAGTTCTCCTATAAAGTTTTCTGAGCTAGTTGCCTACCTGTGTACACTTGAGACATCCTACAGATAAACTTCAACTTCCTCAAATGTTGTTCTGCCATGGAAAAGAGAGGAAACAGAGACAACTTCAGAGAAGCTCATCAAAGCTCCCAGTTAAGGAATGAACTTAATTAGATTTTGGCATGCATTTTTTCTCTTTTTATTTGCCTGCAAAAACTTAATATGAACAGAAATGTTTTAGTATTTGCTAACTCTGAAAATTTTGAAGCAATTTCATTTTGTGTAATCAAGCACGTAGACAAATAACATGACATTTTTACCCCTTTGAGATAGGAAGTCATAAGGGCATCCAGAAATCCAGAATACTTTTGTGATCCAACTCTGCTTTTGTGTTATTTTAGGGGCATCTTGGATATCGTGGATTCTTGGATTCATACTGTCTGTAATGCTCATCTGCCTTGTGCCAGGTGATGGCAGAACTCCTCTAGGAAAGGTGTTGAACTGCTTTTCCTGTCTGATGTTACCGAAGTCAAATTGAAAACAATATACATTTAAAAAAACCCCAAAACCTATTATCACCTAAACCACACCAGAAACATACTTGATTTAGGTTTAAAACTTAGTTTAAAATGATACTTGGCCTTGCCTGAGTTGGGTTTATACTTTAGAACACAAAGTAGAGCAGTAACTGCAAGAACTTTTATAAGCTTTTTAATATGAAGCACACTAAAGATTTATTAAAACAATTTCATTTATTATTTGTCTTTAATGCATATGATTGATATAAAACATTAATTAAATGTTAGTACTTGTAACTTTCTTTGTTATCTGACTTGTATGTTTGTTCAGTTGATGTTTTCTGGCTGTCATGAGTCTTCTGTGCTAAATTCTGAGGCAATGCGAATGAAATATAGAGGATTTCTTCCATGGCAGTTCAAGGGAATGTGGCTTAGAGAGGGGATACCTGCTGGGCTGATGGAGAGAGAGATGTGTACAGCACTGGGGGAACAAGAGATGTTTTCTGCCTACATGTGGGAAATACTGTTCTTGTATTGATGAAGCAAATTTGAGATTACCGATTATTAACAAACTGAAAAACAAGATATCAGCTGAGGATATGGCTGCTTTTTAGGTAGCTTCTTTGCCAGCTGATGTTTCATGGCTTTGATTTCCTACATCTACTAATAGACATTTCAAGTTATAACTTGAAAAAGTTCTTTATTTGTAAATGGACAGTATGAGCTATGTAGCCACAAAATGGTCACAAGGGTGTATCTGGGGAAGGTGTATATCTGTTTGTGAATATAAAGTAAATGCTTAATGCTGGCAACATCATCGGGGTTTCAAGTGTAACAGAAGAAGTTCAGTGGCATTGTAGCATTGACTGTGAAATTGTTGTGGAAAGACTTTTCATCTGTTGTATATGACCTATTTGCCCTAAATACAAACCAGCCAGCTTATGATGAACCAAGGGAGGAATGAGGGAAAGACAAGCACAGCTAAGTTTCATGGGCTTTAGGAGTGAAAACCCAAGATCTTTCACCAAGTGGGGAAAGGCTGCATTGCAAAATTGGTTGCAAATGCATCCCAGCCATGGTTGGAAGTCAAAGAGTAGATGTTAAGCTATGTTGACTGTGCAGTTTGATACTGCAAAAATGGTGTTTTCCACCTTCTTTCCTTAGGCTTTGCTTCATTTCTTTGTTTTTTTAGTCTCTCTCTCTCCCATGAATCCTGTCTAAGTGTAAATTGTCCTGAAATATCAGAATAATGGAAAAATAAACTTAGTTTTAACGGATTTTTTTTTTTTAAATGATATGATTTATTTCTGCTTCACAACCACTAAGTGTATCCCATTTGGTGACTGAATGTTTTTAATTACTGCATAGAACTAAAGAGTTGGTCTAGCCTCAAGAGGGATTGAAAGGAAGTGGTTTAAACACTTTTTTTTTTTTATTAAGGAAGGTATTCTACAAAGAAAACAGCAATAGTGACATAGAGTAAGATTTAAAAAACAGCACGAGGCTATTCTTGTCAACTTTAATATTAAAAATTCAGAATATTTAATGTTTTCTGCTCCATGGGAATTCTTTTCAGCTGGGTAGCTTCCTGAAAATGTTTTCAGGGAAGTAACTGTCCAAAACACTAAGTGAGTAGACTGCAATAGAAGAGTGATCTATAAACACACATAGGTAATGCTGTGGAATCAGTGGCTGTTAGAAAGTATAGTTAATGTAATTAGTAAAAAATTTTCAAAAATGGCACATTTTTGCTTTAGTCAGCCCTATAACTTCACTATATTTGTTTATGGAATCATTAGCAAGGCACACAAGCAACACTTGTTCATCTGATGGCTTATTTTGTTGCATGTCTGAATCTTTGTATATTTCCAGCCGAGTGCTAATAAGTCTGTGGGTTTGATGAAGGTGGCAATGTACTTATGCAGAGGTGAGGCTGCAGGTGTTGAATGCCTTGGAAACATGGAAAACTGCATTAATTCTTTAGGAGAATTTACACAACGGGCATCTGATCTGGTGAAAACAAAGCTACATGAGCATTACGATACAGATGAAGAATAATAGTGTTTTGTATACTATTGGATCTGAATGCATTTGCTACATACTACTACATGTAACAAAAGCATCATTTTGTGGTGCCCAGAGACAGGATAAGGGATAATGGGCACAAGCTGAAGCTTATGAACAACATAGGAAGTTCCACTTGAATGTGAGGAGAAACTTCTTTCCTGTGAGGATGAGGGAGCCCTGGCACAGGCTGCCCAGAGAAGTTACGGAGTCTCCTTCTCTGGAGGTTTTCAAACTCAACTGGGCATGTTCCCGTGCAACCTGATTTGAAATGAACCTGCTCTAATAGGAGGCTGAACTAGATGATCTCTAGATATCTCTTCCAACCCCTACCATTCTGTGATACCATTCTGTGATTCTGTATTCTGTTATGGTTCTACTTTGTTTTTCTGCTGTCTGTTGATTCTTTCTAGTTATGTCAGAAAGTTACACAGGTAGCACCAGTAAGGCTAAGTAAGCATCATCCAGATGCTTGATTTTCTTGGACTTCTAACATACAGTAAAACACCGAGCCCACCTTAATAACAATTACCTACATCCCTCTGAGGCTTAATTAGAAAAGGGAAGCAAGAAGACTCATATGCTTGGGTACCCAATGTGTGCTGCAGATTCCTGCTGACGTCTGTGTTGTCTGGGGTGATCACGTTACCCTGACAACCAAGAACATCCCTGTTTTCAGGGCTGGTCCCTGCATCTCTCTGGATTTTACAAACATAACTATTTTTGTGTAGATGTGCACCAATTTCATCTTTCACGCTCAAACTGCCCCAGCAGATGAACAAAGAGATCTCCATCTAGGAAGATGGATGACAGGCTGCCTCACCACATGTGTATCACATTTGCCTGCCAGATCCTGAATCCTTTGTACTTTCTTCTCAAGCCGTTTCTTATATTATACCCTTCCTTCAGTTCCGCAGAACATAGTGATCCCAATTATAGCCAGTTCCTGTATTCTTTCTTCCTCATTAAATCAATCGTTATTTATTAATTTTGGTTGGTGTAATGGTGTCACATGGCTGGAGCAATGAAGTCACCTGTTTATTCTCTTGAAGCAGTCAAAAATAATGGAAACTAGAACCAGTGGGGGAAATAATTTAACATTTCAAGTCCTTAAGGAAATCACAAGCCTTTGTAAATGTAATAAGCACATAAATTTCCTACAGAAACTATGTACTTGAAAATGTCCCTGCAGACATCAGTCTGGATTTGATTTCTTACTGAGTATCTTTTTACTAGTGCAGAGTAAGGAGGTTAATTATCTGATAAAGTATTTCTTTTGTATAACAGATTACTTCAGATTCACAGAAGCGTATACTGCAGACCAGTGTCTGGAGAGCCGTACATTCAGTTTCTTATTTTAACAGTTACTGGTTTATTGTCAAAATAGAGTGTTTTGACCAATGTGCTTTCTTACTTGCTATTTTCTAGAAATTGGCTATAAGATTGTAAAAAAATCCAAAACACTTTTGGAGAAATGTTGTAGGTTAAAGGAGTGCTTCATATATGACAAAAATCTGAATACTGTTCCTTTGAAAATGGCATTCCTTATTCAAGGCCATTTAATGACTTCTAGCTAAAATATGCATCACCTATGAACAATTTTCCCTGTTTCCAGATGCCAAAGTACCAACCCTATAAATTGAATGTCAGGCCATGTTTTTCATGGCTCACACATTCCAACCAGGAATAGCAGCTCTGCAACTGGAATTTAACTAACAGTTCTAATGATATATTGGCCAGAAATAGTCCAGTTTCTGCTTTCGGTTTGTGTTGGATTTTGCATTGCAAAGAACTGCAAATGAGTAGAAAATTAATTTTAATCCCGAAAGCAACCAGAAGTAATATGAATGTCATGTGCAGAGCATGTCTATTAAGAAAAGGTGATTTTCTCATAGCTGCTTTTCTGAACATCAGTGTACTGTTAAGATGATGAAAATGGTTTTCAGTGGCTAGGAGTAAACCTTCATAAATAAAGTGAGACTTTGATAACTGTGAATTTTAGAAATAGTTCCTTTTTTGCCCCCCTAGCATATATGAAAATAATTTCTTCTTGTGTTTTCTTAGATGGAACTGCTTGTCAAAAGGTGCTCAGATGTCAGCAAATTATGTCACTCCTTACATAGATCTAAAAAGTTACTGGAGCCATCACTATTTGTCTTTGCAGTTCTGTATTTTGTCTCATGTAAGTGATTGGACTCAATGATCTTAAAGATCTTTTCCAACCGTAATGATTCTATGATTCATATGCAATGTGGTAGTTTCTCATTTTGAGAAGCTGGACTTCAGCAACTGCTTGGTATACAGCTGTATTGCTGAGATCCTTAGGCAGGTATAGCACAATGGACATTGAGTTTATAGTAGTAATAGAAAAAGTGACTTTTGTTAAGGTTTAGAGCCCTTAGGTCAAAACCAATTCACTTGGGATTGCAGAAAGGGGTTCTACTGTTAATGTCTGTAGGACACAGGCTTTGGATTGACTTAGAGAGATTGTGCAAAGACTTTCTTCTCTTTACTGCAGTAAGATGCATATGTATCTTTTGGGTGATCAGTAAAGACTTAACCTGGAACACTAAACAGGTCACAGATGAAACTTTCTAGACCTCTGGCATTACTTGTTGGGTAATTCTGGGCTGTCTTAATAGGTGATGAGTTAATGTATAGTCCTCAGAGCTTATAGCCAGATTTCATGTGAGGTCTAGCAAAGCTGAACAATGTGGAAGGACTATTCAGGTATTTGGAGGTTAAACACCTCTTCATATTTCCAAAATATGGGGATTAGCTGTTGTGCGATTGCATGGAATTGGTAATATGTGTCCTGCAGAAAACCAGTTGTTGCCCATTCTGTAGTTCTGTAGGTGATTGTTTACTTTCTTGCTGAACCATTGAGAAAACAAATAATAGGCTAGGAATGGATAAAATACCACAAAATATCCTGCTTGCTGAAAACAAATTAATAGAGAACTCTTTCAGAATAATTTATTTCCAGCAGAAAGACCTTCCTCTATGCAGTTTTCCTCTGGGGTCAGGAATATTGTCTTTTTCATTTATCTGTGAAAACTCACAGAAAAGTGGAGTATCACTCTGAATTTGAATTTAGTTTTGTGAATATTCCTCATGTTTTCTGCTGTTACTCATTCTTCTTCACCCTTTCCCTCCATTTTTTGTGTGAAACATATAATCATAGGTAATTTTTTTCTATATGACAGAGGCACTTAAGCCCCAGTAAGTTCATTGGATCTCTGAATCTGTGTTTCTGTGATTTTTGCACAGGACTGTTTATTCTTATTGACATGAACAGGAAATGCACTTGCATGTCTTAGGAGATTGGATCTCTGTCTTTCTTTATGACAGCTCTCTGTCATGTTTTATTCATCATAAATGAATCATTTGAAGAATACTACTGTTAGTTATAATTATTTTACTGTTTACTTGTGCATTTTCATGGATGAAGTGCTTGAGAGCATGGGAAAGATTTACTTCATTTTTAATAGAAAGTAGAAATCTGCCTCCCACCCTTTTTTTTTCTTTGGTTCAGTATAATGTGTCACACTATAGCTAAGGATGGAAGTGACATATAGTTCAGCCTCAGAACCCCATCTACATTCTTGAATTTGCGAGTGTATGATTTTAAGTTAGTTTCCCAGCTCTGCAGGTTTTGTGGCGTAATTTTAAACCTAGAACCAAAGGGGGAAAACCCCTTCATATTTTCTCATTTTATTTTGGAGTTGTGTGAAGTCTGATGTGATCCACATCTTACTGTTGTTATTACAGACTAATAGTACCATATCAGCTCACTATACTGAATGTTTTGCATTTTTGGCTATCACACTCCAAATATGAAACTGGAGTTATGGTTGCCACATCTTTGTTCCACCATCTGAATTACTAAAATAAAGAACCTGAATGCAAGACAACTTACGAGTTCTGTTAGTCAGGAGTTAGTAGGCTCCTGTCTTCTAGCAGGGATGAAGACCATGATATAAGACCACTGTCCCTGAATGGCACTTTCAGTAGAAGCATTGGAGAGCCAAAGATTCTTTCTTGATTTTTGTTGACCCCTCTCTTACTATAAGAAAAGTTGATGTCAGGGATTCAGAAATTACCACTTTCTTTTCTTGGGAGTTGGTGTATTATGATGATGGTGAGTGACCTGTGAAGAGAGAAAAAGGAGAGTGATATCTTTAAAGTCGCCAGTGACACCAAAGGTTTAATTTGAGATCTCTGTTTCTAAGTATAGCCCTTGTCCTAAAGGCTAGGAAGTAAAGGAAAGTGGTTATGTTCCCCCCCCCTGCCCCGGCATCTTTAAAAGAATTAAATTTTACTCTGATAATTGGCTTTATCTGCAGTTCTCTATAAGAAAACAAATGAGCTATTATTGACAAGATTAGCTGAAAATTGCAAATACATGGGAGTTTGGTTCTTGATTCTGTTCTGGTTTTGGTTTTTTTTCCCTGTGATTGTGCCTTTGTGAATCGCAGGCTTTTGCATATATTTGTGTAGGCACAGCATAGGCAATGGCTTCTGGGTACTTGCTTTTAATTGCTATATGGTAACCTGCACAATAATAATCTTAAAGATTTGATTTAATAAAATCCTGCAATGATTTTATTGTGTATTCTGGGCAATTACAGAAGTATTACATTTGCTACTTTATTTAGGACAGTCTATGGCAAACCTTGCAGCTGGAGACTTGTACTGTGGTAGGTGTTGAAGGAAATCAGCAGGACTCTCACAGAGGGAAGACTTGGTGCTAGAGATTTCTTAGTGAGATGGGTTACTCAGAGGGAATATTGATCTCTTTGGTGAAAGCAGTTAGGTTTTCATATAACTGTAGGTGTACTGTGGCTATTTACTTGGGCACAGCCCTTGGGGTATAGCTCTGTACAATGCTGTGTCTTCTTCAGTCTTAATCCTAGAGGAGCATCTCTTTTAGGGGCTGGAGCATGCTCTCCAAAAAGCCTTACAGGAATATGTCTGCAGTGATTGTCACCGAAGCCACTAGCAAAATAGCTTTGTAAGCATTGCTTTGCATGCAGTACTTATTTTTAACTTCAGAGATAAATTTAGTCATACTATGTGCTAAAAAAAACAACCCACAATTTGAAGGTACCCAGCAGAGACAGTTCATACCTGTGTACTGGTTTTCACATCCAGCCTCTCCAGAAGAGCATCCTATGCTCCTCTCTGGTTGATATTAACACAGCAAAACCAGGTGCTGCTGTCATGATGAAGCTGGCTATGATTTTGTTACCTTTACCCTTACTTTTTTCTTTGTTTATTGTGAAACGATGACTGCCCAACTTGTGCCAGCTGTCCCTGGATCCCAAAGGAGTATCCAGCAGCTGTGAGTAACTGGGCTGGAGCAACTTGGGCTTGGGCCAGCCCATTCCTTAGCATGCCCAGCTCCAGCAGCCTGTACATGGTGGAGCAAGGCTGGGGCTGCTGAGGAAGCTAGTGCGTCATCCAGGGAACTGGTGGGCAGTGCCCTTGCTGTTTGCTATCTGGACAGAGCTGGAGATCCACCATGACTGAAGGTTTTCTTATTTCACATGATGTAAGTTTGTTGGCACCTGTGAAGCTATTCCCTTGAGACCCAGTATATCCTTTTGTATTGGGTTTTTTCCTGCCAAATTTCACATTAAGTACGTAAGTACTGATGTGGGTAGTGGAGAGTAGAGCATGTATATGCATATGTCAGACATGTTTTCTTACTATTTTTGGCAATGTGTTTTCTCTGCCTGAAATAGCAGATTTTGTGTAGCTCTGTCTTTGTTGCTACGGCTCCAACTTCTTTTTATGTTGGTAGATTTTTAGATTTAAAATCTGGAAAGCAACCTTAGATTCTCTAGTTCTGCTGTCTTGTATTACACAGGTCATAGAATTGTATCCAATTATTTTAACTTCATTAAAAAGTAACTATTCAAAATGCCTCTGGTCTTGTTGAAAGAACTCTAGATAATCTTTCTGCTTTCCTCTTTTTTGCTTTTTTGTCTCTCACATTCAGTAAGTTTGTCTTGTGGTTAAAATTTTTGCTTCTTTATGTCATATCTCCTTTTTTTGACTCACTGATTTTCATTTAATATTAATTTCTCTCTGGTTTTGTATGCGCTCTCCAGTGGGACTGTTTATGGATCAGGAGACAGGTTTTAGCATTGCTGCCTAAAATAAACTTCAAACTGCTAATGCTGCTGCTCCCCATAATTAATGGCTGCTTGGCTGAAATACATGACTGTAGCTTTGCTTGATTACCTAATTATGCTTAAAGTATACTAAGGAATTCATATTTAGAGTATGTAAATGTTACCTTGAAATCCCAGGTAAAAAAAAACCAAACTGAAACAAATCAAAAACTAAATGGGCAGTTCACACTTCCAAACCCTGTTATAAGACTGACTGCAAACACAGATATCTGAGTTAGTCATTCTGAGCTCCTGGAAAAACAAACAAACAAGCAAGCAAATGAAAAACCAGCTGCCAAGTGCTGCTGAGGTTGTGAATCTGAATGCTGCCTCTAATCGTGTCCCAAAACATGGTGCATAGAGGGTCTGTGGGATACCAGTGCTCAGGCATGATTTCCACGGTTGCGTGACTATACGATGCAGTTACTGTGGTAATTCAGTGCCAAGTATCATTTGTTTTCTGTAAGTGGTGCCTCTGTTTGTTTCTGAGGATAATGGGAAGACCCCCCTGGAATAAGGTGTCTCCTACCTTTTCTTATAAGCACAACACTGGCAGAAATGTGTGGGCTCTACTCCTGTTTACTTGAGTGTGTTCTGGTGCTCTCCACTGTGCTCAGAAATACCAAATGGTGACTAAAATGTATTTCCCATTCCATGCTTTGTATAGGATGACCCAGCACTTAGGAATGTTCATTCATAGTTGGGCTTTGGATGGAATTGCTGGGAACCAGTATCACTAGTGTACTGGTGAAGGCAGGCACAGGGAAGGGAGCCAGGGACTGGTTCAGCCAGCAGCCGAGCGGAGCGTCTGCAGATCCAGGTCAGTAGCAGCCTTACATCTGGCTTAAGATGAGCTTTCCACTGAAAAGAGCTTGTAGCACTTGACACATTAAATCAGACTGTAGGTGAACACAGTCTGTTAGTTGTGCACACTAGATCCTCTTGATGTATATCGTGAAAATACAGATGATAACCTATAAAAGGATGAAACCTTAGCCACAGTCTGAATGATGCTGAAGTTAGGTGGCGCATGGTATAAAAGCATGGCTGTTTGAGAAGTAACCATGGCTTCATCTTCATTCTCTGAGACAGGAGACTTTAGGAATGTGAATCATCTTGTTGGACTGAAATGGAACTAGTTTGGAATGGAACTAGTGACCAAGTGGTGAAATGCTCTATATCTGATTAACTGCTCCCCTGTGTCTTTCAGTCACCTGTGAAAATGTCTTCTTCCAGTGCGGTTTACAGGTTAGAAAATAGAAAACATTTGACTAAAGTTCTTTTCGTAGTTGCTGAGTTTTCCTAGAGGTGGGACTGGAAGGGATTGTCATGAGATGAATCCAAATAGCTTATTATGGGCACTGACTTTTTGTTCTACTATTACTCAAGGGGGAACAAAAAAATGTGTAGGTACTTGTTACTCTGTGTGTAATCATCAGCTCTATTTAGCTGTTGTGGTTATTTTGAAAAAATAATCTTCTTTTTCCAGTTGTTTGATTCTTCACTTGCAACTCAGGATATTGGTGACTACAGCAGTCAAAACTGAAGATTTTGCCTTGTAAATTTGCTGTGTAGGCTTAAAAATGACTCTATATTAAGTGAAGCCTTTGCTGAAATGTTTTTAGAAGTACGTTTTCCCAGTGTAATCAGCCATTTTGTATCCTGGTGTTTCACTTAGAGGGTATTGTGAAGCTAATTCCCACATTGCTGTGTAGTTCTTATCCTCGGCTGCAGACTTGGATGTAAATCTCACAAATTCACTCACACCAGGTACTGTCATTAAGCTGCTGTCACCCTTTGGAATGACTGACTGGCACCCCCCTGTTTGCAGCCAGGGCTCTACTCTCCAAAAGATGTAAGACTCCAGATCCAGAACTAAGCTTTGCTAGTGTGACCATAATGCGTCTCAGAGCACATGTAGGTCAGGCTTTTTTCACAGGACTCGGAAGATGTGAATAGTACCACTTGAATAAGTTTGTCACGGGTCAATGCAGTTTTTGAATATGGTTAAATTCCACACCAAGCTGTCAAAAAGAGTTAACTGCGAAGTTTTGGAACATTTTTTATCAACACCTAGCCAGCCTGGTAAATTATGAGATTACAACTGTTTCCATTAGAACCAAAACAAAGTGTTTTTTATATTAAAGCTTTTGAAAACTTGATTCAAGTGTACAGCTAATAGTTCAAAAGCACGAGAGAAATAATCCAACTGGATTTTGGGTCTTTTTAAAATCTTCAAAATTCAGTGACCTAAACTTAAGATTTTGGGGGTTAACTTCTCATTTCTAGATTATCAAAATGGAAAACCCCTCAGAGGAATAATTTTAGTGTGACTCTTTCTGTATGCACCTCAAATGAGCTCATTCAAAACCAAGTTTCTAGAGAGGACTAAAAGATAATTGAACTTGGTTCTCTCAGTATCTGAATACAACTCAATGGCAATGAAATATCTTCATTAAACACTTTAAAAACTGCAGCCATCACTATCAGATTATCTTTGTTTAGTTTATGGTGCATCTTCAGAGAGACGTTTTTTATGTGAAAGGCAGTAAGAAAATGTCTCAGATCCTTCAGTTCTTTTATACCAAGGAGTCATCTAGGAGTTTGCTTTAAAATAGTTTATTTTCTGTGATTCAGTTATGGCTCTGTTTCAAATACTTGAATGTTTGCATTTCAGGATTTTTAAATTTTGGGTTTTTAAATCCAAACCTTGCATCCTAAATGCTGCTCTGTAGAGGCTTTAAGTCTAATAGAACATTTCATTTTAGCTATCATTTATCACTCCAAAGCATTTGACGAAAAAATGTCACACTGCTTCCTTCCAAGTACAGTAGCTTCAGTGAAGAGGAAACACTCCCTTGGGATGGTTATGAAATATATTTATTACTCTTGAAAATGAACTTTTAAACATTTCAGGGAGCTGCTGACAGGAATACATACGTTTCTTAGACACCTTGCCATCGCTTGGAAAATAATTCATTCTCTGCGGCCGTCCCAATTTATAACATCTCGTGGGATCCACTGCAGCAGAGGACTTTAGATGCCCAGTTTTTGCTCATACATGATGGAGGAGCTGGCGGCCACCTGCTTTCATGGGTTGCTTCAAGCCTTATGTGATAGGTATCTGAGATCACTGCAACCTGTAGTACCAGCTTTCCATTGGTATGTCAGGAAGAGAGAGAATAGGAAAGTGCACCCCATCACTCATAGCTAGTACACATCTCAGTACTGGGGTTATAAATAAAACACCTGCCTTTGCCTTAAGTGGTGGGCTTTCACTGTCCTGTCCTGCCCTATAAGGTAGGCAGTGCTTGTCTTGCACCAGTGCTGGGAGTGTTTCTATGGTGGAGCATCTTTCATCTCTCTCTGTTTTCAGGGTGGGTTTAAGTTATTGTGTATGCCTGCATATGTGTGTGTTTCCTTGCAAAACTGAACTCCGGCTTTTGTCTTAGGCAGGGAATTCTATTGCAGTTGCCTTTTGTTTTAACTAAGCTTTTCCTGGGATGCAGCCCAAGGAGGGAGATGGAGCAGTTCCTACTGTAACAGAAAAAGAAAATAATCAAGCTAAGCGATCTCCGTTCTGACAACTCCTCAGGCCTCTGTGTCAGACAGATATCACACTTTTCTGCTGGCCCTCTGTGGTCTGAGCCCTACCTTAATGGAGGGCAAGACAGATTTAAGCAGGTAGATTTGTCTAACTCCAGGTATGACTGGGAATGGAGCACAAACTCACAGGACTAACAGGCATAGCATACAGTGGCTAGAGGCTTTAGCTGAGCCCTTTTGCAGTTGAGTCTGTCTTCTGAGGATCTGCATGTTAGTAGTAGAAAGGAGAATTTCAAGTGCCTCAGCCAACGTGCATGACTACTCACCTTCTTGTACTGAATTTCATCCACCAACATCCCTGTAACTCACATCTCCCCGAGCACTGAGTCTGGTAAGAAGTGTCACACAATCATTTGCAGTTCCCTTTATGCATTTCCTTTTGTTGAAAGAGCTTCATGAAACAGCTGAAAGCTTCTCTCAGAGAAAATAAATATTTCCAAGTGACTTCTGAGCATACAATTATCACATGTAATATTATGACTGTATTAATGTTGCCTATTTCTTTCAATTATTTGTGATAATCATAAGCTACTTTGGTATTTTTTTTAGTATGTTTCCTAGAATAACTTTCAACCTGATTGAGATCTTTGATGATTATTGCATTGCAAATAACTTTAAAATACTGGGTAGACCTGATCTAATAGAAGGCATTGGAGAGTAGGCACAAGGCTATGTCTCTGCTGTGGGAGTTTTCAAACGATCTGTGATTTCTCCAGACTTTTTAAAGTAATTATACTTTGTCATACTTATGAATGGGGTGCAAAGGCTTTGGGGGCGGGGGGGGGGGGGGGAAGGGGTTTGCTTCCTTAATGAGTGTGTTTTCAAAGAAAAATTACATTTCCTTGTCACATGAAAGAAAGTAATGTGTACACAAATGCTAGCCATTATTTGAGAAATGGAGCAAGCTCAAAAATTCTGGCTGGAAACCATTAGGAAGAAAAACGTTCTCCACAATCAATTAATACATTGTTTTTCTTTCCCTCCCATGTTGCTAAGCAGGCCAAGAGATAAGGGGCCAGCAGTAATCTTTCTTGCCAGATGAGTTAAGTCACTTCATGTTATACTGGTCACCTGGAAGATAAAAACTCTATTTCACTCAGAGTTTAGTTTTGAGATCATTCTTTTCATATTATTAGATACTTAATTTTACTTATATTGATTGAGTGTTCTGATCCAAAAATATATAATATACTGCTGCCTTTTATACTGAGTTGTGTCGAAGAAAAGGTCTTAATACATGTTAATACATGTTTGGTGTGATACTTAAAACCAGCAAAGTAGATTCCGGTAATTAATTGGCCTCTCTGTCTTGAGAGCTAGTCTTCCATCACTGAGTCTAATTACAGAGGGTGAGTTTTGGTAGGAGATATCCAGCTCTCCTTGAAAGCCGCTAGATCAGGCACTGCCAACACAGCAGCCCAGGAGGATGGAAGCTGGTGTAAGCTGATCGGTGGAGCCAAGAAAGGCTGCTGGCAGCTGGGCTCTGGTGGAACTCATGGGGACAGTTTGAGATACTGGTGCCCTCGACTGGGCCGTACACTACCGTTTTCACCACCTCCAGCAGAAGGACTAAATTAAGACTTTTGGAAACAATGGTAAAGCTTGGCAGTAACACCTTCAACTTTTACATCTCATTTGCTGTAGCCCAGTATACACCACTGCTTGTCCTGTGGCATGAGTTTGCACAGTTACACCAGCAGCAATATTTAAGTTAGGCAGCTGAAATTCTTGTCTTATTCTGACCTGTCTGTAGTACCACTGGTGCTCAACTCATCAGGTCCAAAGAGAGCAAAACACAAGCTGAACGTGGATTATGCACCCTTAACTGCTGTATCTGAGATACCTGTGTATGGAGCTTCCCCTTCTGCCCCTCACTCCAGGTGCTAAAGAAAATGATGGCACAAGTTAGAGTTAAAACCAGACTTACTGGAAACTTGTCTGGAATAAGCTTTTGTAGACACTTCTGGCCACACCAGTTGGATGTGGGACCTAGGAGCGATACAGTCCTCTGAGTTCCATGGTATGGAGCATTGGCTGATGAGGAGAATAACACTTTCAGAGTGCTTGTTTGTCTCTCTTTAATGTTTGTATTTTATTAGAATCAAATCCAGTAGCACACATAAAGGCATGTTGGAATTTTCCTATGTGAAAAGGAAAATGAATGTGAATGTGAATGCAAAGCATTTTGGGGAAGGTACAGAAAGGAGCTTGATTTGTCATTTTAAATTGCAATCTTGATGGTTTTTGATTGCCTTTGCTGAAACCCAGGATCTCCCTGTTCAGTGCAGCTGTAGGAGGCAGCTATACTTCCAGCCTGTGTTCTGTGTTCATAAAGTCCCTTTTAAGTAATCATTTATTTTTATATCACTCAGCCTTGTATATTAACTAACAGAAATGAAACACATATCCCAGAGTTAAACTCAGTAGGATTTTAATGGTACTAAGTTAATTACAGATACTTTTCCCTGGACCACAGAAGATTACTCACCAATGTTACAGTGCATCGTCGCTGCTGGAAGAGCTGGCAGTGGTTTGTGTCCAGAGTCAGGGAGAAGCTGACTGGTGAGGACCATGTACCATTGGAGCTGTCTCTGCACTCCCGTGGCTATACATTAGACTACCAGAGACAGCTCAATGTGAAACAGTTGGAGAGCCAAGGCTGGCACACCCTGAGTGATGCTGGTGGTTTGCTGTGGGGATTTGTTAGTGCACAAACGGCATGGCTGCTCTGGCCCTGGGGCCAGCTGGCATGGAGGAGCCCCCACCAGCACACTCAAATCCGTCACACTCCCAAACGGGTTGGTCACATTCCAGCTGATGGATGGGCAGCATTCACTCCAGAGAGGGGCCAGGGATTGTCTTGGGAGAGCGCTGCGTGGTTTGGGACCATGCACTGCCAGGGACCATCTTCCCTTGTGAGAGTGTAAGTGATCAAGTTCCTTCTCCGAGAAACATTCCCTGGCACTGCTTAATGTGCCAGGATAGATGGAGCCTGTGATCCTCCAAGAGTGATTTTATTAATATAAATCTTACGTAGGAGGACAGCTCTCATTTATGAAATAGGTTTGGTCTTGTGTGGGAAGCTTAGGAGAGGAGGAAGATGAGAAGAGGGATTTAACCTCTTGATTGCTGACAAGTTTTTTATTTTCAAAGAGGAGACCGATTAAGCTATATTGCTAAGTAACATCAGGGAGAAGTCTGCATAGGCCATTCATCATCTGGAACACACAGTTACTGTTCTGCTGCCTCTGAACCCAATGTTCAGTAGTTTGTTTCATTCTCCGTAGTCTGGGAAGAAGTGCACATTGTCTGACCATAGTTTTTTCAACTGAAATTTCAAATGTTACTTTGGAAATAATTCTTCCTCTTCTGTCAAAGGTGCTCTTGTTTTTATTTGGTTTTACTTGATTGCCCCATAGACATGGAATAGGTATAGGATAGAGCCTGTTGCAGTTTCATTGTTGTTTAGACAAAAATGTCTCCATTTTTCCTGAAGCGTGAAATTGTCCTATACAACTCTGAAAACGAAAAAACATTAAGGACTGTTTATGTGATTCCCGAGGAAGATAGAGGTTGGCTCTATCTTTCCTCTCTGCCCAGCAACTTGGGAGTAGATTTGTATTCTTTTTGCTTTACTTGGGCTTTATAGTATCAAGTTTTCAGAATGAACTAAATAAAAAGCCTGTTCTGTTTGCTTTTAGACACATGGTCAGAGTGTCTAAGAGCAAACTTAGAATCAAGAGCAGAATTAGTAGTCTTGGATCCCATCTGCAAGGTATTTTAGCTATTGCTGTGTTTCATTCCAGTCTAAACAATTACATCATTTTATTAATATCTCTGGACTTGCTTGGCAGTCCCAGCAATATAATATAGTGGGAGTAAATTGTTTATTATTGGGTTTTGAAGTGGTGAGCTTTTTCTCATATATATATATATGAGTCATTTGATTAATGCCTTCATTCCTCTTCTTAATCCTCTTCATTGAGTGTATAAATTATATCTAGGGTTGTATAATCCTTTTCTTGTGGTGAACTCATTTTAGTACATTTCTCTCTTTGACTTCTTTAGTTGTCTGAAACAAGAGACCACAGTCAACATGTGTTTCTGTCAGAAAAACTCCATGGATGATACGTGGGCAAGAAGGGGTCTTCCTTAGCAGAAACTCATTCTCTACAGAAGCTGGCTAGCTTTGTAACAAATGCATCTAATGATGCTGTTCATTTTAATTCTGTTTCAGAATAAATATAATGTGGTTTAATTTGTGGCTGGCAGGTTTCTTTTGCAAATCACATCTTCTAAGGCTATTTACATGAGATTTTATTTTTTTTTCCTACTTGTCTTTTTTTGGCTACAATCTGGGGAAAAAAAGGCTCCATCAAGTAGATAATACCTCCCACATCAGCTTCCAGAGGCTAAATCAAGGAACAGCAAGATGGAAAGCTCTGTGGAGCTGAAAACCATCGGAACCAGAAGAGCTCTGGGAGTTCAATTTCCTGCCTTGGAGCATACTTTCTTTGCATTCTGCAGCTGTGGATTTCTTCTACTACTTCTTTGTTGTTTCCTAAAGATGTATAACATGTGACTGTGAGTTTAGGAAGAGAAATTGGTAATACATCCAAGCAACATTATAAAGCTGGCAATGTAAATTGGATTTCTTGGTTTAGTTTCTTTTTTGTAACTAGAAAAGAAAAAAGATTTCAAACACTTATGTTTAATTTAGAGAGCGTCATATATCTAGTAGAGATACTGTGGCTGAATTTCATTTCATGTGATGCAGAGAAGAATGTGCCAGATTATTTTACGTTTCACAGAAAACATTGTTACATCAATGTTACGCATGTCATCTCAATTTTCTGGCAGATATATGCCAAAATATTTTAACAAGACAACTTAATCCACATACTCTTCCAATATTAAAAAAGTGAAATCA